>NC_092335.1:557596000-558224500 GCF_046630445.1 Rutidosis leptorrhynchoides
ATAGACCACAAGATTTCATATTTCAATATACATCCCATACATAGAGATAAAAATCATTCATATGGTGAACACCTGGTAACCGACATTAACAAGATGCATATATAAGAATATCCCCATCATTCCGGGACACCCTTCGGATATGATATAAATTTCGAAGTACTAAAGCATCCGGTACTTTGGATGGGGTTTGTTAGGCCCAATAGATCTATCTTTAGGATTCGCGTCAATTAGGGTGTCTGTTCCCTAATTTTTAGATTACCAGACTTAATAAAAAGGGGCATATTCGATCTCGATAATTCAACCATAGAATGTAGTTTCACGTACTTGTGTCTATTTTGTAAATCATTTATAAAACCTTCATGTATTCTCATCCCAAAAATATTAGATTTTAAAAGTGGGACTATAACTCACTTTCACAGATTTTTACTTCGTCGGGAAGTAAGACTTGGCCACTGGTTGATTCACGAACCTATAACAATATATACATATATATCAAAGTATGTTCAAAATATATTTACAACACTTTCAATACATTTTGATGTTTTAAGTTTATTAAGTCAGATGTCCTCGTTAGTAACCTACAACTAGTTGTCCACAGTTAGATGTACAGAAATAAATCGAATAAATAATATCCTGAATCAATCCACGACCCGGTGTATACGTATCTCAGTATTGATCACAACTCAAACTATATATATATATTTTGGAATCAACCTCAACCCTGTATAGTTAACTCCAACATTCACATATAGAGTGTCTATGGTTGTTCCGCAATATATATATAGATGGGTCGACATGATAGGTCGAAACATTGTATACGTGTCTATGGTATCTCAAGATTACATAATATACAATATAAGTTGATTAGGATATGGTTGGAATAGATTTATTACTAACTTTCACGTAGGTAAAATGAGTAGTTTTTATCAATCTTGTTTTACTCGCCATTTCTTCGTTTCTAATCCGTTTTGAGTGATTCCAGTGGCCACGGTTTCGTATTGAACTTAACTTTATGAATATAAATAGAAAAAGTATAAGTTTATAGTCGAAAATACAAGTTACAAGTCGTTTTTGAAAGAGGTAGTTATTTCCGTCGAAAGAACGACATCTTGATGACCATTTTGAAAAACATACTTTCACTTTGAGTTTAACCATGATTTTTGGATATAGTTTCATGTTCATAAGAAAAATCATTTTTCCAGAAGTATAGCTTTTAAATCAAAGTTCTTCTTAGCTTTTAATTATCCCAACCAAAACAGCCCCCGGTTTTACTACGACGGCGTATATCCAGTTTTATGGTGTTTATCGTGTTTCCGGGTTTTAAATCATTAAGTTAGCATATCATATAGATATAGAACATGTGTTTAGTTGATTTTAAAAGTCTAGTTAGAAGGATTAACTTTATTTGCAAACAAGTTTAGAATTAACTAAACTATGTTCTAGTGATTACAAGTTTATAACGTTGAATAAGACAGCTTTTTATGTATGAATCGAATGATGTTATGAACATCATTACTACCTCAAGTTACTTGGATAATCCTACTGTAAATGAGAAAAATGGATCTAGCTTCAAAGGATCCTTGGATGGCTTGAAAGTTCTTGAAGCAGAATCATGACACGAAAACAATTTCAAGTAAGATTTCCACTCGAAATAAGATTGTTATAGTTATAGAAATTGAATTAGTTTGAATATGATTATTACCTTGTATTAGAAAGATAACATACTGTAAGTAACAAAGGTCTCTTGATCTTGGATGATTACTTGGAATGGATTTAGAAAACTTGGAAGTAAACTTGCAATCTTGGAAGTATTCTTGATTTTATGAAACTAGAACTTTTGGAATTTATGAAGAACACTTAGAACTTGAAGATAGAACTTGAGAGAGATCAATTAGATGAAGAAAATTGAAGAATGAAAGTGTTTGTAGGTGTTTTTGGTCGCTGGTGTATGGATTAGATATAAAGGATACGTAATTTTGTTTTCATGTAAATAAGTCATGAATGATTACTCATATTTTTGTAATTTTATGAGATATTTCATGCTAGTTGCCAAATGATGGTTCCCACATGTGTTAGGTGACTCACATGGGCTGCTAAGAGCTGATCATTGGAGTGTATATACCAATAGTACATACGTCTAAAAGCTGTGTATTGTACGAGTACAAATACGGGTGCATACGAGTAGAATTGTTGATGAAACTGAACGAGGATGTAATTGTAAGTATTTTTGTTAAGTAGAAGTATTTTGATAAGTGTCTTGAAGTCTTTCAAAATTGTATGAATACATATTAAAACACAACATGTATATACATTTTAACTGATTCGTTAAGTCATCGTTAGTCGTTACATGTAAGTGTTGTTTTGAAACCTTTAGGTTAACGATCTTGTTAAATGTTGTTAACCCAATGTTTATAATATCAAAAGAGATTTTAAATTATTATATTATCATGATATTATGATGTACGAATATCTCTTAATATGATATATATACATTAAATGTCGTTATAACGATAATCGTTACATATATGTCTCGTTTCAAAATCATTAAGATAGTAGTCTTGTTTTTACATATGTAGTTGATTGTTAATATACTTAATGATATGTTTACTTATCATAATATCATGTTAACTATATATATAACCATATATATGTCATCATATAGTTTTTACAAGTTTTAACGTTCCTGAATCACCGGTCAACTTGGGTGGTCAATTGTCTATATGAAACCTAATTCAATTAATCAAGTCTTAACAAGTTTGATTGCTTAACATGTTGGAAACACTTAATCATGTAAAATGACAATTTCATTTAATATATATATAAACATGGAAAAGTTCGGGTCACTACAGTACCTACCCGTTAAATAAATTTCGTCCCGAAATTTTAAGCAGTTGGAGGTGTTGACGTATCTTCTGGAAATAAATGCGGGTATTTCTTCTTCATCTGATCTTCTCGTTCCCAGGTGAACTCGGGTCCTCTACGAGCATTCCATCGAACCTTAACAATTGGTATCTTGTTTTGCTTAAGTCTTTTAACCTCACGATCCATTATTTCGACGGGTTCTTCGATGAATTGAAGTTTTTCGTTGATTTGGATTTCATCTAACGGAATAGTGAGATCTTCTTTAGCAAAACATTTCTTCAAATTCGAGACGTGGAAAGTGTTATGTACAGCCACGAGTTGTTGAGGTAACTCAAGTCGGTAAGCTACTGGTCCGACACGATCAATAATCTTGAATGGTCCAATATACCTTGGATTTAATTTCCCTCGTTTACCAAATCGAACAACGCCTTTCCAAGGTGAAACTTTAAGCATGACCATCTCTCCAATTTCAAATTCTATATCTTTTCTTTTAATGTCAGCGTAGCTCTTTTGTCGACTTTGGGCGGTTTTCAACCGTCGTTGAATTTGGATGATCTTCTCGGTAGTTTCTTGTATTATCTCCGGACCCGTAATCTGTCTATCCCCCACTTCACTCCAACAAATTGGAGACCTGCACTTTCTACCATAAAGTGCTTCAAACGGCGCCATCTCAATGCTTGAATGGTAGCTGTTATTGTAGAAACATTCTGCTAACGGTAGATGTCGATCCCAACTGTTTCTGAAATCAATAACACATGCTCGTAGCATGTCTTCAAGCGTTTGTATCGTCCTTTCACTCTGCCCATCATTTTGTGGATGATAGGCAGTACTCATGTCTAGACGAGTTCCTAATGCTTGCTGTAATGTCTGCCAGAATCTTGAAATAAATCTGCCATCCCTATCAGAGATAATAGAGATTGGTATTCCATGTCTGGAGACGACTTTCTTCAAATACAGTCATGCTAACTTCTCCATCTTGTCATCTTCTCTTATTGGCAGGAAGTGTGCTGATTTGGTGAGACGATTAACTATTACCCAAATAGTATCAAAACCACTTGCAGTCCTTGGCAATTTAGTGATGAAATCCATGGTAATGTTTTCCCATTTCCATTCCAGGATTTCGGGTTGTTGAAGTAGACCTGATGGTTTTTGATGCTCAGCTTTGACCTTAGAATACGTCAAACATTCTCCTACGTATTTAGCAACATCGGCTTTCATACCCGGCCACCAAAAATGTTTCTTGAGATCCTTGTACATCTTCCCCGTTCCAGGATGTATTGAGTATCTGGTTTTATGAGCTTCTCTAAGTACCATTTCTCTCATATCTCCAAATTTTGGTACTCAAATTCTTTCAGCCCTATACCGGGTTCCGTCTTCCCGAATATTAAGATGCTTCTCCGATCCTTTGGGTATTTCATCCTTTAAATTTCCCTCTTTTAAAACTCCTTGTTGTGCCTCCTTTATTTGAGTAGTAAGGTTAGTGTGAATCATTATATTCATAGATTTTACTCGAATGGGTTCTCTGTCCTTTCTGCTCAAGGTGTCGGCTACCACATTTGCCTTCCCCGGGTGGTAACGAATCTCAAAGTCGTAATCATTCAACAATTCAATCCACCTACGCTGCCTCATATTCAGTTGTTTCTGATTAAATATGTGTTGAAGACTTTTGTGGTCGGTATATATAATACTTTTTACCCCATATAAGTAGTGCCTCCAAGTCTTCAATGCAAAAACAACCGCACCTAATTCCAAATCATGCGTCGTATAATTTTGTTCGTGAATCTTCAATTGTCTAGACGCATAAGCAATCACCTTCGTTCGTTGCATTAATACACAACCGAGACCTTGCTTTGATGCGTCACAATAAATCACAAAATCATCATTCCCTTCAGGCAATGACAATATAGTTGCCGTAGTTAGCTTTTTCTTCAATAACTGAAACGCTTTCTCTTATTCATCCTTCCATTCAAATTTCTTCCCTTTATGCGTTAATGCAGTCAAGGGTTTTGCTATTCTGGAAAAGTCTTGGATGAACCTTCTATAGTAACCAGCTAGTCCTAAAAACTGGCGTATGTATTTCGAAGTTTTCGGGGTTTCCCACTTTTCAACAGTTTCTATCTTTGCCGGATCCACCTTAATACCTTCTTTGTTCACTATGTGACCGAGGAATTGAACTTCTTCCAACCAAAATTCACACTTTGAAAACTTAGCGTACAATTCATCCTTCCTCAATACTTCTAACACCTTTCTCAAATGTTCACCGTGTTCTTGGTCATTCTTTGAGTAAATAAGTATGTCATCAATGAAAACAATGACAAACTTGTCAAGGTATGGTCCACACACTCGGTTCATAAGGTCCATGAACACAGCTGGTGCATTAGTTAAACCAAACGGCATGACCATAAACTCGTAATGACCGTAACGTGTTCTGAAAGCAGTCTTTGGAATATCATCTTCTTTCACCCGCATTTGATGATACCCGGAACGTAAGTCAATCTTTGAATAAACAGACGAGCCTTGTAGTTGATCAAATAAGTCGTCGATTCTCGGTAGTGGGTAGCGGTTCTTGATGGTAAGTTTGTTCAATTCTCGGTAGTCGATACACAACCTGAATGTACCATCTTTCTTCTTGACAAACAAAACAGGAGCTCCCCACGGTGATGTGCTTGGTCGAATGAAACCACGCTCTAAAAGTTCTTGTAATTGGCTTTGCAGTTCTTTCATCTCGCTGGGTGCGAGTCTGTAAGGAGCACGAGCTATTGGTACAGCTCCTGGTACAAGATCTATTTGAAATTCAACAGATCAATGTGGAGGTAGTCCCGGTAATTCTTTCGAAAATACATCGGGAAATTCTTTTGCGACGGGAACATCATTGATGCTCTTTTCTTCAGTTTGCACTTTCTCGACGTGTGCTAGAACAGCATAGCAACCTTTTCTTATTAGTTTTTGTGCCTTCAAATTACTAATAAGATGTAGCTTCGTGTTGCCCTTTTCTCCGTACACCATTAAGGGTTTTCCTTTTTCTTGTATAATGCGAATTGCATTTTTGTAACAAACGATCTCTGCCTTCACTTCTTTCAACCAGTCCATACCGATTATCACATCAAAACTCCCTAACTCTACTGGTATCAAGTCAATCTTAAATGTTTCGCTAACCAGTTTAATTTCTCGATTTCGACATATATTATCTGCTGAAATTAATTTACCATTTGCTAATTCGAGTAAAAATTTACTATCCAAAGGCGTCAATGGACAACTTAATTTAGCACAAAAATCTCTACTCATATAGCTTCTATCCTCACCCGAATCAAATAAAACGTAAGTAGATTTATTATCAATAAGAAACGTACCCGTAACAAGCTCCGGGTCTTCCTGTGCCTCTGCCGCATTAATATTGAAAACTCTTCCGCGGCCTTGTCCATTCGTGTTCTCCTGGTTCAGGCAATTTCTAATAATGTGGCCCGGTTTTCCATATTTATAACAAACTACATTGGCATAACTTGCTCCGACACTACTTGCTCCGCCATTACTCGTTCTGACACCATTTGCTCCTTTCGTTCTGTTAACCCCTGGTCCGTAGACCTCACACTTCGCCACGCTATGACCATTTCTTTTACACTTGTTGCAAAATTTGGTGCAGAACCCCGATTGATACTTTTCACACCTTTGGCATAACTACTTCTGATTGTTGTTGTTGTTGCGGTTATTATTGTTGTTAAGATGATTGTTGAAGTTGCTGTTGTTGTTGTTGTTGTTGTTGTTGTTGTTGTTGTTGTTGTTGTTGTTGTTGTTGGGCCGTTTGTTGTAGTTGCGATTGATGTTGCGATTGTTAGGATAGTTGTTGCGATTATTGTTGTAATTGCTGTTGTTGTTGTATTGGTGATTCTTATCACCGTTTTCCTCCCACTTTCTTTTGACTTGCTTCACATTGGCCTCTTCAGCAGTCTGTTCTTTAATTCTTTCTTCAATCTGGTTCACTAGTTTGTGAGCCATTCTACATGCCTGTTGTATGGAGGCGGGCTCGTGTGACCTTATATCTTCTTGGATTCTTTCCGGTAATCCTTTCACAAACGCGTCGATCTTCTCTTCCTCATCTTCGAACGCTCCCGGACACAATAGGCATAATTCTGTGAATCGTCTTTCGTACGTGGTAATATCAAATCCTTGGGTTCGTAACCCTCTAAGTTCTGTCTTGAGCTTATTGACCTCGGTTCTGGGACAGTACTTCTCGTTCATCAAGTGCTTGGATGTTGACCACGGTAGTGCGTAAGCATTATCTTATCCCACTTGCTCTAGATAGGTATTCCACCATGTTAACGCAGAACCTGTGAAGGTATGCGTAGCGTACTTCACTTTATCCTCTTCAGTACACTTACTTATGGCAAACACCGATTCGACCTTCTCGGTCCACCGTTTCAATCCGATCGGTCCTTCGGTTCCATCAAATTCCAAAGGTTTGCAGGCAGTGAATTCTTTGTAGGTGCATCCTACACGATTTCCTGTACTGCTAGATCCAAGGTTATTGTTGGTATGTAGCGCGGCCTGTACTGCGGCTATATTTGAAGCAAGAAAGGCACGAAATTTCTCTTCACTCATATTCAAGGTGTGTCGAGTAGTCGGTGCCATTTCCTTCAAAATAGTCAAATGAAACGAGTTAATCATATAGAATATCAAGAGTAGTCAATAGTATTTCGTAGCGTAATATGAACTTATTTATAAAAGCTCTTTCTTCATATTAGCGTTTTATACTCTTTAATTCGGGTAGTACCTACCCGTTAAGTTCATACTTAGTAGCTAACATACCATTTCAACTACTACAATTCTATATGAAAAACTAATCACAAAAAAAAAATATCATATTCAAACCTTTATACAATAACTTGCAAACTTACAATACCGCTATTTTACATACAGCATGAAATATAGCACATAAAACTTTGATATAAAGTAGTTGCGAAGATAATTCTAGTTAATAAATAAGGCGTTCAGCAAAGGCAACAAAGACACGTAATTCATGTGACAACCCGGAAATTTCAACCAAATTTAAACTTTATCTTTATATTATTCCGACACGATAAGCAAAGTTTGTTAAGTTAAATCTCAAGAATTTTAAATTGTGTTCATACATTCATTATAACCTCGACCAAATTCCGGCAATTCACGAACCGTTATATATAAATAAATATGTATATATATATTATAACTTGAGAATATTAATAAAGTATTAAACGTATAATACTTTACATGAACGTATTTGTTTCAATATGTTTATCGATGGAATTAGAAGATAATATCAAATGATTGATTTATCAGATACATTATGATATGATTACGGGTCTATGTTATGAGGTCCACTGTGATTTAAGAAATCTATTCTTTTTGACAACATTCGGAAAATGGTAAAGTGATTTATAAGTAAGAACGTGAAGTGTAAATAACTTAGATGTTGGATATCGACAAGTTATGTAACTCGACATTTTTCATTAAGATGATTTCATACGTTTATTTAACCTTTGAACTTTATCCCATGCTTCACCAACAAACTGTAATTTAAAAACTTGAAACCTATTATGAATATATATGATTTTACTTTTCTAAAACATTTTATGATATAACGATTTCCATTATTTTAACCTTTAAACAAAATGATTCTTAAAAATATATTTGGTTTTGGAAAACAAAATTATTATATTTATTTGATTTAGTTTCAAACGTACAAAAATGTTTTCAGTTTAAAAAGAACTTTATTATTAAAACGTATATAACTTTTATAAATATCTAGAACTACTTTTGACAACTCATTACTTAACCAGTATGATAAAGATAACGATATTTATATTTTATTTTATTAAATATATATAACGATTTAAATTAATATTATATATATTTATACGCGTATTATACGTACATAGTTTTATACTTTTACTATACTTAAACTTAAACTTTACCTTTACTTTATTTTTACTTTACTTTAACTTTAATAATTTACTTTAATAATTCATACTTTAATAATTCACTTTAATAATTCATACTTTAATAATTCACTTTAATAATTCATACTTTAATAATTCACTTTAATAATTCATACTTTAATAATTCACTTTAATAATTCATATTTTAATAATTTACTTTAATAATTCATACTTTAATAATTCACTTTAATAATTCAAAAATCTATTATAAATAGAATTCAATAGGTTTCATTATTTCATAAGAAACTTGAAAATATTTTTCTCTAAATTCTCTCAATCGATTTACACATATATATTTACTCCGTATTATTTCAAGATATTATTAGTATACGTAAAATATTACGTCAGAGTGCTGTTCGAGTGATTTCGAAATTGTTTTTCGAGTGAGATTGGATTAAGGAAATTATGGGTTATAGCTATGGAGGTGATTGAGTATGGTTCATGGGTATGCTCGTGAGATCAATATAGTGTTTATCATCTCCGTTGCGTCTACATACCTTTCCTGCAATATTGAATCTCAATATTGATACGTGAGTACTCATAATTTAACTTTTACATACTAATAGTGTATCCCTGACTAGTGCTCGAGTATATAGGATTATGCATGTTTGTACTTTTGATATTGCCTTTAGTTAGGTTATGTTGAATCGTGAATTAGTAGTTATATATGCGACTGAGATAAGGTATAAGATATGCATGTCGTTGGAAAGCTAGCGAAAAATTAAGAACTTTTCATTTAGATATCGAATGATTTCGATGAACGGATTTGAAGTTATAGTATATCGAATTTTTGTATTATTATTAAAAATGATCATTATTATCGTCGTTCTAGTTTTATCTTATTATTATTATTATTATTATTATTATCTTTATCAATAAAAGAATTTATCATTAAAAATTGTTATTTTTTTTATTATTACTATCGTTATTATCGTTAAAGTTATAATTAGTATTATTATTGTTATCCAATTATTATTATTATTATTATTATTATTATTATTATTATTGGTATTATTATTATTATTATCATTATTAATATATATATCATTATTTAAAAATGGTTATTGTTATTGTTATTATTATTATTACTATATTATCATTAAGATAATTATTAGTATTATCGTTAATAATGTTATAGTAACTATAACTATCATTATTAATATTAGTGTAATTAAAACAAATATTTGTAACACCTAATTATTTTGATTACTATTATTATCATTATTACGAACACGATATAAAAGACGATTAAAAGCTATTAAACGAAACGATTAGGAAATAATGGGTAAGAGTATCATGATGAAATTAAAATATTATAAGATATTGATTTAGATAAAATTATCGTTCTTATTATTTTTATCATTACTATTATTATTAAAATTATCATTAGTATTAAAACTATCATTTTAACAAAAATTATCATTTTAATAGAAATATCATTGTTACTATAAAATATCATTATTATTATTATTATTTTAAATAGAATTATTATTTTAAAGATAATATTAAAAATTATCGTAAATATTAAAGTTATCATAATTAGAATTATCGTTTTATCATAATGTCATCTTAGTAATTATAAATATTGATATTTTTATAATAATAATTATTATTACAAAAATAATACAACTTTTACTTACTATCATTATAGATATTATTTTATCAAATAAATATTTGATACACACATATTTTACTACGTGTAATAACTTACTTTAATAATACCTATCATATTATCTTTATAATATTAAATGAACCCTATAAATTTTATTACTTAATATATATAAAAGTATATTTTATTATATAAATATAATATAAAATTTTATTTATTAATAAAGAAATTATATTATTTACTCTAATAAATCTTTTAAAATATTTAAAAATATAAAACGACGATATTTAAACTATATATTAATCATGTATAGATTTTTGGAAATTATTTTGAGTCAAATTTACTTTTGTTGACTTTTGCATATTAGTCTCGAGCATTAGGATTGTGGTACACTATGACTTGACCTAATTTGTTAGACAAATATTGACCAACACATAAATATATATAATTAATTTAGGTTCGTGAATCCGAGGCCAACCTTGCACTTGTTCAATGACGTTATATGTATTTTTACTACGAAATACAGTATGGTGAGTTTCATTTACCTTTTTACCCTTTATATTTTTGGGACTGAGAATACATGCGCTTTTATAAATGTTTGACGAAATAGACACAAGTAATTGAAACTACATTCTATGGTTGAATTATCGAAATCGAATATGCCCCTTTTTATTAAAGTCTGGTAATCTAAGAATTAGGGAACATACACCCTAATTGACGCGAATCCTAAAGATAGATCTATTGGGCCTAACAAACCCCATCCAAAGTACCGGATGCTTTAGTACTTCGAAATTATATCATGTCCGAAGGAGGATCCTGGAATGATAGGGGATATTCTTATATGTATCTAGTTAATGTCGGTTACCAGGTGTTCACCATATGAATGATTATTTTTTTGTCTCTATGCATGGGACGTATATTTATGAGAACTAAAAATGAAATTCTTGTGGTCTATTAAAATGATGGAAATAAATGATTATGATAAACTAATGAACTCACCAACCTTTTGGTTGACACTTTAAAGCATGTTTATTCTCAGGTATTAAAGAAATCTTCCGCTGTGCATTTGCTCATTTTAAAGATATTACTTGGAGTCTTTCATAGCATATTTCGAAGAACGTTGCATTCGAGTCATTGAGTTCATCAAAGATTATTATTAAATCAATTTATAGTTGGATAGTGGATATTATGAAATGGTATGCATGCCTGTCAATTTTTGATGTAAAGAAAGATTGTCTTTTAAAAACGAATGCATTGTTTGTAAAATGTATCATATAGAGGTCAAATACCTCGCAATGTAATCAACTATTGTGAATCGTTTATAATGTATATGAACGGGTCCTTTCAGTTGGTATCAGAGCGGTGGTCTTAGCGAACCAGGTCTGCATTAGTGTGTCTAACTGATAAGTCGTTAGGATGCATTAGTGAGTCTGGACTTCGACCGTGTCTGCATGTCAAAAGTTTTGCTTATCATTTCTAGTCGGAAATCATCTGCTTATCATCCATAGGAAATTACCTGCTTATCATTATTAGTCTAGACACATCTTGCTACATTAATTGCATGAGTAGTGTATAGACAAAATTCATATCTTAGCGTATCTGCTAAATCATATCTTATCGTATCTGTTACTTTAAACTTTGCCTGACATATCCCGCAAATTCCTCCGTAATCTATGAAATCTTTTGATCTCTATATATAGATATCCTATGAAAATAGAATACCACCCGATAGCCGAAAAATCATTTTATATCGAAAATCCTTTATCCAATCGTACGAAATGGAATTTGTCATCAGTTCAAGTCACTCGGATTCCGAAATGGAATCTCACTCAAGCTCCGAAAGCAGTGTGACCGGAATGGATCTACCAATCAGTCATCACCTATTCTGGATGAATTGGGGATGGGTTCGTAGCCTCCTCAATCATTGGAAACAAGAAGAAGGCGATCCTTTCCATCCACCACATTGCCCTCTTGGCGAAGAACCTGAAGCACTTACCGGCGAACCTGTTAGAGACACCATTTTCTCTCTCATTTCCAGGGTATCTCGTCACGATTATATACTACATCAAATTCTAGATTTTATTTATCCGCTCGTTCCGACCGACAATCATCATGGAATAATAGAAGAAGTCAACGAACTTCGCGCTCGGGTAGTGGCTTTGGAGAATATGGTGCAGAAATTACAAACACCAGCAGCAGCACCAGCAGCATAACCAGTACCACCATCATCAACGCCAACAGTACCATTACCACCTCCAACCACAACCGCGTTGTAAACCTCAACTTCATAATCTGTCCCACGAGCATCAACGTCATACGCACCATAGATACCAAGGAGTACCAACAACAATAACTGACGAAGTATTAATTCATAACTTCATTGGAGAAACATTCCGCGGCGATTATATAATCTCTAAAGTCTTAGAGATTATCTAATCTAGCCCTAACCATAAATCAGTTAAGATAACCAAAATGATAGAAGGAAGAGTAGAAACCCTGACAAAAATAGTGTGTGATTAACAAGTTAAACTTGTTTTACCAACAGCATCAACAATACCGTCAACGTCACCAGCATCGTCAGTACAGTCAACATCAGAATCAACAACACCTATAACATCACAAACTCCGTCAGTTCAAGAATCACTGTGGACATCATTACGAATCAATAACGTGTATATTGTATCAACAAGTTATGAAGAATTAACTCATTCCCTCTGAAGAAATTATATATATATATATTATATATATATATATATATATATATATATATATATATATATATATATATATTGAAATAAAAAATAAATCTTTCCGTGCTAAGCTATTGTGTGTGAATCTTAACTACTCGGTTAATTCATATTACAAATATGCAATAATGTATGTCCCTTGCCCGCAACTTAACCATCGTTAACTACAATCTCTGTCTCAATTCAACAAGTTCCAATTCCTAATAAATCAAGTATATATTTGATTTTACACTTCATCATTGATGTTACCGAAACTTTTCAGATAACATCATTCGTACTTTGTGAAGTTCACAAGAATTTAACGAAAACCAACATCACATCTCAACAAATAACGAAGTATTGATTCATAATTTCAATATTATTGAAGAAATACTTATGTAACCTCTAAAGCCTTCAAGGAATTATTCAATTCTAGTTCCAACCGTAAATCGAATGAGTTTAATTTAGTATTAACTCATTAAAATCTATGTTACATCTGATGAGAATATATACATATATATTTTCATAAAGACTGTAATAAAATTCTTATGTACAAAATATTAATTGTGAAAATTTTTTAACGGGTAGGTAATACCCGAGAGATATATATAAATTCACAATTAATATGTTACATTCTTCGAATCAGATTAAGCAAATTATCAATTATACTTCCTACTTTCACAATAATATACATTCTTTCATAGAAATCAAAACAACCATACTCATTCAAACCCAATTACATATTCTGATTTTAAAATCTCAGAATTCAATTCGGGATATAACCGGTACCATCACTTTTAGATTCCTACATCTTTCAAAGCTATACTTTGACTTCAAAAGTGTGTTAGAACATCAAATGTATACAAACGATTACAATCTGTGTTCAAACCCTTCGAAAATCTAGGAAGACACTTCAAATAATGAGCAATCGAGATGATGATCCAACCACATATTACCCACAGTTATGTACTTAAAAAGCTCTCGAAACCAAAGTCATAATTCAACACATATATGTGTCAGATCTTTTGGCATTTATTAGCCAAAATAACCTTGCAATTCCTTTGCAAAGTAGCAAATTATATCACAACTCCAGCAAGACAACTTCAATTTTTTCATTCGGAGTAGCCTTATCATAATTTTGATATATGTGATTACCCTTTTGTTACCGGAGAACCTTTCATATGTAGCGACCCCGACAAATCGTCAAATGACGGCGTCATCTACGTATGGTCCCATTACATGGTCGTAAGTCTTTATAACAAAGTTTGACCGAAAAGTATGTCGCATTCATTTCATAAATAAGGGTGTTTCAAAGTTTACAAAAGTAGTTTCCATAACAAGTACATAACAATGTTTAAAGTTTGTATGAAACACATGCGACACGATTAAAAGTAGTCAAAAAGACGCTCCACGTATGCAAGTATACTCGTCACCCAATGCAAGTATCAAATAGTATGAGCGGAAGCATGTATCACCTAATGTTCAAGGACCTGAGAAAAACATAGAGAATCTGTCAACGAAAACGTTGGTGAAATCATAGGTTTAGATAAGTAAATGAGTAATAGTAAGTTGAACCACAAGATTTGCAACATCGATAAAGCCATAGTACATTCTAAAAGTTAATATTCACGAGCACCCAATTATCAAAGCTTAACGTTCCGTCCGTTGAATACCCCATCAATTAGTGCTAGAACAACACTGTTCCCGAAAATATATTTCATTCGTAAACGGTAGCGAACCGTTTGAATGAGGGTTTGTCAAACCCATATGGCCATATAACATAAGTTCTCGCTTACACCATCTGATGTAACTAATGATAATCGGATTGAGGATTTTCGTTCTAAACTCGTATGTAGAATGTTTGTTTTCCCGTTCTTGTGTTCACTTAGTTCAAAAGAATCGTTTATGTTTTCTCATCCCAAAAGTAAGTTTAAAAGAGTAAAAGTGGGACTATGATCTCACCTTGAGTGCACGAGTAGTAAAGTACTTCAACAAGTAAACGTGTGCAAAGAACAATGCTAGTCTTGACCTAAACAATAGGTTGTATCAATAACGGTAAACACGATAGGTCAAAGATGTTCAATTAGTCCTATGGCTCGTTACGACTCGATTATTTAGCATGTGAAATCAAATTGCCAAGTTTCATGCAAGATACAAGTATATAAATAAGTTAGGAAGGTTGCATAATCATTTGGTTAAGTTTGACAAAAAGTCAAACTTTGGTCGGTCAAAGTCAACGAAAGTCAACACGTTCGGGTCGGGTTCCGAACTATTTTTCTAATCTTAGAAATCATATATGAGCATGTTGGCCAAGTTACATGTTAATCGGAGGCGCGTAGCATGCCAAACATTATTCGAAAATTGACCAAATTGGACAGACCCAATCGGCACGCCGCGCGGGGGTATGGCGCGCCGCGCCACCCTGCTGCTTCAGCTATTTTTCTGCTTTTTAAATGTGCACGAACCAAAACCAATTCTAACACAATTCTTGACCCGCAAACGCTTATAACGCCTATCATACATCGTTGGAAAGGTATTTTGACAAGGAATGCAACTAAACACATATCATCAATCAAGCTTGCACTTATGACAAACAAAACCGCATTTAATGTTCCATAATCAATGCATTCAAGTTAATATTGCAATTTAATGATTTGGCAACCAAATTACATGTACAATATGCCGTTTCGAAGGTAATTAAGCATACAACACAACCTAACACTTACAATTAACATCTCATGTCATTTAATGTATCAAAAGTTCATGTAAAGCTCATCAAACCCTAATCCAAAATCACAAATTTAACAATCTTGCATATGAAACTAATCCATGTCAACCTACATACCAATTTGAAGCTAGTGATGTTAGGAACACAATTAAAACATGAACTTTCATCATTCAACAACATATGAACACCTAAAACTCAAGATTAAGCAAGCATTCTTTCAATATGAACTAGTTACATCAAAATATCAAAAACGAGCATACAAATCACATAAACAAACTAGACTCGAGCCATAGACACTAATTAACAACCTTATAACTCAAAAATCTCAAGAACACATAAAATTAGTGATTTTAGAAAGTTACCCAAATGTAATGAGGTTGGTATGGAATCGAAGAGGAGATCACGAGGAGTTCAAATATGTAAACGGTTTGGAATGAATCCTTCTTGAATGATTTTAGATGATGATTTGCTTTTTGGAGAATTTGAGAAAAATGGAGAAGTATGAAAAGAAAAGAAGAAAGAAAATGAAAATGGGGAGGATAAGGGGGTTGACTAGTCAAAAGCTAGTCACCTCTTTGGCTTTGTGGCGGAACTAGTCCCTCGAGTTCGGTTGCGGGTGCGTTAAATTACCTAGACATGATAATTTAAAACGCGTATTAACGGGAGATGTTAAAAACATATAACGGAGTTTAAAATAGTTAAACGGAAAAGTAAACGGAAAAAGGCGGGATGTTACATTACCTACTCCTTAAAAGAAATTTCGTCCCGAAATTTAAGTAGGCGTAGTAGTCGTTGTTTCTTCCTCGAGATCTTGCGTTTCCGAATTCACGAATAGATGAGGATACTTCCTTTGCATTTGATCTTGTCTTTCCCAAGTAAACTCGGGTCCTCTTTTGGCATTCCAACGAACCTTGACAATCGGGATTCGGCTTTGTTTCAATGTCTTGACGGAGGTGTCCACAATTTCAACCGGTTCCTCCACAAAATGGAGTTTGTCATTAATAGTGAGTTCCTCGAGTGGGACGACGATATCGGGCTCGGCAAGACACTTCTTCAAGTTAGATACATGAAAAGTAGGATGAACGGAGCTTAGTTGAGGCGGAAGATCTAAACGATAAGCAACGGTTCCAATACGCTCCAAGATTTCGAAAGGACCAATATACCGCGGATTTAGCTTCCCGCGTTTCCCAAAACGGATTACACCCTTCCAAGGTGCGACTTTTAACATTACTCGGTCACCGACTTGAAATTCAAGATCGTTGCGTCGTTTATCGGTATAGCTCTTTTGACGACTTCGGGCCGTCCTAAGCCTATCTCGGATTTGAACGATTTTCTCGGTGGTTTCGTGAATGAGTTCGGGTCCGGTGATTTGCACGTCGCCTACCTCGGCCCAACAAAGAGGTGAACGACATTTGCGGCCATATAGCGCTTCAAAAGGTGCGGCTTTAATACTCGCGTGATAACTATTGTTGTAAGAGAACTCGGCGAGAGGTAAGTGCTTGTCCCAAGCTTTTCCGAAATCAACCACGCAAGCTCGTAACATGTCCTCTAAGGTTTGAATTGTACGTTCGCTTTGTCCATCGGTTTGAGGATGATATGCGGTGCTCATGTCTAAACGCGTTCCCAACGCTTCTTGCAATGTACGCCAAAATCTAGAAACGAAACGGCCATCTCGGTCGGAGATAATCGATAATGGTACACCGTGTCGGGCTACGATCTCCTTAATGTAAAGTTGTGCAAGTTTCTCCATTTTGTCCGTTTCTTTCATGGCAAGGAAGTGTGCGGATTTGGTGAGACGGTCAACAATAACCCAAATGGTATCAAAACCGCCCGTCGTTTTTGGTAGCTTGGTGATAAAATCCATCGTTATCCTTTCCCACTTCCATTGCGGGATCTCGGGTTGTTGAAGTAGTCCGGACGGTCTTTGGTGTTCGGCTTTGACTTTGGAACATGTCAAACACTTGGAAACATACGTAGCTACGTCCCTTTTGATGTTCGGCCACCAATATAGTTGTTTAAGATCGTGGTACATCTGATTGGCACCGGGGTGAATCGAGTATCGTGACTTATGGGCTTCATCTAAAATAAGGCTTCGTAGATCCCCATAACTAGGCACCCAAATTCTTCCGGCGAAATATCGGAGTCCGGTCTCCCTAATTTCGAATCGAGAGACGAGAATGTTCAAGAGCTCGTGTGAAAGGTTTTCATCCTTGAGAGCTTCATCTTGGGCTACCCGAATTTGGCTATTAAGGTTTGTGTGGATAGTGATGTTTAAGGCTCGGACACGAAGAGGCACCGCTCTTTCTTTTCGACTTAAGGCATCGGCTACTACATTTGCCTTCCCAGGATGGTAACGAAGCTCGCAATCGTAATCGTTTAAGGTTTCAATCCACCTTCGTTGTCTCATGTTTAGTTGCTTTTGATCGAAAATGTGTTGAAGGCTTTTGTGATCGGTGAAGATAGTACTCTTGGTTCCATAAAGATAGTGTCTCCACATTTTAAGTGCAAAGACAACGGCTCCGAGTTCGAGATCATGTGTCGTATAGTTTCGTTCATGAATTTTAAGTTGTCGAGAAGCATAAGCAATGACTTTCGTTCGTTGCATCAATACACACCCAAAACCATGTTTTGAGGCATCGCAATATACAACAAAGTCATCATTGCCTTCGGGAAGTGACAAGATAGGAGCGGTGGTTAGCTTCGTTTTCAAGATTTGGAATGCGGATTCATGTTCGGTCGCCCAAATGAATTTCTTTCCCTTGTGAGTCAATGCGGTTAGAGGACGTGCAACCAAAGAGAAATTTTCGATGAATCTACGATAGTACCCGGCGAGACCCAAAAATTGACGAATGTGAGTAGGAGTAGTAGGAGTCTCCCATTTGCTAATGGCTTCGATTTTCGTTGGATCGACTTTAATACCTTGGTCACTTACAACATGACCAAGAAACTGAACTTCCTTTAACCAAAATTCACACTTGGAGAATTTGGCATAGAGTTGTTCTTGTCTTAAAAGTTCAAGCACAAGTCGGAGATGTTGTTCGTGCTCTTCTTCATTTTTAGAATAGATCAATATGTCATCGATGAACACAATAACGAATTTATCGAGATACGGTTTGCACACGCGGTTCATAAGATCCATGAATACCGCCGGTGCGTTAGTGAGACCAAATGGCATGACAAGGAATTCATAACTACCATAACGAGTTCGGAAAGCGGTTTTGGAGACATCTTCCCCCTTAACCCTCAATTGATGATAACCCGAGCGGAGATCGATTTTCGAATATACACAAGACCCTTGTAGTTGATCAAAAAGGTCATCGATGCGAGGAAGAGGATATCGGTTCTTAACCGTCAATTTATTTAGTTCACGATAATCAATGCACATTCGTAGGGATCCGTCTTTCTTTTTAACAAACAAAATCGGAGCGCCCCAAGGCGAATGGCTAGGTTGGATAAAACCACGATCAAGTAGTTCTTGGATTTGACTTTGCAATTCTTGCATTTCAGATGGAGCGAGTCTATATGGTGCACGCGCTACGGGTTCGGCTCCTGGAATAAGATCGATTTGAAATTCAACCGGTCTATGAGGTGGAAGACCCGGTAATTCGTCGGGAAATACATCGGAATAGTCACTAACAATTGGCACATCATCGATGTGCTTCTCATCGGACTCGACTTTCTTAACGTGAGCAAGGATCGCAAAACAACCCTTACGGAGTAGTTTTCTAACTTTAATACTCGAAACGAGGTTGAGTCCGGTGCAACTCTTATCGCCATAGACGATCAAAGGTTCACCATTCTCGATAGGAATTCGGATTGCGTTAAGATCACAAAGAATGTGAGATTTCGTTTTGACTAACCAATTCATACCGATTATTACATCAAAGCTTCCTAGTTCCATGGGTATCAAGTCAATTTCAAATTCCTTACCCAAAATGTTCAAAGTACACCCCCGGTAATATGTGTCGGCACTTAAGAGTTTTCCGTCGGCCACTTCGATGGAATAAGTAGTATCTAAAGGGTGTGGTGGAGTGCAAAGGGTAGGAGCTAAAGTCTTGGACACAAAACATTTATCGGCACCCGAATCGAATAAGCAAGTAACATAAGAGTTGTTGAGAAGAAACGTACCCGTGACTAGTTCATTGTCATCTCGGGCTTCCTCGGTGTTGATGTTAAAGGCTCGGCCTCGGTTGTTGGGGTTGGCTTTCTTTTTCGGGCATTCGTTCTTATAATGGCCCGTTTGGCCACATTCATAACAGGTGACCGTCCTTGGAGGATTGGGCCCCTTTCGAGCGACGGGGGCGGTGCTTGTGCAATTGTTGGCCCTATGACCAACTCCTTGGCAACGGTGACAAATTAGCTTGTTACATTCGCCGTAATGATGTTTGTGGCACTTGTTGCACAAAGGTAAGTTTCCGACATAACCCTTCTTGCCGTCGTTGTTGAAGGGCTTTTTGGTGAAGGTGTTGTTGTTGTAGTTGGTTGATGGAGTGGCTTCCCATTTCCTTTTGTTGCCACCCGATTTATCCTCGGCCTTAGGTGCCGGAACTACGATTTCGTCAACCGTTTCAATTAGTTGGCGAGCCATGTTCATAGCGGCTTGATGAGTAGTGGGTTTGGATGACATCACCCCTTGTTTGATGCTTTTTGGAAGACCGAGCATGTAGAGCTCAATCCTTTGAGATTCGGGGTTAACAAGATTAGGACACATCAAGGATAGTTCGGCGAAGCGTTGATTATAAGCCTTAAGATCGTTTCCGACCGCTTTCAAAGCTCTTAGTTCTTCTTCAAGCTTTCGGGTTTCTTCGCGCGGAAAATATTCGACAATCATCTTTTCCTTCAAATCGGTCCAAGAGAGGGCATGAGCTTCATCGGTACCCACCGATTGAACATAGGTGTTCCACCAAGTGAGAGCAACACCGGAGAACGTGTGGGTGGAGTATTTGACCTTGTCTTGATCCCGACAACCGCTTATGCTAAAAACGGCCTCGGTTTGTTCAAACCAACGAGTAAGCACAACCGGTCCACCGGTTCCATCATAAGTGTGAGGTTTGCACCCCATGAAAGCTTTGTAGGAGCATCCCTCGTTTGAGTTACCGGCCCCATTGTTGTTGTTGTTGTTGTTGTTGTGGTTGTTGTTATTGTTATTGTTGTTGGAAGAGTGACCGGCCATGGCCGCATCTACGGCGGTAGCTATCATCCGTTCGAGAGCTTGTTCGGGAGTTTCATTGCGGCGTACACGACGAGGAGCCATTGTTCCTTCAAAACAAAATAATACCGTTGGTTAGTATTCTAAATAATACTAACCGTGATATGGAATAAAGATAGAGAGAAAATTATCCTTGACCCGCCTTAAATTCTTTATGTCGTAATGTCGGTATGTTCGTATGAGTCACCGTAATATAATTTCCGGGAATTATATTACCCTAATTCATATGTGCATTCGACATTACGTCATATAGTCAAGGTGGCGTGTCAATTAAATTATACAACGCAAGATTTAGATAGGATAAGAGTAGATATGAGTAAGAGAGTTCGAGTATAAATGCACAAATAGTCAAGTAATTCCTACGTCAAGTCTATATGCCGGTTGTAGTCTAGACTCACCAATGTACCCTATGACTCGGGGTTGACACCAATGAACTCTAAATCCCTACAACCAAAGCTCTGATACCACTTGTAGCGACCCCGACAAATCGTCAAATGACGGCGTCATCTACGTATGGTCCCATTACATGGTCGTAAGTCTTTATAACAAAGTTTGACCGAAAAGTATGTCGCATTCATTTCATAAATAAGGGTGTTTCAAAGTTTACAAAAGTAGTTTCCATAACAAGTACATAACAATGTTTAAAGTTTGTATGAAACACATGCGACACGATTAAAAGTAGTCAAAAAGACGCTCCACGTATGCAAGTATACTCGTCACCCAATGCAAGTATCAAATAGTATGAGCGGAAGCATGTATCACCTAATGTTCAAGGACCTGAGAAAAACATAGAGAATCTGTCAACGAAAACGTTGGTGAAATCATAGGTTTAGATAAGTAAATGAGTAATAGTAAGTTGAACCACAAGATTTGCAACATCGATAAAGCCATAGTACATTCTAAAAGTTAATATTCACGAGCACCCAATTATCAAAGCTTAACGTTCCGTCCGTTGAATACCCCATCAATTAGTGCTAGAACAACACTGTTCCCGAAAATATATTTCATTCGTAAACGGTAGCGAACCGTTTGAATGAGGGTTTGTCAAACCCATATGGCCATATAACATAAGTTCTCGCTTACACCATCTGATGTAACTAATGATAATCGGATTGAGGATTTTCGTTCTAAACTCGTATGTAGAATGTTTGTTTTCCCGTTCTTGTGTTCACTTAGTTCAAAAGAATCGTTTATGTTTTCTCATCCCAAAAGTAAGTTTAAAAGAGTAAAAGTGGGACTATGATCTCACCTTGAGTGCACGAGTAGTAAAGTACTTCAACAAGTAAACGTGTGCAAAGAACAATGCTAGTCTTGACCTAAACAATAGGTTGTATCAATAACGGTAAACACGATAGGTCAAAGATGTTCAATTAGTCCTATGGCTCGTTACGACTCGATTATTTAGCATGTGAAATCAAATTGCCAAGTTTCATGCAAGATACAAGTATATAAATAAGTTAGGAAGGTTGCATAATCATTTGGTTAAGTTTGACAAAAAGTCAAACTTTGGTCGGTCAAAGTCAACGAAAGTCAACACGTTCGGGTCGGGTTCCGAACTATTTTTCTAATCTTAGAAATCATATATGAGCATGTTGGCCAAGTTACATGTTAATCGGAGGCGCGTAGCATGCCAAACATTATTCGAAAATTGACCAAATTGGACAGACCCAATCGGCGCGCCGCGCGGGGGTATGGCGCGCCGCGCCACCCTGCTGCTTCAGCTATTTTTCTGCTTTTTAAATGTGCACGAACCAAAACCAATTCTAACACAATTCTTGACCCGCAAACGCTTATAACGCCTATCATACATCGTTGGAAAGGTATTTTGACAAGGAATGCAACTAAACACATATCATCAATCAAGCTTGCACTTATGACAAACAAAACCGCATTTAATGTTCCATAATCAATGCATTCAAGTTAATATTGCAATTTAATGATTTGGCAACCAAATTACATGTACAATATGCCGTTTCGAAGGTAATTAAGCATACAACACAACCTAACACTTACAATTAACATCTGATGTCATTTAATGTATCAAAAGTTCATGTAAAGCTCATCAAACCCTAATCCAAAATCACAAATTTAACAATCTTGCATATGAAACTAATCCATGTCAACCTACATACCAATTTGAAGCTAGTGATGTTAGGAACACAATTAAAACATGAACTTTCATCATTCAACAACATATGAACACCTAAAACTCAAGATTAAGCAAGCATTCTTTCAATATGAACTAGTTACATCAAAATATCAAAAACGAGCATACAAATCACATAAACAAACTAGACTCGAGCCATAGACACTAATTAACAACCTTATAACTCAAAAATCTCAAGAACACATAAAATTAGTGATTTTAGAAAGTTACCCAAATGTAATGAGGTTGGTATGGAATCGAAGAGGAGATCACGAGGAGTTCAAATATGTAAACGGTTTGGAATGAATCCTTCTTGAATGATTTTAGATGATGATTTGCTTTTTGGAGAATTTGAGAAAAATGGAGAAGTATGAAAAGAAAAGAAGAAAGAAAATGAAAATGGGGAGGATAAGGGGGTTGACTAGTCAAAAGCTAGTCACCTCTTTGGCTTTGTGGCGGAACTAGTCCCTCGAGTTCGGTTGCGGGTGCGTTAAATTACCTAGACATGATAATTTAAAACGCGTATTAACGGGAGATGTTAAAAACATATAACGGAGTTTAAAATAGTTAAACGGAAAAAGGCGGGATGTTACATCATATTCCACCACATTAGCAATAAACTTACCAACAACTTCACTGATCTTGGGCATTCCGAAGAATCTTTATATTTATCGAAACCTCATCATTTACTCATCTGCCTCTTGTAACGAGAATTGCCATACAAATCATTGGGAATTAGCAATCAGTATTGTGAAATCTCACAGCATGTTGATGCCAACAGTTATACATAACGTCTATTTCCAAGGCTTACATACTTCGAATGTGAAGTTTCTGAAAAACACTCTGAACTGCGAACTAGTTCTCGAAATGCTGATGAAGCAACAAAAACTATAAACGACCTTAGCAGTAAAAAGTTTGATGATAAAGATTAGTGTATTAACAAAGCTCAGAAATAGAGAAGTTTTGGAACTGGAAAACGGATTGAGCAAAGTATGAAGGAGGCTGTGGACAAATCACAAAGACTGAACCTGCCTTCAAAGAATCCAAATAATTCAGTGGCTGCTGAAGTCATTAACGAATACCTTGCTCCTGACACTAAACCCTTACAGACAATATTCTTCATCATCCTCTGATATTAGAAATTCTAAGATATCATCGTATCTTTCATTATAAATATCCTCCATATTTCTGAAGATATTTCCATAACTATTCTTATCTGGAATCATTTATCTCTTTGCGCTATCTGTATTACATCAAAAAGGAAACTGTTTAGTTCCTATACTCTGTAAACTTTTGAGTTTAAAATATGAATGTTTTTGAAGTAGTATTGGAAACTGAAGCATGAGTTAGTATAATATAATGACACTTGATCAACGTGATTATATTACAGTAATTCATGCTGAGTTTCTAAATGGAACGTGATGATTCACAGATCATAACATCATCATGTGCCATGTTATACGACTCTTGTATTCTATTTAACCTCTAAAATATCAAGAAAATATTTCTTGTTGATTCGGCCTTTTCCAAGGTATTCTAGTAATTTGACAAGTCAAGATCGTGCCATCACAATTTCCTTCCTAGAACATTAACAATGTTCATTCCAAAATTCATATCTGTGAATTCTGGACCATTACAAGCGGTGCTTAATCGCAAGAAGAAGAAACGAAAGGACAAAACTCCGAAATAAAAATTGGGGTATAAATTGCAGCAAATAAAAGAGAGCATTAACTGTGGATGACAATGATTATAGAAGACAGAAACAGAGACTTTGAAATATAAGGGAAGATATAAAGCCCAACGACAAACCAAAAATTATAAACCATATATATCGATGCATATAGCAATATAAAGACACGGGAGAACTAGAAACACTATAAATCCAAGAGTATAGTAGAAGTAAATAGATTCTTCCGGCGGTAGATGAAAAAAAAAAAGAATGACCGATATGAAAGTTATAAGTATATCGAGAATCAGAACTGGATGGAGCATATTGATGAATACTTTAAAATATGAGTTGAGGGGGAAAGAATAGAAGGTGATGAAACATGACTAGGAACTTAGAAATCAACAGATTTAACTTACACAATGACAGAATAAGTGAATCAAACCCTCTAGTGAATAGGTTAAGCTTTTTGGGATTAATTTAGTCATACCACAACTAAATCAAGTGTGATTAGATCAACACCTAGAGCTATTATTCACCACCTGGGTGATTTGGGTTGAGAGAGAATCGGAGGAGCTCACCAGATCTGAGTGTGTGTAACAAATGAGATTCTTAACCTAAAATGAAGAACATAAGACTTTATATACCCCTGTTGTTGACTCACCCGTACGATTAATCCATCACACATACGAGTTGGCTTCATCAGCCGTACGGGTGATCACTCACTTGTGTCTTCTCATTTAGGTTGTAATTGTGACTTAGCTCAGCATCAACTGTGCGTATGAGCCTGTCAGCCGTACGAGTGAGGCTTCACTCGGACGTCTGACTAAGTCAAACATAGTCAAACATCCAAATCTCGTTCCTGCAGTTGCTGTAACCAAATACAAACACGGATAGGATAATAACGAACGATCATGGTGGCCTGTAAACTGTTGTACCTGCAATGGACGTGGGTAGATGTCTAGGGACTTGCATAAAATGCATCAACAGAAGGTGTGATTTGTAAGAAAACGAAGGAGGGGAATTTATAAGAAAATCTCCGACAGAAGAATTAAAATGGACAATCGCATTTAAAGCAGATCCTAATTCCTTTTGTTACCGGAGAATCAAATCTTATTTCAAAGATTTTCTTCAAATCCCTTGAAATCTGGAAATCAATCATATCTACGTCAAATGATAAGATGAATCTACACTTCATCATTTCACTCTTCTATGTTAGCTTCATTTGTACTCTTCATATAAATGGATTGTTTATCCAAATTATTCGCTGATGATAAAACTCTAATTTTTAGCCTGTATGCATCATGAAAACATACTTATTATCATTCACGACCTTTCCACTCAAATTTCGGGACGAAATTTCTTTAAAGGGTAGGTACTGTGACAACCCGGAAATTTCAACCAAATTTAAACTTTATCTTTATATTATTCCGACACGATAAGCAAAGTTTGTTAAGTTAAATCTCAAGAATTTTAAATTGTGTTCATACATTCATTATAACCTCGACCAAATTTCGGCAATTCACGAACCGTTATATAAATAAATATGTATATATATATTATAACTTGAGAATATTAATAAAGTATTAAACGTATAATACTTTACATGAACGTATTTGTTTCAATATGTTTATCGATGGAATTAGAAGATAATATCAAATGATTGATTTATCAGATACATTATGATATGATTACGGGTCTATGTTATGAGGTCCACTGTGATTTAAGAAATCTATTCTTTTTGACAACATTCGGAAAATGGTAAAGTGATTTATAAGTAAGAACGTGAAGTGTAAATAACTTAGATGTTGGATATCGACAAGTTATGTAACTCGACATTTTTCATTAAGATGATTTCATACGTTTATTTAACCTTTGAACTTTATCCCATGCTTCACCAACAAACTGTAATTTAAAAACTTGAAACCTATTATGAATATATATGATTTTACTTTTCTAAAACATTTTATGATATAACGATTTCCATTATTTTAACCTTTAAACAAAATGATTCTTAAAAATATATTTGGTTTTGGAAAACAAAATTATTATATTTATTTGATTTAGTTTCAAACGTACAAAAACGTTTTCAGTTTAAAAAGAACTTTATTATTAAAACGTATATAACTTTTATAAATATCTAGAACTACTTTTGACAACTCATTACTTAACCAGTATGATAAAGATAACGATATTTATATTTTATTTTATTAAATATATATAACGATTTAAATTAATATTATATATATTTATACGCGTATTATACGTACATAGTTTTATACTTTTACTATACTTAAACTTTACCTTTACTTTATTTTTACTTTACATTAACTTTAATAATTTACTTTAATAATTCATACTTTAATAATTCACTTTAATAATTCATACTTTAATAATTCACTTTAATAATTCATACTTTAATAATTCACTTTAATAATTCATACTTTAATAATTCACTTTAATAATTCATATTTTAATAATTTACTTTAATAATTCATACTTTAATAATTCACTTTAATAATTCAAAAATCTATTATAAATAGAATTCAATAGGTTTCATTATTTCATAAGAAACTTGAAAATATTTTTCTCTAAATTCTCTCAATCGATTTACACATATATATTTACTCCGTATTATTTCAAGATATTATTAGTATACGTAAAATATTACGTCAGAGTGCTGTTCGAGTGATTTCGAAATTGTTTTTCGAGTGAGATTGGATTAAAGAAATTATGGGTTATAGCTATGGAGGTGATTGGGTATAGTTCATGGGTATGCTCGTGAGATCAATATAGTGTTTATCATCTCCGTTGCGTCTACATACCTTTCCTGCAATATTGAATCTCAATATTGATACGTGAGTACTCATAATTTAACTTTTACATACTAATAGTGTATCCCTGACTAGTGCTCGAGTATATAGGATTATGCATGTTTGTACTTTTGATATTGCCTTTAGTTAGGTTATGTTGAATCGTGAATTAGTAGTTATATATGCGACTGAGATAAGGTATAAGATATGCATGCCGTTGGAAAGCTAGCGAAAAATTAAGAACTTTTCATTTAGATATCGAATGATTTCGATGAACGGATTTGAAGTTATAGTATATCGAATTTTTTTATTATTATTAAAAATGATCATTATTATCGTCGTTCTAGTTTTATCTTATTATTATTATTATTATTATTATTATTATCTTTATCAATAAAAGGATTTATCATTAAAAATTGTTATTTTTTTTATTATTACTATCGTTATTATCGTTAAAGTTATAATTAGTATTATTATTGTTATCCAATTATTATTATTATTATTATTATTGGTATTATTATTATTATTATCATTATTAATATATATATCATTATTTAAAAATGGTTATTGTTATTGTTATTATTATTATTACTATATTATCAT
This sequence comes from Rutidosis leptorrhynchoides, assembly GCF_046630445.1. Lineage (NCBI taxonomy): Eukaryota > Viridiplantae > Streptophyta > Magnoliopsida > Asterales > Asteraceae > Rutidosis > Rutidosis leptorrhynchoides. The sequence continues at coordinate 557,624,335 of NC_092335.1, forward strand.
TAAGATAATTATTAGTATTATCGTTAATAATGTTATAGTAACTATAACTATCATTATTAATATTAGTGTAATTAAAACAAATATTTGTAACACCTAATTATTTTGATTACTATTATTATCATTATTACGAACACGATATAAAAGACGATTAAAAGCTATTAAACGAAACGATTAGGAAATAATGGGTAAGAGTATCATGATGAAATTAAAATATTATAAGATATTGATTTAGATAAAATTATCGTTCTTATTATTTTTATCATTACTATTATTATTAAAATTATCATTAGTATTAAAACTATCATTTTAACAAAAATTATCATTTTAATAGAAATGTCATTGTTACTATAAAATATCATTATTATTATTATTATTTTAAATAGAATTATTATTTTAAAGATAATATTAAAAATTATCGTAAATATTAAAGTTATCATAATTAGAATTATCGTTTTATCATAATGTCATCTTAGTAATTATAAATATTGATATTTTTATAATAATAATTATTATTACAAAAATAATACAACTTTTACTTACTATCATTATAGATATTATTTTATCAAATAAATATTTGATACACACATATTTTACTACGTGTAATAACTTACTTTAATAATACCTATCATATTATCTTTATAATATTAAATGAACCCTATAAATTTTATTACTTAATATATATAAAAGTATATTTTATTATATAAATATAATATAAAATTTTATTTATTAATAAAGAAATTATATTATTTACTCTAATAAATCTTTTAAAATATTTAAAAATATAAAACGACGATATTTAAACTATATATTAATCATGTATAGATTTTTGGAAATTATTTTGAGTCAAATTTACTTTTGTTGACTTTTGCATATTAGTCTCGAGCATTAGGATTGTGGTACACTATGACTTGACCTAATTTGTTAGACAAATATTGACCAACACATAAATATATATAATTAATTTAGGTTCGTGAATCCGAGGCCAACCTTGCACTTGTTCAATGACGTTATATGTATTTTTACTACGAAATACAGTATGGTGAGTTTCATTTACCTTTTTACCCTTTATATTTTTGGGACTGAGAATACATGCGCTTTTATAAATGTTTGACGAAATAGACACAAGTAATTGAAACTACATTCTATGGTTGAATTATCGAAATCGAATATGCCCCTTTTTATTAAAGTCTGGTAATCTAAGAATTAGGGAACATACACCCTAATTGACGCGAATCCTAAAGATAGATCTATTGGGCCTAACAAACCCCATCCAAAGTACCGGATGCTTTAGTACTTCGAAATTATATCATGTCCGAAGGAGGATCCCGGAATGATAGGGGATATTCTTATATGTATCTAGTTAATGTCGGTTATCAGGTGTTCACCATATGAATGATTATTTTTTTGTCTCTATGCATGGGACGTATATTTATGAGAACTGAAAATGAAATTCTTGTGGTCTATTAAAATGATGGAAATAAATGATTATGATAAACTAATGAACTCACCAACCTTTTGGTTGACACTTTAAAGCATGTTTATTCTCAGGTATTAAAGAAATCTTCCGCTGTGCATTTGCTCATTTTAAAGATATTACTTGGAGTCTTTCATAGCATATTTCGAAGAACGTTGCATTCGAGTCATTGAGTTCATCAAAGATTATTATTAAATCAATTTATAGTTGGATAGTGGATATTATGAAATGGTATGCATGCCTGTCAATTTTTGATGTAAAGAAAGATTGTCTTTTAAAAACGAATGCATTGTTTGTAAAATGTATCATATAGAGGTCAAATACCTCGCAATGTAATCAACTATTGTGAATCGTTTATAATGTATATGAACGGGTCCTTTCAATTCATACGTCCAGAAACAAGTCATGCATTCTGGTTTTACTAATACCACTTCCCATCCTTGGTTTTGTGGAACATAACCGTTGTGACCGATAGTAAGACAATGTATTGTAACGTCGTCAAAAGGATGAAGGTTACGTAATGACCAACAGTCTCATAATAACCTAAAAACCTCATTTCTTAACCCAATTACCGACTCCGTCACTTGTGGGAACGTTTTGTTTAATAGTTGTAGCCCGATGTTCTTGTTCTCAATTTGGTGAGAAGCGAACATTACTAACCCGTAAGCATAACATGCTTCTTTATGTTGCATGTTAGCCACTTTTTCTAAATCACGAAGTCCTATACTCGGATATATTGAGTCAAAATAATTTCTTAACCCGTTGCGTAAAATAGCATTTGAGTTCCCTGCAATATATGCGTCAAAGTAAACACATCGTAACTTATGGATTTCCCAATGTGATATCCCCCATCTTTCGAACGAAATCCTTTTATAAATCAAGGCATTCTTGGAACGTTCTTCGAATGTCTTACAAACTGATCTCGCCTTAAATAGTTGTGCCGAGGAATTCTGACCGACTCTAGACAAGATTTCATCAATCATGTCTCCGGGTAGGTCTCTTAAAATATTGGGTTGTCTATCCATTTTGTGTTTTTATACTGTAAAACAGACAAGAGTTAGATTCATAAAAAAAATACTTATTAATACAAGCAATTTTTACATATGTCATAAAGCATAAGCACACTATATTACATATATTACACCACACGAATACAACTATCTTATTCGACTCGCTCGTTTCTTCTTCTTTGGTTTTGGTTCGTTTTGCCAAGTTTCTAGGGATATATGATGTTCCCCTAATACGAGTCGTCGTTTTCCACATTGGTTTAGAAAAACCTGGTGGTTTATAGGTTCCCGGGTTATTGTCACAACTTAAGAAATACGGGTGTTGACGATACATATAAAGTTCATCGGGTTTGGAATCAAATTTCTCTATTTTTATGCCCTTTCCCTTATTGTTCTCTTTTGCCTTATTAAATTGTGTTGGGGTAATTTCTATAACATCATCGGAATCCTTGTCGGGATCCGATTCATCGGAGAATTGGTAATCCTCCTAATACTTTGCTTCCTTGGCGGAAACACCATTGACCATAATTAACTTTGGTCGGTTGGTTGAGGATTTTCTTCTACTTAACCATTTTATTATTTCCCCCACTGGTTCTATTTCTTCTTCCGGTTCCGATTCTTCTTCCGGTTCCGATTCTTCTTCCGGTTCTGACTCTTCTTCCGGTTCCTCTTCGGGAACTTGTGAATCAGTCCACGAATCATTCCAATTTACATTTGACTCTTCATTATTATTAGGTGAGTCAATGGAACTTGTTCTAGAGGTAGACATCTATCACATAATATCAAACACGTTAAGAGATTAATATATCACATAATATTCACATGTTAAAAATATATAGTTTCCAACAAAATTTGTTAAGCAATCATTTTTCAAGTAAACACGGTTGAAGTCCAGACTCACTAATGCATCCTAACAAACTCGATAAGACACACTAATGCAAAATTCTGGTTCTCTAAGACCAACGCTCAGATACCAACTGAAATGTCCCGTTCATATTGATTATAAACGTTCCATATTAATTGATTTCGTTGCGAGGTTTTGACCTCTATATGAGACGTTTTTCAAAGACTGCATTCATTTTTAAAACAACAATAACCTTTATTTTATCAATAAAGGTTTCAAAAGCGTTACGTAGATTATCAAATAATGATAATCTAAAATATACTGTTTACACACGACCATTACATAATGGTTTACAATAGAAATATATTACATCGACATATGTTTCTTGAATGCAGTTTGTACATAATATCATACAAACATGGGCTCCAAATCTTGTCCTTATTTTAGTATGCAACAGCGGAAGCTCTTAATATTCACCTGAGAATAAACATGCTTTAAACGTCAACAAAAATGTTGGTGAGTTATAGGTTTAACCTATATATATCAAATCGTAACAATAGACCACAAGATTTCATATTTCAATATACATCCCATACATAGAGATAAAAATCATTCATATGGTGAATACCTGGTAACCGACATTAACAAGATGCATATATAAGAATATCCCCATCATTCCGGGACACCCTTCGGATATGATATAAATTTCGAAGTACTAAAGCATCCGGTACTTTGGATGGGGTTTGTTAGGCCCAATAGATCTATCTTTAGGATTCGCGTCAATTAGGGTGTCTGTTCCCTAATTTTTAGATTACCAGACTTAATAAAAAGGGGCATATTCGATCTCGATAATTCAACCATAGAATGTAGTTTCACGTACTTGTGTCTATTTTGTAAATCATTTATAAAACCTTCATGTATTCTCATCTCAAAAATATTAGATTTTAAAAGTGGGACTATAACTCACTTTCACAGATTTTTACTTCGTCGGGAAGTAAGACTTGGCCACTGGTTGATTCACGAACCTATAACAATATATACATATATATCAAAGTATGTTCAAAATATATTTACAACACTTTTAATACATTTTGATGTTTTAAGTTTATTAAGTCAGATGTCCTCGTTAGTAACCTACAACTAGTTGTCCACAGTTAGATGTACATAAATAAATCGAATAAATAATATCCTGAATCAATCCACGACCCGATGTATACGTATCTCAGTATTGATCACAACTCAAACTATATATATATATTTTGGAATCAACCTCAACCCTGTATAGCTAACTCCAACATTCACATATAGAGTGTCTATGGTTGTTCCGCAATATATATATAGATGGGTCGACATGATAGGTCGAAACATTGTATACGTGTCTATGGTATCTCAAGATTACATAATATACAATATAAGTTGATTAGGTTATGGTTGGAATAGATTTATTACTAACTTTCACGTAGGTAAAATGAGTAGTTTTTATCAATCTTGTTTTACTCGCCATTTCTTCGTTTCTAATCCGTTTTGAGTGATTCCAGTGGCCACGGTTTCGTATTGAACTTAAATTTATGAATCTAAACAGAAAAAGTATAAGTTTATAGTAAAAAATACAAGTTAAAAGTCATTTTTGAAAGAGGTAGTCATTTCCGTCGAAAGAACGACATCTTCATGACCATTTTGAAAAACATACTTTCACTTTGAGTTTAACCATGATTTTTGGATAGTTTCATGTTAATAAGAAAAATCATTTTTATAGAAGTATAGCTTTTAAATCAAAGTTCTTCTTAGCTTTTAATTATCCCAACCAAAACAGCCCCCGGTTTTACTACGACGGCGTATATCCAGTTTTATGGTGTTTATCGTGTTTCCAGGTTTTAAATCATTAAGTTAGCATATCATATAGATATAGAACATGTGTTTAGTTGATTTTAAAAGTCTAGTTAGAAGGATTAACTTTATTTGTGAACAAGTTTAGAATTAACTAAACTATGTTCTAGTGATTACAAGTTTATAACGTTGAATAAGACAGCTTTTTATGTATGAATCGAATGATGTTATGAACATCATTACTACCTCAAGTTCCTTGGATAAACCTACTGGAAATGAGAAAAATGGATCTAGCTTCAAAGGATCCTTGGATGGCTTGAAAGTTCTTGAAGCAGAATCATGACACGAAAACAATTTCAAGTAAGATTTCCACTCGAAATAAGATTGTTATAGTTATAGAAATTGAATTAAAGTTTGAATATGATTATTACCTTGTATTAGAAAGATAACCTACTGTAAGTAACAAAGGTTTCTTGATCTTGGATGATTACTTGGAATGGATTTAGAAAACTTGGAAGTAAACTTGCAATCTTGGAAGTATTCTTGATTTTATGAAACTAGAACTTTTGGAATTTATGAAGAACACTTAGAACTTGAAGATAGAACTTGAGAGAGATCAATTAGATGAAGAAAATTGAAGAATGAAAGGGTTTGTAGGTGTTTTTGGTCGTTGGTGTATGGATTAGATATAAAGGATATATAATTTTGTTTTCATGTAAATAAGTCATGAATGATTACTCATATTTTTGTAATTTTATGAGATATTTCATGCTAGTTGCCAAATGATGGTTCCTACATGTGTTAGGTAACTCACATGTGCTGCTAAGAGCTGATCATTGGAGTGTATATACTAATAGTACATACATCTAAAAGTTGTGTATTGTACGAGTACAAATACGGGTGCATACGAGTAGAATTGTTGATGAAACTAAACGAGGATGTAATTGTAAGTATTTTTGTTAAGTAGAAGTATTTTGATAAGTGTCTTGAAGTCTTTCAAAAGTGTATGAATACTTAAAACACTACATGTATATACATTTTAACTGATTCGTTAAGTCATCGTTAGTCGTTACATGTAAGTGTTGTTTTGAAACCTTTAGGTTAACGATCTTGTTAAATGTTGTTAACCCAATGTTTATAATATCAAAAGAGATTTTAAATTATTATATTATCATGATATTATGATGTACGAATATCTCTTAATATGATATATATACATTAAATGTCGTTACAATGATAATCGTTACATATATGTGTCGTTTCAAAATCATTAAGTTAGTAGTCTTGTTTTTACATATGTAGTTCATTGTTAATATAATTAATGATATGTTTACTTATCATAATATCATGTTAACTATATATATAACCATATATATGTCATCATATAGTTTTTACAAGTTTTAACGTTCGTGAATCACCGGTCAACTTGGGTGGTCAATTGTCTATATGAAACCTATTTCAATTAATCAAGTCTTAACAAGTTTGATTGCTTAACATGTTGGAAACACTTAATCATGTAAAATAACAATTTCATTTAATATATATATAAACATGGAAAAGTTCAGGTCACTACATTAGGAACGCTCGATAGAAAATTTGATACTGAAAAACGGATTGAGCTAACTCTGAAGGAGACCAAGGACAAATACAAGGACCATACCCTATATTCAAAGAATCCAGATAATTCTGGATTTGTTGAAATCTTTAGAGAATATCTTGCTCCGAATTCATGTTAAAATCTTGCAAAAAAAATTTCTTCATCAACCTTCGAACTTAGAAATTCCAAAATATCATCATAAATATCATCAATATTTCTAAGTATATTTTCATAAATAATTTTGTCCGATATTAATTATCTCTCTGCTCTATTTGTGTTATATCATAAAAGAAACTGTTTTAGTGTCTAAAAATCTAAAAAATTCGAATTTGAATTATGAATGATTTTGAAGTAGTGTTGAAAATTGATGCATGAATTAGTATAATATAATGACACTTGATCAACGTGATTATATTACAGTAAGTCATGCTGAGTTTCTAATGGAACGTGATAATTCGCAGATCATAACGTCATCATGTGCCATGTTACACGACTCTTAAATTCTACCTAATCTTCAAACATATTAAGATCATATCTTCTGGATAAATTTATTTTTCCAAGATATTTTGGTAATTTGATAAATCAAGATCATGCCATTACAATTTCCTTCTTAGAACATTAATTGTGTTCATTCCGAATTTCATATCTGCAAATTCTGGACCATTATTCGTTTGACTTAAAGTCGGGAAGAGAAAATAAAAGTATGGAACTCCGAAATATAAAGGAAATGGAGAGGTTGGATTAATAGTGAAATATCCGACAGAACAATCAAAACAGATCATCGCATTTAATCAAAGAAGATTCTAATTTCCTTAATTATCGAGGAACCAGATCCTATTGTGAAGATCTTCTCTGAATCCCTTGAATTCTGGAATTTCACCATGACTACGTCAAAAGTAAAGATGAATATCTATTACCTTATCTCAATCTTTTGTGATAGCTTCACTCGTACGCTTCGAGTAATCGAATAATTTTATCTAAATTATTCAATGGTGATAAAACTTTATTTAACAACTCATATTCGTCATGAAAACATTTTTATTGTTAGCCATGACCACCTCACTCAAATTTCGGGACGAAATTTTTTTAACGGGTAGGTACTGTGACAACCCGAAAATTTTTGACCAAATTTAAATTTGATCTTTATATGTTTCCGACACGATAAGCAAAGTCTGTAATGTTGAAGTCTCAAAAACTTTGAATTGTGTTCATGTATTCATTTACCCTTTGACTATTTCCGGCGATTCACGAACAATTACTTGTAAATAGATATGTATATATTTAAGTATATATAATTAATAAATTTGAAATATATTATAATTAAATATGTAAAATAAAATAATATAAGATAATGAAGTTATACTTTAAAATGAATCTATATAGATATAATGTATATTAAAAATAAATATTAACTGATTGTAATACTCGTTTGATGTTCCGATTGATATTAAGTAAGTTAAATTCAAACTTATATGATTTTAAAATAAACGGTGATACGAAAATGAGTAATATAAATTTTAGGCTTATTAAAAATGTATGTAGGAACTATTTGTTGAATTTTAGAACTTTTTATATTTTACTTAGGGATGGGAGTGAATAATTAATGTAATTTTTATTTAATAGTTAATAATCGAATTTTATACCATAATGACCAAGATAAATAAATATAGTTAATTTACAAATATGAGATTTTTCTGAACACTTTTATCCGCCACTGTTTTCGCACGATACACAGTCCGTGAAAACAGTCAGTAGAAGAATTTAAAAATCTCGGCTGCTTTACTATTAATTACTATGTCTCACTGTAGATAATTGAGTTATAATTGAATACTGTTTTTGGAATGGAATATCCTTTTGATAATGCTAAAAACGAACATATATTTCATAGCATTATTCCCCAAGAAAGACAAGCTTTTAGTTGCAATTGTTCTATTTACAAGCGATATTCGTTTAAATAATAAAAGGTGAAGACAAAAGACAGATTCGACGAATTGAAGACGCAAACAACCAAAAAGCTCAAAAGTACAAAATACAATCAAAGAGGTTCCAATTATTGATAAGAAACGTCTCGAAATTACAAGAGTACAAGATTCAAATCGCAAAGTACAAGATATTAAATTGTACGCAAGGACGTTTGAAAATCCAGGACCGGGACTAGAGTCAACTCTCAACGCTCGACGCAACGGACTAAAAATTGCAAGTTAACTATGTATATAAATATAATATAATATATAATTAATTCTTAAAATTAATATATATATTATAATATATTTATAAAACGTCGGCAAATTAAAAGACAAACCTTTGTGAGCTGGAATTACGAACTCCGCGAGTTGCGGAGTATGGAGGCCAAAAATGCCGCGACTCGCGGAGCAGCCAAATACGAAAATCCCTATAAAACCCAACGAATTCTGATCATTTTTATCATCCAATATATCAATCTCTCTATATCTATATACGTAATATTTATATTTATAATTTATATTTTAATTTTAATTTTAATTTTAATCCTAATAATAAGGGTATGTTAGCGAATGTTGTAAGGGTGTAAGTCGAAATTCTGTCCGTGTAACGCTACGCTATTTTTAATCATTGTAAGTTATGTTCAACCTTTTTAATTTAATGTCTCGTAGCTAAGTTATTATTATGCTTATTTAAAACGAAGTAATCATGATGTTGGGCTAATTAATAAAATTGGGTAATTGGGCTTTGTACCATAATTGGGGTTTGGACAAAAGAACGACACTTGTGGAAATTAGACTATGGGCTATTAATGGGCTTTATATTTGTTTAACTAAATGATAGTTTGTTAATTTTAATATAAAGATTTACAATTGCACATACCTATAAATAACCACATACACTCGATCGGACACGATGGGCGGGGTATTTATATGTACGAATAATCGTTCATTTAACCGGACACGAGAATGGATTAATAGTCACTAGAATTATTAAAACAGGGGTGAAATTATGTACAAGGACACTTGGCATAATTGTTAACAAAGTATTAAAACCTTGAGTTACACTCAGTCGACATCCTGGTGTAATTATTAAACAAAGTATTAAAATCTTGTTACAGTTTAAGTCCCCAATTAGTTGGAATATTTAACTTCGGGTATAAGGATAATTTGACGAGGACACTCGCACTTTATATTTATGACTGATGGACTGTTATGGACAAAAACCAGGCGGACATATTAAATAATCCAGGACAAAGGACAATTAACCCATGGGCATAAAACTAAAATCAACACGTCAAACATCATGATTACGGAAGTTTAAATAAGCATAATTCTTTTATTTCATATTTAATTTCCTTTATTTTATATTTAATTGCACTTCTAATTATCGCATTTTTATTGTTATTGTATTTAATTGCACTTTTAATTATCGTACTTTTTAATTATCGCAAGTTTATTTTATCGCACTTTCATTTATCGCAATTTCATTATCGTTATTTACTTTACGCTTTAAATTAAGTCTTGTATTTATTTATTATTTTACATTTGGTTTTAACTGCGACTAAAGTTTTAAAATCGACAAACTGGTCATTAAACGGTAAAAACCCCCCTTTATAATAATAATATTACTTATATATATATTTGTATTTTTATAAAAGTAAACTAATATAGCGTTAAGCTTTGTTTAAAGATTTTCCCTGTGGAACGAACCGGACTTACTAAAAACTACACTACTGTACGATTAGGTACACTGTCTATAAGTGTTGTAGCAAGATTTAAGTATATACATTCTATAAATAAATAAATATCTTGTGTAAAATTGTATCGTATTTAATAGTATTTCCTTGTAAAATATAAAGCTATTTTATATACACCTCGCACGACATCAAGTATATTTTTGGCGCCGCTGCCGGGGACAATCTAGCTTAAAAGCCGGAAGCGTAACGCTCTATTTTAAAAAAAAAAAAGATTTTTATTTTTAGTTTACTTTTATTAAAATTCACTTTTGTAAAAATACGTTTTTAATTATTCGAAAATATAAAAAGAAAACAAAAATTTATATATTTTTTTAAGATTTTGTTAAATATTTAAGTTTTATAAAGTTTCTTTATTTTTATTTTATAAAAATATAAGTTTTATTTAAATATTTTTATTTAAAACATAAAAAAAACCGGAAAAAAACGTGTCGAATTTTAATCAACCTGTCATCTGAAAATTGGAACCCCGCGACTCGCGGAGTTTGCAGCTTCGATTACCGCGACTCGCGGAGACACTCTGACACGCCGACAGAAACCCTAATCAGGCATTAAATACGGGGTAATTATTAATTATTATTATTATTAACCCTAATTACTTATTATTATTATAATTAGTTTTAAGTTTCTTTTTATTTAATTTATATATTTAGTTAAATTAGTTTAATTAATGTAAAATTACTAGTTTTAATAAATAAATAATATAAAAATAATATTTTTATAAAAATTGTACTTTTTACAACTTTTTGTATATTTTTATATTTTCTCCCTTTTTAATTGTTTTAGCGTAATATTTGTATTTTTCGTTAATTTTTAGTTTTAAACTAAGTTATTGCCATAATTATTTTTTACTTCTAGATTTTTAGACTTTGCCGTAAAATTCCTTAAGTGCTTTTTCTTTAGACTAAGATTTAGGTACTTTAGAATTTTGCGACGCCTTTTTAAGTTTTAGTTTCTTTTTAAGTTATTGCCATTTGGGATATAGTTTTTCTTGTAAGCTTTAATATTTTTAGACACCTTTTACCTATGTATCAATTATAATTTCAATTAGTAATCTCAATTTGCGATTATAATTTTAAGTTAGTGATAGTAATAAGGTTGGGTTAGTCGAGTGTTTTTAAGTTCTATAAGTCACTCTTTTTCTTTCTTATTTTTATTTTTCGATCTTTTTCCGACACGCTCTTTTTCTTTCTTATTTCTCGCTATTCTAGTTTTTAGGACATAGATTTTTTATTCTACTTCTTATTTAAATTTCTTAAAATTACGAAAATTTATTTTAAGTGGTTAAATTGATAGACATCAAAATTTTCTGGTTCGTAGTAATAGTTGGATTTGTACGTGGACCGGGTTATTGGAGCCAAACAGTCCTCAATTATATTGAGACCAAACGAATCCTGCCCCTCTGCTGCATCTTTTGGCTATTCGAAACGTGGGCAAAATCAGAAAAGTCTATTAATTGGATAACTTATATAATTTTTCTTTCCTTTTAAAAAAAAACTAATAGGATATTCAGTGAATGCACCGAGCAAGACGTTCACCACCTTTTGTACGTTCACCACCTGTAACTAGATCAAGACATTTAGCAAATATTACCGCCATTGATTTTTCTTTAGAATCGTCATCCAGTCGACCAAGTACTCCAGTTCAAATTTCCGATAATCCTTTTTTTGAACCCGACCTCACAATTGAGAATCCGGAGAATATTCAGGGACGATTCATAGATCCTGAACCATTAAATTTTTCTCCGGAACCACCAATCATTCAAACAGAGATTGTTGAGGAACGAACCATTAAATCAGAATCCTCTAGTGATTCGGATTCAACAAATTCAATTATGGAGAATCTGGAACCTTTAAGTATGGAAGACCGAATGAGAGCTAAACTGTAACGACCCGGAAATTTCCGACCAAATTTAAACTCTAATCTCTATATATTTCCGACACGATAAGCAAAAACCTTAATGTTGAGTCTAGAAAGTTTGAAATCTATAGTCGGTTAATCAGTTACCCTTTTATCATGCCCGACGATTCACGAACAATTGGGTAAATAATTAGTAAATATATAAATATAAAAGTAATTACATATATAATTGGTATAATAATAATATTATTACTTCCAACATTAATATCAAGACTAGTGATATTTAAATATAATATATAGATACGAAATTGATATATAACATGTAATTAAAAGCTTAATTCTAATTGTTATATTTATATTACATTCATTATTGTTTATTATCAGTATTATTAAAACCATTGAAAAATTATAATATGTAAATTTATATACTTGAATTGTTATGTTATCATTACTATCACTATTAATATAGCTATCGTTATTATTATAATCAATAACAAAAAAAAAATTATAATTTAGTTATCATTAGTATTAATATGAGATAATAATATTATCATTATTTTTATTACTACAAATTATTATTGATATCATTTATTTAGCATTATTTAATAATATTAATTCTATTATTTTAAATTTATTAGTATTTTATTAATATTATTAATATTATTATTATTAAAATATTTTAATTATTAATATTAGTTATAAATTATATAAACTAGGAAAAGAGAAAAAGGGATTTGATTCAATCCACGTACCCATCTTACTGTTTATGATTTTGTCATTTGTTCTTGGAATAGAATTATGATACAGAATTAAACAAAAGATTTGGTACCCGTCATTATCTGAATATCTACTTACTTATTTATATATTTTTTTTATTTATCTCCTGCTATATAATTACCCACGCGAGTAATAATCCTCTCTTATATAATTCGAACATTATCTTTTCTTTTGAATAAGGAATTAGTCGACTGGTTATTAACATTATCATTCCCAACAATTACAGATTTTAAAATTTTGCGATTTAAAACAGAAAAATAACAGGAGGAACCGTCAACCTCTGTCTTGAACCTTTTATGAAATACTTTGAATTTGAACGAAAATTTAAAAAGTAAAAGTGCAGTTTTGTTAGGATTCTTACACTCAAACTATCTGCAAATTATCAAGTTCCAATTCATAACATCGATTAAGAATTTTCGAGTCAAAGTTTAGTTTTAAAAAGTCAACCGAATTGTTTTTGGAGGAATTCGTGGTTGTTTTGATGTTCTCAGTTAAACTGATGATTTTAATAGTCTCTAGGATTGATTTTCAATATATTTGATGTTATAAGATTGGTCTAAATCGCTCCTGAAATCAAAAACATTTTTTTTCCTTCTTCCCTGTAGCGACGACAGCAGCCCAGCTGCACCCTTTTATTATTATTTTTTCAATACAATTAGTCACAAATTATTTGTTTTCTGTATTGAATACTCGGTTTTACAGTCGTTTTTATAAAAACTAGCAAGAGTATAATGATTTGGGTCGATTAATATGAACTGAAGAAGAAGGTGTAATAGAACAAAAGATTATACGGGTTAAAAGAAAAAGATTCTGTATTAAAACAGAAAATGGGCGATAGCCCAGACGGTTAAGGGATTGAGCGGGTGTCCGGGAGGTCGTGGGTTCGAGTCTCGTATGGGGTATTTCTTTTTCGGGGAGCTTTTAAAGGGTATATTTTCTTATTACTTTAATTTCAATTATTATTATTATTATTATTATTATTATTATTATTATTATTAAGACTAATTAAAATATATATATATATATATATATATATATATATATATATATATATAATTATTATTATCACAAATACAAATAATATTATTATCATTAAAATTAGTATTATTAGCATTATATTTATTATTAAGAATTATGTATTATTATCAAAATTAATATTTTCATGAACATTATTATTAAAAACTATTGATATTATCATTATGAGATTAATTGTTGAAAACTATCATTTTTTTTACTAAAATTATTAATGTTACTATCATTAGTATTATTATCTTTAATCTAGTAACACTACAATTATTTTTTTTACAAAATCAAAGATATATATATATATATATATATATATATATATATATATATATATATATATATATATATATATATATATATATATATATATATATATATATATATTTATTACATAAAGTATACTAATATTACATAAAATTTTGTTTTAACTAATATTATTAATATAACGTTAATTAAATATCAAATAAGTATTATAAAGTATTACAAGTATTAATGAAATTATAAATAAGTATATCAATCTTAAAACATAACAAAATATATAAACTTATTTGATTTATATTATAATGTGTTAATGAATATACAAATGATATAGGTTCGTGAATCCGAGGCCAACCTTATACGTGTTCAGTGATGTTATATGTATTTTTACTACAAAATACATTAGGTGAGTATATAGTCCCTTTTAAACTCTACATATTTTTGGGCTGAGAATATGAAATGTCCCGTTCTTATTGATTAAAAACGTTCCATATTAATTGATTTCGTTGCGAGGTTTTGACCTCTATATGAGACGTTTTTCAAAGACTGCATTCATTTTTAAACAAACCATAACCTTTATTTCATCAATAAAGGTTTAAAAAGCTTTATGTAGATTATCAAATAATGATAATCTAAAATATCCTGTTTACACACGACCATTACATAATGGTTTACAATACAAATATGTTACAACAAAATAAGTTTCTTGAATGCAGTTTTTACACAATATCATACAAGCATGGACTCCAAATCTTGTCCTTATTTTAGTATGCAACAGCGGAAGCTCTTAATATTCACCTGAGAATAAACATGCTTTAAACGTCAACAAAAATGTTGGTGAGTTATAGGTTTAACCTATATATATCAAATCGTAACAATAGACCACAAGATTTCATATTTCAATACACATCCCATACATAGAGATAAAAATCATTCATATGGTGAACACCTGGTAATCGACAATAACAAGATGCATATATAAGAATATCCCCATCATTCCGGGACACCCTTCGGATATGATATAAATTTCGAAGTACTAAAGCATCCGGTACTTTGGATGGGGTTTGTTAGGCCCAATAGATCTATCTTTAGGATTCGCGTCAATTAGGGTGTCTGTTCCCTAATTCTTAGATTACCAGACTTAATAAAAAGGGGCATATTCGATTTCGATAATTCAACCATAGAATGTAGTTTCACGTACTTGTGTCTATTTTGTAAATCATTTATAAAACCTGCATGTATTCTCATCCCAAAAATATTAGATTTTAAAAGTGGGACTATAACTCACTTTCACAGATTTTTACTTCGTCGGGAAGTAAGACTTGGCCACTGGTTGATTCACGAACCTATAACAATATATACATATATATCAAAGTATGTTCAAAATATATTTACAACACTTTTAATATATTTTGATGTTTTAAGTTTATTAAGTCAGCTGTCCTCGTTAGTAACCTACAACTAGTTGTCCACAGTTAGATGTACAGAAATAAATCGATAAATATTATCTTGAATCAATCCACGACCCAGTGTATACGTATCTCAGTATTGATCACAACTCAAACTATATATATTTTGGAATCAACCTCAACCCTGTATAGCTAACTCCAACATTCACATATAGAGTGTCTATGGTTGTTCCGAAATATATATAGATGTGTCGACATGATAGGTCGAAACATTGTATACGTGACTATGGTATCTCAAGATTACATAATATACAATACAAGTTGATTAAGTTATGGTTGGAATAGATTTGTTACCAATTTTCACGTAGCTAAAATGAGAAAAATTATCCAATCTTGTTTTACCCATAACTTCTTCATTTTAAATCCGTTTTGAGTGAATCAAATTGCTATGGTTTCATATTGAACTCTATTTTATGAATTTAAACAGAAAAAGTATAGGTTTATGGTCGGAAAAATAAGTTACAAGTCGTTTTTGTAAAGGTAGTCATTTCAGTCGAAAGAACGACGTCTAGATGACCATTTTAGAAAACATACTTCCACTTAGAGTTTAACCATAATTTTTGGATATAGTTTCATGTTCATAATAAAAATCATTTTCTCAGAATAACAACTTTTAAATCAAAGTTTATCATAGTTTTTAATTAACTAACCCAAAACAGCCCGCGGTGTTACTACGACGGCGTAAATCCGGTTTTACGGTGTTTTTCGTGTTTCCAGGTTTTAAATCATTAAGTTAGCATATCATATAGATATAGAACATGTGTTTAGTTGATTTTAAAAGTCAAGTTAGAAGGATTAACTTTTATTTGCGAACAAGTTTAGAATTAACTAAACTATGTTCTAGTGATTACAAGTTTAAACCTTCGAATAAGATAGCTTTATATGTATGAATCGAATGATGTTATGAACATCATTACTACCTTAAGTTCCTTGGATAAACCTACTAGAAAAGAGAAAAATGGATCTAGCTTCAACGGATCCTTAGATGGCTCGAAGTTCTTGATGCAGAATCATGACACGAAAACAAGTTCAAGTAAGATCATAACTTGAAATAAGATTGTTATAGTTATAGAAATTGAACCAAAGTTTGAATATGATTATTACCTTGTATTAGAATGATAACCTACTGTAAGAAACAAAGATTTCTTGAGGTTGGATGATCACCTTACAAGATTGGAAGTGAGCTAGCAAACTTGAAAGTATTCTTGATTTTATGAAACTAGAACTTTTGGAATTTATGAAGAACACTTAGAACTTGAAGATAGAACTTGAGAGAGATCAATTAGATGAAGAAAATTGAAGAATGAAAGTGTTTGTAGGTGTTTTTGGTCGTTGGTGTATGGATTAGATATAAAGGATATGTTATTTTGTTTTCATGTAAATAAGTCATGAATGATTACTCATATTTTTGTAATCTTATGAGATATTTCATGCTAGTTGCCAAATGATGGTTCCCACATGTGTTAGGTGACTCACATGGGCTGCTAAGAGCTGATCATTGGAGTGTATATACCAATAGTACATACATCTAAAAGCTGTGTATTGTACGAGTACGAATACGGGTGCATACGAGTAGAATTGTTGATGAAACTGAACGAGAATGTAATTGTAAGCATTTTTGTTAAGTAGAAGTATTTTGATAAGTGTATTGAAGTCTTTCAAAAGTGTATAAATACATATTAAAACACTACATGTATATACATTTTAACTGAGTCGTTAAGTCATCGTTAGTCGTTACATGTAAGTGTTGTTTTGAAACCTTTAGGTTAACGATCTTGTTAAATGTTGTTAACCCAATGTTTATAATAACAAAAGAGATTTTAAATTATTATATTATCATGATATTATGATGTACGAATATCTCTTAATATGATATATATACATTAAATGTCGTTACAACGATAAACGTTACATATATGTCTCGTTTCAAAATCATTAAGTTAGTAGTCTTGTTTTTGCATATGTAGTTCATTGTTAATATAATTAATGATATGTTTACTTATCATAATATCATGTTAACTATATATATAACCATATATATGTCATCATATAGTTTTTTTACAAGTTTTAACGTTCGTGAATCACCGGTCAACTTGGGTGGTCAATTGTCTATATGAAACCTATTTCAATTAATCAAGTCTTAACAAGTTTGATTGCTTAACATGTTGGAAACATTTAATCATGTAAACATCAATCTCAATTAATATATATAAACATGGAAAAGTTCGGGTCACTACAGTACCTACCCGTTAAATAAATTTCGTCCCGAAATTTTAAGCTGTTGAAGGTGTTGACGAATCTTCTGGAAATAGATGCGGGTATTTCTTCTTCATCTGATCTTCACGCTCCCAGGTGAACTCGGGTCCTCTACGAGCATTCCATCGAACCTTAACAATTGGTATCTTGTTTTGCTTAAGTCTTTTAACCTCACGATCCATTATTTCGACGGGTTCTTCGATGAATTGAAGTTTTTCGTTGATTTGGATTTCATCTAACGGAATAGTGAGATCTTCTTTAGCAAAACATTTCTTCAAATTTGAGACGTGGAAAGTGTTATGTACAGCCGCGAGTTGTTGAGGTAACTCAAGTCGGTAAGCTACTGGTCCGACACGATCAATAATCTTGAATGGTCCAATATACCTTGGATTTAATTTCCCTCGTTTACCAAATCGAACAACGCCTTTCCAAGGTGCAACTTTAAGCATGACCATCTCTCCAATTTCAAATTCTATATCTTTTCTTTTAATGTCAGCGTAGCTCTTTTGTCGACTTTGGGCGGTTTTCAACCGTTGTTGAATTTGGATGATCTTCTCGGTAGTTTCTTGTATAATCTCCGGACCCGTAATCTGTCTATCCCCCACTTCACTCCAACAAATCGGAGACCTGCACTTTCTACCATAAAGTGCTTCAAACGGCGCCATCTCAATGCTTGAATGGTAGCTGTTGTTGTAGGAAAATTCTGCTAACGGTAGATGTCGATCCCAACTGTTTCCGAAATCAATAACACATGCTCGTAGCATGTCTTCAAGCGTTTGTATCGTCCTTTCGCTCTGCCCATCAGTTTGTGGATGATAGGCAGTACTCATGTCTAGACGAGTTCCTAATGCTTGCTGTAATGTCTGCCAGAATCTTGAAATAAATCTGCCATCCCTATCAGAGATAATAGAGATTGGTATTCCATGTCTGGAGACGACTTCCTTCAAATACAGTCGTGCTAACTTCTCCATCTTGTCATCTTCTCTTATTGGTAGGAAGTGTGCTGATTTGGTGAGACGATCAACTATTACCCAAATAGTATCAAAACCACTTGCAGTCCTTGGCAATTTAGTGATGAAATCCATGGTAATGTTTTCCCATTTCCATTCCGGGATTTCGGGTTGTTGAAGTAGACCTGATGGTTTCTGATGCTCAGCTTTGACCTTAGAACACGTCAAACATTCTCCTACGTATTTAGCAACATCGGCTTTCATACCCGGCCACCAAAAATGTTTCTTGAGATCCTTGTACATCTTCCCCGTTCCAGGATGTATTGAGTATCTGGTTTTATGAGCTTCTCTAAGTACCATTTCTCTCATATCTCCAAATTTTGGTACCCAAATCCTTTCAGCCCTATACCGGGTTCCGTCTTCCCGAATATTAAGATGCTTCTCCGATCCTTTGGGTATTTCATCCTTTAAATTTCCCTCTTTTAAAACTCCTTGTTGCGCCTCCTTTATTTGAGTAGTAATGTTATTATGAATCATTATATTCATAGATTTTACTCGAATGGGTTCTCTGTCCTTCCTGCTCAAGGCATCGGCTACCACATTTGCTTTCCCCGGGTGGTAACGAATCTCAAAGTCGTAATCATTCAACAATTCAATCCACCTACGCTGCCTCATATTCAGTTGTTTCTGATTAAATATGTGTTGAAGACTTTTGTGGTCGGTATATATAATACTTTTGACCCCATATAAGTAGTGCCTCCAAGTCTTTAATGCAAAAACAACCGCGCCTAATTCCAAATCATGCGTCGTATAATTTTGCTCGTGAATCTTCAATTGTCTAGACGCATAAGCAATCACCTTCGTTCGTTGCATTAATACACAACCAAGACCTTGCTTTGATGCGTCACAATAAATCACAAAATCATCATTCCCTTCAGGCAATGACAATATAGGTGCCGTAGTTAGCTTTTTCTTCAATAACTGAAACGCTTTCTCTTGTTCATCCTTCCATTCAAATTTCTTCCCTTTATGCGTTAATGCAGTCAAGGGTTTTGCTATTCTGGAAAAGTCTTGGATGAACCTTCTGTAGTAACCAGCTAGTCCTAAAAACTGGCGTATGTGTTTCGGAGTTTTCGGGGTTTCCCACTTTTCAACAGTTTCTATCTTTGCCGGATCCACCTTAATACCTTCTTTGTTCACTATGTGACCGAGGAATTGAACTTCTTCCAACCAAAATGCACACTTTGAAAACTTAGCGTACAATTCTTCCTTCCTCAATACTTCTAACACCTTTCTCAAATGTTCACCGTGTTCTTGGTCATTCTTTGAGTAAATAAGTATGTCATCAATGAAAACAATGACAAACTTGTCAAGGTATGGTCCACACACTCGGTTCATAAGGTCCATGAACACAGCTGGTGCATTAGTTAAACCAAATGGCATGACCATAAACTCGTAATGACCGTAACGTGTTCTGAAAGAAGTCTTTGGAATATCATCTTCTTTCACCCGCATTTGATGATACCCGGAACGTAAGTCAATCTTTGAATAAACAGACGAGCCTTGTAGTTGACCAAATAAGTCATCGATTCTCGGTAGTGGGTAGCGGTTCTTGATGGTAAGTTTGTTCAACTCTCGGTAGTCGATACACAACCTGAATGTACCATCTTTCTTCTTGACAAACAAAACAGGAGCTCCCCACGGTGATGTGCTTGGTCGAATGAAACCACGCTCTAAAAGTTCTTGTAATTGGCTTTGCAGTTCTTTCATCTCGCTGGGTGCGAGTCTGTAAGGAGCACGAGCTATTGGTGCAGCTCCTGGTACAAGATCTATTTGAAATTCAACGGATCGATGTGGGGGTAATCCCGGTAATTCTTTCGGAAATACATCGGGAAATTCTTTTGCGACGGGAACATCATTGATGCTCTTTTCTTCAGTTTGTACTTTCTCGACGTGTGCTAGAACAGCATAGCAACCTTTTCTTATTAGTTTTTGTGCCTTCAAATTACTAATAAGATGTAGCTTCGTGTTGCCCTTTTCTCCGTACACCATTAAGGGTTTTCCTTTTTCTCGTATAATGCGAATTGCATTTTTGTAACAAACGATCTCTGCTTTCACTTCTTTCAACCAGTCCATACCGATTATCACATCAAAACTCCCTAACTCTACTGGTATCAAATCAATCTTAAATGTTTCGCTAACCAGTTTAATTTCTCGATTCCGACATATATTATCTGCTGAAATTAATTTACCATTTGCTAATTCGAGTAAAAATTTACTATCCAAAGGCGTCAATGGACAACTTAATTTAGCACAAAAATCTCTACTCATATAGCTTCTATCCGCACCCGAATCAAATAAAACGTAAGCATATTTATTGTCAATAAGAAACGTACCCGTAACAAGCTCCGGGTCTTCCTGTGCCTCTGCCGCATTAATATTGAAAACTCTTCCGCGGCCTTGTCCATTCGTGTTCTCCTGGTTCGGGCAATTTCTAATAATGTGGCCCGGTTTTCCACATTTATAACAAACTACATTGGCATAACTTGCTCCGACACTACTTGCTCCGCCATTACTCGTTCCGACACCATTTGTTCCTTTCGTTCTATTATCCCCTGGTCCGTAGACCTCACACTTCGCCGCGCTATGACCATTTCTTTTACACTTGTTGCAAAATTTGGTGCAGAACCCCGAGTGATTCTTTTCACACCTTTGGCATAGCTGCTTCTGATTGTTGTTGTTGTTGCGGTTATTATTGTTGTTGGGATGATTGTTGTAGTTGCTGTTGTTGTTGTTGTTGTTGTTGTTGTTGTTGGGCCGTTTGTTGTAGTTGCGATTGATGTTGCGATTGTTGGGATAATTGTTGCGATTATTGTTGTAATTGCTGTTGTTGTTGTATTGGTGATTCTTATCACCGTTTTCCTCCCACTTTCTTTTGACTTGCTTCACATTGGCCTCTTCAGCAGTCTGTTCTTTAATTCTTTCTTCAATCTGGTTCACGAGTTTGTGAGCCATTCTACATGCCTGTTGTATGGAGGCGGGCTCGTGTGAACTTATATCTTCTTGGATTCTTTCCGGTAATCCTTTCACAAATGCGTCGATCTTCTCTTCCTCATCTTCGAATGCTCCCGGACACAATAGGCACAATTCTGTGAATCGTCTTTCGTATGTGGTAATATCAAATCCTTGGGTTCGTAACCCTCTAAGTTCTGTCTTGAGCTTATTAACCTCGGTTCTGGGAAATGCTGACCACGATAGTGCGTACGCATCATCTTGTCCCACTTGCTCTAGATAGGTATTCCACCATGTTAACGCAGAACCTGTGAAGGTATGCGTAGCGTACTTCACTTTGTCCTCTTCAGTACACTTACTTATGGCAAACACCGATTCGACCTTCTCGGTCCACCGTTTCAATCCGATCGGTCCTTCGGTTCCATCAAATTCCAAAGGTTTGCAGGCAGTGAATTCTTTGTAGGTGCATCCTACACGATTTCCTGTACTGCTAGATCCAAGGTTATTGTTGGTATGTAGCGCAGCCTGTACTGCGGCTATGTTTGAAGCTAGAAAAGTACGGAATTCCTCTTCATTCATATTCACGGTGTGTCGAGTAGTCGGTGCCATTGCCTTCAAAATAGTCAAATGGAACAAGTTAATCATACAGAATATTAAGAGTAGTTAATAGTATTTCGTAGCATAATATGAACTCATTTATAAAAGCTTTTTCTTCATATTAGCGTTTTATAAGTTTAAATTCGGGTAGTACCTACCCGTTAAGTTCATACTTAGTAGCTAATATACAATTCAACTACTACAATTCTATATGAAAAACTGATTATAATAATATTTCGCGTTCAAACTTTTATACAATATTTTACAAACTTACAATACCGCTTATTTTACATAAAGCATGAAATATAGCACACAATAACTTTGATACAAGATAGTTGTGAAGATAATTCTAGCTAGTACACAAGTCGTTCAGCAAAGGCAATAAAGACACGTAATTCATACGTCCAGAAACAAGTCATGCATTCTGGTTTTACTAGGATTACTTCCCATCCTTGGTCTTGTGCAACATAACCGTTATGGCCGTTGATAAGACAGCGTGTTGTAACGTCATCAAAGGGACGAGGGTTACGTAATGTCCAACAGTCCCGTAATAATCTAAAAACCTCATTTCTTACCCCAATTACCGACTCCGTCACTTGTGGAAACGTTTTGTTTAATAGTTGTAGCCCGATGTTCTTGTTCTCACTTTGGTGAGAAGCGAACATTACTAATCCGTAAGCATAACATGCTTCTTTATGTTGCATGTTAGCCGCTTTTTCTAAATCACGAAGTCCAATATTCGGATATATTGAGTCAAAATAATTTCTTAACCCGTTGCGTAAAATAGCATTTGGGTTCCCCGCAATATATGCGTCAAAGTAAACACATCGTAACTTATGGGTTTCCCAATGTGATATCCCCCATCTTTCAAACGAAAGTCTCTTATAAACCAAGACATTCTTGGAACGTTCTTCGAATGTCTTACAAACTGATCTCGCCTTAAATAGTTGTGCCGAAGAATTCTGGCCGACTCTAGACAAGATTTCATCAATCATGTCTCCGGGTAGGTCTCTTAAAATATTGGGTTGTCTATCCATTTTGTGTTTTTAAACTGTAAAATAGACAAGAGTTAGATTCATAAAAAAATACTTATTAATACAAGCAATTTTTACATATATCATAAAGCATAAGAACACTATATTCCATATATTACACCACACGAATACAACTATCTTATTCCGACTCGCTCGTTTCTTCTTCTTCGGTTTTGGTTCGTTTTGCCAAGTTTCTAGGGATATATGATGTTCCCCTAATACGAGCCGTCGTTGTCCACATTGGTTTAGAAAAACCTGGTGGTTTAGAGGTTCCCGGGTCATTGTTACAACTTAAGGACTTCGGGGGTTGACGATACATATAAAGTTCATCGGGGTTGGAATTAGATTTCTCTATTTTTATGCCCTTTCCCTTATTATTTTCTTTTGCCTTTTTAAATTCAGTTGGGGTAATTTCTATAACATCATCGAAATTCTCGTCGGAATCCGATTCATCGGAGAATTGGTAATCCTCCCAATATTTTGCTTCCTTGGCGGAAACACCATTGACCATAATTAACCTTGGTCGGTTGGTTGAGGATTTTCTTTTACTTAACCGTTTTATTATTTCCCCCACCGGTTCTATTTCTTCATCCGGTTCCGATTCTTCTTCCGGTTCCGATTCTTCTTCCGGTTCCGACTCTTCTTCCGGTTACTCTTCGGGAACTTGTGAATCAGTCCACAAATCATTCCAATTTACATTTGACTCTTCATTATTATTAGGTGAGTCAATGGGACTTGTTCTAGAGGTAGACATCTATCACATAATATCAAACACGTTAAGAGATTAATATATCACATAATATTCATATGTTAAAAATATATAGTTTCCAACAAAAATGTTAAGCAATCATTTTTAAAGAAAACACGGTCGAAGTCCAGACTCACTAATGCATCCTAACAAACTCGATAAGATACACTAATGCAAATTTTCTGGTTCTCTAAGACCAACGCTCGGATACCAACTGAAATGTCCCGTTCTTATTGATTAAAAACGTTCCATATTAATTGATTTCGTTGCGAGGTTTTGACCTCTATATGAGACGTTTTTCAAAGACTGCATTCATTTTTAAACAAACCATAACCTTTATTTCATCAATAAAGGTTTAAAAAGCTTTATGTAGATTATCAAATAATGATAATCTAAAATATCCTGTTTACACACGACCATTACATAATGGTTTACAATACAAATATGTTACAACAAAATAAGTTTCTTGAATGCAGTTTTTACACAATATCATACAAGCATGGACTCCAAATCTTGTCCTTATTTTAGTATGCAACAGCGGAAGCTCTTAATATTCACCTGAGAATAAACATGCTTTAAACGTCAACAAAAATGTTGGTGAGTTATAGGTTTAACCTATATATATCAAATCGTAACAATAGACCACAAGATTTCATATTTCAATACACATCCCATACATAGAGATAAAAATCATTCATATGGTGAACACCTGGTAATCGACAATAACAAGATGCATATATAAGAATATCCCCATCATTCCGGGACACCCTTCGGATATGATATAAATTTCGAAGTACTAAAGCATCCGGTACTTTGGATGGGGTTTGTTAGGCCCAATAGATCTATCTTTAGGATTCGCGTCAATTAGGGTGTCTGTTCCCTAATTCTTAGATTACCAGACTTAATAAAAAGGGGCATATTCGATTTCGATAATTCAACCATAGAATGTAGTTTCACGTACTTGTGTCTATTTTGTAAATCATTTATAAAACCTGCATGTATTCTCATCCCAAAAATATTAGATTTTAAAAGTGGGACTATAACTCACTTTCACAGATTTTTACTTCGTCGGGAAGTAAGACTTGGCCACTGGTTGATTCACGAACCTATAACAATATATACATATATATCAAAGTATGTTCAAAATATATTTACAACACTTTTAATATATTTTGATGTTTTAAGTTTATTAAGTCAGCTGTCCTCGTTAGTAACCTACAACTAGTTGTCCACAGTTAGATGTACAGAAATAAATCGATAAATATTATCTTGAATCAATCCACGACCCAGTGTATACGTATCTCAGTATTGATCACAACTCAAACTATATATATTTTGGAATCAACCTCAACCCTGTATAGCTAACTCCAACATTCACATATAGAGTGTCTATGGTTGTTCCGAAATATATATAGATGTGTCGACATGATAGGTCGAAACATTGTATACGTGTCTATGGTATCTCAAGATTACATAATATACAATACAAGTTGATTAAGTTATGGTTGGAATAGATTTGTTACCAATTTTCACGTAGCTAAAATGAGAAAAATTATCCAATCTTGTTTTACCCATAACTTCTTCATTTTAAATCCGTTTTGAGTGAATCAAATTGCTATGGTTTCATATTGAACTCTATTTTATGAATTTAAACAGAAAAAGTATAGGTTTATGGTCAGAAAAATAAGTTACAAGTCGTTTTTGTAAAGGTAGTCATTTCAGTCGAAAGAACGACGTCTAGATGACCATTTTAGAAAACATACTTCCACTTTGAGTTTAACCATAATTTTTGAATATAGTTTCATGTTCATAATAAAAATCATTTTCTCAGAATAACAACTTTTAAATCAAAGTTTATCATAGTTTTTAATTAACTAACCCAAAACAGCCCGCGGTGTTACTACGACGGCGTAAATCCGGTTTTACGGTGTTTTTCGTGTTTCCAGGTTTTAAATCATTAACTTAGCATATCATATAGATATAGAACATGTGTTTAGTTGATTTTAAAAGTCAAGTTAGAAGGATTAACTTTTATTTGCGAACAAGTTTAGAATTAACTAAACTATGTTCTAGTGATTACAAGTTTAAACCTTCGAATAAGATAGCTTTATATGTATGAATCGAATGATGTTATGAACATCATTACTACCTTAAGTTCCTTGGATAAACCTACTGGAAAAGAGAAAAATGGATCTAGCTTCAATGGATCCTTAGATGGCTCGAAGTTCTTGATGCAGAATCATGACACGAAAACAAGTTCAAGTAAGATCATAACTTGAAATAAGATTGTTATAGTTATAGAAATTGAACCAAAGTTTGAATATGATTATTACCTTGTATTAGAATGATAACCTACTGTAAGAAACAAAGATTTCTTGAGGTTGGATGATCACCTTACAAGATTGGAAGTGAGCTAGCAAACTTGAAAGTATTCTTGATTTTATGAAACTAGAACTTTTGGAATTTATGAAGAACACTTAGAACTTGAAGATAGAACTTGAGAGAGATCAATTAGATGAAGAAAATTGAAGAATGAAAGTGTTTGTAGGTGTTTTTGGTCGTTGGTGTATGGATTAGATATAAAGGATATGTTGTTTTGTTTTCATGTAAATAAGTCATGAATGATTACTCATATTTTTGTAATCTTATGAGATATTTCATGCTAGTTGCCAAATGATGGTTCCAACATGTGTTAGGTGACTCACATGGGCTGCTAAGAGCTGATCATTGGAGTGTATATACCAATAGTACATACATCTAAAAGCTGTGTATTGTACGAGTACGAATACGGGTGCATACGAGTAGAATTGTTGATGAAACTGAACGAGAATGTAATTGTAAGCATTTTTGTTAAGTAGAAGTATTTTGATAAGTGTATTGAAGTCTTTCAAAAGTGTATAAATACATATTAAAACACTACATGTATATACATTTTAACTGAGTCGTTAAGTCATCGTTAGTCGTTACATGTAAGTGTTGTTTTGAAACCTTTAGGTTAACGATCTTGTTAAATGTTGTTAACCCAATGTTTATAATAATAAAAGAGATTTTAAATTATTATATTATCATGATATTATGATGTACGAATATCTCTTAATATGATATATATACATTAAATGTCGTTACAACGATAAACGTTACATATATGTCTCGTTTCAAAATCATTAAGTTAGTAGTCTTGTTTTTGCATATGTAGTTCATTGTTAATATAATTAATGATATGTTTACTTATCATAATATCATGTTAACTATATATATAACCATATATATGTCATCATATAGTTTTTTTACAAGTTTTAACGTTCGTGAATCACCGGTCAACTTGGGTGGTCAATTGTCTATATGAAACCTATTTCAATTAATCAAGTCTTAACAAGTTTGATTGCTTAACATGTTGGAAACATTTAATCATGTAAACATCAATCTCAATTAATATATATAAACATGGAAAAGTTCGGGTCACTACAGAATACATGCGCTGTTTTTATAAATGATTTACGTTATGGACACAAGTGATCAAAAATAAATTCTACGTTGAGTTGTACCATGGCATATCTCTTTATACTTGGTAACTGCTAATTACGTGAGGAGCGTAAACGCGAATCCTGTTGATAGATCTATCGGGCTGACATCCCCAACCGGGCTGGACGACCAGCATTTAACGGTTGCACAGTACTTCGTTCTCGTTACTACACTTTGGTACGGTGTAGGGTTTATTTAAGAGTATGCTGCTGTGACTTTTAGTTAAGTATGGTTACCAAGTGCTCAACGTCTTTTCTATACACGAGGAGTGTATTATGTATAAACTTTAAATCTTGTGGTCCATTGTTATAACGCTGCTAGCATCAAACCTATATATCTCACCAACTTTATGTTGAC
Organism: Rutidosis leptorrhynchoides; assembly: GCF_046630445.1. Taxonomy (NCBI): domain Eukaryota; kingdom Viridiplantae; phylum Streptophyta; class Magnoliopsida; order Asterales; family Asteraceae; genus Rutidosis; species Rutidosis leptorrhynchoides. The sequence continues at coordinate 557,652,668 of NC_092335.1, forward strand.
GTTTTAAAGCATGTTATTCTCAGGTACGAATTAAGTCTTCCGCTGTGCATTTGCTCATGTTAAGGACAATACTTGGAGTCGATCATCGCAAAGGAACCAAATGTTGATGACTTCGTCCGGATGGATTAGGACGGGTCCTTTCAGTTGGTATCAGAGCGGTGGTCTTAGCGAACCAGGCCTTGCATTAGTGTGTCTAACTGGTAGTTGTTAGGATACATTAGTGAGTCTGGACTTTGACCGTGTCTACATGTCAAAAAGTTTTGCTTATCATTTCTAGTCGGAAACCATCTGCTTATCATCCTTAGGGAATTGCCTGCTTATCATTCATAAGTCTAGACACGTCTTACTGCATTTACTGCATTGATAGTGTATAGACAAAATTTATATCTTAGCGTATTTGTTACTATAGAATTGCCTGACACATGTCGTAAATTCCTCCGTGGACTACAGAATCCTTAAGTACTATATATATATATAGATATTCTATGGAGTTAGAATATTATTCTATATTCGAAAATCATTTCACATCGAAGATTCTTTCCATCCACCAAATTGTCCTCTTGGTGATGAACCTAAAGCACTTACCGGCGAACCTGTTCGAGAAACCATTTTCTCTCTCATTTCTAGAGTATCTCGTCACGATTATATACTATCCCACATTTTGGATCTTGTTCATTCGCTCACTCCAACCGCCAATCATCCCGGTGTACTAGCAGAAGTTAACGAACTTCGCGCTCGCGTGACGACTTTGGAAAACATAGTGTGAAGGTTACAAACACCAGCAGCAGCACCAGCAGCATAATTAGTACCACCATCATCGACGCCGATAGTACACTTATTACTCTCAACCACAACCGCGTCATAAACCTCAACATCATAATCTGTACCTCGGATATCAACCTCACACACTTCAATAACCCTATCTGTACTTTGAGTATGATCTTCGTTCTACATATCGTTTTACATCAATTATCTTCGCTTTACGTATCGTTCTACCTCATTCACCTTCGTTCGACATGGCAATTATGTAATCTCTAATGCTTTAGAGATTATGTAATCTAGTAATAACGATAAATCAAATGAGTTTAATATCGTATTGACTCATTAAATTCATGATTACATCCGAAGAAAATATATATGCAAGTATATTTTCATAAAGATTGTAATTAAAAATCCTTTCGTACAAACTATTAATGGTGAAAAATATTTTAACGGGTAGGTAGCACCCGAGGAATATTAGATTTCACATTAATAAATTACACTGTAAATTCTTCGAATCTGATTCAACAGTCATTTGCTATCCTACTTACAACCACCGATATACGTATCCATTCACCACAGAATAATCATTTCCATTCAAATTTCAAAATCGGATTTTGATCTATCAAAATCCAACAAGTGGCATAATGAAGAAAATATTGGACATGATAAAAATTTGTTAGAAACAAACGAAAATAAATTGAAATATTGTTAGGAATCCACGCTAACTGTTCCTAGCTAACTGTTCCCAGCTAACTGATTAACATTTAATTTATCGCAATTTACATTCTCACAATTTTATTTATCGTCATTTAATTTCTGCATACCGTCGGGACACGTGTACAACAATACGTCGGATTAATTCTGAGACAACACGTTGTATAATGGGTCATGATATATATTTATTTATTTTACGCACTTTAAATAACGGGACACGTATGCAAGGTTTTGACTTATCATATTGACCCATCTATATATATATTTTGGAACAACCGTAGACACTCTATATGTGAGGGTGGGAGTTGGCTATACAGGGTCGGAGTTGATTCCAAAATATGTATATACTTTGAGTTGTGATCAATACTGAGACCGGTACACGGGTCACGATACGTATTAATTAATTCGAATATTATATATTTAATTTATATATGAATTTATTGGACCATTGGACAATCAGACTATTGGACTGCTAACTTTGGACAATTAAAATGAATTAAAAATGTTGATTATAACATATGAAACTAAACAATTCTTCAAGTTTGCCACTTGATTCTATCTTAAACCTCACTCGTATCTTGGCGATTACAGTTCGCATTCACAACTTTTCATGATTCTTGAAAACACCTCGATCGGAAAGATGAACCAACCGCACTTCATCTACGGAAGCAAAGATTTATGCACCTGAGAAACTCTCAAATCCAAATTCATAGTTTAACACATACCGTGTTGAATCCTTTGCCATTTATTAGCAAAAACAACCCTACAATTCCTTTTTAAGAAGCTAATTTTGTCACAGCTCCACTTCGACTTCTCAGTGAGACTACTCCTACTATAACCTCAATATTTATACCTTGTCCTTTCGCCGTCGTTACCGGAGAACCTTTTATATTTCACAACATCATCAACAGATGTACCAGCAACTCATTATCTCTTTGGCAAAATCTGCAATCAGTATTTTGAAAATCTCGTAGAAATTCTCCCAGTTATACCGAAAACGTTTGTCCCTAAGAATTACAAATTTCGAATGTGAAGTTTTTGAAAAATACCCTGAATTGCGAAGTAGTTCTTGGAATGCTGATGAAGCAGCAAAAACCATAAACGACTTTAACAGTCAAAAGTTTGATGATAAAGTATAGTGTGTTGGTAAAGCTCAGAAAAATAGAAGGGGTTGGAATTGGAAAATGGATTGAGCAAAGTATGAAAGAGGCTGTGGATAAATCACAAGAACTGAACCTGTTTTCAAAGAATCCAAACGATTCAGTGCCTGCTGAAACCGTTAGTAAGAACCCTAATCCTTATTCTAAACCTTTCCAGTTGATATTCATCACCATCAACTTATCTTAGATAATATAAGATATCTTCATACCTTCTGTTATACATATTCTCCATATTTTTGGAGATCTTTTCACAACTATTCCTATCTGCGATCATGTATCTCTCCGTAATATCTGCGTTATAAAATAAAAGAAACTGTGTTAGTTTCTAAATTCTGAAACCTTCGAAATTAAAATATGAATGTTTTGAAGTAGTGTTGGAAACTGATGCATGAATTAGTATAATATAATGAAACTTGATCAACTTCATTATATTACAGTAAGTCATGTTAAGTTTCTAATGGAATATGATGATTCACAGTACCGTCATCATGTGCCATGTTACACGACTCTTACATTCCATCTAATCCCCAAACGTATCAGGAACATATCGTCTTGATAGTTCTATCTTTTCCAGGGTATTCTGGTAATTTAACAAATAAAAATTGTGCCAATACCCTTTCTTTCTTAGAACATTAGCTATGCTCATTCCAAACCTCATATCTACGAATTTCGGACCATTACAAAAGATGCTTAGTTGAAGAGGAGGAAAAGAAAAAGAATGAAGCTCCGAAATAAAAATTGTAGTAAAGATCGCAGCAATTAGGAAAGAACATTAACTGTGGATGACAATGATTATAGAAAACAAAAGCAATAACATCGAAGTATAAGGAAAGATATAAAACCCAACAACCACCCAGAAACTACAAACCGTGTATATCAATACGTATCGCAACGTAAAGACACGGGAGAATTAGAAACAATATAATTCCAAGGAAATCATAAAAGTGAATAGATTCTTCTGGTGACAGATGAAAGAGAAGAATGAAAGATATGAAAGTTAGAAGTATAATAAGAATCAGGAGTGGATGGAGCATATTAAGGAATGAGTAGAGGAAGAAAGAATAGATGGTATGGAGAATAAGGAAATGAAGGGGTGAATTTATAGTGAAATATCCAACAAAGAAATCAAAACAGATTTGCCGCATTAAATCAAAGAAGATCCTGATCGCCAAAGAACCAAATCTTATTACGTAAGATTTTCCCTAAATTCCTTAAAATTCTGGAAATCAATTCTAGTCACGTCATCGGTTAAAACAATTTCATATTCACTCATTTCATTCTTTTGTGATAGCTTCACTCGTGCGCTTCACATGATCGAATCGTTTTATCCATATCTTTCGATAATGATAAAACTCTATTATTACCTCATATTTGTCATGAAAACATTCCTATTGTTATTTATGACAATCTCTACCAAATTTCGGGGACGAAATTTATTTAACGGGTGGGTACTGTAACGACCCAGAAATTTCCGACCAAATTTAAACTCTAATCTCTATATATTTCCGACACGATAAGCAAAAACCTTAATGTTGAGTCTAGAAAGTTTGAAATCTATAGTCGGTTAATCAGTTACCCTTTTATCATGCCCGACGATTCACGAACAATTGGGTAAATAATTAGTAAATATATAAATATAAAAGTAATTACATATATAATTGGTATAATAATAATATTATTACTTCCAACATTAATATCAAGACTAGTGATATTTAAATATAATATATAGATACGAAATTGATATATAACATGTAATTAAAAGCTTAATTCTAATTGTTATATTTATATTACATTCATTATTGTTTATTATCAGTATTATTAAAACCATTGAAAAATTATAATATGTAAATTTATATACTTGAATTGTTATGTTATCATTACTATCACTATTAATATAGCAATCGTTATTATTATAATCAATAACAAAAAAAAAATTATAATTTAGTTATCATTAGTATTAATATGAGATAATAATATTATCATTATTTTTATTACTACAAATTATTATTGATATCATTTATTTAGCATTATTTAATAATATTAATTCTATTATTTTAAATTTATTAGTATTTTATTAATATTATTATTATTAAAATATTTTAATTATTAATATTAGTTATAAATTATATAAACTAGGAAAAGAGAAAAAGGGATTTGATTCAATCCACGTACCCATCTTACTGTTTATGATTTTGTCATTTGTTCTTGGAATAGAATTATGATACAGAATTAAACAAAAGATTTGGTACCCGTCATTATCTGAATATCTACTTACTTATTTATATATTTTTTTTATTTATCTCCTGCTATATAATTACCCACGCGAGTAATAATCCTCTCTTATATAATTCGAACATTATCTTTTCTTTTGAATAAGGAATTAGTCGACTGGTTATTAACATTATCATTCCCAACAATTACAGATTTTAAAATTTTGCGATTTAAAACAGAAAAATAACAGGAGGAACCGTCAACCTCTGTCTTGAACCTTTTATGAAATACTTTGAATTTGAACGAAATTTTAAAAAGTAAAAGTGCAGTTTTGTTAGGATTCTTACACTCAAACTATCTGCAAATTATCAAGTTCCAATTCATAACATCGATTAAGAATTTCCGAGTCAAAGTTTAGTTTTAAAAAGTCAACCGAATTGTTTTTGGAGGAATTCGTGGTTGTTTTGATGTTCTCAGTTAAACTGATGATTTTAATAGTCTCTAGGATTGATTTTCAATATATTTGATGTTATAAGATTGGTCTAAATCGCTCCTGAAATCAAAAACATTTTTTTTCCTTCTTCCCTGTAGCGACGACAGCAGCCCAGCTGCACCCTTTTATTATTATTTTTTCAATACAATTAGTCACAAATTATTTGTTTTCTGTATTGAATACTCGGTTTTACAGTCGTTTTTATAAAAACTAGCAAGAGTATAATGATTTGGGTCGATTAATATGAACTGAAGAAGAAGGTGTAATAGAACAAAAGATTATACGGGTTAAAAGAAAAAGATTCTGTATTAAAACAGAAAATGGGCGATAGCTCAGACGGTTAAGGGATTGAGCGGGTGTCCGGGAGGTCGTGGGTTCGAGTCTCGTATGGGGTATTTCTTTTTCGGGGAGCTTTTAAAGGGTATATTTTCTTATTACTTTAATTTCAATTATTATTATTATTATTATTATTATTATTATTATTATTATTATTATTATTAAGACTAATTAAAATATATATATATATATATATATATATATATATATATATATATATATATATATATATATATATATATATATATAATTATTATTATCACAAATACAAATAATATTATTATCATTAAAATTAGTATTATTAGCATTATATTTATTATTAAGAATTATGTATTATTATCAAAATTAATATTTTCATGAACATTATTATTAAAAACTATTGATATTATCATTATGAGATTAATTGTTGAAAACTATCATTTTTTTTACTAAAATTATTAATGTTACTATCATTAGTATTATTATCTTTAATCTAGTAACACTACAATTATTTTTTTACAAAATCAAAGATATATATATATATATATATATATATATATATATATATATATATATATATATATATATATATATATCTATATATATATATATATATATATATATATATATAAATATATTTATTACATAAAGTATACTAATATTACATAAAATTTTGTTTTAACTAATATTATTAATATAACGTTAATTAAATATCAAATAAGTATTATAAAGTATTACAAGTATTAATGAAATTATAAATAAGTATATCAATCTTAAAACATAACAAAATATATAAACTTATTTGATTTATATTATAATGTGTTAATGAATATACAAATGATATAGGTTCGTGAATCCGAGGCCAACCTTATACGTGTTCAGTGATGTTATATGTATTTTTACTACAAAATACATTAGGTGAGTATATAGTCCCTTTTAAACTCTACATATTTTTGGGCTGAGAATACATGCGCTGTTTTTATAAATGATTTACGTTATGGACACAAGTGATCAAAAATAAATTCTACGTTGAGTTGTACCATGGCATATCTCTTTATACTTGGTAACTGCTAATTACGTGAGGAGCGTAAACGCGAATCCTGTTGATAGATCTATCGGGCTGACATCCCCAACCGGGCTGGACGACCAGCATTTAACGGTTGCACAGTACTTCGTTCTCGTTACTACACTTTGGTACGGTGTAGGGTTTATTTAAGAGTATGCTGCTGTGACTTTTAGTTAAGTATGGTTACCAAGTGCTCAACGTCTTTTCTATACACGAGGAGTGTATTATGTATAAACTTTAAACCTTGTGGTCCATTGTTATAACGCTGCTAGCATCAAACCTATATATCTCACCAACTTTATGTTGACGTTTTAAAGCATGTTATTCTCAGGTACGAATTAAGTCTTCCGCTGTGCATTTGCTCATGTTAAGGACAATACTTGGAGTCGATCATCGCAAAGGAACCAAATGTTGATGACTTCGTCCGGATGGATTAGGACGGGTCCATTCATAAACGCACTGGCCAAGGTCACGCAATTACTCATCCAGACATTAATGCGCCAGATTATGAAATCAAAGGACAAATTCTACACATGGTGACTAATCAATGCCAATTTAGTGGTGCACCGAAGGAAGATCCAAATGAACATCTTCGTACCTTTAATAGGATCTGCACTCTATTTAGAATAAGAGAAGTTGAGGATTAACAGATATATCTCATGTTATTTCCCTGGACTTTAAAGGTAGAAGCCAAAGATTGGTTGGAATCGTTACCTGAAGGGGCGATTGATACATGGGACGTTTTAGTTGAAAAATTTCTTAAACAATTCTTTCCGGCATCTAAAGCCGTAAGACTTCAAGGATAAATTGTTACGTTCACACAGAAGCCAAATGAAACTCTATATGAGGCGTGAACTAGATTTGGAAAGTTATTAAGAGGATGTCCGCAACATGGTTTAGACACCTGTCAAATAGTACAAATATTCTACCAAGGATGCGACATCACTACAAGAAAAGACATCGATATAGCAGCTGGTGGTTCCATTATGAAGAAAACCGAAACTGATGCTTATAAAATTATTGATAACACTGCTTCCCACTCACATGAATGACACCAAGAAAAAGATATCGTTAGATCATCTAAAGCAGCTAGAGCCGATTCTAGCCATGACTTAGATTCCATTTCCGCAAAGATAGATGCTGTCGAGAGACGAATGGAAAAGATGACTAAGGATATTCACTCAATACGAATTAGTTGTGAGCAGTGTGGAGGACCACATTTGACAAAAGATTGTCTTAGTATTGAATTAACAATGGAACAAAGAGAGAATATTTCATACATAAACCAAAGGCCTGGAAATAATTATCAGAATAATTATCAACCGCCAAGACCGATCTACAATCAAAACCAGAATTAAAACAGAAATGTTCCATACAACAACCAACAAAGTCCTAGCAATCAACAAGTGTCCAACAATAATTACAATCAGCAAAGACCTAATTTTCAAAACAAACCACCACAACAAACTGATGATAAAAAGCCGAATTTAGAAGATATGATGACGAAGCTAGTTGAAACTCAAAAGCGGTTTTTCACGTCTCAGAAACAAACTAATGAACAAAATGCTCAAGCATTTAGAAATCAACAAGCTTCTATTCAAAATCTGGAATAAGAAGTAAGTAACCTAGCAAGGTTAATAGGTGAAAGAAAACCGGGAAGTTTACCTAGTGATACAAATGCAAACCCCCGGAATGAAACAGCTAAAGCTATTACCACAAGAAGTGGTACAACACTTAAACCACCTGAAATACCTGTAAATTCTGATGAAGCTATTCCTACTCCACAAGAACCACAACCTGATCAAGATAAGGAAAAAGAACCGGTAGTTGAGAAGGTTAATGAAGATAACACAGTTAAGGCTAAACTTTATGTTAAACCATACCAACCACCACTTCCTTACCCGAGTAAAATGAAGAAAGAGAAACTTGAAGCCGAGCAATCCAAATTCTTGGATATGTTTAAACAGATAAATGTAAATCTTCCTTTCATTGATGTGATTTCAGGAATGCCTAGATATGCTAAATTCTTGAAAGATCTGATCACGAATAGAAAGAAAATGGAAGAACTCTCGGCTGTTACTATGAACGCTAATTGTTCAGTAGTGCTGTTGAATAAGATACCAGAAAAACTATCTGATCCAGGAAGTTTCACAATTCCATGTTTTCTGGGTAGTCTTAGTTCAATAGAAGCATTGGCAGACTTAGGTGCTAGTATAAATCTAATGCCGTATTCACTATACGCTAAACTAGACCTTGGAGAATTGAAACCAACAAGATTAAGCATACAACTAGCCGATCGATCAATAAAATATCCTAGAGGGATAATGGAGAACATGCTAGTTAAAGTTGGTACTTTAGTATTTCCAGTAGATTTTGTTGTTCTGGACATGGAAGAAGATTCTCAAGTTCCTCTCATACTAGGAAGACCATTCTTAAACACGGCTAAAGCAATGATAGACGTGTTCGGTAAGAAACTGACCCTAAGTATAGAGGATGAGAGTGTTACCTTTTCAGTTGATAGAGCAATGCAACAATCGCAATCTGCAGATGATACATGTTATTATATTCAAACTATAGACTTACATGCAGAATTGTTAGAAGAATTTCCAGAATTACAAGGAACAGGAGAATGTTCTTTAGGAGAAGGTAATGAACCAATTGATGAAGCTGAAATGTTAGCTACACTTATAGCTAATGGATATGAACCAACAACAGAAGAAATTCAAATGCTAAAAGAAGAAGACAGATATCGATACAAATCATCGATAGAAGAACCTCTGAAATTAGAGTTAAAGCCACTTCCAAACCATTTGGAATACGCTTATTTACATGGTGAATCTGAATTACCTGTAATAATATCGTCTTCTCTTACTGAAAATGAGAAATCACAACTCATTTCTGTGTTGAAAGCTCATAAACCAGCCATTGCATGGAAGATTCATGATATCAAAGGAATAAGTCCTTCGTATTGCACATATAAAATCCTTATGGAAGAAGGTCATAAAACGTATGTGCAACGCCAACGAAGACTAAATCCGAATATGCAAGATGTAGTTAAAAAAGAAATTATTAAACTGCTAGACGCAGGTTTAATTTATCCAATTTCTGATAGTCCATGGGTAAGCTCAGTTCAATGCGTGCCTAAGAAGGGTGGCATGACTGTCATTACAAATGAAAAAAATGAGCTTATTCCTACTAGGACTGTAACAGGATGGCGTGTGTGTATTGATTATAGAAAATTAAATGACGCCACCAAAAAAGATCACTTTCTCTTACCTTTCATTGATCAAATGTTGGAAAGGCTAGCCGGAAATAGTTACTATTGTTTTCTTGATGGATTTTCCGGATATTTTCAAATTCCAATAGCACCCGAAGATCAAGAGAAAACCACATTCACGTGCCTTTATGGTACTTTTGCTTACAAACGCATGCCATTTGGACTTTGCAACGCCCCTGCAACCTTTCAAAGGTGTATGATGGCGATTTTTCACGACATGATAGAAGAATGCATGGAAGTTTTCATGGATGACTTTTCAGTCTTCGGTGATACATTTGAATCATGTCTAGTTAATCTGGAACGAATGCTTATTAGATGCGAACAATCAAATCTAGTTCTTAATTGGGAGAAATGCCATTTCATGGTTAAAGAAGGCATCGTTCTTGGACATAAAATCTCAAAGGAAGGAATTGAAGTGGATAGAGCTAAAGTAGATGTAATTGCTAAACTTCCACATCCCACCAATGTTAGAGGAGTTAGGAGTTTTCTAGGGCATGCCGGTTTTTACCGACGTTTCATAAAAGATTTTTCTAAAATTGCCACTCCTATGAATAAACTCCTAGAAAAGGATGCTCCATTCATCTTTTCAGATGAATGTATCAAATCTTTTAATATTCTTAAAGAGAAACTCACTAATGCGCCGATCATGATAACACCAAATTGGAATCTACCGTTTGAATTAATATGCGATGCAAGTGATTTTGCAATGGAAGCCATTTTAGGACAAAGGTTTGAAAAACGATTTCAACCTATATATTATGCTAGTAAGACGTTACAAGGAGCACAAAAAAATTATACAACTACTGAAAAAGAACTCCTTGCTATTGTCTTTGCTTTTGACAAATTTCGATCATATCTCGTTCTAGCTAAAACGGTGGTCTATACCGACCATTCTGCTCTTAGATACCTATTTTCGAAACAAGATGCTAAACCAAGATTAATCCGCTGGATCTTACTATTACAAGAATTCGATATTGAAATCCGAGATAAAAGAGGAGCAGAAAATCTCGCCGCTGATCATCTTTCTCGTCTTGAAAATCCCGAATTAGAAGTTCTAAATGAATCGGCCATACAAGACAACTTTCCTGATGAATATCTATTGAAGATAGATTATAATGAAATTCCATGGTTTGCAGACTATGCAAACTATTTAGTAAGTGGATTCCTTGAAAAAGGATTATCGTACCAAAAATGAAAGAAATTCTTCAGTGATATAAAACACTATTTCTGGGAAGATCCACATCTGTTTAAAAGTTGTCCCGATGGAATAATACGCCGATGTGTATTCGGAGATGAAGCTAGTAAAATTTTAAACCATTGTCACACAGGACCAACAGGAGGGCATTATGGGCCTCAACTAACAGCAAGAAAAGTTTATGATGCTGGATTCTATTGGCCTACAATTTACAAAGACGCACACCTTCTTTGCAAATCCTGTGATGCTTGTCAAAGGGCCGGAAAAATAAGTCAACGTGATGAAATGCCACAAAATGTCATCCAAGTATGTGAAGTATTTGACATTTGGGGTATTGACTTTATGGGTCCATTTCCAAAATCTCATAATAATCTCTATATTCTCGTAGCCATTGATTATGTATCTAAATGGATGGAAGCACAAGCTCTCCCAACTAACGATGCACGAGTTGTAGTCAACTTTTTAAAACGTCTTTTTGCAAGGTTTGGAACACCGAAAGCTTTAATAAGTGATCGGGGTACTCATTTCTGTAATAATCAACTTGAGAAAGTTCTCAAAAGATATGGAGTAACTCATAAAATCTCCACCGCATATCATCCACAAACAAGTGGACAAGTTGAAAATACCAACCGAGCTTTAAAACGTATTCTAGAGAAAACCGTAGGATCAAATCCGAAGGAATGGTCCATTAAATTGGAGGATGCACTCTGGGCTTTTAGAACATCCTACAAAGCTCCAATTGGAACCACACCTTTTAAACTCGTCTACGGAAAAGCATGTCATCTTCTAGTAGAAATTGAACACAAAGCATTTTGGGCTTTGAAGACATGTAATCTTGATTTATATGAAGCTGGACGTCTACGGTTAAGTCAACTAAATGAATTAGAAGAATTAAGACATGAAGCATACGAAAATTCATTAATCTATAAAGAAAGAACGAAGAAATGGCATGATAAAAGAATCAGAAGTTCAAAAGAATTCAAAGAAGGAGACAGAGTTCTTCTTTTCAATTCACGATTCAAGCTATTTCCTGGAAAATTGAAATCAAGATGATCTGGACCATTCATAGTCAAAAGAGTTTTCCCATACAGAACAGTAGAATTAATAAATTCAAATGAAATTGAATTTAAAGTTAATGGTCACAGAGTTAAACATTACATAGATAGTCCAATGGAAATCGACAACGAAGTTAATCACAATTTCGATACCACAACTAACTAAGTGTGGGGAGAATCAAGTCTTTAAAGGATAATATGTATTTCTGTTAGAGTTAGATTTTCTGTTTTCGTGTAGTTCTCGAAAATGGAACCCGAATGGTCTTTCCCTAGCAGACCCTAAAGAACTAGTCTTCTCCCCCCATTCTGAATTTTTATTTTTTTTAGGTTTTTACGAAATGAAGACTGCCTGTGAACTAAACCATGGTCTAATGCTACACGCTTTGATCACTAAACGTAATAATGACACACTTCCGAGTGAAATAGTATCAGTAATCAGAGAAAGATTGGACGGAGTAAGAAAAGAATCCAGATGCGAAGATAATAAGTTACAATTTGGTAAAGGAAAATCAAAATCCGCAGCGAAAAGAAGAGCACGACACCTTGAAAGATGTCACAAATGCGGAAAATGGTCACATGGAGGTAAATGTTCAAATAATAAAACCTATTCAAATACCGAATTTGTTACTTTATGCAGAGACGGGCCGTTCATATGTTTAGAAGAAAAAACACTGAATGCTCGAGGTTACGCCTATGTAGCCATGGAAAACCAATTAAACCGACTATCTTATGAATGGGATAGATCGTATAACTAAGAATACTATCTCACAGGTAAGTCTGTACAGTTTTTTTTTTTTTTTTTTTTTTAACCTTTTGATAATAAACGCTAATTTGTTCGCTATAAAGTATTAAATTGGTATTGAATAAAATTAGGTTTGGTGACCGAAATTATTGATATCATTCAAAAATTTATTACATCACTGCGAAATTTAACGTTTATTCTTAAGGTATAAATATCTTTAATCAATCAACCCAAAATATTTCAAAAATTCGTCATGAGTTAAATTAGGTCTTGGAACCAAAATTACTTTACCGAAAAGAGGGGCGCATATTTTTGATAATATTTGATTGATTAAAGTGGGATAAAAAGCCAAAAAGATTTTTAATTTTATTTTTACCATTTTTTTTAAATTAATATATAAATCTTAAATTAATATTGTAAACTTTGTAAAAATAATATATTTAAAATTGTAAATATTTGAAAAATATAATATAAGTTTGGTGTGATTTTATAATATGAATTTTTAAATTAAGTTTGGTGTGAATTTTTAATTTTTAAAATAAGAATTTTTTATTTTATGCATTTCAAATTTTAAGTTTGGTGTGAATTATTAATATTAATTTTGAATTTTATGTATTAAGTTTGGTGTGAATTTAAAAACAAAAATTTACTTTATCTCATTAAGTTAAAAATATGATTTTTAAAATTCTTCGTAAGTTGAAGACTAGGTCATTGAACCGAAATTGCTTTACCCGAGGGAGGGACGAGAACTTTTATTATCATTATTTTTAATCTTATTGAATTAAAGTATGCCAAAAACATTAAAAAAAACCTAAAAATCTTAGCTTTTAAAACAATCGCTACAAAAAGACAAATTTTAAAATTTTGTGGAAGGATGGACTAGGACATCGATCCGAAACGAGCTCGCCCTAAATAACAAGGGAAACAAAATTTTAAAATTAATTACTTAATTGTTTTAATTAGTATAAGATATATATATATATATATATATATATATATATATATATATATATATATATATATATATATATATATATATATATAAAACAAAATACAAACTCCGCGACTCGCGGAGTGTGAAGGGTCAAACACCGCGACTCGCGGAGGGACCAAAACCCAGAAAAAATAAAAACGTAATCAGCTCAGTCCACACACCACAACACAAAAATAAATTGCGAAATAAACCCGAAAAAACCCGAAAAATACACACCAAATTCGCAATTTTTGACCGTTAATCATCAAATCTTTTACTAAAATCATGTTGAGAAGGATGCTATCAAAGAATTACTCAAGAAAAACGGTAAATTTCTACACCTAAACACCATTTAATCCGAAAATTAGTGTTCTTGAGCAATTTTATACCCAATTTGATTTTGATGCTTTTTAGTGTAATTATGCTTAAATTGTTTATGTATTATACTTGTATAACCTAGATTGATGCTATTTAACATGATTAGAAGCCTTAAACTTCAAATTTTGAGTAATCTAGGGTTTGTGTTCTTGAGCAAATTTGGGGCTTTTTGATATAAACAGGTTATGGCCGATTTTTGTCATGAATTGTTGCTAAATTAAGTAGTGTAACATATTTAGGTAGTTAAATGATCCAAACTTTGAGCCTAAGCATGATTTTTAGAATTAAAGTAGACTTTTTCAAGTCTAAAATTCATGAACTTGATTTTTGAGAGATAATGCCATTTCAAACTTGTTTAATTGCTAGTAATGATTATTTTGACATGTTATTTGAGTTGAATGCTTATGAACTTGATGATCATTTTCGTATATGCTTATTTGAAAAAGTGTAGATTTGATAAAAATATGAAAATGAGCTTAAGTTTGATATAAATTGGAAATGTCATTGTAATTATTTTGATTGATGATTTTGCTGACACTAATGCATATTTGGATGCACAAAAATTGTGTTTGATGTGTTTTGCAGACTGAAAGGGGTGAATCTTCATCCCAAGCTCGCAATGCTCCTGCTGAGAATACAGAACAACAGGAGGTGGATAACTACTACAAACAAGATATACCTCATCCAGTCATGACATTTTCTGATATGCACTTGGAAGATTTGCACCCGAACCTGAGATTTGACAGACTTTGGATAGATTATCCAAAATACCAAAGGGGTTTGCATACTCTTCATTCTAAAGCTGTTGAAGTACCTAGGGTCATAGAATGGGGACCATTAGGAGCTGTAGAATTGACCGGGCCAATTAGGGAATTACTTGCAAAGAGGTATTGTAATTCTACTTTTAACGATTGGGTACGGTTATTCAACATGCGTAGACCTTTATATAAAGTATGGTGTGAAGAATTGTTATGTAGTATAGAATTAAATGATCAGGTAGCTAGTTTAACCGATCGATCTTTTATTAGATTTTTGTTAGGAGGTTCGATGTGCCACATGTCTTTACTAGACATGGCTCAGGCTTTACGTATATATACGCCTGAGGAGTTAGCATCTGCCGATTGTAGAGGGTTGAAATTGAACGGTAGGAAGATAGACGAAAATTTTGATACGCATGGTGTATGGAGTCAAATGACTAGCCATCACCGATTTAAAGGGGGAAATTACTCTTATTTGGATATAGATAGAGCTGAATTAAGAGTAATTCATAGGTTTTTAGCCAATTCGATTACACAACGAGGTAAGAACAAGGAAAAGGTAAATGAACAGGATTTGTTTTACCACATGTGTATTCGAGACCCATAAAGCGCTGTAAGTATACCTTATTGTGTGGGTTATTATTTATCAGCTATGGTTAGGGGGATGAGACCGCATAGCATAATAGGAGGTGGTATATTTATTACTTTGATTGCTAAATATCTCGGTGTGGATATAAGTCGGGGGGATTACTAATCAAAGAACCAGAACCCCGAGATACAATAGGTTTAAATGTATACCATGGTGCGAAAGTTTTGAAGAGGCGAAATAATGCCGCAGCACGATATAATGGTAGACATCCACAGGTTGAAAGAAACCAACAGCAAGGTAATGTAGGAGGGGGAAATGAAATGGGAGAAATTCAAAGGTTTATAGCTTCACAAGAGTATGAAAATGCTAGACATAGAGCATTTGAAGATTGGCAAGTTCATCAAAACCAAATCATAGCTTATTGCCAACATATAGGTAGAAACTATATTCCTACTCCATCGCCCATATTCTCTCCCTGGTCTATAGAGATCCAACCACCGTATCCTACGTATAACCCAGCCGAAGCATTTTATAATACCTATGGTTATGCATGGAACCCCTACTGATATCAGTATCATCCCTAGTCTACTTAGTTTTATTTATTTTATAATTTGTAATGTTGATACATTTAATACTTATGTTGGATTTGTATTAGTTTTTATAATTTTCTAAATTTTATTATTAGATTTTAATAATTTTTGAATGTGGGGTAATATACCAAACTTCAAAAATATGTATATATGTTTGCAGTTTATTTTATGTACACAACAGGGTAAAACAACGCATTTTCAAAGACTGGCAGTAAGTTCAGCAAAAGCAACTAATTTTGACGACAAGATGCAAAATAAATGTGATATAACAACAAGACGGAATGAACAAATGATATGCACCATTTATCATTCAGCAAACAAACGCCAATATGTTTGGAAACTTTGGTAAAATTTAATCATTTTCACACAAATCACCCTCAATAATTTAAATTGTTACTGATTTCTTGCAAATGAGGGCATTGCAAGATCTTAAGTGTGGGAAGGGGTTAAATTCTTTCGGATTTTAAAATTTTTACTTTATACACTTGGTTACCATTAGAAATACTAGTAAAGTAGTAGTTGTATTAGAATCTAGTGCTCTCTGATAATAAAAGAACAGCCCTAATCTTATATACTGACTACCCAATTCTAGTAAGATTTTTCAAAATTTTCAATTAAATGAACTCAAAATCATGTTTATACATATTTATGAACGATAAAACTAGGTGTTAACACCGAAATTATTGTTACCTTGGAAAGGACATAAATTGAGAAACAAACCAAAATGTTAGAATTCATTTAAAATGGAATAGAGGACAATAAAAAGGAAAATAAAAGCCAAGTGTGGGAAAAATTACCAAGTTATCTTAAACATATGTCACATATTTCTGTAACAAATAACTGAAAATACTTTTGCTTTGGACTAAACTAAACTGTTTTACCCGATGAAAGAAAAGAAGAGATGGATCTACACGATGAATCAATTCCATCATTAAAAGGAAGTAAAGTCTTCCGAAAAAGAAACGCGCTTCTTGATTTAGGTCAGGAAGTTGTCGTCCAGACCAGCTGTAGGTTGACGAAAAATCTAGAAAAGTCATCACTAAAATCAGCAGGAAATCCACGGACCTCAGCATAAAACAGGGTCGCCAAGTGGTCAGATTTATCCTAACCATGAGAAGGATTTATCTCGTACAATGGGGGGGCACCGTGCAAATTAGCTTGATAAGACTAATGAATCAGATCCCCAGAAAGGATAATCTCCTTAAAGATTAAAAATCAGCTTTTAAGCCTGATATTACTCAATCCTTGAGATTGACCTTAAAGATTGAGAATTCAAACTCATGGAATTCAATGATATCTAAACTCGAGCTTGAACGAGAAAATATTTTGATCAAATTATAAACCGATTTGTTTTCTGAAAACCCATTTTCAATGCGTTCATTACCATTGAACGTAAAATCCTTGGAATTCACCTGGAATTCATTAGGTCACCTGAACTAAATTGGGTGTCAACCGTAAGAACGGTGGTTGTATAGAATGGTCAAAGACAGGACCTTGTGCCAGACCGAAAAATCATAAGGTTGAGCTTTACTATTGCTCCTACCAAGGATAGTAATTGCGTCCGACACGTTATAGACAATAATTAAAAGCATGTCAGGGGACATTGCCTTAACAGTTGCTTGTTCAACGCTTTCCTTTACAACCGGACGGTAGTTTACCGAAAGGTAATATACGGAGCAAGTATACTGGACGTGTTGCTTTTCTAATACAAGGTTAGTAAGTGGGTGACACAAAACCGCAAGTTTTGAGCTAAAATTTTCAAATCTGAAACCCACCAAACCCACAAAAATATTTTGCAAACACCGGTGAAGGGTTATTCCGGAAAACTTATCTAGGTTAAAAGCTAGATTTAATTTTCAAAAGATCAAATGTTTTCATAAAGATCCAATTTCCTTAATGGATCTAAATTTTATAGTCATGTGGGACTGTAAACCATATCGTTACTACCATTGTTTATACCGCCGTATAGAAATCACTGATGTACAAAGTGTGAAGAATAAAGAAGTGATTCTGGTATTTCAAGACTATATTGCTTGAGGACAAGCAACGCTCAAGTGTGGGAATATTTGATAATGCTAAAAACGAACATATATTTCATAGCATTATTCCCCAAGAAAGACAAGCTTTTAGTTGCAATTTTTCTATTTACAAGCGATATTCGTTTAAATAATAAAAGGTGAAGACAAAAGACAGATTCGACGAATTGAAGACGCAAACAACCAAAAAGCTCAAAAGTACAAAATACAATCAAAGAGGTTCCAATTATTGATAAGAAACGTCTCGAAATTACAAGAGTACAAGATTCAAATCGCAAAGTACAAGATATTAAATTGTACGCAAGGACGTTCGAAAATCCGGGACCGGGACCAGAGTCAACTCTCAACGCTCGACGTAACGGACTAAAAATTACAAGTTAACTATGTATATAAATATAATATAATATATAATTAATTCTTAAAATTAATATATATATTATAATATATTTATAAAACGTCGGAAAATTAAAAGACAAACCTTTGTGAGCTGGAATTACGAACTCCGCGAGTTGCGGAGTATGGAGGCCAAAAATGCCGCAACTCGAGGAGCAGCCAAATACGAAAATCCCTATAAAACCCAACGAATTCTGATCATTTTTATCATCCAATATATCAATCTCTCTATATCTATATACGTAATATTTATATTTATAATTTATATTTTAATTTTAATTTTAATTTTAATCCTAATAATAAGGGTATGTTAGCGAATGTTGTAAGGGTGTAAGTCGAAATTCTGTCCGTGTAACGCTACGCTATTTTTAATCATTGTAAGTTATGTTCAACCTTTTTAATTTAATGTCTCGTAGCTAAGTTATTATTATGCTTATTTAAAATGAAGTAATCATGATGTTGGGCTAATTAATAAAATTGGGTAATTGGGCTTTGTACCATAATTGGGGTTTGGACAAAAGAACGACACTTGTGGAAATTAGACTATGGACTATTAATGGGCTTTATATTTGTTTAACTAAATGATAGTTTATTAATTTTAATATAAAGATTTACAATTGGACGTACCTATAAATAACCACATACACTCGATCGGACACGATGGGCGGGGTATTTATATGTACGAATAATCGTTCATTTAACCGGACACGGGAATGGATTAATAGTCACTAGAATTATTAAAACAGGGGTGAAATTATGTACAAGGACACTTGGCATAATTGTTAACAAAGTATTAAAACCTTGAGTTACACTCAGTCGACATCCTGGTGTAATTATTAAACAAAGTATTAAAATCTTGTTACAGTTTAAGTCCCCAATTAGTTGGAATATTTAACTTCGGGTATAAGGATAATTTGACGAGGACACTCGCACTTTATATTTATGACTGATGGACTGTTATGGACAAAAACCAGACGGACATATTAAATAATCCAGGACAAAGGACAATTAACCCATGGGCATAAAACTAAAATCAACACGTCAAACATCATGATTACGGAAGTTTAAATAAGCATAATTCTTTTATTTCATATTTAATTTCCTTTATTTTATATTTAATTGCACTTCTAATTATCGCATTTTTATTGTTATTGTATTTAATTGCACTTTTAATTATCGTACTTTTTAATTATCGCAAGTTTATTTTATCGCACTTTCATTTATCGCAATTTCATTATCGTTATTTACTTTACACTTTAAATTAAGTCTTGTATTTATTTATTATTTTACATTTGGTTTTAACTGCGACTAAAGTTTTAAAATCGACAAACCGGTCATTAAACGGTAAAAACCCCCCTTTATAATAATAATATTACTTATATATATATATATATATATATATATATATATATATATATATATATATATATATATATATATATATATATATATATATATATATTTGTATTTTTATAAAAGTAAACTAATATAGCGTTAAGCTTTGTTTAAAGATTTTCCCTGTGGAACTAACCGGACTTACTAAAAACTACACTACTGTACGATTAGGTACACTGCCTATAAGTGTTGTAGCAAGGTTTAAGTATATTCATTCTATAAATAAATAAATATCTTGTGTAAAATTGTATCGTATTTAATAGTATTTCCTTGTAAAAAAAATATAAAGCTATTTTATATACACCTCGCACGACATCACCTTTCCCTTTTATATACATATAAGCATACAAACACATATAGAGATATATCCATCACCCATCCATATTTATGTCTCTCTAGTGAACGTCCAACACCACAACTCTGTATTCCTGTTTCCATATTTCTGTGTCTTCGATCAACAAAACTACCTAGATCATCACAACCCGTCACTTATAGTGACCACCACTGAACCACCCATCTTTATCACCACCTTGAAAACTCCACACCAACATATCACCACCATTGAAGAACCATTGAACCCACATGGATTGTTACTGCTACTATATCACTTCGGGTTATTACTACGACAATATTGTTTTGTTCCAACCATCACCAACACAAACCAACTAAAAACCACCATCACTCTCACCATAATAATCACTGCATCAATTTTTATTTTTTCCTGTTTCATAGGATTCGAACAAACATTTAAACCTCACCAAAAAGTCATCAGGTTGTAAACCGTCGCTACTATTGGATCGTGTTTAGTACCCATGATCACCCTCTTTAACCAACCACTTGAACCATAACCCTAATCACTGCTGCAGCTGCTCCCTTTTGTGTTGCTATCCGAAACAGTCCTCACAACCAACACCAACTTCTACTGCAAACCTTCTGTTTCTATTTCTTATTCGTTAGGTTAGTTTTATATATATATATATATATATATATATATATATATATATATATATATATATATATATATATATATATATATATATATATATTCTCTTATATAGCCGCTAATGAATGAAAATGAAACTTTTATTTTTATATAATTCAAATATGATATTACTTACTCTGTCGGCCATTACCTAAAGTGGTACTAATACAATAATGATTTATAAATAAATTATATCGTTAACGTTGTATCTGTATGAGTAAACAATTAAATACTAATATAATTAATCAATTAAATACAAAAAGTAATCAAAAATTAGGAGTTTATAACTATTGCTAATAAGATGATTATGAAGATGAGGGACGGCATATGATGGTGAACGATATTAATGACAATGATTCACGATGCTAAGATGACGACAAGAGGACAATGAAACAGTGAGACGTGATGATAACGATGATGAATAGTGATGATTAGGATGTGGTTATAATGATAAAAGTTGATGATCATAGGTAGGGTTAGATGATGTTATGTCGATGATGATGATAGCTAATGATATAGTTTGAGATGAATATTACTTTATGAAGAAACCGATATGTTTATGATGCTGTATAATGAAGACGATGATTATGATTTGATAATACGATTTTAGTATTGATGATGATGATGGCGAGGAGATGAGGCACGATGAGGGTGAGGATGATGGAAAACTGTAACGATGATGATGATATGAGTGCTGTATGATGATAAGGAAGCGAAATTTCCTGGTTTACTTCTACGATTTATAAAAAAAAAAAAATTTGGACCGATCACAACAAATCCCATTTTTACTAGCGTGGGCCAATTTTTGATAGTAGGCCGATATATATTTTCTGTTGGGCCACACAGCTTAGGAATTCCTGTTGGGCCAAATTAAGTGGTGAAGTAGAAGGAGAATGGGATAACAGATTACGGGATAATTAACATTAGGCGTGGGGATAAAACAGAAAAGCATACGATAGTGCAGTGGTTAGGAGTGTGGTTGTTAAGCTAGAGGTCGCGAGTTCAATTCCGGTCTATGGCATTTTTTTATAAGAGGAAAGAGGAAACAGAAAAAATGGTTAACTAAATTAAATCCTGGATAAAATCAGAAAGAGAATGTATTGCGGAATGGTTTAAGGGAGTTATTGGGTTAGCGGGAGGTAGCGGGTTCGAGCCCAGGCATGGGCGTTTTTTTTTTTTTAGGCTTGATACTATAAGGTAGTCTTTCTTATTTTTATTTTCATTATTATTATTATTATTATCATTATTAGTATTATTATTATTAATGATATTGTTATTATAATTATTGTTAGTATTACAAGTATTATAAATGTTATTATTATAGTTATTACTATTAAAATATGTATTAGTTATCATTTAATAGTAGTATTATGATTATAGTCACATTTATGAATGATATTATTATTATTATTATGATTATTATTAATAAGTATTACTCTTATTAGTATGATTAGGATTACGAAGCTTTAGTTATTAGTTTACAAAATTAAATATGAAGATTTTGATTAAGATTAACATAAGTATTATTATTAATATTATCATTACAATGAAATTGCTATAATGATTATTATTATTAAGTATTATGTATTATTATAAAAATTATTATTTTCATTATCATTATTAATAAACTTTTCATTTTATTAAAAATTACTGTTATTATCATAAGAATTATTGCTAAAACTAACATTAATAGTTTTATTAATAGAATCATTAATATTACTATCATTATTATTAATACTAGTATTATCATTATTATTATTTTTATCACTAGTAATATTATTATGGTATTATTATAATTAGTATTTTAACAAACAAATGAAATATATATATAAAATATTTAATACAGATAACATAACAAAATTTATATTTTTATGAATATATATTAATAACGAAATATATAAGTTACTAATGTAAAAATTATATCATTAATAATATATATATATATATATATATATATATATATATATATATATATATATATATATATATATATATATATATATATATATATATAATTGTTCAATTACAAGGATATGTATTGGTAATATACAAATGATATAGGTTCGTGAATCCGAGGCCAACCCTGCATTGTTCAATGTCGTCGTATGTATTTTTACTACAAAATACAGTATTGTGAGTTTCATTACTCCATTTTTAAATGCTTTTGCAATATATATATATTTTTGGGAATGAGAATACATGCGCTTTTATAAATGTTTTACGAAATAGACACAAGTAATCGAAACTACATTATATGGTTGAATGATCGAAGCCGAATATGCCCCTTTTACTTGGTAACCTAAGAATTAGTAAACCAGTCTACTAATTGACGTGAATCCTAAAGATAGATCTATTGGGCCCAACAAACCCCATCCGTTGTAGCGGATGTTTTAGAACTTCGATATTGTTTTATCATGTTTGATGGATGTGCCAGAATGATAGGGGATATTCTTATATGCATCTTGTTAATGTCGGTTACCAGGTGTTCAATCCATATGAATGATATTTTTGTCTCTATGCATGGGACGTATATTTACGAGAACTGAAAATGAAAATCTTGTGGTCTATTAAAATGATGGAAATGAATGTTTATGATAAACTAATGAACTCACCAACCTTTTGGTTGACACTTTAAAGCATGTTTATTCTCAGGTATGAAAGAAATCTTCCGCTGTGCATTTGCTCATATTAGAGATATTACTTGGAGTCATTCATGACATATTTCAAAAGACGTTGCATTTGAGTCATCGAGTTCATCAAGATTATTACTAAGTCAATTATAGTTGGATATATTATGAAATGGAATGCATGCCATCAACTGTCGATGAATTGAAAGTTTGTCTTTTAAAAACGAATGCAATGTTTGTAAAATGTATCATTTAGAGGTCATGTACCTCGCGATGTAACCAAATGTAATGTATTCATCCAGATGGATTAGGACGGGTCATGAAAAAAGCTAGCAATCACCTTAGACAAAACATGCTTAAAAGTGTCAACCAAAAGGTTGGTGAAGTTCATAGGTTTATCAATAGTAACCAAGCTTTTAGACCACAAGGTTTAGTTAAAAAGCAAATTGATATAGACATATCGATTCGAAAGTAATGTTGTGGTATATGATATCGAGACTAAATAAAGTTTACCCCATGACACTTCATCCGTTCGTGTCGTTAAATCATTATTATGTATCCATTGACCAGCAGTCACATGAATAGCGTTACTCTCAATAGGTCTGCTCGCAATAATTAAGTTTGCCTTTATACGTAGCAACTAATGATATCATGGCAGGGATTTAGCGTGAAACATATCATGGCAGCATAGTGATAGTTTGAGTACTTGTGTGTAAAGCATAAAATAGTTTAAAAGCAAGCATGTGTCTCACCCCAAAGTTTGTAAAACAATTATGAAATAGTAAAAAGCGGGGCTATGAAGTTCACCTTAAAAGCAGATGAAGTTATTCCACGAAAGAAATGAACGGAAGTAAATGACCGGGATCTCAACCTAGAGATATAAGTTTGGTCATTAGTTTGTTCAATCCGACAAGTAAAAGTTCATAAGTAGACTTATGAGTTGTTGAGTTTGTTTAGCATGTTTGTGTGTCCACCATAATCTTGTTTAGATGTTGTACAACCTTGCCCAAATCTCGGTGCTATCAAGTAAGTCAAGAGATGACCAGATGCGGGGTCAGGAAATTTCGACTAGACTTAGTCTACAACCTTTCGTTTAATCCAAAACTTTATTCCCATAAGCCTCTGAGACATCATCCACATGACCTTAAGTAGCAGTGAAGTTTGTATAAGTCATACGTTTATCGTTATGATTATAGTTTTCACTTGTTGCGTGTGTATAGGAATACAACACATTAATAAGTTACTTTGTATATTAATATATTTAACTAGTGAAATGAACCGTGGAACCAAGGGTTTGTATAAACGAAACAGTTAAATGATATAGTTTAAGTATTAATTTATTGTAAATACTAAAATCATTTAGTTTAATGAATCGTGAAACCAAGGATTCCGACTAACAAACTTGTCGTTCTTTTTACAAACATATTGATAAATACTTAATTTGGTCATAATAAATAAACTACATTTATTCTCCCACCACCCTCTTTTAATTTTCATCACAATTACTATTTTCCTTGTTATAAAAGCCTATATTACAACCTTTTATTAATACATGTATTTCGCATACATATGCAACGTAATTAATCCCGTAAAAAGAACTCATATTTGAAACATAATAATATAATAATTATAATTATAATAATAAAGTTTGGTTTAAAATTAGTATTTATATTTTTAATAATAATTATTAGTAATAACACATGCCTCTTGAAACTTTTTCAAAAATTAAAATACCATTATCATATGAAGGTTGTACAATATGCTAAAGTTTGTACATGTGTTAATGGGGTGTTTTGTAAAAGATTGTACAATTTGTTTTAAAGTTTGTACATATGGTCATAGGGGTGTTTTATTATAAGGTTGCACATAATGCTTCAAATATTGTACATATGGTCATGGTGAGTTTTTATTATAAGGTTGTACATAATGCTTAATATATTATACAATTACCATATTAATATTTTTATTAAATACAATTAATTATATTAATGATATCATCATGGGGGGCTTAGATATTTTCTATTTATTTTGAATTTTTTTAAACTTGAATAATCTTTATTTATGACATCATCATTTTAGAGATTTATATGATATTATAGATATACTTATAGTATTAATTATATAAATGTTTTAATGGTTTAATTAATATTACTTTATAATATACATTAATAACGTGTATGTATAAGTTTGATTTTATTAGGATTAGTTAAGTATGATATATTAGATGTTGATCATAATTATAACCATATTAATCTAAAATATTATCTTATTACTTATAATAAATAATATTAATGGATAATAGATATTTTATAATAATAATATATTGTTATTTATTTACAAGATAAATATTCGTATATTAATTTAATAGCCAAATAATATACATAATTATATAGAAAATTAATCACATGTATAAATAGAAATATAATTATTTATTTCATATTTACTTACTGTTCATTATTTATAAATTGGTTAATATATATTTTATATATATTACATATGCCAAAAATACATATATCACGCATAAATTTGTTTTTAATTCAAATAAATATCAAATAATTATAATTAAAATTTTAATGTAAGACCCTGTTTCAGTCTTGTTCAATTGAATGGGACGCCGTCCAAGTTGTGGGATGCCGTCCAGTAAAGAAGGACTGGACGCCGTCCAGATTGTTGGACGCCGTCCAAATGGTCTGACGGGCCAGCTGTGTAATTTTTAGGTTTTAAAAGGGGTAAGTTGGTCTTTTCATTTGGTGGCCGGTTTTAGGCCACAAATGGGCAAGGTTGAGCTCATTTAACCTTATCCTCACCACACAAACACTCTCATCCATTTGTAGAGAGAGAGGGAGAATTCAAGAGAGAGATTTGGGGTTTTGGAGAAGAAGAAGCTTAAATCGATCAAAAGCTCGGGTATTAAAGTTGTTCATCGCGTTCTTGGCGACGTGTGGTTTTTGTGGTAAGTTCTAACTCCGAATTTCATTGTTTGATTTGATATTCCAAGTTAGGGTTTGAACTTAAAATTTTGAGAAACCCATTTAAACACTTGAAGTGAGTTCATTGATGCTAGTAATCGGGTTTATTATTGTTGTTGGCGGATTTTGGGTTGGTTGATGTTTTGGTCAACTTTAAGACTTGCAAAATGGGTTTAATCACTAGATTTGGTGGTTATGGAAGTGTTGGAACCCATTTGGGGGTATTTGGGTGATTAATTTTGAAATGGGTCAAAATTAGGGTTTGTGTGTCAATTTGGGCAAGATAAGTGTTTAACACTTGTGCTTGGTTTTAATTGGCGTATTAGGACCATTTTCACTTGTGTTAGTGATTATTGGTTAGTTTGGACGCAGTTTGTGCTTGGAAGTGCAATTGGGTCAAAATTGCACTAAGTATCATTTGGGTTGGTTTGTAAGTCCACCCTAATTGTTTTGTTTGTATTGTGATAATGGAATAGGTACTTTCCATTGACGTGTTGCGGATTTGTTCGGTTGCATTCATCAAGACGACAAGGTGAGTGTTAATATCATATGTGCATATGTATGTGTAGGTTGGGTGCAGGTCGGGTGAAGTGGTTCTCGGTTATAGAGCTCACTTCACATATAGGTGGATTTGATGGACTTGTGTAATAGGTCCAATTGGCACGGTTGTGCGTTTTGGTTGACCACCGTTGGCGAGGTGCATACTTTGTATGTACGTTATCACATGGTCTTGTGATGTGGATTATATAACCCCCAATGGCGAAGGGTTGGTATTGAGTTGTGAATTGGATAACCCTACTGATGTGATTTTTATAAATCCCGGGACCGTGGGTTTTGATTTGGGAAGTGAATCACGTGTGGATGCGGATTCTTGATGACGCGTGTAGTTCGGTCATCTTATTGAGGTAGTAGCCTCGTGTGGATGAGGATTTACTAAGGCTCGTGTAGTTCGGCCAACCTCGATGTTGTTGTGATATTGAAGATAGTAGTCTCGTGTGGATGCGGATTTACTAAGGCTCGTGTAGTTCGACCAATCTTCATTTAGTATAGGGTTAAGAGGTTAACCTTGGGCGGTTTACGCTTTGTTTATATTGTCATATTGTTGTGATGTAGCTAGCCCTCCGGGCGTAGCTCGATGGCGTTGTTCATATCGTTGTTGGTGAACTTACGTTGTTGATATTGTTAGCTTGTTGTATAGCGATTGTACGGTATGCATAGATTAGCTTTCCTGTCTAATGGATGCTCCGGTATGTGCTATTTGATTATTGTGTGGCGTGTCCATTTTATGCATATATATGTATGTAGTATATTCTCACTCACTAAGCGTTAGCTTACCCTCTCGTTGTTTACATTTTTATAGATTTGCCTGGAGGCGGTGGCTCGGGTAAGCATGGGGACTAGTGGACTTGCGTAGTTGCTTAGAAGACGTGCTTTTGGATTTGTTTAGGATTGGGTAGCGTATCCCCAATCACTATGCTCGATCTATGTTTTGTATTAAACTAAATGGGTCGAAATGGTCACTTTGTCGTGATTTGGGTCGATGTGGGCCCGGTGTTGTAAAACTCGATTTTATTGTGGAAAACTCTTAGTTTTAATTATTATATCATGTTGTGAAAACCGTTTCGTCTAAAAGTGTCGGGAAGCAGGTTTTCCGCTCGAGTGAAATTGAAAAACTGAGCAGAAACTTTTAGTTCATTTGGACGCCGTCCAAAGGGCTTGGACGCCATCCTAGTCTTTACTGCGGGATACCGTCTAGATGCACTATCTCACAAATTTATTTATTTTTGGGTCGTGTTTTTGGTATAACGAGGGTTGGGTCGTTACAAGTGGTATCAGATCATGGTTTAAGGGATTTAGGTGACTTAAGATAGGTGCCTAGACTTAGACTTTTGTGTGTGCTTAATTGTTGCGGGACTTGTAGGATTACGGGTCAGAATGGGAATTTGGTTAGTGCCTTAATTTGTAGGTGGACTAACGGTCATATTAATATGCGGATATTATTAATATACTATTGCATTGTGTTTGTGTTTATGTTGCGTTTGCGAATATCATCGAGCAAGATGGTCGTGGTACTAACGAGTGGATGCGACGTGTTCGAGTATTAATGACTAGCTACCATTAATACGGGTACAAATCGTGTCTAACAAGTGATGTAAGGCGATTGTTGAGCAAGATGGGGCGATGTTGCGTGTGTTGTTTTACGCGTTCGTTGTTTAATCGTTGCTTTCTGTAGAATGAATACGAGAAACGGGACTTCAAGGGTGAATCGAAGCGATGACAACGAGTTTAATGCTAGAGTTGCGGCTGCCTTTGCGGAGCAAATGGGTGCGTTTCGAGAAGAAATGGATAGGAAGTATTCCGAATTTTAAAGTAGTGGTGAAATGGAGCGTTGTCATAAGAGCTTCATGAGGACTAAACCTCTGATGTATGACGGAAAACCGGATCCTTTGATAAGTACAACATGGATCTCGGATGTCGAAGGGTGTTTTCGCACTATTGCATGCCCTCCCGAGAAGAGGACAAGACTCGCTACTAGTTTGTTGCGGAGTACGGCGAAGGATTGGTTGGATAGTAAAATCGATATTGTTGGTGGTGAATCATTTATGGGGTTATCATGGGACGATTTTAAGAAGGAATTCTTCGAGGAGTTCTGGACTCAAGCCGATTTGTCAGATTTGCGCGATGAGTTGCGAAATTTGCAACAAGGTTCTATGGATTTGAATACTCTCAAGACGACCTTTATGGTGAAGGCTCGTTTTTACCTGGAGTATAAAGGACGAGATAGTTTGTTGATGGGAGATTTCTATCGAACTTTAAATGATGATTTGCGGAGCAAGATTAGCCTTGGTCAAGTGAACTCGTTCGCGGAGTTATTCACCGTGGCTAGGGGATTCGAATCGCATTCGCAATCGATAGTAGGTGAACCTTCAAGTAAGAGAAGGGTTGTTTCGTACGGTGCTCCAAGTAAGAGAACTAAGGGTGCAAGTGTGAGCACGGGTGGTATACGGACAAGTATATCGGATTCTAGTGCGTCTAGGTGTTACAATTGTGGCAGGAGGGGTCACAAGTCTTGAGAATGTTCAGTGCCAAAGGGTGATGGCATGGTGTGCTTCAATTGCCAAGAAGAAGGACATCGTAAGTCGGAGTGTCCCGAGTTAGCGGGGTCGGGTGTGGCGAGAAGACATTAAGGTACTTTTCATTTTAATAAATATGTCCATTGATTATTTTACTATGTGCCGATGAGTTCGAGTTTAATAAATGCGTGGTGTTGTGCATGTTATTGTTATGGGTGACATTCCTAATGGAATTACCCTATGGTGGTGTATGGATTGATGAAGGAAGGGCGTAAGACTTGGTGCGACCAAGCATTCCTTAGTGTTGGGAAATGTTTCAACCAAGCCATGGGTATGGGCTTTGGTGTTCGGTCGTTAGGCGCGTGTTTGCTTTCGTGTTGAAGTTGATGAACCATGAGGTTCGACGGGTGGATAAAACCCTAAAGATCGAGTGTTTGATCTCGATGTGTGTTGGTAATGGAGTCTACGTGACGCGATGTTAGGTGCCTCTTTCATACCTACTAGCATGGTATTTGACTCCGATGGTGTTGCGGTTACATTGTACTTAGGGTACCGGAGAGAAACCCTTAGGTACATGAGTGACTAGGTGGAAATTTGACAAGCTAGAGCAATCGGAGGATTGCAAGATTAAATTTTGTGTAAATTGTGGTGAACTCTTCATTCGAAGTGTTTAAGGATAGGTTAAAATCCTTCGTGTGCTCAAGGTTGGAGTAAGGTATTGTGATGTGGTTATGGAACGGAGTTCTAAGTGGGGGAGTTTTAACTCTCGCACGAAGATGTTCTAGTGTATTGATATTGGACGATGCTCGTATAGATTCGGAGCTAGCGTTGAGACCTACATTGGTCGATTATGGTAAAAGTACGATTTGGAATACATTGTACTTAGGGTTTGGATTTAAATTATCACCGAGGTGGTAATGTGGTGAATCTCGTTGAGAGATAATGGACGTGTATGACGAGCAAGGTGAGATCCCTCGGTTAAGGGATGTGCATGTCGGATTCTCTTCTAGAGAATTATTATTTTATACCTATGTGCGATATAGGTGGTTCTTGCTCGATTGTGTTGGCGTTGTGTACGCGTACGTAGGATGCATGGGCAAAGGTTCCAAGTGAGTGGAATGCTTCTAAGTATGAGTATATACTTGTGGTTTGGGGTGAATGGTTAGTGTATTCCGTTAGGATTCACTATGGTGTAGCAGGGCGCGACGTTACACTACTCATTGTGATCGAGGCCAAAAGAGCGTGTGTTGATGGTTAGTGTATTCAGTTAGGATTCACTATGGTGTAGCAGGGCGCGATGTTACACCACTCGTTGTGATCGAGGCCAAAGGAGCGTGTGTTGATGGTTAGTGTATTCCGTTAGGATCCACTATGGTGTAGCAGTGCGTGATGTTACACTACTCGTTGTTTGAGGCCAAAAGAGCGTGTGTGATTGGTGGGTTATGGATGTTGACTTGGTCCGCTAACTTCACCTTGGGAGAAGTGTTATATCGGTATGGTATAACGTTATCGGGAAATGCGAGTACCGGTGGGGAATGGGAGTACCATTCCTGTGTTGAGATTTGGGAAGTGAGTCGCGTGTAGTTCGGATTCACGATGACACGTGTGGATGCGGTCATTCTATTGGGATAGTGACTCTCGTGTAGTTCGGATTCACTAGGGCGCGTGTAGTTCGGCCAATCCCGATTATTGTTGCGGTGGAGGTGGTGAGTCGCGTGTGGTGCGGATTCACTAAGGCAGGTGTAGTTTCAGCCAGCCTTCATGTGGTTAGTATTGAGAACTATTGGTTGTTTTATACGCCAATGGTGGGGTCGTGAGGACCATGATGTGCGATTAGTGATGCGATAGCCGTGTTTCGCTCACATGTTGTTACGGGTGTAACAATAGTCGATTTTGTACACCTTGGGATTAGCCTTGCCATAGTCATTTTGGGAGCTATCGGTTTTAGTCGTTTGCTTATGATGTTACGATAGTTGCGTATTGGTCGTATTGCGCACTACAAGGGATGTTAAGTGGTAAGTGTTATCCGTAAGGATTCGTTTTTGTTCGGTCTTCATCTTTTGGTTGTTGACCTTGTGTTGGGACGTGGTTATTATTAGCATTGTACTTGTTAGGGGTACGCTAAGGATTGATATCTCGGTAAGAGATTGGTTAAGTTTTCCCGATGTGAGGGATTGAGCAAGTTTTAGTGCTCGGATTTGTGGATTTGATCAATCGCGGGTGACGATTTAGTGTCAAGGACGATTCATTGAGATGAATTTCCTAGAGAAGTTTGATGGAAACATGATGTTTCCGCGTGTGCTAAGCGATTGTTGTAGTTTTCGGATGTTGTGTGCATTGCATGTCTCGAAATGCGTGCACGTGTGAACTCAGTAAGTGGAATAATCTCCGAGATTAACGATAAACGTGGCGGAAGTCGGATTGGAACGCATGGTTGAGGACCATAGAGTGTGGGTCCGGTTGGTTAAAGTGATGGAGATCGCGGGGACGTGATCCAATTTAAGTGGGGGAGAGTTGTAAGACCCTGTTTCAGTTTTAGTCTTGTTCAGTTGAATGGGACACCGTCCAAGTTGTGGGACGCCGTCTAGTAAAGAAGGACTGGACGCCGTCCAGATTGTTGGACACCGTCCAAATGGTCTGACGGGCCAGCTGTGTAATTTTTAGATTTTAAAAGGGGTATGTAGGTCTTTTCACTTGGTGACCGGTTTTAAGCCACAAATGGGCAAGGTTGAGCTCATTCAACCTTATCCTCTCCAAACAAACACTCTCATCCATTTGTAGAGAGAGAGGGAGAATTCTAGAGAGATTTGGGGTTTTGGAGAAGAAGAAGCTTAAATCGATCAAAAGCTCGGGTATTAAAGTTGTTCATCTCGTTCTTGGCGACATTGTGGTTTTTGTGGTAAGTTCTAACTCCGAATTTCGTTGTTTGATTTGATATTCCAAGTTAGGGTTTGAACTTAAAATGTTGAGAAACCCATTTAAACTCTTGAAGTGAGTTCATTGATGCTAGTAATCGGGTTTATTATTGTTATTGGCGGATTTTGGGTTGGTTGATGTTTTAGTCAAGTTTAAGACTTGCAAAATGGGTTTAATCACTAGGTTTTGTGGTTATGGAAGTGTTGGAACCCATTTGAAGGTATTTTGGGTGATTAATTTTGAAATGGGTCAAAATTAGGGTTTGTGTGTCAATTTGGGCAAGATAGGTGTTTAACACTTGTGTTTGGTTTTAATTGGCGTATTAGGACCATTTTCACTTGTGTTAGTGATTATTAGTTAATTTGGGCGCGGTTTGTGCTTGGAAGTGCAATTGGGTCAAAATCGCACTAAGTATCGATTGGGTTGGTTGGTAAGTCCACCCTAATTGTGTTGTTTGTATTGTGATAATGGAATAGGTACTTTCCATTGACGTGTTGCGAATTTGTTCGGTTGCATTCATCAAGACGACAAGGTGAGTGTTAAAATCCTATCTGCATATGTATGTGTAGGACGGGTGTGGGTCGGGTGAAGAGGTTCTCGGTTATAGAGCTCACTTCACATATAGGTGGATTTGATGGACTTGTGTAATAGGTCCAATTGGCACGGTTGTGCGTTTTGGTTGACCACCGTAGGCGAAGTGCACACTTTATGTGTACGTTATCACATGGGCTTGTGATGTGGATTATATAACCTCAATGGCGAAGGGTTGGTATTGAGTTGTGAATTGGATAACCCCGATAATGTGGATTTTTATAAATCCCGGGACTGTGGGTTTTGATTTGGGAAGTGAATCACGTGTGGATGCGGATTCACGATGACGCGTGTAGTTCGGTCATCTTATTGAGGTAGTAGTCTCGTGTGGATGCGAATTTACTAAGGCTCGTGTAGTTCGGCCAACCTCGATGTTGTTGTGATATTGAAGATAGTAGTCTCGTGTGGATGCGAATTTACTAAGGCTCGTGTAGTTCGACCAATCTTCATTTGTTATCGGGTTAAGGGGTTAACCTTGGGCGGTTTACGCTTTGTTTATATTGTCGTATTATTGTGATGTAGCTAGCCCTCCGGGCGTAGCTCGATGGCGTTGTTCATATCGTTATTGGTGAACTTACATTGTTGATATTGTTAGCTTGTTGTATTGCGATTGTACGGTATGTATAGATTAGCTTGCCTTTATGCTTGGATGCTCCGGTATGTGCTATTTGATTATTGTGTGGCGTGTTCATTTTATGCATATATATGTATGTAGTATATTCTCACTCACTAAGCGTTAGCTTACTCTCTCGTTGTTTACATTTTTATAGATTTGCGTGGAGGCGGTGGCTCGGGTAAGCATGGGGACTAGTGGATCTGCGTAGTTGCTTAGAAGACGTGCTTTTGGATTTGATTAGGATTGGGTAGTGTATCCCCAATCACCATGCTCAGTCTATGTTTTGTATTAAACTAAATGGGTCGAAATGGTCACTTTGTCATGATTTGGGTCGATGTGAGCCCGGTATTGTAAAACTCGAGTTTATTGTGGAAAACTCTTAGTTTTAATTATTATATCATGTTGTGAAAACCATTTCGTCTAAAAGTGTCGGGAAGCGGGTTTTCCGCTCGCGTGAAATTGAAAAACTGAGCGGAAACTTTTAGTTCATTTGGACGCCGTCCAAAGGGCTTGGACGCCGTCCTAGTCTTCACTGCGGGACGCCGTCCAGATAACTGGACGTCGTCCAGATGCACTGTCTCACAATTTTTTTTTTTTGGGTCGTGTTTTTGGTATAACGAGGGTTGGGTCGTTACATTTAATAAACTTTTTTCAGTATGTTAAACTATATAAAAGTTTATAAAAATAATTTTATCACGTGCTTATATTTATTTAGTAATTATCTTCATTTATTTCTCGGTTTAATCATAAAACAAGTTTAATTACAAATAAATACAAATTCGACCCTAATAATTATATTTTCAAGTTTTAAACATCCAAAATACTGTTATAAACTCATAAAAATTTATAAATTAATTTTATACAATATATATTATTTATTTGGGATTTAATAACAGAATACATGTATAAATCGCATATACCTTCCATAAAATTATCTAACGACTTAAATGTGTTCTATAATAGTTCTAGATACTTTTTATGTAAATCTTACTGTTTTTTGTATTTTATACAATTTAAATTCGTTTTATAAACTTTTAAATAGTTTCGGTATATATTTAAATAAGGAATAAATATCCCAAACAATATATAAATTTTATTTTCGACTTTAATAACTAATATAAGTTAGTTATAATCTGTAAAAAATATTATTACCGTTTTTAATGATTTATACATATGTTAATACTCAATTTATACAACAATTATAAAAACCAAAAATTAAATAAATAGAAAATAATTATTATAACGGTTTTAAAAATAAATAAATAATGTTTTAATGTTAGAAAAAAAATAATATGAATTTTAATCATATGCTAAGAATTTATATAATTTTTAATAAATTTGTTTTGTATTTTAGCTTTTTGGTTAATAATAACATCAATAAATCATTATAAATTTATTTTTAAAATATATTCTGGTCAAAATAATTATTATAAGTGTTTTACTTTACTGATAAAATAATTACATAATTTAATTCGCAATTTATATTATATATATATATATATATATATATATATATATATATATATATATATATATATATATATATATATATATATATATATATATATATATATATATATATATATATATATATATATATATATATATATATATATATTTAAATTCATTGTTTTAATTATTTTTAATTAAAAATTCGACTAAAAATTGTAAAAATAATTTTTATATGATCTTAATATTCATAATTCTAATTAATACATATTACTTGTATTTATTTAGGTTGTGTGTAATTTATAAAAAAATGTATTCGGCTAAAAAGAAAAAGAAAAACCGAAATAAAAAAATAAAAGAAAGGAAGAAAAGACTTACAAAAATTATCTTTTCTTCAAGCTAGAGAGAATGAGAGAATTTGACTTTTTTGTGTGAATGGGATTAGGGTATTTTTACGAATAAAATACTTGGAGAAAAAGCTAGGGTTTAGATAAATATATTTTTGTTTTTTTATATTTTATTTTTAGAACTTATCTTGTTTAAGAATATTCTAGAGTATATTAATTAAATTTAATTTATCTTTTAATTAATTACTTAAAAGAACATTCTAGATTTTTTTTATAAAAGATATTATTTTAATATAATTATTAAATCCTAATTTTTAATAATAATAATAATAATAATAATAATAATAATAATAATAATAATAATAATAATAATAATAATTTCAGTTATAATAACAATAATTAATAAATTACATTATTTTTCTTTTAACTAGTTTAATTATATTATAGTTTTATAAGTTATAAAAGTGCCACAAAGTATTAAATAATTATAATATTAATATTAATTAAAGTACATTATCATAATAATATATAATTTAATTAATTTATATCGTACAATGTTGTATTTTAATTCGTATAATATTATGAACTAAAGTCACATATAATAATATAACTTTAATTAACATACGTGTTGTTAACTAAAAGTAAACATTCAGTCAACGTTGAATTTATTTCGTATTAATTGTGTTTTAAATAACAACCCTAATATAATAAACATAGAATGCAGAGAAACTCTAAGGGCAATTTAGTCGAATCAGAAGTGAAAAAGTGAGGGCGGTTATATAGAGGTTGTCCATCTATGAAAAGAAATCAAAAATGATAACTTACAAATATATACGGATATATATGATTATGATTATATACATACATATTTAAATATAGATGTATATAACGAAATCAATCACTCACAATAATATGTTTATAAAAACCCTAATTTTGTAAAATGAATATGATAACCTGTTTCAGATTGCAATTTCTTCTATAACGCGGTTAAGAGAATCGTTGAATTGACTTTGATTTGAAAAACCCTAATTGCATATAGATTAAGGCTTCGACTACCTTTGATAACCCTAATTTTGCCGATCGATCGATGTTGAACCATGTGCGAACCCTAAGTCTTGTTTCTTAATTGAATTCATCGATTGTTTCTTGATATTTACAATGAACTACTTGTCAATTGTTGTTGGAATTTTGCTTTGTGTTCATAGTCGTATGAGGTATTTGTTTTGTTGTAGGTGAATGTGAATAATGGAATGGTGAGTTACGATCCCCATATTTTTGAATGAGTCTGGAACATGGGTAGATTAGTATAAGAACAAATTGAAAGTAAGGAGAGAGACAATTATTGACTAATAAAGAATCAATGGTTGTTATTGAAAGTTGAGATTGAATCTAATGATCCTTGTTTTACCATCTAAGCTTATGGAAAGGATGATTAGCTAAAAATGGTTTTGTTATTATATATAATATACAAATATAAATATATATATATATATATATATATATATATATATATATATATATATATATATATATATATATATATATATATATATATATATATATATCTATAGTATCATATAAATCTTTAAAATGATCATGTCATAAATAAGAATTAGTCAAACTTAAAAAAAATCAAAAATAAATTGAAAAAATCTAAGCCCCCATAATGATGTCATTAAAATAATTAATTATATTTAATAAAAAAATTAAAATGTTAATTGTATAATATATAAAGTATTACGTAGAACATTATAATAAAACACCCTATGACCATTTGTACAATATTTAAAGTATTACGTAGAACCTTACGGTAAAACACTCCCATAACTATATGTATGTATAATATTTGAAGCATTATGTACAACCTTATAATAAAGCACCCTCATTACGATATGTATAATTTTTAAAACAAATTGTACAATATTTTACAAAACATCTCATGAACACATGTATAAACTTTGAAGCATATTTTACAACCTTCATATAATAATTGTATTTTAATATTGGGTTAAAGCCATAAATAGGCCATATACTTTCATTTTTGTCCCAATGTAGGCTATATCCCCCGAAAAATACCAATGTAGGCTATATACTTTTATAAAGTGTACTAATATGAACTGAAAAAATTTATTAACCGGATAAACAATTAAATGATGACGTGGCATCCTACGTGGAGAATGACGTTGGTGATACATAGGAACAAAACTGAAAGTATATAGGCTACATCGGAACAAAACTGAAAGTATATAGCCTACATCGGAACAAAACTAAAAGAATATGACCTATTTGTAGCCATATAAAATGCAATAAAAATGTTAAATAATTAACTTTACCGGTTCAGCAGGTAACTTGTTAAATTTGTGTACATCGATACAACTTTTAAGAGTATATAACCTACATTGGTATTTTTTTGGGTATATAGCCTACATTGGGACAAAAATGAAAGTATATGGCCTATTTATGGCTTTAACCCTTTAATATTTGATAAATTTCAAGAGGCATTTGTTATTACTAATTTTTATCATAAAAAATATAAATATTCATTTTTAAAGTAAAACTTTATAATTATAATTATAATTATAATTATAATTATAATCATTATTATATTATTATTCAAATATGGATTCTTTTTACGGATTAATTACGTTACATATGTATGCGAAATAC
Organism: Rutidosis leptorrhynchoides; assembly: GCF_046630445.1. NCBI lineage: Eukaryota > Viridiplantae > Streptophyta > Magnoliopsida > Asterales > Asteraceae > Rutidosis > Rutidosis leptorrhynchoides. The sequence goes on from NC_092335.1 coordinate 557,691,008, forward strand.
ATGTCTCAATAAAAGTTTGTAATGTAGGCTTTTATAACAATGAAAATAGTAATTGCGATGAAAATTGAAAGAAGGTGGTGGGAGAATAAATGTAGTTTATTTATTCTGACCAAATTAAATATATTAATATGTTTGTAAAAGCAACGACTAGTTTCTTAATCGAAATCCTTGGTTCCACGGTTCATTAAATTAAATGAATTTAGTATTTACAATCACTTAATACTTAAAACATATCATTAAACTATTTTATTTACACAAAACCGTGATTCCATGGGTCATTTCACTACTAAATACGAAGTATATAAATATTAGATATATAATATATACTTGTAATCATTATCACTTCACTATATACATTAAAAGAGAGTCTTTATTAAGTAATAAATATTTCTAAAAACCCCCTTCAATACCCTTAGATCAAAAAATTACCTCCTAATACCCTTTAATCTAATGGCTAAAAATTATCCCTAAAAATATTAGGTAATAAATACATTCTTAACATTAATCTCCCTAAATTACCCCTAAACCTTCCTTCAGCAAATTAAAATATGATGAGGTTGTAGATTCAACTAGTGAAATGACCCGTGAAAACACGGGTTTGTTTAAATTAAACAGTTTTATGATATGTTTTAGGTATTAAGTGAATGTAAATGTTAAAGTCATTTAGTTTATTGCTCCGAGGAACCACGGATTCTGACTAAGAAACTTGTCGTTGATTTTACAACTTAGAGTTCGCTCAAAATTAATAATAATAAATTTCTTTTAAATTTTTTAGAAAAAATAAAATTATAATTTATGAGAGATTAATACTTCCTTTTATGAAAGATTTTGTATTATTTTTTAATTAAATTTAATTAATATATAATTATGACATCATCATTATGAAAAGTAAAAGGTAATTTTAGCTTAATGATGATGTCATTATTTTAGAGGTTTATTAGACTATATAGATAGATAGATAGATTGCATGAAATCCGATGGCATTTGAATGAACATAATGGAAAATCATTTAAACAAAGTGCGAACAACTTTGCTGTATTATTTAAACAAAGAAGGTTGCAAATGTTTAAAATGATAAACTCGAGGAAAATGTTAATTGTTTGGAGGAATTGGAAATTGTCATATGCGGGGAAAATTCATTGGAAAACTCTTTAGAATTTTTATTTTTTATATCTATCATCACTCTATACATTAAGAGAGTCTTTACTCTTACTAAAAAAAATTATTTTCAGAAGAATGGAGTTTATTAAATATTTCTAAAACACCCTTCAACACCTGAATATTTGATATATGCTTTATGAATATATGATATATGAGGTATTCATAATGGTATTATCATTTTGGGACGATCCTTGGTTAATCGATGGTGCCTTGCGAGACAGATTTTAGAGACTGGTGCGTTTGGATACGGATCATGCTGCTTCTATTAGTGATAGGATCAGTTGGGTTGATGGTGCGTGTCAAGGCAGATGGTCCTGGAGTAGAGAACCAATCGGAAGATGTTCAAGTGAGCTGCAGCAGCTAAATAGCTTGCTGTCACAGATCCCTTTCAGTAACGCAGAATCTGACCACTGGAAATGCAACTTGTTTCAGAATGGGCTATTTTCGACTAAGGAATTTACGGGTATTATCAACTCTAAATCTCTACATTTCAATATTAATAATGTAGTGTCTTTGCGAAATAATTTGGTTCCAAAGAAAGTAGAAGTTTCGTGTGGAGAGCAAGACGGAGACGTATCCCGGTTCTAGAGGAATTGGACAAAAGAGGGGTAGACCTTCACTCCGTTCGTTGCCCCATTTGTGACGGCGGAGTGGAGTCGGTTGACCACTCCATTGTTCTATGTCCTTTAGCTTTCGATATATGGTCCAAAGTCTTCAATTGGTGGGGCTTCGGGGCGGTTACAAATTTGAGCATAGGAGAATTATTCAGAGGGTTTGGTAATGCAAGCATGTCGGACTTGGGTGCGGAGATTTGGAAAGCCGTTGAGTGGACGTGCGGATATCTCATTTAGAAGTATCGCAATCAAAAGGTTTTCAAAAATGCAAGTTGGACATCCCCGGTTGCGCTAAATGAGATCCAACTTTTAAGCTTTGATTGGGTCGCGAAGAGGTGCAAGTCGAAAAAGATTGATTGGAATAATTGGTTGCACAACCCTCGCATGTTCTTATCGTGATTTTTGTTTTGCTTCGGCTTCCTGGTTGCCTGCTTTATAGCCTTGAAGTTTGAAGTTTTGAGTCTAGTTATGTATTGTGAACTGTAAATATGCAGCCTTGATGTCTGTTTATGTCGTGCATGTTTTTGTGTTCATGAGTCGTGTGCTGTAAATACAGGTTACATCATGCAACATTCCTGTACATTGGTTTCCTTATATATATATATATATATATATATATATATATATATATATATATATATATATATATATATTGCCTTTCAAAAAAAAAATTAAAGATTCAATTTGTGTAAATCAAACAGGTCAAATGGGTCAAAACTAGAGGCATACAAAGGGTACTTTCTTTCCATAAACCTCATATACATTGGCCATGGGCTAATATATATAAAGGTAGAAACTTTTGGACAAAATGTGTCTGTTCCTACTTTATTAGATCCAAAATGATAGTGAATGAAATGGACAAATCATATCTTATATTTAAAAATATAAAGATGCTAATATATATGTGTTGTTTCTAAAGTAAGGTTAAGGAATGAAAAGTCAAGAAAGTCAAGGAAATGGATCTTAGTCTGTATGTCTCTACAGAAAATTCTCTTTTTTCTGAAAGCAGTTTTGGTAGTGTGGCATCTAAATCATTGATTGCGAATGATCACCACCTAGAATGGATAGAACATACAGGGACAAGTATCCCGCCTCATAATTCAAGATATGTAAATTTTAGTAACTATAAAATATATTGATTTGATTTTATATCGATTTTCGGCTTTGATATCTCACTGGAAGTATATCATGGTTTATTTAGGTGCAAACTTAAATGTATGTGTTGCTTCTGTTAAACATATTATAAGTACAAAGTTAGGAGGATAACTTTGTCTTATAGTTTTGGTAGCATGCTGATATTCAGCGCCTACAGTTTAATGACGTTGTCCGACTTTAATTTGTAAAATTAGAGAAAAGAATGTGATATAAGAACGAAAAGCAGATGTACATTTCATAATTTTCTCGCCACGGAATGCGCTGAACATATCACTTGTCGGCTATCATATTATGAATAGGACGACAAAGTAAATAAGTTTGAGATATTCAAAATATATATGATGTAGAGTGTTGACGTAATTTAATAGAATAAATAGCAAAATCATATTTAAGTGTGTAATATTTTTCCTACTCGGTTGTATATTGTGTTATCCAGGTAACTTGTAACTTGGGAATGCCTGGCACATAATTGTTTTAGCGAAAGTTGTAAGACTTATCTACTCACATAAGCGAGATATCACTTAATTATGTAGACAGAGAATACATCAATCATTGATTTATCATCAAGGTAGACTTTGTGGTGCTTATAGTTAGATTTTCAAAATGAGTGACTCGTGAGGGTTAATTGGATACAGGTCAAAAATTGATTTTTTACTTAGGTCAAAATGGGCCAGCCGGGTTTCTATGTTCAACGTACTTTTTGTTAGCAGACCATCCTAAGATTATTTGATATTAAAGCTGTTAACATTCTTTCCAGTTTTATTTTTAAAGTAAAAGTAAATGATTAAATGCGGTTAACTCTCCAAATTTTCATTTACATCTCAATATTGCAGGTTGCGGATTTTGGGCTAGCCAAAATTACTTCTGATGTTGCTACCCATGTTTTAACCCGAGTGATGGGAACTTTTGCGTAAATATAATTTCCTACCTGAGTTTCATATTGTAGTTGCTGTTAAATATTGCAGTTTTGACCCTTTTACTTATGAATGGGTCGTTTCGGGTTATGTTTTATCTCCCAAAATGTTCTTTTAAATGCTTAAACCGTTCTAAATAACTTCCAAATAAGTCATTGTTATATAACGTTCTTGACTTGAATATGACGTGTATAGGCACCTAGCTCCAAAGTATGCTACTTCAGGAAAACTTACGGATGGATCTAATGTTTACTCCTTCGGTCATGCTTTTGGAATTAATCACCGGACGAAGACGCGTTGATTTAGTTCAGACTTGTATGGATGATAGTTTAGTATATTTGGTAAGTTCACTTTCCTACGTGCGTTGTTTTATTCAAAGACTTTCAACTTTTTTCCTGGGGATTTGTGGATCTGACCTGAACCTACGGAGAAAGTTAGGCAAGATTGCATCAAATTACAGTTGCAAAACTTGTATATAAATAATAAAATTTATTATTCGGGTTGTGTGTCAACCTACTCTGATATTTATTATATTACCCTTCCTCTGATATTTATTGTATTATTCTTCCTCTGTTAAGATACAACAAGGTTTCAGGGTTGCAAATGGGTCAAAAGGTCGGGATTCGTTTGTGAGAGATTCAAGTTTTCGTGCTGGTAGTTGAAAAGTTTATGGTCGCAGCACAGGAACATAAGACTTTGCTGCAACTCTAATACAAACTATATACTGGTCATATAGGGTACACACTTTACCTACTAATACTTTGTTTTCAAGATATCGTTCTTTTTTCTAAACTGTATATTTTTCAGGCAAGAAAAAAGCTACGTTGTCTGAAAGGGACTGCAAGATTTCAAGTGTTGGTTGAGACTGATGCTCTTACAAACAAGCTTCTTTTACTTTTAACACAATACATTTGTGGAGCAAAATACAAACTGGAATCAGAAGCCGACCCCATTGGATGGTTGTCGAAGGACATATAAAGCAAAGAGGCTTTCAAATCAAGTAAAAAGTGAGTCTAAGCTTCAAGAACCTGAGGTCTATCATATTTCTCTCTTTTTAGTTAATAGTGTGCATTTGAAAATACAAAAGGTTAGCCCTTTGTCAGTTAGAAGTGAAAAAATGGGGCAGTGGGCGGATGGAATAGGTCTAATTGGGTTTGAATCAAAATGTGTAATTGTACTTTTTGAAATGGGTCTGGTGGTATGGACCAAAAATCTTTTTTTATCCAATATATTGCAATTTACAGAAGCTTCAATAATGTCCCTTATCCAAATACTAGAAACATCCCTATTTACTATGGATTAATTTGTTTGTTAGTATCCTTGTATAGGCATATTCCAAATTATGCATCTAATTGTTGTATGTTTTTGGATTTGTTATATATGATGGGTTTGTTTTATGTCAATTATACTCTATGAGTTATTCGTATGTTTATTAGGAGATTATGCCACTCAATATACATACCTCAAATTCTAATGTAGATGTGAAACCTCTATTATGTCATGATTAAGACATTAAGCTGGTATGGGAGGTTTGTTCACATTGCACCTTTTGAGAGCGTTTTGTTTGTTATATAATTTCACCTTGGGTAATGTTGAATAGAGTTTCCAGAAGCTTTGTATAATATAATATCATTATTCCATTAAATATTGTAACGACCCGACTTTTTCGACTTGCTTTTTATGCCTTGTATTTTAGCGAAACTGCGTATTGTGCGTACTGTGTTACTTTATTACTCCGGAACCTTGGCACACGTGTTTTATATTCATATATACTTAAAAACGTTCCCTGGGGTATGTAGAATGCTTAACTTGTCCATTGGATGCTTTATAACCGTTAGTGTTACTTGCCGTTACGAATAAACCGCGGACTGCGCGCACGTTTGACTTTTGTCGGAACCGGAACTTTTGGACTGTGAAATATTAATTATTATTTTTTAATAATAATTACCTGGGCTTTTGGATGCTTAATTTTATTTATTTAATTGCTAAAGCCCAATAGTTAGTCTTGTTGGACTTTCTACCTTGTTGGGCTCAAGCCCACCCTACTCTAACTAGTTACCCAATTAATTAGCCCAAATATTATTACTAGTGGCCCATAATAATAAATAAATAATAAATTAATTAATTAATGAGTCATACTAGCATAATGGATAAGGTTTATCTAAATGTTACATAAGATTCTAGCAAAAGGACACACTTTAGACACCATTAGTCAAAAAGCAAGTTTTTGTCTCCCCCTCCCCCCTCTAATGTCGTCCACCACCACCACCATGGTCTTGGCCACCTCATCAATCCATATGATCTTCATTTGCCTATAAATACTAGCCTTTAGTCCCTCATTCCAACACTTGATCATTTTGGCTTTTCACACACTTATTCTTTCTTTCTTTCCTAGCTTGTAAGTTTTTCTTTTCCTTCCTCTTTCCTTCTTAAATTCGTGTACATCATCATCATTATGTGGAAGATCAAGTTCCTTCTAGCTTTTATCTTACTTATATCTTGTTGATTCAAGCATGAATCTTTCAAGAACATGGAAGATTCAAGCTTTTTAGCTTGAATCTTCATATCTTTTGTAGATCAACTTCTTTTATACTTTAATCTTTCTATTTTATGATAAAGATTCAAACTTTTGTTCGTAATCTTCATGCATCTTCAAGATCCAAGCTTTATGCTTCAAGATCTTCAAGAACAAACAAGATGCAAGCTTTCTATCCTGGATCTTCATATCTTTTTGTTAGATCTAAGTTCTTTTTGCTTTGATCATGTTGTTTTGTGAAAAAGATTCAAACTTGTGTTTGTTATCTTCATATATCTTAAAGATCCAAGCTTTATGCTTCAAGATCTTCAAGAACACTTAAAGGTTCAAGCTTTCTAGCTTTGCAACCTTGTAACTTGTGTGAAATGGATCCAAGCTCTCTAGCTTAGGGTTTCATCACCTCATTTGACTTAGATTGTGCTATTACTTATTGAATTAATGTAAAGTTTGTAACTTTAGTTGTTATTGTGAATTGAAATTGTGTTAAGACCAAGGATATGATGTAACCTTGGTTCATCATCCATCTAAGACTCATGAATGAGTTGTGTTCTTACTTGGTCTTAACATATTGTGTATTGATGGTGAATCTTGGTCAAAAGTGATGCTAAACCATCAACGAGTTGTACACTTGAAGCTACAAGCATCAAGGATGAGAACCGTGATGAGCATCAAGCACTAAGAACCCCACCGGAGCACTTGTCCACTGATTTTCATATCTTATCATACCACCTGGGCTACTGGAAAGTTGATTTTCAGTTAGTTTGGTTCGATTAGATGATTTTCCGTTTAGGACTCGTCTTAATCCGAGTTACGGTTTTGGATTTATGGCCCTCCGATAGTCACTACACCCTGTTAACGTTGTGCTGAAATTTCTGACCTACTCGCACTTAAACCGTCGCCACGGTCAAACGAAGACGAGTTAGGTTATGAAAATTGGTCAGCTGTTAGGGGACTCATATACGGAGCCATAGCTACTGACCATGCGTCTTTTCGATATACGTAGAGGTCGTAGTAGCTGACCGAAGTCAGCCTATTGTTTCGATCTCTATTCTCGTCAAACTTACTTAGCTTTTATGATGATGAATGATGATGATGATGATGACACTTAAACTTATTTTATGCACTATTAGAATTTATAAAGACAACCTACTGACCTAGTAACATTTGATTTAGGTTGACAACCTTTCGGACCGACTTACTACTTGCGTACTTTCATTACCGCTTTTATCACTGTGAGTTATAGCATCCCTTTTTACTTTAATTATATTGGGACTGAGAATACATGCACTTTTTACGTTTTACATACTAGGCACGAGTACTTAAACTTTATATGTGTGTGGTTTATACAACGGCATAAAAATTCCCCTTAGCACGGTAACGTTTAGTCATTGGTTTTTGAACCGGTGAACGCGAATCTTAGATATGGATCCATAGGATTTGACATCCCCACTCGGGCTGGTCGCGCTAGCATTTAACGGGTGTTTAATACTTCATGAACATACGCACTCGCCAAGTGTACTTTCAGGGGGTTATAAACGTTAAGTCTAGTTACCGGGTGCCCACGGTTATGCATATACTTTTCTTACTGTTTTGATACACTGTTGCAGCACTAAAATCTCGTGGCCTATCTTACGTTACTATTACAACTTAAACTATAGCTCACCAACATTCGTGTTGACTTTTTAAGCGTGTATTTCTCAGGTGCCTAGAGGTTTATTGCTTCCGCTGTTAGACTTGATGTCATGCTGTTTCACTTGCTGTCATACTGTTATTGAATTGCTGTTATGGACCTACTGTACTAGTTATCCGCTGCATTGCTAGAGATGTATCAAATTATGAAACTTATGTTTTGCATTCATAAACTTATGTTATTTTGGAACAATGGTTTGTAATAAGTATTACGACATGTTATCTTTGTAAAACGTTATCTTTTTAATGAATGCAAATCGGTTTTCAAACAGCATATAGTGTTTGACCTTGTGATGATCCTGTTGTTGATGATCCGTACACGATGGTTTTGTACGGGGCGTCCCAGTTGGTATCAGAGCATTGGTTGTAGGGAATTAGGTTGCATTAGTGAGTCTAGACCGGACCTAAGTAGGATTCACTAATAGGACTAATCTACAACTAGCTTGTTTACTTGTTTCTGCGAGACTTACTGCATGCTTTGCCTATTTTCTGCTGTATGATCTTACTGCATGCTATTGCTTATCTTTACTGCCATGCGAACTTGCTGTATGCCTATTTCTGCCTTTGCATGATTACTATTTGCTTTCACATGTTATCTCTGATTAGTACTGATTGCCATGCTAGGTTGCTATAGTGCCTAATACTTGCTTGCTTATGACTTACTGATATGGAAAAGTTATTTTCCTTGTTCAGATGTCGGATATTCCACCTGTCATCATTTTGGACAGCGATTCAGACTCATCAGCCACCTCACCTACTGCTGCTACTGACACACAGATCCCGTTAACCAGTGACCCCGGTGCTTCATCCTCCAGAACCAGCAGCCATACACCTGTACCAGTGGTTACCGCTGTCGGAGCCCAGGACCCTCCGGAGATTCCAGCTCCAGTTGCCCCGGTACCTCAGGAGCCACAGCCCCGCCCCGGTGGTGTTGTGATTCCCGGGGAATACGAGGACATTTCGTTCCGTAATGAGCATAACCATTGGTGCCGACGCCTTCCTGATGGACGTGTCATACCGATCCCACCTTTTAGATACCGGATCATGACTACCGGTCGTCGATCGCCGCCACCCCCAGCTGATTCATCACCAGACGACTCATCCACAGACGACACTAGTGACGACGACTTCGACGAGGAGAACCTTGATGATACACCTGTGCAGCCACCCTCCACCCCGCCGAAGAAGCGGTACCGTTTCGATGGCACCGTTATTCCGGGGATCAACGGAGGTCGAGCGTTCACTAACGCACATGGTCAGCGTTGTAGGGTTACTGCCCGTAAGCGGGTCCTGCCTTACCCGGGTGATCCATTCGTGCGTAAGCCTTACCGCCATGCAGCATCTACCTCTGGAGCCGGACCATCTGAACCACCAGCACCTCCTGCACCAGCAGCACCGCCTGCTCTGCCAGCCCCTCCCTCTGTCGAGGAACTGGTGAGGGAGGTGGAGATCCTCCATGCTCGAGTGACTGAGCTCGAGGAGCAGATGTCCCATGTGCTGGACATCCTTTACCCACCGTCACCATAGAGCTTTGTAGTAGGTTTCATTTTGTAATCTCGTTGTAGTTCCATGTTTTCCTTATGTAATGTATGAACTTATGTATGCAACTCTTTATTAATGGAACTTTGTATTGTTAAATTCTTGCACAGTATTCTATTTACATTACTGTATGTTGGTTTTGCGGTATTTGTGCCTGGTTGCGTTACTTAATTGGCATGCGTTATGTTGTTTCCCTATTTACTATATACTATATTATTATATATTAAATGCTGGATTTTGACTTAAGTCAAAATTTCTGTTTCTAAGGGCAATGGCAAACACACGAACAACGCCCACGGCAGCTCAAATCGAAGAGATGATTAATGAACGAGTCACCGCAGCCTTGGCAAAAATGAACCCTCAAGCTGAACCACCGCCGGTTATCTAACCCGTTCGAAAAGAGTGCACCTACAAGGAATTCCAGAGCTGTAAGCCACATAACTTCAGCGGAACTGAGGGGCCTGTTGGTCTCACAAGATGGTTTGAAAAGCTTGAATTAGTATTCCGAGTCAGCAACTGTTCCGAGTCTAACAAAACCAAATTTGCTTCCTGCACGCTATCTGATGGCGCCCTCACATGGTGGAACACCATGGCTCAGGCACAAGGTATTGATGAGGCGTATGCTAGGCCATGAGAGAAGTTCAAAGCAGCTATGATTGATGAGTATTGTCCGAGAACCGAGATACAAAAGATGGAAATAGAGTTTATGCAATTGAAAGCTGTTGGCAACAATCTCGATGGTTACAATCGGAGGTTTCTTGAGTTAGCTCTTATGTGTCCTACCATGGTCACCCCGGAATTCAAGCGTATGGAGAGATACTTTTGGGGACTCCCTAAGTCCATCAAGGGTAATGTCACCTTGTCCATTACAAGATTTTGGCGTACATTACAAGAAGCGTTGGGAACGCGTTTAGACATGAGCACCGCATATCATCCCCAAACCGATGGACAAAGCGAACGCATAATTCAAACCTTGGAGGATATGTTACGAGCTTGCATGGTTGTCAAAAGTTATCACGCGAGTTCTCTTACAACAATAGTTATCACGCGAGTATTAAAGCCGCACCTTTTGAAGCGCTATATGGCCGAAAATGTCGTTCACCTCTTTGCTGGGCTGAGGTAGGCGACGTACAAATCACCGGACCCGAACTCATTCACGAAACCACCGAGAAAATCGTTCAAATCCGAGATAGGCTTCGGACGGCCCGGAGTCGTCAAAAGTGCTATACCGACAAACGACATAACGACCCTGAATTTCAAGTCGGTGATCGAGTAATGTTAAAAGTCGCACCTTGGAAAGGTGTAATCTGTTTTGGGAAACGCGGGAAGCTAAATCCGCGGTATATTGGTCCTTTCGAAATCTTGGAGCGTATTGGAACCGTTGCTTATCGTTTAGATCTTCCGCCTCAATTGAACTCCGTTCATCCTACCTTCCATGTATCTAACTTGAAAAAGTGTCTTGCTAAACCCGATATCGTCATCCCTCTCGAGGAACTTACTATTGATGAAAAACTTCATTTTGTGGAGGAACCGGTTGAAATTGTGGACACCTCCGTCAAGACATTGAAACAAAGCCGAATTCTGATTGTTAAAGTCTGTTGGAATGCCAAAAGGGGAACCGAGTTTACTTGGGAAAGGCAAGACCAAATGCAAAAGAAATACCCTCACTTGTTCCCGGTTCTGGAAACGCAAGATCCCGAGGAAGAAACAACGATTACTACGCCTGCTTAAATTTCGGGACGAAATTTCTTTTAAGGAGTAGGTAATGTAACATCCCGCCTTTTTTCGTTTACCTTTCCGTCATACTATTTTAAATTCCATTATGTAATTATAACATCTCTCGTTGATACGCGTTTTAAATTATCTCGTTTAGGTAATTCACGCACCCGAATGAAACTAGAGGGACCAAGCTGTAGTGACCCGAACTTTTCCATGTTTATATATATTAATTGAGATTGATATTTACATGATTAAATGTTTCCAACATGTTAACCAATCAAACTTGTTAAGACTTGATTAATGGAAATATGTTTCATATAGACAATTGACCACCCAAGTTGACCGGTGAATCACGAACGTTAAAACTTGTAAAAACTATATGATGACATATATATGGATATATATATAGTTAACATGATACTATGATAAGTAAACATATCATTAAGTATATTAACAATGAACTACATATGTAAAAACAAGACTACTAACTTAATGATTTTTAAACGAGACATATATGTAACGATTATCGTTGTAAAGACATTTAATGTATATATATATCATATTAAGAGATATTCATACATGATAATATCATGATAATATAATAATTTAAAATCTCATTTGATATTATAAACATTGGGTTAACAACATTTAACAAGATCGTTAACCTAAAGGTTTCAAAACAACACTTACATGTAACGACTAACGATGACTTAACGACTCAGTTAAAATGTATATACATGTAGTGTTTTAATATGTATTTATACACTTTTGAAAGACTTCAATACACTTATCAAAATACTTCTACTTAACAAAAATGCTTACAATTACATCCTCGTTCAGTTTCATCAACAATTCTACTCGTATGCACCCGTATTCGTACTCGTACAATACACAGCTTTTAGATGTATGTACTATTGGTATATACACTCCAATGATCAGCTCTTAGCAGCCCATGTGAGTCACCTAACACATGTGGGAACCATCATTTGGCAACTAGCATGAAATATCTCATAAAATTACAAAAATATGAGTAATCATTCATGACTTATTTACATGAAAACAAAATTACATATCCTTTATATCTAATCCATACACCAACGACCAAAAACACCTACAAACACTTTCATTCTTCAATTTTCTTCATCTAATTAATCTCTCTCAAGTTCTATCTTCAAGTTCTAAGTGTTCTTCATATATTCTACAAGTTCTAGTTACATAAAATCAAGAATACTTTCAAGTTTGCTAGCTCACTTCCAATCTTGTAAGGTGATCATCCAACCTCAAGAAATCTTTGTTTCTTACAGTAGGTTATCATTCTAATACAAGGTAATAATCATATTCAAACTTTGGTTCAATTTCTATAACTATAACAATCTTATTTCAAGTGATGATCTTACTTGAACTTGTTTTCGTGTCATGATTCTGCTTCAAGAACTTCGAGCCATCCAAGGATCCGTTGAAGCTAGATCCATTTTTCTCTTTTCCAGTAGGTTTATCCAAGGAACTTAAGGTAGTAATGATGTTCATAACATCATTCTATTCATACATATAAAGCTATCTTATTCGAAGGTTTAAACTTGTAATCACTAGAACATAGTTTAGTTAATTCTAAACTTGTTCGCAAACAAAAGTTAATCCTTCTAACTTGACTTTTAAAATCAACTAAACACATGTTCTATATCTATATGATATGCTAACTTAATGATTTAAAACCTAGAAACACGAAAAACACCGTAAAACTGGATTTACGCCGTCGTAGTAACACCGCGGGCTGTTTTGGGTTAGTTAATTAAAAACTATGATAAACTTTGATTTAAAAGTTTTTATTCTGAGAAAATGATTTTTATTATGAACATGAAACTATATCCAAAAATTATGGTTAAACTCAAAGTGGAAGTATGTTTTCTAAAATGGTCATCTAGACGTCGTTCTTTCGACTGAAATGACTACCTTTACAAAAACGACTTGTAACTTATTTTTCCGACTATAAACCTATACTTTTCCTGTTTAGATTCATAAAATAGAGTTCAATATGAAACCATAGCAATTTGATTCACTCAAAACGGATTTAAAATGAAGAAGTTATGGGTAAAACAAGATTGGATAATTTTTCTCATTTTAGCAACGTGAAAATTGGTAACAAATCTATTCCAACCATAACTTAATCAACTTGTATTGTATATTATGTAATCTTGAGATACCATAGACACGTATACAATGTTTCGACCTATCATGTCGACACATCTATATATATTTCGGAACAACCATAGACACTCTATATGTGAATGTTGGAGTTAGCTATACAGGGTTGAGGTTGATTCCAAAATATATATAGTTTGAGTTGTGATCAATACTGAGATACGTATACACTGGGTCGTGGATTGATTCAAGATAATATTTATCGATTTATTTCTGTACATCTAACTGTGGACAACTAGTTGTAGGTTACTAACGAGGACAGCTGACTTAATAAACTTAAAACATCAAAATATATTAAAAGTGTTGTAAATATATTTTGAACATACTTTAATATACATGTATATATTGTTATAGGTTCGTGAATCAACATTGGCCAAGTCTTACTTCTCGACGAAGTAAAAATCGGTGAAAGTGAGTTATAGTCCCACTTTTAAAATCTAATATTTTTGGGATGAGAATACATGCAGGTTTTATAAATGATTTACAAAATAGACACAAGTACGTGAAACTACATTCTATGGTTGAATTATCGAAATCGAATATGCCCCTTTTATAAAGTCTGGTAATCTAAGAAATAGGGAACAGACACCCTAATTGACGCGAATCCTAAAGATAGATCTATTGGGCCTAACAAACCCCATCCAAAGTACCGGATGCTTTAGTACTTCGAAATTTATATCATATCCGAAGGGTGTCCCGGAATGATGGGGATATTCTTATATATGCATCTTGTTAATGTCGGTTACCAGGTGTTCATCATATGAATGATTTGTATCTCTATGTATGGGATGTGTATTGGAATATGAAATCTTGTGGTCTATTGTTACGATTTGATATATATAGGTTAAACCTATAACTCACCAACATTTTTGTTGACGTTTAAAGCATGTTTATTCTCAGGTGAATATTAAGAGCTTCCGCTGTTGCATACTAAAATAAGGACAAGATTTGGAGTCCATGTTTGTATGATATTGTGTAAAAACTGCATTCAAGAAACTGATTTCGATGTAACATATTTGTATTGTAAACCATTATGTAATGGTCGTGTGTAAACAGGATATTTTAGATTATCATTATTTGATAATCTACGTAAAGCTTTTTAAACCTTTATTTATGAAATAAAGGTTATGGTTTGTTTTAAAAATGAATGCAGTCTTTGAAAAACATCTCATATAGAGGTCAAAACCTCGCAACGAAATCAATTAATATGGAACGTTTTTAATCATTAAGAACGGGACATTTCAGTTGGTATCCGAGCGTTGGTCTTAGAGAACCAGAATTTTGCATTAGTGTGTCTTATCGAGTTTGTTAGGATGCATTAGTGAGTCTGGACTTCGACCGTGTTTACTTGAAAAAATGATTGCTTAACAAATTTTGTTGGAAACTATATATTTTTAACATGTGAATATTATGTGATATATTAATCTCTTAACGCGTTTGATATTATGTGATAGATGTCTACCTCTAGAACAAGTCCCATTGACTCACCTAATAATAATGAAGAGTCAAATGTAAATTGGAATGATTCGTGGACTGATTCACAAGTTCCCGAAGAGGAACCGGAAGAAGAGTCGGAACCAGAAGAAGAATCGGAACCGGAAGAAGAATCGGAACCGGATTAAGAAATAGAACCGGTGGGGGAAATAATAAAACGGTTAAGTAAAAGAAAATCCTCAACCAACCGACCAAGGCTAATTATGGTCAATGGTGTTTCCGCCAAGGAAGCAAAATATTGGGAGGATTATCAATTCTCCGATGAATCGGATTCCGAAGAGAATTCCGATGATGTTATAGAAATTACCCCAACTGAATTTAAAAAGGCAAAAGAAAATAATAAGGGAAAGGGCATAAAAATAGAGAAATCTAATTCCAACCCCGATGAACTTTATATGTATCGTCAACCCTCGAAGTCCTTAAGTTGTAACAATGACCCGGGAACCTCTAAACCACCAGGTTTTTCTAAACCAATGTGGAAAATAACGGCTCGTATTAGGGGAACAACATATATCCCTAGAAACTTGGCAAAACGAACCAAAACCGAAGAAGAAGAAACAAGCGAGTCGGAATAAGATAGTTGTATTCGTGTGGTGCAATATATGTAATATAGTGTGCTTATGCTTTATGATATATGTAAAAATTGCTTGTATTAATAAGTATCTTTTTTATGAATCTAACTCTTGTCTATTTTACAGTATAAAAACACAAAATGGATAGACAACCCAATATTTTAAGAGACCTACCCGGAGACATGATTGATGAAATCTTGTCTAGAGTTGGTCAGAATTCTTCGGCACAACTATTTAAGGCGAGATCAGTTTGTAAGAAATTCAAAGAACGTTCCAAGAATGCCTTGGTTTATAAAAGGCTTTCGTTCGAAAGATAGGGGATATCACATTGGGAAATCCATAAGTTACGATGTGTTTACTTTGACGCATATATTCCGGGGAACCCAAATGCTATTTTACGCAATGGGTTAAGAAATTATTTTGACTCAATATATCCGAATATTGGACTTCGTGATTTAGAAAAAGCGGCTAACATGCAACATAAAGAAGAATGTTATGCTTACGGATTAGTAATGTTCGCTTCTCACCAAAGTGAGAACAAGAACATCGGGCTACAACTATTAAACAAAACGTTCCCACAAGTGACGGAGTCGGTAATTGGGGTAAGAAATGAGGTTTTTAGATTGTTACGAGACTGTTGGACATTACGTAACCCTCGTCCCTTTGACGATGTTACAACACGCTGTCTTATCAACGGCCATAATGGTTATGTTCCACAAGACCAAGGATGGGAAGTAGTCCTAGTAAAACCAGAATGCATGACTTGTTTCTGGACGTATGAATTACGTGTCTTTATTGCCTTTGCTGAACGACTTGTGTACTAGCTAGAATTATCTTCACAACTATCTTGTATCAAAGTTATTGTGTGCTATATTTCATGCTTTATGTAAAATAAGCGGTATTGTAAGTTTGTAAAATATTGTATAAAAGTTTAAACGCGAAATATTATTATAATCAGTTTTTCATATAGAATTGTAGTAGTTGAATTGTATATTAGCTACTAAGTATGAACTTAACGGGTAGGTACTACCCGAATTTAAACTTATAAAACGCTAATATGAAGAAAAAGCTTTTATAAATGAGTTTATATTATGCTACGAAATACTATTAACTACTCTTAATATTCTGTATGATTAACTTGTTCCATTTGACAATTTTGAAGGAAAGGGCACCGACTACTCGACACACCGTGAATATGAATGAAGAGGAATTCCGTACTTTTCTAGCTTCAAACATAGCCGCAGTACAGGCTGCGCTACATACCAACAATAACCTTGGATCTAGCAGTACAGGAAATCATGTAGGATGCACCTACAAAGAATTCACTGCCTGCAAACCTTTGGAATTTGATGGAACCGAAGGACCGATCGGATTGAAACGGTGGACCGAGAAGGTCGAATCGGTGTTTGCCATAAGTAAGTGTACTGAAGAGGACAAAGTAAAGTACGCTACGCATACCTTTACAGGTTCTGCGTTAACATGGTGGAATACCTATCTAGAGCAAGTGGGACAATACGATGCGTACGCACTACCGTGGTCAGCATTCAAGCACTTGATGAACGAGAAGTACCGTCCCAGAACCGAGGTCAATAAGCTCAAGACAGAACTTAGAGGGTTACGAACCCAAGGATTTGATATTACCACGTACGAAAGACGATTCACAGAATTGTGCCTATTGTGTCCGGGAGCATTCGAAGATGAGGAAGAGAAGATCGACGCGTTTGTGAAAGGATTACTGGAAAGAATCCAAGAAGATATAAGTTCACACGAGCCCGCCTCCATACAACAGGCATGTAGAATGGCTCACAAACTAGTGAACCAGATTGAAGAAAGAATTAAAGAACAGACTGCTGAAGAGGCCAATGTGAAGCAAGTCAAAAGAAAGTGGGAGGAAAACGGTGATAAGAATCACCAATACAACAACAACAGCAATTACAACAATAATCGCAACAATTATCCCAACAATCGCAACATCAATCGCAACTACAACAAAAGGCCCAACAACAACAACAACAACAACAACAACAACAACTACAACAATCATCCCAACAACAATAATAACCGCAACAACAACAACAATCAGAAGCAGCTATGCCAAAGGTGTGAAAAGTATCACTCGGGGTTCTGCACCAAATTTTGCAACAAGTGTAAAAGAAATGGTCATAGCGCGGCGAAGTGTGAGGTCTACGGACTAGGGGTTAATAGAACGAAAGGAACAAATGGTGTCGGAACGAGTAATGGCGGAGCAAGTAGTGTCGGAGCAAGTTATGCCAATGTAGTTTGTTATAAATGTGGAAAACCGGGCCACATTATTAGAAATTGCCCGAACCAGGAGAACACGAATGGACAAGGCCGCGAAAGAGTTTTCAATATTAATGCGGCAGAGGCACAAGAAGACCCGGAGCTTGTTACGGGTACGTTTCTTATTGACAATAAATCTGCTTACGTTTTATTTGATTCGGGTGCAGATAGAAGCTATATGAGTAGAGATTTTTGTGCTAAATTAAGTTGTCCATTGACGCCTTTGGATAGTAAATTTTTACTCGAATTAGCAAATGGTAAATTAATTTCAGCAGATAATATATGTCGGAATCGAGAAATTAAACTGGCTAGCGAAACATTTAAGATTGATTTGATACCAGTAGAGTTAGGGAGTTTTGATGTGATAATCGGTATGGACTGGTTGAAAGAAGTGAAAGCAGAGATCATTTGTTACAAAAATGCAATTCGCATTATACGAGAAAAAGGAAAACCCTTAATGGTGTACGGAGAAAAGGGCAACACGAAGCTACATCTTATTAGTAATTTGAAGGCACAAAAACTAATAAGAAAAGGTTGCTATGCTGTTCTAGCACACGTCGAGAAAGTACAAACTGAAGAAAAGAGCATCAATGATGTTCCCATTGCAAAAGAATTTCCCGATGTATTTCCGAAAGAATTACCGGGATTACCCCCACATCGATCCGTTGAATTTCAAATAGATCTTGTACCAGGAGCTGCACCAATAGCTCGTGCTCCTTACAGACTCGCACCCAGCGAGATGAAAGAACTACAAAGCCAATTACAAGAACTTTTAGAGCGTGGTTTCATTCGACCAAGCACATCACCGTGGGGAGCTCCTGTTTTGTTTGTCAAGAAGAAAGATGGTACATTCAGGTTGTGTATCGACTACCGAGAGTTGAACAAACTTACCATCAAGAACCGCTACCCACTACCGAGAATCGACGACTTATTTGATCAACTACAAGGCTCGTCTGTTTATTCAAAGATTGACTTACGTTCCGGGTATCATCAAATGCGGGTGAAAGAAGATGATATTCCAAAGACTGCTTTCAGAACACGTTACGGTCATTACGAGTTTATGGTCATGCCATTTGGTTTAACTAATGCACCAGCTGTGTTCATGGACCTTATGAACCGAGTGTGTGGACCATACCTTGACAAGTTTGTCATTGTTTTCATTGATGACATACTTATTTACTCAAAGAATGACCAAGAACACGGTGAACATTTGAGAAAGGTGTTAGAAGTATTGAGGAAGGAAGAATTGTACGCTAAGTTTTCAAAGTGTGCATTTTGGTTGGAAGAAGTTCAATTCCTCGGTCACATAGTGAACAAAGAAGGTATTAAGGTGGATCCGGCAAAGATAGAAACTGTTGAAAAGTGGGAAACCCCGAAAACTCCGAAACACATACGCTAGTTTTTAGGACTAGCTGGTTACTACAGAAGGTTCATCCAAGACTTTTCCAGAATAGCAAAACCCTTGACTGCATTAACGCATAAAGGGAAGAAATTTGAATGAAATGATGAACAAGAGAAAGCGTTTCAGTTATTGAAGAAAAAGCTAACTACGGCACCTATATTGTCATTGCCTGAAGGGAATGATGATTTTGTGATTTATTGTGATGCATCAAAGCAAGGTCTCGGTTGTGTATTAATGCAACGAATGAAGGTGATTGCTTATGCGTCTAGACAATTGAAGATTCACGAACAAAATTATACGACGCATGATTTGGAATTAGGCGCGGTTGTTTTTGCATTAAAGACTTGGAGGCACTATATAACAACCCTCACTTTTCGACTTCCGATTTTACTAAAATACCTAGAGTTGTTATATACGAATAAATTTAACGTTGACCGAATAAACGTACGCTTAAAATAAATAATATAATTATAAATATTATAAATAAGATTATGATATATAATATAACATAATTACATCAATGAATATATATATAATATTACTTTTGTTATTTAGTTAATAGAATATATAATTAACTAAATAATACATAATATTATAACATTTATAAAACTAATAAAAACTATAAATTAATAATCATAAATTTTAATTTTTATAAAAACTAAATATAATAATAATTTTTATATAAAATTCGTATTTAATAATTAAACAAATATAGAAATAAAATGTTAAATGTTCTTAGAAATATATTAAACAAATTTTTTTTTTGAATTTTATACAAAAAAAAAAATCAAAACTATATCTACTTAATAAATAAATACAAAAATACAAACTACTTTTTCTTTTAAGATTTACTTTTAATAAAAATATAAACTACTTTTATTTTAAGATTTACTTTTAATAAAAATACAAACTACTTTTTCTTATTTTAACTTTTATGATTTTACTTTTAATAAAAATACAAACTACTTTTTCTTATTTTAACTTTTAAGATTTACTTTTAATAAAAATACAAAATACTTTTTCTTATTTTAACTTTTAAGATTTTACTTTTAATAAAAATACAAACTACTTTTTCTTATTTTAACTTTTAAGATTTTACTTTTAATAAAAATACAAACTACTTTTTTTTATTTTAACTTTTAAAATTTACTTTTAATAAAAATACAAAATACTTTTTCTTATTTTAACTTTTAAGATTTTACTTTTAATAAAAATACAAACTGCTTTTTCTTATTTTAACTTTTAAGATTTTACTTTTAATAAAAATACAAACTACTTTTTCTTATTTTAACTTTTAAGATTTACTTTTAATAAAAATACAAAATACCTTTTCTTATTTTAACTTTTAAGATTTTACTTTTAATAAAAATACAAACTACTTTTTCTTATTTTAACTTTTATGATTTTACTTTTAATAAAAATACAAACTACTTTTTCTTATTTTAACTTTTAAGATTTACTTTTAATAAAAATACAAAATACTTTTTCTTATTTTAACTTTTAAGATTTTACTTTTAATAAAAATACAAACTACTTTTTCTTATTTTAACTTTTAAGATTTTACTTTTAATAAAAATACAAACTACTTTTTTTCTTATTTTAACTTTTAAAATTTACTTTTAATAAAAATACAAAATACTTTTTCTTATTTTAACTTTTAAGATTTTACTTTTAATAAAAATACAAACTACTTTTTCTTATTTTAACTTTTAAGATTTTACTTTTAATAAAAATACAAACTACTTTTTCTTATTTTAACTTTTAAGATTTACTTTTAATAAAAATACAAAATAATTTTTCTTATTTTAACTTTTAAGATTTACTTATTTTATTTTAATTTTTTTTACCTAACATTTTCAACTATAAATACCACATACATTTCTCATTTCAAACTTACACCTTAATCTCTCATTTCTCTCTTAAAGAACTACTTCTAGTTGATATCTCGGTCACTTACTTGCTTTACTTTCCTTTCTTGCGTGGAATACTTCAACTGCTATTTAAGGTGAGTTTCATTTGCTCCCTTTTTATATATATTTTTGGGCTGAGAATACATGCGCTGATTTATAAATGTTTTACGAAATAGGCACAAGTACTAAAACTAATTCTATGTGGGTTTAAACCAGAAATATACCCTTAGCTTGGTAACATTAAACTACTTGTCTATGTACGGTAGGCGCGAATCCTAAAGATAGATCTATTGGGTCTGACAAACCCCATCCTGACTATGGGATGCTTTAGTACTTCGAGGTTATTTTAAACACACCTGATCTGGTGTACTTCAGAGGGTAAAACATGAACGTTAAGGCTTGTTACCGGGTGCCTACAACTTATAGAATGCTTTTATACACTTGCTAGTGTACGGATATTTATGAAACTGAAATCTTGTGGCCTATTATTATAACGAAATTGATTGATTTTGATAAACTAATGAACTCACCAACCTTTTTGGTTGACACTTTAAGCATGTTTTGTCTCAGGTGACGAATAAGATGATTGCCATGATTGCTACCTGATGAATTGAATGCTGCTACATGGAGTCTTCATTTCATTACATTTACTTTGCATTAAGACTATTATTATTATTTCAGTTTAAATTTGATGTAAAACTTTTAATGCTTTCGCTGTTTTATTAATAAATGTTTTATTCAAAACGTCTCATATAGAGTCGTTCTCGTTTATACAACTGTGATTTGATATAATTAGTCACAAATACCCTAGGCCCTAATTTGGGGGTGTGACAGATTGGTATCAGAGCAGGTTGTTGTAGAGAACCAGGATTGCATTTTATGTGTGCCTTATACAATTAGGTACCTTAGCAATGTAGGACTACATCTTTCCTTGACCATAGTACCTTTAATTGTTGCCTTTAATTGATAAATGCTACACTATACCTTAGAAATTATACTTAAATCTTAAGATTATAGCATACACGATAATGTGAAATTACTCGAACGTCAACGCTACTTAAGGCCTAGGGTGATCCTTGGTACCACTATGGGACGCTTGTGGATTTCGAATACCAAACTTAGATTTTGGTCGAGATTTCCTGGGCCAACCGGTAACAATTGATCATTCAAGTGACTCGGCGGTGGCATAGATGTTTGGGTATGGTGCACAATATCAAACCTGACTATAGTGATCATACAACACTTAGTCACTTACGCACTTAATAAGTGGTGAACTTATTAAGAACAACTCACTTAGTCATCTATCCTGGTTTTGTGTATTACATATGTATTACATGAAATATTATCCAAGATTTTTGAAACTCCTATAATTCATACTCAAACGTATATAACTCCCTGTTATATCACGTACCTATATGCCTTATGCCTTTATGCATCGGTTTGCGAACCGGGAAATGTCATTGGGTTATCACAGTATACGAATTGAAAGTCTTTAATCGAAAGATTATTAGATTACATACTTATCATTTTATAATCTCGACACGTCATACTGCCATTATTGGAGTATAGACAAATCATATCTTAGCATATCTATTCCCAATAGACCTTGTCTAACACTTTTCCTAAATTTCCTCCGTAAATTACGGAAATCTTTCTGCTATATATACGTATTCAAGGAGACGAATATATCATTCAATATTCAACACCCATTTCATATCAAACCCTATTCCAAACACATAATATGGATTTCTCACCTGATTCCTCAAGTTCTTCTAGCTCCAAAGATAGCATGACAGGAGCACACCCACCGATCAATTACCGTGATTTCTTTAGAAAATGGGGAAGGGTTCGCGAAATACTCACCCTATGGAGAAATGAAGAAGGTACTCCTTATCACGAGCCAAACTTACCACCAAACGTCGGAGTACTCGATCCTCTTACTGGCGAACCTGTTCGCAATACCGTTTTCACTCTTTTCGCAAGGATTTTCTGCCTCAAAGGTCGACTCGATGTAACCAACGACAATATTCATCCTCTACTCTCGAATTCTAACCAGAAAGGGTTATTAGAAGAAGTTAGAAGACTTCGAACTAAATATCAAGAATTGACAAACCTTACAGAGGAATGGGTAGAACAAATCCATAGACTCGAGCGTAAAGTAGAAACCCTGGAGGAAATAGTGCGCGATTTGGTAGCTAGGCTCACACTTACTAACCAAGTATCACAAGCAGCACCAACAGCAGCACCAGCACCAGTACCAGCACCACCAGTACTATCAGCATCACCACCAACAGCATCAGCTTCACCAACAACAACATCAGCATCCCACGTCTCAACATCATAATCGGTACCTCAAACATCGACATCATACGCCCATAGATACTAAGGAATATTAGTAATAATGAGTTAAGATGTATTGACTCATTCTTCCTGAAGAATTATATATGTATACTTTATATATATATGGTTTGGAACAATAATAAATCTTTTCGTACTAAACTATTACGTGTGAATCTTAACTAGTATGTACTACTTGGTTAATTCATATCACTAATACGCTATGATGTACATCCTTCGTTAATGACTTAACAATCATTAATCACTGCTTCAGTACAATAAACTCCATTTCATAATAAACTAAGTGTATTATTCAAATGCATGTGTGATTTTACACTCCTATTTTCGATGTACTCGAAAATTTCTCGAAAACATCATTTGTGCCTTATGAATTTCACAAGAAATCCACGAGCATCAACATCATATACTGAGGTATATTAATAACAATGAACGATGAAGTATTGATTCATAACTTCATTAAAGAAATATTCCGCGATGATTATGTAATCTCTAAAGTTTTGGAGATTATTTATTCTCGTTTCAACCGTAAATCAAATGAGTTTAATATTATATTAACTTATTAAATCCATAATTACATCTGAAGAAAATATATATGTATGTATATTTTCATAAAGATTGTATTTAAAAATTCTTTTGTACAAACTGTTAATTGTGAAAATATTTTAACGGGTAGGTAATACCCAAGAAATATCTAACATTCACATTAATATATTACATTGTACATTCTTCAAAATCCTTGAAAACATATCGGATTGATAATCAATGATTCAGATCAGTTAACCTTGAGAATGCTGATGAAGCAGCAAAAGCTGTAGATGGCCTTAATGATCAGAAGCTTGATAATAAAGAATTGTGTGTTGGAAAAGCTCAAAAGAAAATCTAGTATTGAAAGATGGATTGAGCAAAACATGAAGGAGACCAAGGACAAATCCCAAGGACTAAACCTATAACCAAAGAATCTAGATGATTCGATTTCTGAAGGAAATCACAGAAGATCTTTTTACGCATTCTAAATCCTTACAGAAGAATTTCTTCATTATCCATCGATTTTAGAAATTCTAAAATATCATCGTATCTTTCGTTATAAATATCCTCGATATTTCTAAAGATATCTTCATAACGATTCTTGTCCGTAATTAATTATCTTTTTGCAATATCTTTATTACATCATAAAGGAAAACTGTTTAAGTTTCTATATTCCGTAAAATTTAAATTCAAATTTTGAATGATTTGAAGTAGTGTTGAGAATTGAAGCATGAGTTAGTATAATATAATGACGTCAGGCCAACGTGATTATATTACAGTAAGTCATGCTAAATTTTTA
This sequence comes from Rutidosis leptorrhynchoides, assembly GCF_046630445.1. Taxonomy (NCBI): domain Eukaryota; kingdom Viridiplantae; phylum Streptophyta; class Magnoliopsida; order Asterales; family Asteraceae; genus Rutidosis; species Rutidosis leptorrhynchoides. The sequence goes on from NC_092335.1 coordinate 557,715,895, forward strand.
ATGGAAGATGATGATTCATAGACTTTATAATCATCATTTGCCATGTTACACGACTCTTACATTCTACTTAATCTCTGAACATATCAAGAAAATATATTTTTGATAGTTCTATCCTCAGTAATTCTGGTAATTTACCAAATCAAATCGTGATATTATGGTTAGAACAGTAGGTCCATTCGAAACTTCATACCTACAAATTCTGGACCATTACTCGCTTTACTTAGAGTCGAGAGGAGAATAAAAAGACAAAGAGCTCCGACATATAAGGGAAAATATGTAGCCCGATAACGATACCGAAATTACAAACCGTGTATATCAATACGTATTGCAACGTAAAGACATGGGAGAATTAAAAACACTATAACCTCAAGGTAATAGTAGAAGAAAACAAATTCCTCTGGTGGTAAATGAAAAAGAAGAATGACTGAAATGATAGTCAGAAAAATATCCAGGATAAGAACTGGATGGAGCATTCTCACAATCTTTGGAAGTATGAATTTAGGAAGATAGTATAGAAGTGGTGAAGATAATGAAATGGAAGAAGCTAATTTATAGCAAAATTCCAAACACAGCAATTGAAGCAATTCACCTCATTTAATCAAAGAAAATTTCAAATTCCTTAATTACCGGAGAATCAAATCTTATGGATTACGAAGATTTCCTTTAATCCCTTGAATTCCGGAAATCAATCGTGACTACGTCAAAAGTTAAGGAGAACATTTAATTTCTCATTCACTCTTTTACAATAGCTTCGTTTATACGCTTCCTATAATCAAATCGTTTTATCCATATTATTCAGTAGTGATAAAACTTTATTTTTTCAACTTATATTCATCATTACAATATTCTTGTTGTAAACAATGATGATCTCTATCAAACTTCATGACTATAATTTTCATGGACTACTCTCTGTTTTGTCTACCCTAATATTGTGACATAAACACTCAGAGTTTTAAATAAGCTCAATACTATTCATAACACATTTCATGTGTTCAGTTTACTAAAATGCTCGTATAACACCATCATCCCTTTTGAGGATAACCTAGTCAAATGACACTCTTATTAATCCTTTAGATAACCTCCGCATTAATGATAAAATGCACTTTATAGAAGAACCTGTAAGAAATTAGGGTTCATATTATTTAAATGCATGAAACAGAACAATATTCTATCCGTTAGAATTCACGAAAGGCCCCGAACCTACCTGGGAACGTGAAGACCAGATAAAATGTAAATATCCTCGTTTAGGTACGAACAACGCTGATTGATGGCAAAAACTAAATTTCGGGACGAAATTTCTTTTAACGGGTAGGTACTATAACAACCCTCACTTTTCGACTTCCGATTTTACTAAAATACCTAGAGTTGTTATATACGAATAAATTTAACGTTGACCGAATAAACGTACGCTTAAAATAAATAATATAATTATAAATATTATAAATAAGATTATGATATATAATATAACATAATTACATCAATGAATATATATATAATATTACTTTTGTTATTTAGTTAATAGAATATATAATTAACTAAATAATACATAATATTATAACATTTATAAAACTAATAAAAACTATAAATTAATAATCATAAATTTTAATTTTTATAAAAACTAAATATAATAATAATTTTTATATAAAATTCGTATTTAATAATTAAACAAATATAGAAATAAAATGTTAAATGTTCTTAGAAATATATTAAACAAATTTTTTTTTAGAATTTTATACAAAAAAAAAATCAAAACTATATCTACTTAATAAATAAATACAAAAATACAAACTACTTTTTCTTTTAAGATTTACTTTTAATAAAAATATAAACTACTTTTATTTTAAGATTTACTTTTAATAAAAATACAAACTACTTTTTCTTATTTTAACTTTTAATGATTTTACTTTTAATAAAAATACAAACTACTTTTTCTTATTTTAACTTTTAAGATTTACTTTTAATAAAAATACAAAATACTTTTTCTTATTTTAACTTTTAAGATTTTACTTTTAATAAAAATACAAACTACTTTTTCTTATTTTAACTTTTAAGATTTTACTTTTAATAAAAATACAAACTACTTTTTTTTATTTTAACTTTTAAAATTTACTTTTAATAAAAATACAAAATACTTTTTCTTATTTTAACTTTTAAGATTTTACTTTTAATAAAAATACAAACTGCTTTTTCTTATTTTAACTTTTAAGATTTTACTTTTAATAAAAATACAAACTACTTTTTCTTATTTTAACTTTTAAGATTTACTTTTAATAAAAATACAAAATACCTTTTCTTATTTTAACTTTTAAGATTTTACTTTTAATAAAAATACAAACTACTTTTTCTTATTTTAACTTTTATGATTTTACTTTTAATAAAAATACAAACTACTTTTTCTTATTTTAACTTTTAAGATTTACTTTTAATAAAAATACAAAATACTTTTTCTTATTTTAACTTTTAAGATTTTACTTTTAATAAAAATACAAACTACTTTTTCTTATTTTAACTTTTAAGATTTTACTTTTAATAAAAATACAAACTACTTTTTTTCTTATTTTAACTTTTAAAATTTACTTTTAATAAAAATACAAAATACTTTTTCTTATTTTAACTTTTAAGATTTTACTTTTAATAAAAATACAAACTACTTTTTCTTATTTTAACTTTTAAGATTTTACTTTTAATAAAAATACAAACTACTTTTTCTTATTTTAACTTTTAAGATTTACTTTTAATAAAAATACAAAATAATTTTTCTTATTTTAACTTTTAAGATTTACTTATTTTATTTTAATTTTTTTTACCTAACATTTTCAACTATAAATACCACATACATTTCTCATTTCAAACTTACACCTTAATCTCTCATTTCTCTCTTAAAGAACTACTTCTAGTTGATATCTCGGTCACTTACTTGCTTTACTTTCCTTTCTTGCGTGGAATACTTCAACTGCTATTTAAGGTGAGTTTCATTTGCTCCCTTTTTATATATATTTTTGGGCTGAGAATACATGCGCTGATTTATAAATGTTTTACGAAATAGGCACAAGTACTAAAACTAATTCTATGTGGGTTTAAACCAGAAATATACCCTTAGCTTGGTAACATTAAACTACTTGTCTATGTACGGTAGGCGCGAATCCTAAAGATAGATCTATTGGGTCTGACAAACCCCATCCTGACTATGGGATGCTTTAGTACTTCGAGGTTATTTTAAACACACCTGATCTGGTGTACTTCAGAGGGTAAAACATGAACGTTAAGGCTTGTTACCGGGTGCCTACAACTTATAGAATGCTTTTATACACTTGCTAGTGTACGGATATTTATGAAACTGAAATCTTGTGGCCTATTATTATAACGGAATTGATTGATTTTGATAAACTAATGAACTCACCAACCTTTTTGGTTGACACTTTAAGCATGTTTTGTCTCAGGTGACGAATAAGATGATTGCCATGATTGCTACCTGATGAATTGAATGCTGCTACATGGAGTCTTCATTTCATTACATTTACTTTGCATTAAGACTATTATTATTATTTCAGTTTAAATTTGATGTAAAACTTTTAATGCTTTCGCTGTTTTATTAATAAATGTTTTATTCAAAACGTCTCATATAGAGTCGTTCTCGTTTATACAACTGTGATTTGATATAATTAGTCACAAATACCCTAGGCCCTAATTTGGGGGTGTGACACACTACTTATATGGGGTCAAAAGTATTATATATACCGACCACAAAAGTCTTCAACACATATTTAATCAGAAACAACTGAATATGAGGCAGCGTAGGTGGATTGAATTGTTGAATGATTACGACTTTGAGATTCGTTACCACCCGGGAAAGGCAAATGTGGTAGCCGATGCCTTGAGCAGGAAGGACAGAGAACCCATTCGAGTAAAATCTATGAATATAATAATTCATAATAACCTTACTACTCAAATAAAGGAGGCGCAACAAGGAGTTTTAAAAGAGGGAAATTTAAAGGATGAAATACCCAAGGGATCGGAGAAGCATCTTAATATTCGGGAAGACGGAACCCGGTATAGGGCTGAAAGGATTTAGGTACCAAAATTTGGAGATATGAGAGAAATGGTACTTAGAGAAGCTCATAAAACCAGATACTCAATACATCCTGGAACGGGGAAGATGTACAAGGATCTCAAGAAACATTTTTGGTGGCCGGGTATGAAAGCCGATGTTGCTAAATACGTAGGAGAATGTTTGACGTGTTCTAAGGTCAAAGCTGAGCATCAGAAACCATCAGTTCTACTTCAACAACCCGAAATCCCAGAATGGAAATGGGAAAACATTACCATGGATTTCATCACTAAATTGCCAAGGACTGCAAGTGGTTTTGATACTATTTGGGTAATAGTTGATCGTCTCACCAAATCAGCACACTTCCTGCCAATAAGAGAAGATGACAAGATGGAGAAGTTATCAAGACTGTATTTGAAGGAAGTCGTCTCCAGACATGGAATACCAATCTCTATTATCTCTGATAGGGATGGCAGATTTATTTAAAGATTCTGGCAGACATTACAGCAAGCATTAGGAACTCGTCTAGACATGAGTACTGCCTATCATCCACAAACTGATGGGCAGAGCGAAAGGACAATACAAACACTTGAAGACATGCTACGAGCATGTGTTATTGATTTCGGAAACTGTTGGGATCGACATCTACCGTTAGCAGAATTTTCCTACAACAACAGCTACCATTCAAGCATTGAGATGGCGCCGTTTGAAGCACTTTATGGTAGAAAGTGCAGGTCTCCGATTTGTTGGAGTGAAGTGGGGGATAGACAGATTACGGGTCCGGAGATTATACAAGAAACTACCGAGAAGATCATCCAAATTCAACAACGGTTGAAAACCGCCCTAAGTCGACAAAAGAGCTACGCTGACATTAGAAGAAAAGATATAGAATTTGAAATTGGAGAGATGGTCATGCTTAAAGTTGCACCTTGGAAAGGCGTTATTCGATTTGGTAAACGAGGGAAATTAAATCCAAGGTATATTGGACCATTCAAGATTATTGATCGTGTCGGACCAGTAGCTTACCGACTTGAGTTGCCTCAACAACTCGAGGCTGTACATAACACTTTCCACGTCTCGAATTTGAAGAAATGTTTTGCTAAAGAAGATCTCACTTTTCCGTTAGATGAAATCCAAATCAACGAAAAACTTCAATTCATCGAAGAACCCGTCGAAATAATGGATCGTGAGGTTAAAAGACTTAAGCAAAACAAGATACCAATTGTTAAGGTTTGATGGAATGCTCGTAGAGGACCCGAGTTCACCTGGGAGCGTGAAGATCAGATGAAGAAGAAATACTCGCATCTATTTCCAGAAGATTCGTCAACACCTTCAACAGCTTAAAATTTCGGGACGAAATTTATTTAACGGGTAGGTACTGTAGTGACCCGAACTTTTCCATGTTTATATATATTAATTGAGATTGATATTTACATGATTAAATGTTTCCAACATGTTAACCAATCAAACTTGTTAAGACTTGATTAATGGAAATATGTTTCATATAGACAATTGACCACCCAAGTTGACCGGTGATTCACGAACGTTAAAACTTGTAAAAACTATATGATGACATATATATGGATATATATATAGTTAACATGATACTATGATAAGTAAGCATATCATTAAGTATATTAACAATGAACTACATATGTAAAAACAAGACTACTAACTTAATGATTTTTAAACGAGACATATATGTAACGATTATCGTTGTAAAGACATTTAATGTATATATATCATATTAAGAGATATTCATACATGATAATATCATGATAATATAATAATTTAAAATCTCATTTGATATTATAAACATTGGGTTAACAACATTTAACAAGATCGTTAACCTAAAGGTTTCAAAACAACACTTACATGTAACGACTAACGATGACTTAACGACTCAGTTAAAATGTATATACATGTAGTGTTTTAATATGTATTTATACACTTTTGAAAGACTTCAATATACTTATCAAAATACTTCTACTTAACAAAAATGCTTACAATTACATCCTCGTTCAATTTCATCAACAATTCTACTCGTATGCACCCGTATTCGTACTCGTACAATACACAGCTTTTAGATGTATGTACTATTGGTATATACACTCCAATGATCAGCTCTTAGCAGCCCATGTGAGTCACCTAACACATGTGGGAACCATCATTTGGCAACTAGCATGAAATATCTCATAAAATTACAAAAATATGAGTAATCATTCATGACTTATTTACATGAAAACAAAATTACATATCCTTTATATCTAATCCATACACCAACGACCAAAAACACCTACAAACACTTTCATTCTTCAATTTTATTCATCTAATTAATCTCTCTCAAGTTCTATCTTCAAGTTCTAAGTGTTCTTCATATATTCTACAAGTTCTAGTTACATAAAATCAAGAATACTTTCAAGTTTGCTAGCTCACTTCCAATCTTGTAAGGTGATCATCCAACCTCAAGAAATCTTTGTTTCTTACAGTAGGTTATCATTCTAATACAAGGTAATAATCATATTCAAACTTTGGTTCAATTTCTATAACTCTAACAATCTTATTTCAAGTGATGATCTTACTTGAACTTGTTTTCGTGTCATGATTCTGCTTCAAGAACTTCGAGCCATCCAAGGATCCGTTGAAGCTAGATCCATTTTTCTATTTTCCAGTAGGTTTATCCAAGGAACTTAAGGTAGTAATGATGTTCATAACATCATTCTATTCATACATATAAAGCTATCTTATTCGAAGGTTTAAACTTGTAATCACTATAACATAGTTTAGTTAATTCTAAACTTGTTCGCAAACAAAAGTTAATCCTTCTAACTTGACTTTTAAAATCAACTAAACACATGTTCTATATCTATATGATATGCTAACTTAATGATTTAAAACCTGGAAACACGAAAAACACCGTAAAACTGGATTTACGCCGTCGTAGTAACACCGCGGGCTGTTTTGGGTTAGTTAATTAAAAACTATGATAAACTTTGAATTAAAAGTTTTTATTCTGAGAAAATGATTTTTATTATGAACATGAAACTATATCCAAAAATTATGGTTAAACTCAAAGTGGAATTATGTTTTCTAAAATGGTCATCTAGACGTCGTTCTTTCGACTGAAATGACTACCTTTACAAAAACGACTTGTAACTTATTTTTCCGACTATAAACCTATACTTTTTCTGTTTAGATTCATAAAATAGAGTTCAATATTAAACCATAGCAATTTGATTCACTCAAAACGGATTTAAAATGAAGAAGTTATGGGTAAAACAAGATTGGATAATTTTTCTCATTTTAGCTACGTGAAAATTGGTAACAAATCTATTCCAACCATAACTTAATCAACTTGTATTGTATATTATGTAATCTTGAGATACCATAGACACGTATACAATGTTTCGACCTATCATGTCGACACATCTATATATATTTCGGAACAACCATAGACACTCTATATGTGAATGTTGGAGTTAGCTATACAGGGTTGAGGTTGATTCCAAAATATATATAGTTTGAGTTGTGATCAATACTGAGATACATATACACTGGGTCGTGGATTGATTCAAGATAATATTTATCGATTTATTTCTGTACATCTAACTGTGGACAACTAGTTGTAGGTTACTAACGAGGACAGCTGACTTAATAAACTTAAAACATCAAAATATATTAAAAGTGTTGTAAATATATTTTGAACATACTTTAATATACATGTATATATTGTTATAGGTTCGTGAATCAACAGTGGCCAAGTCTTACTTCTCGACGAAGTAAAAATCGGTGAAAGTGAGTTATAGTCCCACTTTTAAAATCTAATATTTTTGGGATGAGAATACATGCAGGTTTTATAAATGATTTACAAAATAGACACAAGTACGTGAAACTACATTCTATGGTTGAATTATCGAAATCGAATATGCCCCTTTTATAAAGTCTGGTAATCTAAGAATTAGGGAACAGACACCCTAATTGACGCGAATCCTAAAGATAGATCTATTGGGCCTAACAAACCCCATCCAAAGTACCGGATGCTTTAGTACTTCGAAATTTATATCATATCCGAAGGGTGTCCCGGAATGATGGGGATATTCTTATATATGCATCTTGTTAATGTCGGTTACCAGGTGTTCACCATATGAATGATTTTTATCTCTATGTATGGGATGTGTATTGGAATATGAAATCTTGTGGTCTATTGTTACGATTTGATATATATAGGTTAAACCTATAACTCACCAACATTTTTGTTGACGTTTAAAGCATGTTTATTCTCAGGTGAATATTAAGAGCTTCCGCTGTTGCATACTAAAATAAGGACAAGATTTGGAGTCCATGTTTGTATGATATTGTGTAAAAACTGCATTCAAGAAACTGATTTCGATGTAACATATTTGTATTGTAAACCATTATGTAATGGTCGTGTGTAAACAGGATATTTTATATTATCATTATTTGATAATCTACGTAAAGCTTTTTAAACCTTTATTTATGAAATAAAGGTTATGGTTTGTTTTAAAAATGAATGCAGTCTTTGAAAAACATCTCATATAGAGGTCAAAACCTCGCAACGAAATCAATTAATATGGAACGTTTTTAATCAATAAGAACGGGACATTTCACAAGCTTGCCAAAGTGCCAAACCTTTAAGTAGGTCAAAGGGTCAACACCCTTTCTCATCCATTCATTCTATCCATTTCATTTTTCCTTTTCATTTAATACTTTCAAGTATTCTCTCAAATCTTCAAACAAAGAACTCATCATCCATCCAAGATCTAGCAAGTGTTTCACAAAACAAATTACATATTTGGAATCCTTGCAACTTCCTCTTCGATTCCATACCAATTTCATTACATTTGGGTAACTTTCTAAAATCACTAGATTTTGTGTTCTTGATGTTTTTAACTTATAAAGTTGTTAATTACTGTCTATGGCTCAAGTCTAACATGAATATATGATTTATATGTTCGATTTTGTTATTTGAAGTAACTAGCTTGAGTATGAACTTTGGTGTGCTTGATTTGGTGATTTGGTTGTTTGAATGTTGTTAAATGTTATAAATGCATGTATTAAATGTGTTCCTAGTATCACTAGCTTCAATTTGATGTGTAGGTTGCTTGAGAAAACTCCATAAACTTGATTAGTGATTTTGGTGAATTTGGGTTAGGGTTTGATAAGCTTGAAATGAATATTTGATGCATTGAATGCCATGAATTATTGTTAGTAAGTAGTTAGTCGTATTGTGTGCTTGATTACCTGCAAAACGGCGTGTTTTATGTATGCATTAAATGCCCGAATCATAAATGTGCACTTGTAAAATTTGAAGCATTAAATGTGTGCATTGATTGATCATTTGTTTTGAAAAGTCGGTTATTGCAAATAAGGTTTTGGTTGGTAAAATGTATTTAGTTGTGTTCCTTGTCAAATTACCTTTCCAACGATATAAGATGCGTGTCATAAGTGTTTACGGTTTGTGATTTGTGTTTGATCGAAGTTCGGAAAAAGACTTGAACAATTGAAACTGACCAGGTACCAGCACCCGTTAAATGCCGCGGCGCGGCAGGCGTGTCCAGCTTCTGACCTATATGTCAATTATATGAAAAATGTTTGGCACGCTATGGACCTCCGATTCACATGAGACTTGTTCTAACATGCTTATATATGAATAGCTAGCATAGAAAAATAGTTCGGGACCCGACCCGAACGCGTTGACTATTTCGTTGACTTTGACCGACCAAAGTTTGACTTTTTGTCAAACTTAACCGAATGATTATGCGATCTTTCTAACATGATCCTATACTTGTATCTTGCATAAAACTTGACAATTTGATTCACATGCTACATAATCGAGTCGTATTGAGCCATAGGACTAATTGAACATCTTTGACCAATCGTGACTATCGTTATTGATACAACCTATTTGTTTAGGTCGAGACTAGCATTGTACTTGCACACGTTACTTGTTGGAGTAAATTTACATTCATACACTCAAGGTGAGATCATAGCCCCACTTCTCAAATACTTTTATACTTTTAAAATCGTGGGATGAGAAAACATATACATTACATACTTATATATATACTTTTCACATGTATATATATATATACTTTTCATACTTCGATACTTTGAATACTATACGAAAGCAAAGATACATACGAGTTAGAACGAAAATCCTCAAGTCCAATTATCATTAGTTACACTAGTAGAGTGTAAGCGAGAAATTATGTTGTGTGGCCATGCGGGTTTGAAGAACCCTCATTCAGATGAATGGAACGTACTTTCAATGTATAGTGTAGGTTCTAACACTATTATGCAGAGGTAAGATTCAGTTAAGCTTGATAATTGGGTACTCGTGATACAAACACATCTTTTGAGATGTATACGCTTGATAAACGATTTATATTAAGCCTTGTGATACAAATATACTTTATGCATACAACTATGATTTCACCAACGTTTTTGTTGACAGATTCTTTTATGTTTTCTCAGGTCTTTGAATGCTTAATGATACATGCTTCGGCTCATTCTTTTTGATACTTGCATACGTGGAGCGTCTTTTGACTACTTTCAAATTGTGTCGCATATGTTTCATTTGTACTTTAAACTTTGATATGTAACAAATTGTCGAACTACTTTGTAAACCTTGAAACATCCACACTTATGAAATGAATGCGACATGTTTTCGGTCAAACGTTGTCTTAAAGACTTATGACCATGTAATGTGTAACGACCCGGAAATTTCCGACCAAATTTAAACTCTAATCTCTATATGGTTCCGACACGATAAGCAAAAACCCTAAAGTTGACCCGCACTTTTTCGATCGTTCTATACTCATAAGATTAATATTTACATAAATTAAACCTTACCAACATGATAAGCAATCCAAATTATTGAGACTTATGTTTTCGAAAAGAGTTTTACACAACGTTTGACCGTCTAGTTTGACCGATGATATCACGAACTATACAATATATGATAATTATACGTTTGTGTATATATATGTATATATACATATTTAACATGATCTAAGAATGTTTTAATATCTCATTTTGTATTAATAACAATAAGTTATAAGTATATTTTGAAACTACTAACTTAAGTTTTCAAAACGATAACCATACGTAACGTTATTTGACTTAAATACTTATGACCTATAATGTTTATACATATATCGTATAAGTAATGTATTTAATCACTTTTAAAGACTTAAATACATAAAACAATATAAGTATATTTACAAAAGATAGCTATATTTGAATCCTCGTTCCGTTTTCTCAAAGATTTCTATACGTATACCTAGGGTATATGTACCCGTATCATACGCAGCTTCTAGATGTATTTACTATTGGTATATACCAATAAAAATCTGCTCCTTAGCAGCCTTAAATGATTAAGAAACATGTGGAACCAACCATTTGTGAAGTAGCATGAATTATTTAGCAAGAAAACAAAGTTAGGTATTTTTTTTTTCCTTTATAACCTAAAAACGTTTTTATGCATGCACACCATTTCTTCACCCCATTTTCTCATACTTACACTTCCATTTCTCTCTCAAAATACTCTTAACTTCATACTTGATCATCTCCAAGCATTTTCCCCATCATTTAGCTTCAAAAACCTTACTTAAACACCATAAGAAAACCATACAAAAACACTTCAAGAAATCCTTCCAAGAACACAAACTTACTTCCAATCTTTCATCCAATTCCATCACCCTTTTGGTTCTAGCTTTTTACTCCTCTTTTACAGCAACCTTGTCCAAGGAACTTGAGGTAGTATCTATGTTCATAACCTTATTCGATTCATATATATATATAGCTATCATATTTTGTGGTATACAATTTTAACAACAAGAACATAGTTTGAAAGTTTTCAAACTTGTTTGCAAACTAAATAGATCCTTCTAACTTACCTTTTAAAATACTTCAAGACCTGTAATATAACTTAAATATATGCTAACTTAACAAGGTATAACTTGGTTTTTCAAAGAATATCTTAAAAACTGTTTTTACGACGTCGGAGTGCAACCGGGGACTGTTTTGGGTTGGATAATTAAAAACCATTTTAAACTTTGAATTGGAGGTTTATTTTCTGGAAAAATAATTTTTACTATGAATATGATAACACATAAAAATTTCATGATTTAATTCAAAGTATAAGTATTTTTAGAAAAATGGTCATTAAGTGTTATTTTTTTGTAACAAAAATGTTTAACTTCATAAGTTTCACTAAAGTTTCACCTATGCCGTGTGATTTTGAATACAAACCAAGGTATTTTCAGTTCATAGTCTTAAAGAGGGACTCGATCCAAGGAGATGGCAAGTTGAATCAACGAAAACGGATTTGTAACGAAGAAACAATGACCGAAACAAAATTGGTTATCCTAGACTTGTTTAACTTCGGGATTAATTGGGAAAAATTAAATAAATCACATATTTCTAAGATAACATGATATTTTATATATATGTACTTATAATTCAATTTTATATGGTTCAGGATCACCCGTAAACAACACGAGAAGATTAATCATAAGATCCCATGTTTGTACGCAACACGTCATTTGACAACACCGGTACTTTATGTACGCAACACGTCATTTGACAACACCGGTACCGTGGGTCAAGATTAATCTCGACCAATACATATACGATGGGGTTTTATTTATTTCGTTGGGGGTTTTATTTATTTCATTGCGGGTATATTAAACATCTAAAAATGAACCATTAAAATTGAATTACTAACAACGAGCTGCTAACTACGGACTAAGGAATTATTCAAAGTATTAAAAGTATAACAAGTATATATATGTGACGTTTGTTTAAAAAGAAAAGGTATTGATATATTATATATGGATAGGTTCGTGATATCAACCGGAGACCAAGTCAAATTATATATATCTTCAAGACGAAAGTGAGTATATAGTCCCACTTTTAAACTCTAAATATTTCGGGATGAGAATACATGTATTTTATGTTTTACGTTATGGACACAAGTAACTGAAAAATATATTCTACGTTGAGTTGTACCACTGGCATACTTCCCTGTAGCTTGGTAACTAATATTTACAGCGGTATTGTAAACGCGAATCCTGTTGATAGATCTATCGGGCCTGACAACCCCAACCGGACTGGACGACCAGTATTCAACGGTTGCACAGTACTTCGTTTCGTGACTACACTTGGTACAGTGTAGTAAGATTTCATATTAAAGGGAATATGCGACGTGATTAATTGTTAAGTATGGTTACCAAGTGCTCAACCACTTAGAATATTTTTATTAAAATGTTTATATATGAAATCTTGTGGTCTATATTTATATCGCTGTCGACATTAAACCTATATCTCACCAACTTTATGTTGACATTTTAAAGCATGTTATTCTCAGGTATGAATTAAGTCTTCCGTTGTGCATTATCTCGTACTAAGGATACTACTTGAGGCCATTAAGGACTTATATCATAAGGCGTTGCATTCGAGTCATTGAAGTTCATAGAGACTATTATTAAGTAAATGGCGGTTTAGGTCATTTGAATATTATGAAATGTCAGGCGAATATGTCAATTATGGATGTAACTATAGATTGCCTTTTAAGAATAAATGCAACGTTTGTAAGATGTATCATATAGAGGGCAAGTACCTCGCAATGTTATCAACTATTGTAATTCGTTTGTAATCAATATGGACAACGTCCGGATGATTAGTTTCGGATCCTTTCAGTTGGTATCAGAGCGTTGGTCTTAGCGAACCAGGACTTGCATTAGTGTGTCTAACTAGTAGTTGTTAGGATACATTAAGTGAGTCTGGACTTTGACCGTGTCTGCCTGTCAAAAGTTTTGCTTATCAATCCTAGTCGGAAATCATCTACTTATCATCCTTAGGGAACTGCCTGCTTATCATTCTTAAGTCTAGACACGTCTTACTGCATTTAGTGCATCGATAATGTATAGACAAAATTCATATCCTAGCGTATCTGTTACTATAGACATTGCCTGACGTATTTCAAAGATTCTCCGTAATTCATGGGATTTTGATATTATATATACATATGTAAATTATGTATTGAAGAGTACCAAACCCAACTCCTATAATCTATTCCAAACCAAAAATTCATTTCTCCGACCATACAAGATGGATTCTTCATCCAGCTCAAATTCCTCCGACTTCGATAGCTTCGCCGATATGGATTTCCATTCGAGCTCCGAGAACAGCGTTACCGGAATGGATCAACCAATTTCCCATCATCTATTCTGGATGAATTGGGGATGGGTTCGTAATATACTAAATTTCTGGAGGCAAGAAGAAGGTGATCCATTCCATCCACCAAATTGTCCTCTTAACGATGAACCTGAAGCACTTACCGGCGAACCTATTCGAAACACCATTTTCTCGCTCATTTCTAGAGTATCTCGTCATGATTACATACTATCCCATATTTCAAATCTTGTTCATTCGCTCGTTCCAACCGTCAATCATCCCGGTATAATAAAAGAAGTCAACGAACTCCGTGCTCGGGTAGTGGTTTTGGAGAATATGGTGCGAAGGTTACAAACACCAACAGCAGCACCAGCAGCATAATCCGTACTACCATCGTCAACGCCGACAGTACCTTTATCACCCCAAACACAACCGCGCCTTAAATCTCAACATCACAATCTGTATCTCGAATATCAACATCACACGACTCAATATCTGTACTTCGAGTATGATCTTCGTTCTATATATCGTTCTACATCGATTATCTTCGCTTTACGTATCGTATGACGATTATGTAATTTCTAAAGTCTTAGAGATTATGTAATCTAGAATTAACGATAAATCAAATGAGTTTAATATCTTATTGACTCATTAAATCTATGATTATCTCTGAAGAAAATATATATGCAAGTATATTTTCATAAAGATAGTAATTAAAAATTCCTTCGTACAAACTATTAATGATGAAAATATTTTAACGGGTGGGTAGTACCCGAGGAATATTTAGAATTCACATTAATAAGTTATATTGTACATTCTTGAATCTGATTCAACGGTTATCTATTATCTTACTTACAACCACCGATATTCTTATCCGCTCACCCCAGAATAACCATTTTCAATCAAATTTCATATTCGGATTTTGACCTACCAGAATCCAACAAGTGGTATAAAGAAGAAAACATTGGACAAAATAAAAAAAAAATTGTTAGAAACACACGATTTAACTAATTAAAAATCTATTAAGGATTCCACGCTAACAGTTCCGGCTAACTCTGGACAATTAAAATGAATTAAAATGTTGATTGTAACATATGAAGCTAAACAATTCTTCAAGCTTGCCACTTGATTTTATCTTAAACCTCATTCGTAACTTGACGATTACAATTCACATTCAAATCCTTTCATGATTCCTGAAAACACCTCGACCGAGAAGTTGAACCCGCCGCACCTCGCCTACGGAATGAAGATTTATACATACAGTTATACACCTGAAGAACTCTCGAACCCAAATTCATAATTTAACACATAACGTATTGAATCCTTTGCCATTTATTAGCAAGAACAACCCTACAATTCCTTTTCAAGAAGCTAATTTTGTCACAGCTCCACTTCGACTTTTCAGTGAGATTATTTCTATTATAATCATGATATTTATACCTTGTCCTTTCGCCGTCATTACCGGAAAACCTTTTATATCCCTCGACAACATCAACAGGTGCACCAGCAGATCGTTATCCTTTTGGCGAAATCAACAATCATTATTTTGAAAATCTCGCGGAACTTCTTCCATCATATCTATAATGTCTATCCCTAAGAATTTCATAATCTGAACGTGAAGTTTCTGAAAAACACCCGGGACTATGAAATAGTTCTTGAAATGCTAACGAAGAAGCAAAAACTGTAAACGACTTTAACGGTCAAAAGTTTGATGACAAAGAATAGTAAGGTGGTAAAGCTGAAAAAAAAAAAGTTTGGAACTAGAAAACGGATGAAGCAAAGTATGAAAGAGGCTGTGGATAAATCACAGGGACTGAACCTGCTCTCAAAGAATACAAACGATTCTGTACCTCCTGAAACCGTCAGTAAGAACCCTACTCTTTATTCAAAACCTTGCCCGGATGATATTTTTCATCATCATCTTATCTTAGATATTATAAGATATCTTCATATCATTCGTTATACATATTTTTCATATTTCTGGAGATATTTTTACAACTATTCCTATCTGCGATCATTTATCTCTCCGTAACATCTGCGTTACAATATAAAAGAAACTGTGTTAATTTCTAAATTCTGAAACCTCCGAGATTAAAATATAAATGATTTGAAGTAGTGTTGGGAACTGATGCATGAATTAGTATAATATAATGAAACTTGATCAACTTTATTATATTACAGTAAGTCATGTTAAGTTTCTAATGGAATGTGATGATTCACAGTACCGTCATCATGTGCCATGTTACACGGCTCTTACATTCTATCAAGTCTCCAAACATATTAGAACGTATCACCTTGATAGTTCTATTTTTCCGGAATATTCGAGTAATTTAACGAATCAAGATCGTGTCATTACAATTTCATTCTAAAACCAATAGCTAGGTTCATTCCAAATTTCCTACCTACGAATTTCGGACCATTGTTCGCTTGGCTCGAGGACGGGAAGAAGAAACGAAGGGACAAAACCTCAGAATAGAAATAGGAACATAAACCACAGCAAATAAGAGAGAGCATTAACTGTGGATGACAATGATTTTAAGGGACGGGAGTAGGAACATCGAAATATAAGGGAAGGTATAAAACCTAACAACAACCCCGAAACTACAAACCGTGCATATCAATACGTATTGCAACGTAAAGGCACGGGAGAATTAAAAACATTATAATTCCAAGGAAAGGATAAAAGAGAATAGATTCTTCTGGTGATAGATGAAAAAGAAGAATGAAAGATATGAAAGTTAGAAATATAACAAGGATTAGAATGGGATGGAGCATATTAGCGAATGTCTTAAAGTAGGAACTAAAGAGAAAGAATAGAAGATGTGGGAAGAAAGAAAGGGAAGGAGGTAAATTTATAGTGAAATATTCGACAAAGAAATCAAAACAGATTGCCGCGTTAAATCAAAGAAGATCCTGATCGCCGCAAAACTAAATCTTATTACATAAGATTTTCTTTAAAACCCTTAAATCCCGGAAATCGATCATAATCACGTCATCGGTTACAACAATTCTATATTTACTCATTTCACTCTTTTGTGATAGCTTCGCTCGTGCGTCTCACATAACCGAATCGTTTTATCTAAATCTTTCAATAATGATAAAATTTAATTATTACCTCATATTCGTCATGAAAACATTCCTATTGTTATTTATGACAACCTCTACCAAATTTCGAGGACGAAATTTCGTTAACGGGTGGGTACTGTAACGACCCGGAAATTTCCGACCAAATTTAAACTCTAATCTCTATATGGTTCCGACACGATAAGCAAAAACCCTAAAGTTGACCCGCACTTTTTCGATCGTTCTATACTCATAAGATTAATATTTACATAAATTAAACCTTACCAACATGATAAGCAATCCAAATTATTGAGACTTATGTTTTCGAAAAGAGTTTTACACAACGTTTGACCGTCTAGTTTGACCGATGATATCACGAACTATACAATATATGATAATTATACGTTTGTGTATATATATGTATATATACATATTTAACATGATCTAAGAATGTTTTAATATCTCATTTTGTATTAATAACAATAAGTTATAAGTATATTTTGAAACTACTAACTTAAGTTTTCAAAACGATAACCATACGTAACGTTATTTGACTTAAATACTTATGACCTATAATGTTTATACATATATCGTATAAGTAATGTATTTAATCACTTTTAAAGACTTAAATACATAAAACAATATAAGTATATTTACAAAAGATAGCTATATTTGAATCCTCGTTCCGTTTTCTCAAAGATTTCTATACGTATACCTAGGGTATATGTACCCGTATCATACGCAGCTTCTAGATGTATTTACTATTGGTATATACCAATAAAAATCTGCTCCTTAGCAGCCTTAAATGATTAACAAACATGTGGAACCAACCATTTGTGAAGTAGCATGAATTATTTAGCAAGAAAACAAAGTTAGGTATTTTTTTTTTTCCTTTATAACCTAAAAACGTTTTTATGCATGCACACCATTTCTTCACCCCATTTTCTCATACTTACACTTCCATTTCTCTCTCAAAATACTCTTAACTTCATACTTGATCATCTCCAAGCATTTTCCCCATCATTTAGCTTCAAAAACCTTACTTAAACACCATAAGAAAACCATACAAAAACACTTCAAGAAATCCTTCCAAGAACACAAACTTACTTCCAATCTTTCATCCAATTCCATCACCCTTTTGGTTCTAGCTTTTTACTCCTCTTTTACAGCAACCTTGTCCAAGGAACTTGAGGTAGTATCTATGTTCATAACCTTATTCGATTCATATATATATATAGCTATCATATTTTGTGGTATACAATTTTAACAACAAGAACATAGTTTGAAAGTTTTCAAACTTGTTTGCAAACTAAATAGATCCTTCTAACTTAACTTTTAAAATACTTCAAGACCTGTAATATAACTTAAATATATGCTAACTTAACAAGGTATAACTTGGTTTTTCAAAGAATATCTTAAAAACTGTTTTTACGACGTCGGAGTGCAACCGGGGACTGTTTTGGGTTGGATAATTAAAAACCATTTTAAACTTTGAATTGGAGGTTTATTTTCTGGAAAAATAATTTTTACTATGAATATGATAACACATAAAAATTTCATGATTTAATTCAAAGTATAAGTATTTTTAGAAAAATGGTCATTAAGTGTTATTTTTTTGTAACAAAAATGTTTAACTTCATAAGTTTCACTAAAGTTTCACCTATGCCGTGTGATTTTGAATACAAACCAAGGTATTTTCAGTTCATAGTCTTAAAGAGGGACTCGATCCAAGGAGATGGCAAGTTGAATCAACGAAAACGGATTTGTAACGAAGAAACAATGACCGAAACAAAATTGGTTATCCTAGACTTGTTTAACTTCGGGATTAATTGGGAAAAATTAAATAAATCACATATTTCTAAGATAACATGATATTTTATATATATGTACTTATAATTCAATTTTATATGGTTCAGGATCACCCGTAAACAACACGAGAAGATTAATCATAAGATCCCATGTTTGTACGCAACACGTCATTTGACAACACCGGTACTTTATGTACGCAACACGTCATTTGACAACACCGGTACCGTGGGTCAAGATTAATCTCGACCAATACATATACGATGGGGTTTTATTTATTTCGTTGGGGGTTTTATTTATTTCATTGCGGGTATATTAAACATCTAAAAATGAACCATTAAAATTGAATTACTAACAACGAGCTGCTAACTACGGACTAAGGAATTATTCAAAGTATTAAAAGTATAACAAGTATATATATGTGACGTTTGTTTAAAAAGAAAAGGTATTGATATATTATATATGGATAGGTTCGTGATATCAACCGGAGACCAAGTCAAATTATATATATCTTCAAGACGAAAGTGAGTATATAGTCCCACTTTTAAACTCTAAATATTTCGGGATGAGAATACATGTATTTTATGTTTTACGTTATGGACACAAGTAACTGAAAAATATATTCTACGTTGAGTTGTACCACTGGCATACTTCCCTGTAGCTTGGTAACTAATATTTACAGCGGTATTGTAAACGCGAATCCTGTTGATAGATCTATCGGGCCTGACAACCCCAACCGGACTGGACGACCAGTATTCAACGGTTGCACAGTACTTCGTTTCGTGACTACACTTGGTACAGTGTAGTAAGATTTCATATTAAAGGGAATATGCGACGTGATTAATTGTTAAGTATGGTTACCAAGTGCTCAACCACTTAGAATATTTTTATTAAAATGTTTATATATGAAATCTTGTGGTCTATATTTATATCGCTGTCGACATTAAACCTATATCTCACCAACTTTATGTTGACATTTTAAAGCATGTTATTCTCAGGTATGAATTAAGTCTTCCGCTGTGCATTATCTCGTACTAAGGATACTACTTGAGGCCATTAAGGACTTATATCATAAGGCGTTGCATTCGAGTCATTGAAGTTCATAGAGACTATTATTAAGTAAATGGCGGTTTAGGTCATTTGAATATTATGAAATGTCAGGCGAATATGTCAATTATGGATGTAACTATAGATTGCCTTTTAAGAATAAATGCAACGTTTGTAAGATGTATCATATAGAGGGCAAGTACCTCGCAATGTTATCAACTATTGTAATTCGTTTGTAATCAATATGGACAACGTCCGGATGATTAGTTTCGGATCCTTTCATAATGGGACCTACGTAGATGGCGCCGTCAAACATGATTTGGTCGGGTCGCTAAAGATGGTATCAGAGCATTGGTTGTAGGGATTTAGAGTTCATTGGTATCGACCCCGAGTCATAGGGTACATTGGTGAGTCTAGACTACAACCGGCATATAGACTTAACGTAGGAATTACTTGACTACTTGTGCATTTATACTCGAACTCTCCTACTCATATCTATCCTTATTCTACCTTAATCTCACGTTGACTAATTTAATTGACACGCCACCTTGACTTAGTGAAATAATGTCAAATGCACATATGAATTAGGGTAATATAATTTCCGGGATTATATTACGGTGACTCATATGAACGTTCCGATATTATGGCATAAAGAATTTAAGGAGAGTCAAGGAAAATTTTCTCTCTGTCTTTATTCCATATCATGATTAGTATTATTGAAAATACTAATCAACGGTATTCTTGTGTTTTAAAGGAACAATGCCTCCTCGTCGCGTGCCACGCCATGAGACTCCCGAACAAGCACTACAACGAATGGTGGCCACCGCCGTAGAGGCGGCAATGGCCGGTCACTCCTCCAACAACAACGATAACAACAACCAAGGGGTCGGTAACTCTAGCGAAGGGTGCTCCTACAAAGCTTTTAGGGGGTGCAAACCTCACACTTATGATGGAACCGGGGGACCGGTTACTCTCACTCAATGGTTCGAACAAACGGAGGTCGTCTTTAGCATAAGTGGTTGTCGGGACCAAGACAAGGTCAAATACTCTACTCACACTTTCGCCGATGTCGCCCTCACATGGTGGAACACCTATGTTCAATCGGTGGGTACCGATGAAGCTCATGCCCTCTCTTGGGCCGACTTAAGGGAGAAGATGATTGTTGAATACTTCCCTCACGAAGAAACCCGAAAGCTCGAACAAGAGCTAAGAACTTTGAAGGCGGTCGGAAACGATCTCAAGGCCTATAACCAACGCTTCGCCGGGCTATCCTTGATGTGTCCTAATCTCGTGAACCCCGAATCTCAAAGGGTTGAACTCTATATGGATGGTCTTCCAAAGAGCATCAAACAAGGTGTGATGTCCTCCAAACCCGCTAATCATCAAGCCACTTTGAACATGGCCCGCCAATTAATAGAAACGGTGGATGAAGTAGTAGTGCCGGCTCCTAAGGCTGAGGATAAAACGGGCGGCAACAAAAGAAAGTGGGAACCCTCTCAATCAAGCAACTACAACAACAACCCCGCCAAGAAGCCTTTCACTCCCAACGGTAAGAAAGGTTATGCAGGAACTTTACCGTTTTGCAACAAGTGCCACAAACATCATTTGGGTGAATGTGGAAGGCCGTATTGCATCAAGTGTCAAAAGAGTGGCCATTTGGTCCACGAATGTAGAAACACCGCTCCCGTTGCTCAAAAGGGGCCCAATGCACCAAGACCGGGTGTTTGCTATGAATGTGGCCAACCGGGTCACTATAGAAATGCATGCCCGAAGAAGAAAGCCAACCCCAACACACGCGGCCGAACTTTCAACATCAACACCGAGGAATCCCGAGATGACAATGAATTAGTCACAGGTACGTTTCTTCTCAACAACACATATGTTACTTGTTTATTCGATTCGGGTGCCGATAAATGTTTTGTATCCAAGACTTTGATTCATTCTTTTAGCACTCCACCACTCCCACTAGATACCACTTATACCATTGAAGTGGCCAACGGGAAACTATTGAGTGCCGACACATATTACCGGGGGTGTACGTTAAACATTTTGGGTAATGAGTTTGAAATTGACTTGATACCCATGGAACTAGGAAGCTTCGATGTAATAATCGGTATGAATTGGCTAGCCAAAACGAAATCTCACATTCTTTGTGATCTTAACGCAATCCAAATTCCTATCGAGAATGGTGAACCTTTGATTGTTTATGGCGATAAGAGTTGCACCGGACTCAACCTCGTTTCGTGCATTAAAGTTAGAAAACTACTCCGTAAGGGTTGTTTTGCGATCCTTGCTCACGTTAAGAAAGTCGAGTCCGATGAGAAGCACATCGATGATGTGCCAATTGTTAGTGACTATTCCAATGTATTTCCCGACGAATTGCCGGGTCTTCCACCTCATCGACCGGTTGAATTCCAAATCGATCTTATTCCGGGAGCCGCACCCGTAGCACGTTCACCATATAGACTCGCTCCATCCGAAATGCAAGAATTACAAAGTCAACTCCAAGAACTACTTGATCGTGGTTTTATCCAACCTAGTCATTCACCTTGGGGCGCTCCGATTTTGTTTGTTAAAAAGAAAGACGGATCCCTACGAATGTGCATCGATTATCGTGAACTAAACAAATTGACGGTTAAGAACCGATATCCTCTTCCTCGCATCAATGACCTCTTTGATCAACTACAAGGGTCTTGTGTATATTCAAAAATCGATCTCCGCTCGGGTTATCATCAATTAAGGGTTAAGGGGGAAGACATCTCCAAAACCGCTTTCCGGACTCGTTATGGTAGTTATGAATTTCTTGTAATGCCATTTGGTCTCACTAACGCACCGGCGGTGTTCATGGATCTTATGAACCGCGTGTGCAAACCGTATCTTGATAAATTCGTTATTGTGTTCATCGATGACATCTTGGTCTATTCTAAAAGCGAAGAAGAACACGAACAACATCTCTGACTTGTGGTTGAACTCTTGAGACAAGAACGACTCTATGCCAAATTCTCCAAGTGTGAATTTTGGTTGAAGGAAGTTCAATTTCTTGGTCATGTTGTAAGTGATCAAGGTATTAAAGTCGATCCATCAAAAATCGAAGCCATTAGTAAATGGGAGACTCCTACTACTCCTACTCACATTCGTCAATTCTTGGGTCTCGCCGGATACTATCGTAGATTCATCAAAGATTTTTCTTTGGTTGCTCGTCCTGTAACCATGTTAACTCATAAGGGAAGAAAATTCGTTTGGACAACCGAACAAGAATCCGCATTTCAAATCTTGAACACGAAGCTAACCACCGCTCCTATCTTGTCACTTCCCGAAGACAACGATGATTTTGTTGTGTATTGCGACGCCTCGAAACATGGTTTTAGGTGTGTGTTGATGCAACGAACAAAAGTCATTTCTTATGCTTCTCGACAACTCAAAATTCATGAACGAAACTACACGACACATGATCTCGAACTCGGAGCCGTTGTCTTTGCACTTAAAATGTGGAGACACTATCTTTATGGAACCAAGAGTACTATCTTTACCAATCACAAAAGTCTCCAACACATCTTCGATCAAAAGCAACTAAACACAAGACAACGAAGGTGGATTGAAACCTTAAACGATTACGATTGCGAGCTTCGTTACAATCCCGGAAAGGCAAATGTAGTAGCCAATGCCTTAAGTCAAAAAGAAAGAGCGGTGCCTTTTCATGTACGAGCTTTAAACATTACCATCCACACAAACCTTAATAGCCAAATTTGGGTAGCCCAAGATGAGGCTCTCAAGGAAGAAAACGTTTCACACGAGCTCTTGAATATTCTCGTCTCTTGATTCGAAGTTAGGGAGACCGGACTTCGATATTTCGCCGGAAGGATTTGGGTGCCTAGATATAGGGACCTACGAAGTCTTATTTTAGATGAAGCCCATAAGTCACGATACTCGATTCACCCCAGTGCCAATAAGATGTACCACGACCTTAAACAACAATATTGGTGGCCGAACATCAAAAGGGACAAAGCTACTTATGTTTTCAAGTGTTTGACATGTTCCTAAGTCAAAGCCGAACACCAAAGACCGTCCGGGTTACTTCAACATCCCGAAATCCCGCAATGGAAGAGGGAAAGGATAACGATGGATTTTATTACCAAACTACCAAAAACGACGGGCGGTTATGATACCATTTGGGTTATTGTTGACCGTCTCACCAAATCCGCACACTTTCTCGCCATGAAGGAGACCGACAAAATGGAGAAACTTGCACAACTTTACATTAAGGAGATTGTAGCCCGACACGGTGTACCTTTATCGATTATCTCCGACCGAGATGGCCGTTTCGTTTCTAGATTTTGGCGTACATTACAAGAAGCGTTGGGAACGCGTTTAGACATGAGCACCACATATCATCCCCAAACCGATGGAGAAAGCGAACGCACAATTCAAACCTTAGAGGATATGTTACGAGCTTGCGTGGTTGATTTTGGAAAAGCTTGGGACAAGCACTTACCTCTCGCCGAGTTCTCTTACAACAATAGTTATCACGCGAGTATTAAAGTCGCACCTTTTGAAGCGCTATATGGCCGAAAATGTCGTTCACCTCTTTGCTGGGCCGAAGTAGGCGACGTACAAATCACCGGACCCGAACTCATTCACGAAACCACCGAGAAAATCGTTCAAATCCGAGATAGGCTTCGGACGGCCCGGAGTTGTCAAAAGTGCTATACCGACAAACGACGTAACGACATTGAATTTCAAGTCGGTGACCGAGTAAT
The DNA here is from genome assembly GCF_046630445.1 of Rutidosis leptorrhynchoides. Taxonomy (NCBI): domain Eukaryota; kingdom Viridiplantae; phylum Streptophyta; class Magnoliopsida; order Asterales; family Asteraceae; genus Rutidosis; species Rutidosis leptorrhynchoides. The sequence continues at coordinate 557,740,816 of NC_092335.1, forward strand.
GTTAAAAGTCGCACCTTGGAAAGGCGTAATCCGTTTTGGGAAACGCGGGAAGCTAAATCCGCAGTATATTGGTCCTTTCGAAATCTTGGAGCGTATTGGAACTGTTGCTTATCGTTTAGATCTTCGAGTCAATTGAACTCCGTTCATCCTACCTTCCATGTATCTAACTTGAAAAAGTGTCTTGCCGAACCCGATATCGTCATCCCTCTCGAGGAACTTACTATTGATGACAAACTTCATTTTGTGGAGGAACCGGTTGAAATTGTGGACACCTCCATCAAGACATTGAAACAAAGCCGAATTCCGATTGTTAAAGTCCGTTGGAATGCCAAAAGGTGAAAGGACCCGTCCTAATCCACCTGGACGAAGTCATCAACATTTGGTCCCATTGCGATGATCGGCTCCAAGTAATGTCCTTACATTGAGCAAATGCACAGCGGAAGACTTAATTCGTACCTGAGAATAAACATGCTTTAAAGTGTCAACCAAAAGGTTGGTGAGTTCATAGGTTTATCATAACAATCATTTCAATATGTTAATAGACCACAAGATTTCATAATCATAAACATAATACACTCGCAAGTGTATGTAAAGCATTCTAAGTGGTTGAGCACTTGGTAACCATACTTAACATTTAATCAACGTCGCATATTCCCTTTATTATGAAATCTCACTACACCGTACCAAGTGTAGTCACCAAAACGAAGTACTGTGCAACCGTTGAATACTGGTCATCCAGTCCGGTTGGGGTTGTCAGGCCCGATAGATCTATCAACAGGATTCGCGTTTACAATACCCATGTAAATAGTAGTTACCAAGCTACAAGGAAATATGCCAGTGGTACAACTCAACGTAGAATATATTTTTAAGTACTTGTGTCTATTCTGTAAACATTTATAAAAGCAGCGCATGTATTCTCAGCCCAAAAATATATATTGCAAAAGCAATTAAAAAGGGAGCAAATGAAACTCACCATAATGTATTTTGTAGTAAAAATACATATGACGACATTGAACAAGAGTAGGGTTGGTCTCGGATTCACGAACCTATATTGTTCATATATATATTAAAACACATAATTGTAATCGAACAACTTTATTAGTGATTTAATTGTTATTTTAATTATGTGTTCCTTAATAACCTAATTAATTAAAAAAAATTAATATCGTTATGTTAGATTTGTAAATATAGTTTTTTTTTATAACTAACAGTTATTTGATAAAATAATATTGATAATACTAGCTAAAAAGGTGTTTTATTTAATAATGATAATAATAGTAATAATAACAAAAATGATAGTTTTTATTAAAAAAAAATGACACCTTTAATGATAATGATAAAATGACAACTTTAATAAAAATGATACTTTTTAATAAAAATGTTAATTTTAATAATAATGAATATTAATAATAATAACTATAAAAATAACGATGTTACTAATAATAATAATGATACTAATAATAATAATAATGATACTAATAATAATAATGATAGTATTAATAATAATACTTATAATAAAAATAACAATAATAATGGTAGTAGTAATACTACCTCAAGAAGTAATCCTTTTAAAAATAATGCCTCAGTCAGGGCTCGAACCCCCGACCTCTCGCTCCTAACAACACCTCTAAACCAACTTATCTGTCTTACTTTTCTGAATTAATTCGTATATCATGTATATTTAATCCGTTTTTTTTCTGTTAGCTCTTCTTCTTATTAAGCTAACAATCCGTATTCATCTCAGCCCAACAGGCCCAATCGAAAAACGGATAAGTAGATCACGGCCTAGCAGCAAATTTATAAGCCCAATACATCTATTTAACCTAGCCTAACTTTATTGTTAATACAGCTCGTGACTTTTAGGAATTATTTTGGTTCGTGATTTTAATAGAAAACAGGAACATAAAGCCGTATGTTCGGTTAAATCATCATCATCTTCACAATCATTCGCGTTTCATTCGAATCATTATCATCGTTATTACTTAATAACTATTCATCATCAAAATCATTGTATCATCACATAATCATCATCTTTCGTTCTTCATCGTTCCTGATTTAGTTTAAGTGTGTGTCGTATGTGGGTGTGATCAAATTACAGACCGGTAATAGTAGGAATACAACGGTGGTGATATGGTGAGGTTATGGTGGTGTTTTAATGGTGATCTTATGCTGTTTGAAGGTGGGTTTAAGAACGAAACCGTACGTATAGTGAGCACGTTGCAGTAACAATACACTGTTTATCTTCATCATTCTTTGTCGGCCCCGTAACAGTAATATTGGAGTGATTTAGGGTTTATAGATAGAGAGAGAAAGTATGATAGATATAGGGTTATGGTGGTTTTGGATTCGAACAAGAAACAGACATCTAAACAGCAGGTATAACTCGACTTGTAGTAGTCCTTTCGAGTAGTAACAGGAGGGTGGTTTTGTGGGTTTGTGGAGTTCGTTCAAATAGCAGGAACAAAAAAACAAGTATAAATGAGGGTGGTGATTATAGAGAGAGAAGAGATGGAGAACGGTGAGAGATAATCGGTGATGGTGGTTTACGAAGACAAACATCAATTATTCATTATCATCTTTGTCTCTCGCTGCAACAGGAGAACTAGAAACAGTAGGTTGCAGGTTTAGCAGGTTTTTGGGTGGTGGTTACGGTTAAAATAAGAAAAGAAGAGAGATATAGAGAGTGGTTTGTATGGTGGTGGTGTCGTGAGTTTGGGGATAGAGATGGTGAACAAAAGACCATGGAGGTTTTCGGGTGTGGTGATATGAGTGATTGGTTTAGGTGAATCAAGATGAGGAAAGGAAGCAGAGAACTCGATTGGGTTTTGGTGAACATGGTGATCGATGGTGAAACAATGAGATGGTTGTTATGGGTGCATAAGAAGATAGTGATATGAGTGTTGCAAGGTGATGATGTTAGAGGTCCGTATATTACACAGAAGAGGAGAAACAATATTACACAAATGGATATCGAGCATGTGTATCATGTATCCACCCATATATATAATATAATTGGAAGTGGGTGCAGAGAAATACTATGATAATTATTGCTTTCCCTAAATATCTTCATGAATAAACACAAACACAGTAAAGCCATCATTCACTGTTTTCATGTCGACATAATATTTAGGGATATTATTTTGTGTCCATTGCTAAACAGTTGACGTATGAAAATGTTCCTAAAAATTCCAAATTTTTAGATTAAACATATTAAATTATTTCACTCATTACCTGTTTGAAACCTGATCAAAAAGGTTCGAAAATTATTTATTTTCTGTTTCGATTTATATGTACGGAGTACTAATATTTTAACTTAAAAAGGCAAAAATACTTTTAACAAATCTAGAATCTTCGTAATCAATTTACACTCCAACTTTTATTTTAATCTTTCATAAACATGTATTATATCTATATTAAAACTAATGAAACGTCAACCGAGTGTCATTGACGTTTACTAATTAGGCTCGAAATCATTTATTTTCCATTTATACTCTACATATATATAATCAGTTTTCAATAACAAGTGTTACCACATATATCTTATATATTTACAATTAACATTCATGTACATATACATATATATATGTTTAAATATATAAGTATCTATTTACAAATAGTGGTTCGTGAATCGCCGGGAATGATCTAAGGTAAATGAATGCAAGAAAACAGTTCAAAAGTTTTGATACTCAACCTAACAGATTTCTCTTATCGTGTCAAGAATATTAAATTGTATCGAGAGTTTGGTTCAAAATTAGTCGAAATTTTCCGGGTCGTGACAGTACCTACCCGTTAAAGAAATTTCATCCCGAAATTTGATTGAGGTCGTCATGGCTAACAATAAGAATGTTTTTCATGACGAATATGAGTTGATAAATAGAGTTTTATCAACATTGAGTAATATTGATAAAATAATTCGATTACTCGAAGAGTATGAGTGAAGCTATCGCAAAAGAATAAAATTAAGGTTCGTCTTAACTTTTGACGTTGTCACGGTTGATTTCTGGAATTCATGGAATTTAAAGAAAATCTTCTAATCAGAAAGAAAATGTAATAGCACGATTTATTAGCCATTTGTTGGAATTACGGAAGAACATAAATATCAAGGAATTATTTCCGTGATATGCTTAGAGATTAAGTAGAATGAAAGAGCTATGTAACATGGCACATGATGATAATATGATCTTTGAATCATGTTCCATTAGAAACTCAGCATGACTTACTATAATATAATCACGTTGGCCAAGCGCATTATATTATATTAACTCATGCATCAGTTCCCAACACTTCTCTATAATTCTTTCATAATTTATACTTAGAGTTTACAGAAGTTCCAATATAATGGAATACAGAAAATACGAAGAGGTAGATAATTTCGAACAAGAATATTTATGAAAATATCCTCAGAAATATCGAAGATATTTATGATGATATTTTGGAATTTCTAAGTTCGAAGGTTGATGAAGAAAAATTTTCCGCAAGATTTTAACATGAGTTCGGAGCAGGATATTCTCTACAGATTTCATCAGAAACAGAATCATCAGGATTATTTGAATATAGGGTTTGGTCCTTGTATTTATTTTTGATCTCCTTCATGGTTAGCTCAATCCGTTTTTCAGTACCAAATTTTCTATCGAGCTTTCCCAAAATTCCATTCTTTATCATCAACTTTTGGCCATTAAGACCATCTACAACATGCTGCTTCGTCAGCATTTTTAAAGTTAACAGATCTGGGTCATCGGTTATCAAACCGAGGTGGTTTCAGGAGAATTGTGTTTTTAGATGATTAAACGCTGATGGTAGTATGATGGAATATAAAAGGGTTCCCTAGTAACAATAAATGAGTACGTATATATATCAAGGTCATAATAAGGTTGTTTCGAACAAAAAGTCAAAGTTTACTTGTTGGAGCCGTGACAAAATTGGCTAATTTGAAAGGGATTACCCAAATTATTTTGGGTAATAATAACACTAAAGGAATTAGCACAGCTACGTGTTAAACATTTACTCAGTTTTCGAGGGTTTTTCAGGTGCATAACTATATGCATCAATCTTTTCTTCCGTAGATGAAGTGCGGCTGATTCATCCTCTCGATCGAGGTGTTTTCAAGAATCATGAAAGATTTGAACATGGGTTGGAATCGTCAAGATTCAAATGAGGTTTAAGATGAAATCAAGTGGCAAACTTGAAGAATTGTTTAGTTTCATATGTTATAATCAATATTTTAATTCATTTTAATTGTCCAATGTTATTAGTCCACAGTCAATAGTCCACAGTTAACAGTCCAGTAATTCATATATATTTTATTATATTATATTCGAATTAATTAATACGTGTCGTGACCCGTATACGTCTCAGACTCGATCACAACTCAAAGTATATATATTATTATAGAATCAACCTCAACCATGTATAGAGAACTCGATCATTACTGCATATAGAGTGTCTATGATGATTCCAAATAATATATATAGATGCATCGATATGATACTTCAAAACCTTGTATACGTGTCCCGATATTTAAAGTGCGTAAAATAAATACAGAAATTAAATGACGATAAATAAAATACGTAAAGTAAATAACAGAAATTAAATGACGATAAATAAAATTGCGAGAATGTAAATTGCGATAATTAAATTGCGATAAATAAAGTGTAATCAGTTAGCTGGGAACAATTAGCTAGGAACAGTTAGCGTGGATTCTTAACAAAATTTCTCATAGTTAATTTTTTTGTTTCTAACAAATTTTATTTTGTTAAATGTTTCCTTCATTAAGCCACTTGATTTTTGATAAATCAAAATCCAAATACGAAATTGGATGAATATGATTATTCTGCGGTGAATGGATACGTATATCTGTAGATGTAAATAGGATAGTAAATGACTGTTGAATCAGATCTGAAAGAATGTACAGTGTAACTTATTAATGTGAAATCTAAATATTCCTCGGGTATTACCTACCCATTAAAATATTTTCACCATTAACAATTTGTATGAAAGAATTATTAATTACATTCTTTATGAAAACATATATACATATATATTTTCTTCAGATGTAATCATGGATTTAATGAGTCAATAAGATATTAAACTCATTTGATTTATCATTAGTACTAGATTGCATAATCTCTAAAACTTTAGAAATTACATAATCGCCCTGACGAGCGAAGATAATCGATGTAGAACGATATGTAGAACGAAGATAAAGTAGATAGAACGATACGTAGAACGATGATTATGCTCGAGGTACAGAATGAGATGTTGAGGCATGTGATGTTGAAACTTGGGTTGTTGGTGGTACTGATGCTGATGTTGGTGGTACTGTTAGTGCCGGTGATGCTGCTGGTGCTTGTAAATTTTGAACCATATTCTCCAAGGTTAGCACTCGAGCTCGAAGTTCTTTAACTTCTTCTACTAACCCTGGTTGGTTATCAGTGTGAGGTAGAGATCGGATATCTTCTCTAGTTCCGTTAATGATAGTCTCAAGACAAAAAATTCTCGCAAAAAGGGTATAAACGGTGTTGCGAACAGGTTCGCCGGTGAGCGGGTCGAGTACTCCAAGGTTAGGTGGTAGATTCGGTTCATGATATGGAGTACCTTCTTCCCTTCTCCATAGGGTGAGTATGTCGCGAACCCACCCCCATCTTCTCCAGTAATCACGGTAGTTAATTGTTTGGTGTGCTCCCGTCACACTATCTTCGGAGTCAGAGGAACTTGGACGATTAGTAGAGGCCATCTTTCGCGATCACAGAAAAATATTTTTGGTATGAAACGTTTAGTGACAGCAACTGATAGTTGGATGGTATTATCAATGCATAATATGCATAGATATATATAGTACCAGGATTCCTTAAATTTCGGAGAAATTTACGTGAGATATCAGGAAAAGTTTATCGTAATAGATACGCTAAGATATGAATTAGCAGATACGCTAAGATATGGATTTTTCGGTACACTATCTATGCAATAAAGGCAGTAGGACATGTCTAGACTTAGAATGATAAGCAGGTAATTTTCGACACGAAATGATAAGCAAAACTTTTGACATGCAGACACGGTCGAAGTCCAGACCCGCTAATGCATCTAGACAACTATCAGCTAGACACACTAATGCAAGACCTGGTTCGCTAAGACCAACACTCTGATACCAACTGAAAGGACCCGTTCTAATCCACCTGGACGAAGTCATCAACATTTGGTCCCATTGCAATGATCGGCTCCAAGTAATGTCCTTATATTGAGCAAATGCACAGCGGAAGACTTAATTCGTACCTGAGAATAAACATGCTTTAAAGTGTCAACCAAAAGGTTGGTGAGTTCATAGGTTTATCATAACAATCATTTCAATATGTTAATAGACCACAAGATTTCATAATTAGAAACATAATACACTCGCAAGTGTATGTAAAGCATTCTAAGTGGTTGAGCACTTGGTAACCAGACTTAACATTTAATCAACGTCGCATATTCCCTTTATTATGAAATCTCACTACACCGTACCAAGTGTAGTCACCAAAACGAAGTACTGTGCAACCGTTGAATACTGGTCGTCCAGTCCGGTTGGGGTTGTCAGGCCCGATAGATCTATCAACAGGATTCGCGTTTACAATACCCATGTAAATAGTAGTTACCAAGCTACAGGAAAATATGCCAGTGGTACAACTCAACGTAGAATATATTTTTAAGTACTTGTGTCTATTCTGTAAACATTTATAAAAGCAGCGCATGTATTCTCAGCCCAAAAATATATATTGCAAAAGAAATTAAAAAGGGAGCAAATGAAACTCACCATAATGTATTTTGTAGTAAAAATACATATGACGACATTGAACAAGAGTAGGGTTGGTCTCGGATTCACGAACCTATATTGTTCATATATATATTAAAACACATAATTGTAATCGTACAACTTTATTAGTAATTTAATTGTTATTTTAATTATGTGTTCCTTAATAACCTAATTAATTAAAAAAATATATTAATATCGTTATGTTAGATTTATAAATATAGTTTTTTTATATAACTAACAGTTATTTGATAAAATAATATTGATAATACTAGCTAAAAAGGTGTTTTATTTAATAATAATAATAATAGTAATAATAACAAAAATGATAGTTTTTATAAAAAAAAATGACACCTTTAATGATAATGATAAAATGACAACTTTAATAAAAATGATACTTTTTAATAAAAATGTTAATTTTAATAATAATGAATATTAATAATAATAATTATAAAAATAACGATGTTACTAATAATAATAATGATACTAATAATAATAATAATGATACTAATAATAATACTTATAATAAAAAAAACAATAATAATGGTAATAGTAATACTACCTCAAGAAGTAATCCTTTTAAAAATAATGCCTCAATCAGGGCTCGAACCCCCGACCTCTCGCTCCTAACAACACCTCTAAACCAACTGATCTGTCTTACTTTTCTGAATTAATTCGTATATCATGTATATTTAATCCGTTTTTTTTTCTGTTAGCTCTTCTTCTTATTAAGCTAACAATCCGTATTCATCTCAGCCCAACAGGCCCAATCGAAAAACGGATAAGTAGATCACGGCCCAGCAGCAAATTTATAAGCCCAATACATCTATTTAACCTAGCCCAACTTTATTGTTAATACAGCTCGTGACTTTTAGGAATTATTTTGGTTCGTGATTTTAATAGAAAACAGGAACATAAAGCCGTATGTTCGGTTAAATCATCATCTTCTTCACAATCATTCGCGTTTCATTCGAATCATTATCATCGTTATTACTTAATAACTATTCATCATCAAAATCATTGTATCATCACATAATCATCATCTTTCGTTCTTCATCGTTCCTGATTTAGTTTAAGTGTGTGTCGTATGTGGGTGTGATCAAATTACAGACCGGTAATAGTAGGAATACAACGGTGGTGATATGGTGAGGTTATGGTGGTGTTCTAATGGTGATCTTGTGCTGTTTGAAGGTGGGTTTAAGAACGAAACTTTAACGACCCGTCAAAGTACACTTGACGACCATCGTTATCTTGGTCCCACAGCTTGATCATAACTCTATATGAATTTAATAAATAACCTTGCATTCTTTATTTAAAAATGATTTCCTATAAAGGAAACCTATCAAAATATGTAAGTTATTGTTTAACAAAAGCTGCCATCAAAAATATGCAGACTCTCTAAGCACAGCGGAAGCAATCAATCATGAACCTGAGAATAAAACATGCGAGTAACAGTCAACAAAAATGTTGAGTGAATTATAGGTTTAATATTGCAAACAATATTTAATTTAAACAACAAAAATTTATGTTTGAAAACATAAAAACTCCTTTTTGGACCACCAAATTATATGCTAGAAAACATATAATAACATTATTCCATTTACCGTGAGCCACCTGGTAACCACTTAACCATTTATTTACCCTTGCCAAACACAATAAATAATATACACCGAACAAGTGTATCTACAACAAAATACGAAGTACTAAACATTTCGATTATAAATTGCTAGCGCGACTAGCTCGAAATGGGGTTGTCAAACCTGATAGATCTATCCATAGGATTCGCGTTCACCAGTAGAAACCAGTGATTACAATTACCAGATTAGGGAATATTTTTGTTCAACGCACAATGAATAATTTAAACCAACTTCCACTTGTGTCCAAAATATAAAATAAATTGCATGTATTCTCATCCCAAAAGAGTTAAAATAGAAAAATGGGACTATAACTCACCTTAATAGCAAATGAAGTAACCACACAAATATGCGAACAGCAAATGAAGTAAAGTGATCAGGAATGATCACAACGCCGACCTATAAATAAAGCAGGTCGATATAAATAATTAACTTAGGTCAAGTCTTAGTATGATAGCTATTGTACATGTTGCAAGTAGTCATAGAACAATACTCACTATGCATCGGTTTGATCGGAACAGCTTACGGACACACACTTTCTATTTTTAGAAAGTTTCTATTTTTAGCAGGTTTCCATTTTTGGAAAGTTTCTATTTTTGGAAAGTTTCTATTTTTGGAAAGTTTCCAAATTTAGAAAGTTGCTATTTTAGGAAAGTTTATAAGTTAGGAAAGTTTCCTTAATTAGAAAGTCAACAAAAGTCAACTAAAAGTCAAAGTCAACCGAAAGTCAACTCAAAAGTCAACCTTGGTCAAACATAGTCAACATTAATTTAAAAGTGTAAGTTATAATAATAATGTAAGTTATAATGTTAATGAAAGTTAAATATGTCTAATTATGTCATAACATAAGTTTAATTAAATTAAAATGAATTATTAAAGTTAATATAAGTTTAAATGATATAATTAATATAACATAAGTATTTAATTAATTAATTAAATATTAGTCATAATATAAGTATTATTAATTAATAATAAATTTTAAATTATATCATAGGTATTATTAATTAATAATGAATTATTAATCATATCATAAGTTTCTAATTAAAATTATTAAACCATAAGTATTTAATAATTAAATCATAATTAAATACTAACTAAGTCTTATAATAATTAAATAATTATTTAATCCTTATTATAAGTCTTATAATAATAATCTCATAATATAAGTTTAGTACTTATCATAAGTATTTTCCATTAATAATAAAAGTATTATTAATCATAAGTTTAATTAAAAGTTTAATTAAATCATAAGTAATAATTAAATGATATAATAAATATACATATCATAAGTCTTAAATAATAATAATTACTTCTTATATCATAAGTAATTAATTAATAATGAAAGTCATTATTTTTATCCTAAGTTTAATAATTAACCATAAGTTTTAATCAAAAGTTCATCGGGTCGTATCTTGAGCCCCGGGTGTCGGTTTTCGGCGAGCCTTACATATATCTCCGCCTAAGAAAACCACCCAACACTTTGGTACACTCAAGAACACACCAAGAACAGCCCACAAGTCGTGATATACAGCCAATACACTACTTGGAACTTCAATTCAATCAAAAACGTGTTTTAGACGTAACGGGTGATTCGTGGCTCGGATTGAGATGACCCGAACATGAAAGTTCACCCCACCATCAGTCCTAACACACTAACACACCCCTAAAGTCACCAAATATGGTCACAAAGTCGGACCAAACCTGGTTCATACCAAAATCACATTTCAATCTTAACAAAATACCACTTTGATCATAATTAGGGTTCCGGGAATCGAAACGACATGAATCCGGAGTTTAAAATTAATGTCTTGATGAGAGGAACTCATCTAGATACTTTATTTTAACTTTTATAACAGTCACAATAACATAAAGACATGAATTAGCTGCTGTCCCAATTATATCAAACCGAAAACATATGTATTCGAGTAATTCTACGCATACCAACATCATTACAACAACCAATAGTCATCATCATCATACTATTAAAATAGACATCAAATACAGTAAAATAAAGAAAAATCAAAAGTTCTAGGGTTAGTATTTATACCCTAATCAAGAATTGATTAATATAGGCGTGTAGAGCTCGAAGAGATGAACGCGATGATGATTAAAGCTTCTTGATCCATGTAATATTTTGTGAGATGATGATGATGATGATGCTAGTGATGGGTGACGGCCAAAATAAGAAAAAGGAGGAGAGAAAATAATTTGGTTTAGGTTAAAATGAAAGTGAAATGAGGAGGTTATGGATTAAGATCACAAGAATGAGAGTTTGACAACTTTCCCCCCTCCCCTTGACAATTTCGGCCAAAAACTGAATGGGGTGGGCCCCATAGTGGCCCAATTTGATAAATAACAAAATCTTAGTGGCCCGAATGCCCGAACGAAACCCGAAACGCGAAAATGCCGCTACGCGATTGATTTTTCGGAGAGATAATAAATACGCGACGAATAAAATATATAAACACTATATTTAATCATATGACATCAAAATATCATATTTAAAATAATTAGAACTTAAAAATCCCAAAAGTTCGACCGTTGGTTTGAAAACCGAAAAGATTTTCCGGATAGAAATCCGCGACACGTAGAAACGTACAATTAAAGATATGAATACAAATATTCATATAACACATAATAATTAATATATTATTACAATAATAATAATATAGGTCATAGAAATGACGTGGCACGAATAATAATTAATGGTCGTTAAATAATTAACGGCAAAAGATAACGGAAAAAGTAGGGTCGTTACAGAAACCGTATGTATAGTGAGCACGTTGCAGTAACAATACACTGTTTATCTTCATCATTATTTGTCGGCCCCGTAACAGTAATATTGGAGTGATTTAGGGTTTATAGATAGAGAGAGAAAGTATGATAGATATAGGGTTATGGTGGTTTTGGATTCAAACAAGAAACAGACATCTAAACAGCATGTATAACTCGACTTGTAGTAGTCCTTTCGAGTAGTAACAGGAGGGTGGTTTTGTAGGTTTGTGGAGTTTGTTCAAATAACAGGAACAAAAAAACAAGTATGAATGAGGGTGGTGATTATAGAGAGAGAAGAGATGGAGAACGGTGAGAGATAATCAGTGATGGTGGTTTACGAAGACAAACCTCAATTATTCATTATCATCTTTGTCTCTCGCTGCAACAGGAGAACCAGAAACAGTAGGTTGCAGGTTTAGCAGGTTTTTGGGTGGTGGTTACGGTTAAAATAAGAAAAGAAGAGAGATATAGAGAGTGGTTTATATGGTGGTGGTGTCGTGAGTTTGGGGATAGAGATGGTGAACAGAAGACCATGGAGGTTTTCGGGTGTGGTGATATGAGTGATTGGTTTAGGTGAATCAAGATGAGGAAAGGAAGCAGAGAACTCGATTGGGTTTTGGTGAACATGGTGATCGATGGTGAAACAATGAGATGGTTGTTATGGGTGCATAAGAAGATAGTGATATGAGCGTTGCAAGGTGATGAGGTTAGAGGTCAGTATATTACACAGAAGAGGGGAAACAATATTACACAAATGGATATCGAGCATGTGTATCATGTATCCACCCATATATATAATATAATTGGAAGTGGGTGCAGAGAAACACTATGATAATTATTGCTTTCCCTAAATATCTTCATGAATAAACACAAACACAGTAAAGCCATCATTCACTGTTTTCATGTCGACATAATATTTAGGGATATTATTTTGTGTCCATTGCTAAACAGTTGACGTATGAAAATGTTCCTAAAAATCCCAAATTTTTAGATTAAACATATTAAATTATTTCACTCATTACCTGTTTGAAACCTGATCAAAAAGGTTCGAAAATTATTTATTTTCTCTTCCGATTTATATGTACGGAGTACTAATATTTTAACTTAAAAAGGCAAAAATACTTTTAACAAATCTAGAATCTTCGTAATCAATTTACACTCCAACTTTTATTTTAATCTTTCATAAACATGTATTATATCTATATTAAAACTAACGAAACGTCAACCGAGTGTCACTGACATTTACTAATTAGGCTCGAAATCATTTATTTTCCATTTACACTCTACATATATATAATCAGTTTTAAATAACAAGTGTTACCACATATATCTTATATATTTACAATTAACATTCATGTACATATACATATATATATGTTTAAATATATAAGTATCTATTTACAAATAGTGGTTCGTGAATCGCCGGGAATGATCTAAGGTAAATGAATGCAAGAAAACAGTTCAAAAGTTTTGATACTCAACCTAACAGATTTCTCTTATCGTGTCAAGAATATTAAATCGTATCGAGAGTTTGGTTCAAAATTAGTCGAAATTTTCTGGGTCGTGACAAAAGGGGACCAGAGTTTACTTGGGAAAGGTAAGACCAAATGCAAAAGAAATACCCTCACTTGTTCCCGGTTCCGGAAACGCAAGATCCCGAGGAAGAAACAACGATTACTACGCCTGCTTAAATTTCGGGACGAAATTTCTTTTAAGGAGTAGGTAATGTAACATCCCGCCTTTTTCCGTTTATCTTTTCGTCATACTATTTTAAATTCCTTTATGTAATTATAACATCTCCAGTTGATACGCGTTTTAAATTATCTCGTTTAGGTAATTCACGCACCCGAATGAAACTAGAGGGACCAAGCTTGCCAAAGTGCCAAACCTTTGACTAGGTCAAAGGGTCAACACCCTTTCTCATCCATTCATTCTATCCATTTCATTTTTCCTTTTCATTTAATACTTTTAAGTATTCTCTCAAATCTTCAAACAAAGAACTCATCATCCATCCAAGATCTAGCAAGTGTTTCACAAAACAAATTACATATTTGGAATCCTTGCAACTTCCTCTTCGATTCCATACCGATTTCATTACATTTTGGTAATTTTCTAAAATCACTAGATTTTGTATTCTTGATGTTTTTAACTTATAAAGTTGTTAATTAGTGTCTATGGCTCAAGTCTAACATGAATATATGATTTATATGTTCGATTTTGTTATTTGAAGTAACTAGCTTGAGTATGAACTTTGGTGTGCTTGATTTGGTGATTTGGTTGTTTGAATGTTGTTAAATGTTATAAATGCATGTATTAAATGTGTTCCTAGTATCACTAGCTTCAATTTGATGTGTAGGTTACTTGAGAAAACTCCATAAACTTGATTAGTGATTTTGGTGAATTTAGGTTAGGGTTTGATAAGCTTGAAATGAATATTTGATGCATTGAATGCCATGAATTATTGTTAGTAAGTAGTTAATCGTATTGTATGCTTGATTACCTACAAAACGCCTTGTTTTATGTATGCATTAAATGTCCGAATCATAAATGTGCACTTGTAAAATTTGAAGCATTAAATATGTGCATTGATTGATCATTTGTTTTGAAAAGTCGGTTATTGCAAATAAGGTTTTGGTTGGTAAAATGTATTTAGTTGTGTTCCTTGTCAAATTACCTTTTCAACGATATAAGATGCGTGTCATAAGTGTTTATGGTTTGTGATTTGTGTTTGATCGAAGTTCGAAAAAAGACTTGAACAATTGAAACTGATCAGGTACCAGCACCCGTTAAATGCCGCGGCGCGGCAGCCTTGGGTCCTGGCGCGACCTGTGATGACCCAGGAATTTCCGACCAAATTTTAAACTTAATCTTTATTGATTTCGACACGATAAGCAAAGTCTGTAATGTTGTGTTTATATAAGCAATTACCTTTTGACTGTTTCCGATGATTCATGAACCATTGCTTGTAAATATATGGATATATGTAAATATGTGTATATATAAATATATGTATATATATATATAATAACATGAACATTGATAAACTATGAAATATATTTATTATTATAAATAAATATGTAAAATAAAATACATTGTAATAAAAACTATTATTTTATATATAATATATGTATATTACTTGTATATATATATATATATATTGTTATATTTAATCTAATTATTTAATATATATTTATTTGCGTAGTAAATTTTGTTATTTAAAACTGTTTATATATATATACATAGTGTATATTATATATAATTAATTTTGAACTTAAATTGTAAATGTCTGTAACTTTCGGTTAACGTTTAATTATTTTTAAAATAGGTCTAATATATATATATATATATATATATATATATATATATATATATATATATATATATATATATATATATATATATATATATATATATATATATATATATATATATATATATATATGAAGTTTTAAAATAAAAATTGGTAATAATTTGATTTAAAAGATAATAGTTTTGATTAATATTTTTTTTACCTTTTCAACCTAAGTTTTTGTACTCCGTACATAATAATTGGAACAGAAAATAAATAATTATATAACCTTTTTGATCAGGTTTCATACAGCTAATGAGTGAAATAATTAAATATATTTAATCTAAAAATTTGGGATTTTTAGGAGCACTTTTATACGATAACTGTTTAGCAATGGACACACCCCGTGAAAACTGTCGGCACACTAATTCATTTCACCCGGCAGTTAACTCTACCATTCTGTTTCATGTCCATATCATATGGACTTTATTATTATTATTATTAATTATTATTATTTTTATATTAATATTATTACTGTTTTTGGCTTTATGATTTGTCCCTTCACTAAAGTTAACATACGGAGTAATATATGCAGCATGATTGACACATTATATCTCCACCCAATCTATCACCTTTCTTCCTTCCTAAAACCATCTATCTATTCTTTATACATTTTAATATACAATTCTTTCAAGAAACCCACCTACACCATATATCGAACATCACTTTGTCTCCTCACCTTCAACTCCTCCACTACCTATCTATGTCTATAATAAAATAAGTAAAGTGGAGCATAATAGCATGTTTTCATGACTATCAAATTAAAAGGAATCATGGGCAAAATAGATGTAACCACTATCCACATTTTTTTAAGGAAAACTTGGGTCTTTCTTTGGCTCCTTTGTGACTTTAAACCTCGGATACAGATCTCAGGTAATTTCCATTCGGATCTAAAGAAATTGGTAGAACGAGTTCCTGCAACTATTTCTGTATCTATTATCCTCTGTCAACAAAATCACCATTTCAACATCTCAAACAACCATCGCCTCCTCTTAGGGTTCTTATTCTGTTTCTGTTTCGAATCACGATTAACACTACCGAACACCACCTATGATTTTATGATTTTCGTTTTCTATTTTGGTCAAACACCCACAACCTAGCCTGCTCGATTTATTTTTTTTTCTCTATCAGTTTGATCACAACCGTTACAAACCACCACCTTTATGTTATATGTATATTTTTTTTATTCGAATTATACTGCACCTGTGTTCTATCTTATTACGAAACCCACGATGGTTAGTTACAACAAGAAAATGGTGAAAGATAAAGGCTACGGTACCCACTGTTTTGTTCCCACCGTTAACCATTTGTTTTTGTTGTAATCAAAACCAAAACAAACCCACCAATGAAGATTAACCGCTACACTTACTTACATAAATCCTTCATAAACCCTTGAACGATCTTCCACTACTCTGTCGTTCCTATTTCTGACCATGGTTAATCGTATGGGCATTTGGCTTTAAGAAGAAAAGCAAACTGCTCATTTCTGTGTAAAATAGTTAAACGTGGGAGTTAAAACAGAAATAATCTAATGGTTTAATGGTTGGGGAGGGTGTTGTTAAACGATTGGTCTTGAGTTCGAATCAAGACTTCTGCAAAACATTTGCTTCTTTTTTTTAAAAAACCGAATCACAGCACATCTATTTGAATGGGCCGAGATCTATTTCATTTCCTGTTGTGCCGTGGACTCAGCTTGAGAATTGGGCCGTGACCCATTTTCATGTGGACTGTAAATGTAATGATATTCCATGTTGATAATAATACACGAGGAAGTAGGACTTATGATGATGAATAGGGTTATGAACAAGTTGAAGGAAAATGGAAATAATGGTTTAAATGGAATTGATGTATGAAATGAAACAGAAATGTAAAGACAGAAGCATGATTAAGGGTGTTGTGTTTGTGCGAGAGGTCTCGGGTTCGAGCCTGGGCTCGGGCATATTTTTTAGAAACACATAGCATAATGGTTAAGAATGAATTCGGGTTAGCGGGACGTCACAAGTTCAAACCCGGACTTGGGCATTTATTTTAGGATTACTTCCTTGAGGTAGTTTACTTATTACTCATTAATATTATTATTAATAAAAATCATTATTATTATTATTAAGTATCATTATTATTAATATTATAATTATCATTATTTTTATCATTATTATTTTATTATCCCTATTATTATCATTTTAACATTTATATTATTTTTACATTAATATTATTATTATTATTATCATTTTTATTATTATTACTAGCATCATTATTATTTTTATAAAAATCATATTATTATTATTATTATCAATATTACTACTAATATTATTATTATTACTACAATAAAAATTAATCATATAGAAATATATTTAACTAAACTATATTAACATTTTTATTTATTTAAAATATATAAAATAAATACATTTAATTAAGATATTAATGAAACACATAATTTATTAAAATAACAAGTATATCACTAATAATATATAAATTCGTTCGATTTCAATTATATGTGTTAATATATATAAATGATATAGGTTCGTGAATCCGAGGCCAACCTTGCATTGTTCAGTATCGTCGTATGCATATTTTTACTACAAAATATCGTATTGTGAGTTTCATTTGCCTTTTTACCCTTTATATTTTTGGGCTGAGAATACATGCGCTGCTTTTATAACTGTTTTACGAAATAGACACGAGTAAATGAAACTACATTCTATGGCTGGATTATTAAATCGAATATGCCCCTTTTTAGTCTGGTAATCTAAGAATTAGGGAACAGACACCCTAATTGACGCGAATCCTAAAGATAGATCTATCGAGCCCAACAAGCCCCATCCAAAGTACCGGATGCTTTAGTACTTCGAAATTTATATCATGTCTGAAGGAGGATCCCGAAATGATGGGGATATTCTTATATGCATATTGTTAATGTCGATTATCAGGTGTTCAATCCATAGGAATGATTTTTGTCTCTATGCATGGGACGTATGTTTATGAGAAATGGAAATATGAAATCTTGTGGTCTATTAAAATTATGAAATGATTATTTATGTTAAACTAATGAACTCACCAACCTTTTGGTTGACACTTTAAAGCATGTTTATTCTCAGGTATGAAAGAAATCTTCCGCTGTGCATTAGCATATTAGAGACATTACTTGGAGTCATTCATGGCATATTTCAAAAGACGTTGCATTCGAGTCGTTGAGTTCATCAAGATTATTATTAAGTCAATTATAGTTAGATGTATTATGAAATGGTATGCATGCCATCAACCTTCGATGTAATGAAAGATTGTCTTTTCAAAAACGAATGCAATGTTTGTAAATGTATCATATAGAGGTCAAGTACCTCGCGATGTAATCAACTATTATGAATCGTTTATAATCGAGATGGACTTTGTCCGGATGGATTAGGATGGGTCTTCACAGTTGGTATCAGAGCGGTGGTCTTAGCGAACCAGGTCTTGCATTAGTATGTCTAACTGATAGTCGTTAGGATGCATTAGTGAGTCTGGACTTCGACCGTGTCTGCATGTCAAAAGTTTTGCTTATCAATAGTGTCAAAAATTAATTGCGTATCGTCATTCAAGTCTAGAAACGTCTTACTGCCTCTATTGCATAGACAGTGTATAGATAAATTCATATCTTAGCGTATTTGTTATTGTTATCTTTACCTGACAGCTTCCGTAGATTCCTCCGTAACTTATGGGATTTTAGTATTATATATGCATATATAAATTATGTATTGCAGGGTACTAATCTATATCCTATAATCTATTTCTTATCGAAAATCCTTCATTTGATCGTAAGAGATGAATCCTGCAACCAGTTCGAGTCCCTCAGATTCCGATAGCTATTCCGATAGTTATTCCGACAGCTATTCCGACATAGATGTTCACCTAAGCTCCGAAAGCAGTGTCACCGGCATGAATCAACCAATCAGCCATTATCAATTCATCTGTTGGGTTCGTAGTCGACTTAATTAATGGAGACGCGCAGAAGGCAATCCCTTTCACCAACCGAATTCACCTCTTGCCAATGAACCTGAAGCGTTTATCGGCGAACTTGTCCGAGACACCATTTTCAGTCTCATTTCCAGGGTAACTCGACAATATTATATTCTATCCACAATTTTGAACCTTATTCATCCACTCGTTCCGACCGACAATCATCCTGGAATAATAAGTCAACGAACTTCGCGCTCGAATAATCAATTCGGAGAATATGGTGCAAAATGTACCAGCTTCAGCAACATTGTGACGACCCGGAAATTTTTGACCAAATTTAAACTTTAATCTTTATATTATTCCGACACGATAAGCAAAGTTTGTTAAGTTAAATCTCAAGAATTTTAAACTGTGTTCATACATTCATTATAACCTCGACCAAATTCGACGATTCACGAACCGTTATATATAAATAGATATGTATATGTATATATATATTATAACTTGAGAATATTAATAAAGTATTAAACGTATAATACTTTACACGAACGTATTTGTTTCAATATGATTTTCGACGAAATTAAAAAAAATATATTAAATGATTGAATTATCAGAAACATTGAATTATCAGAAACATTGAATTATGATTACAAGTCTCTGTTGAGAGGTCCACTATAATTTGAGAAAATCTATTCCGCTTAACGATATTCAGAATAATTTGTAAAACTATTTATAAATAAAAACAAAAAGTGTCATTTACGAAAGTTAGACAAAAGTTAGTGGAGAATTGGTTTCCATAATATTCTATTAATCTATTTTCAAACGTACAAAGACGTTTTCAGTTTAAAAAGAACTTTATTATTAAAACGTATATAACTTTTATAAATATCTAGAATTACTTTTGACAACTCATTACTTAACCAGTATAATAAATATAACGATATTTATATTTTATTTCATTAAATATATATAACGATTTAAATTAATATTATATATATTTATACGCGTATTATACATACATAGTTTTTATACTTTTACTATACTTTAACTTTACCTTTACTTTACTTTTACTTTACTTTAACTTTAATAATTCACTTTAATAATTCATATTTTAATAATTCACTTTAATAATTCATACTTTAATAATTCACTTTAATAATTCATACTTTAATAATTCACTTTAATAATTCATACTTTAATAATTCACTTTAATAATTCATACTTTAATAATTCACTTTAATAATTCATACTTTAATAATTCACTTTAATAATTCATACTTTAATAATTCACTTTAATAATTCAAAAATCTATTATAAATAGAATTCAATAGGTTTCATTATTTCATAGAAACTTGAAAATATATTTCTCTAAACTCTCTCAATCGATTTTTATATATATATATATATATATATATATATATATATATATATATATATATATATATATATATATATATATATATATATTTGCTCTGTATTATTTCAAGATATTATTAGTATACATAAAATATTACGACGAAGTACTGTCCGAGTGATTTCAAAATAGTTTTTTTTAATGAGTCGAAGCTAAGGAAATTATGGGTTATAGCTATGGAGGTGATGGGTATGGTTCATGGGTATGCTCGTGAGGTCAATCTAGTGTTTATCATCCCTGTTGCGTCTACGTACTTTCCTGCAATATTGAATCTCAATATTGATACGTTCGTGAATTCGAGGCCAACCTTGCACTTGTTAAATGACATTATATGTATTTTTACTACGAAATACAGTATTGTGAGTTTCATTTGCTCCCTTTTATATATATTTTTGGGACTGAGAATACATGCGCTGTTTTTATTAATGTTTTACGAAATAGGTACAAGTACTAAAACTAATTCTACGTGGGTTTAAACCATAAATATACCCTTAGCTTGGTAACATTAAACTACTTGTCTATGTACGGTAGGCGCGAATCCTAAAGATAGATCTATTGGGCCTGACAAACCCCATCCTGACTATGGGATGCTTTAGTACTTCGAGGTTATTTTAAACACACCTGATCTGGTGTACTTCAGAGGGTAAAACATGAATGTTAAGGCTTGTTACCGGGTGCCTACAACTTATAGAATACTTTTATACACTTGCGAGTGTACATATATTTATAAACGGAAATCTTGTGGTCTATTAATATATTGAAATGATTGTTATGATAAACCTATGAACTCACCAACCTTTTGGTTGACACTTTAAAGCATGTTTATTCTCAGGTATTAAAGAAATCTTCCGCTGTGCATTAGCTCATTTTAAGGATATTACTTGGAGTCATTCATGGCATATTTTGAAAGACGTTGCATTCGAGTCATTGAGTTCATCAAGATTATTATTAAGCCAATTATAGTTGGATGTATTATGAAATGGTGTGCATGCCGTCAACTTTCGTTGTAAAGAAAGTTTGTCTTTTAAAAATGAATGCAATGTTTGTAAAATTTATCATATAGAGGTCAAATACCTCGCGATGTAATCAACTATTGTGAATCGTTTATAATGTATATGAACGGGTCCTTTCAGTTGGTATCAGAGCGGTGGTCTTAGCGAACCAGGTCTGCATTAGTGTGTCTAACTGATAGTCGTTAGGATGCATTAGTGAGTCTGGACTTCGACCGTGTCTGCATGTCAAAAGTTTTGCTCATTATTTTTGTCGAAAATTACCTGCTTATCATTCTTAGTCTAGACACATCTTATTGCATTGATTGCATGAATAGTGTATAGACAAAATTCATATCTTAGTGTATCTGCTAATTCATATCTTAGCGTATCTGTTACTGTAAACTTTGCCTGACATATTCCGTAAGTTCCTCCATGATCTACGAAACCTTTTGCTCTATATAATTAGAATACCACCCGATAGCCGGAAAATCATTTCATATCGAAATATTCTTTATTCAATCGTACGAAATGGAATTCGTTATTAGTTCAAGTCCCTCGGATTCCGAAATGGAATCCCACTCAAGTTCTGAAAGCAGTGTGACTGGAATGGATCAACCAATTAGTCATCATCTATTCTGGATGAATTGGGGATGGGTTCGTAGCCTCCTTAATCATTGGAGACAAGAAGAAGGTGATCCCTTCCATCCACCACATTGCCCTCTTGGCGAAGAACCTGAAGCACTTACCGGCGAACCTATCCGAAACACCATTTTCTCTCTTATTTCGAGAGTATCTCGTCACGATTACATACTACACCAAATTCTAGATTTTATTTATCCGCTCGTCTGAACTGACAATCACCCCGGTGTAATAGAAGAAGTCAACGAGCTTCGCGCTCGGGTAGTGGCTTTGGAGAATATGGTGCAAAGGTTACAAACACCAGCAGCAGCACCAACAGTATAAACAGTACCACCATCAGCAACACCAACAGTACCATCACCACCACCAACAACAACATCCACATCCCACACCGCAACATCACAATCTGTATCTCAAACATCAACGTCATACGCCCTGTAAATATCCAGGAATATCAACAACAACAAACGATGAAGTATTAATTCATAAACTTCATTAAAGAGATATCTCTGCGGCAGTTATGTAATCTCCAAAATCTTAGAGATTATTTAATTCTGACCGTAATTCGGATGAGTGAACGGAGATGGTAGAGTAGAAACTTTGATCGAAAATGGTGTACGATTTACAAGCTAGAATTGTTTTACCAACAGCATCAACAGGACCGTAGCATCATCAACACAGTCAGTGCCGTCAGCATCGTCAGAATCAACAGCACCTGTAACATCACAAACTCTGTCAGTTCAAGAATCATTGTGGACATCATTACGAATCAACAACAAATATATTGTATCAACGAGTTATGAAGTATTAACTCATTTCCAATCGAAAGATTTATATGTATATTTTATATGTATAAATTTTTAAACCATAATAAATCTTCCCGTACTAAGCTATTATGTGTGAATCTTAACTACTCAGTTAATTCATATTACAAATATGCAATGATGTACGTCCTTCTTCCGCAACTTAACCATCGTTAATTACAATCTCTGTCTCAATTCAATAAAAATCCAATTCATAATAAATCAAGTGTATTATTCGAATATATGTTTGATTTTACACTTTCATCATCGATGTACTCGAAACTTTTCAAATAACATCATTCGTACCTTGCGAAGTTCACAAGAATTTCACGAAAACCAACAAATAACAAAGTAATGATTCATAATTTCAATATTATTGAAGAAATACTTATGCAATTTATAAAGTTTTAGGGATTACTCAATTCTAGTTCCAACCATAAAACAAATGAGTTTAATTTAATATTAGCTCATTAAATCTATATTACATCTAAAGAAAATATACACATATATTTTCATAAAGACTGTAATAAACTTCTTTTGTACAAAATATTAATTGTGAAATTTTTTTTAACGGGTAGGTAATACCCGAGAGATATATAAATTCACAATTTATATATTACATTTTTCGAAACTGATTCAGCAATCATCAACTATACTCCCTACTTTCACAACAATATCCATTCTTTCATATAAATCAAAACAATCATACCCATTCAAATTCAATTACATATTCTGATTTTGAAATCGCATAATTCAATTCGAAATATAACCAGTATCATCACTCTTAGATTCCTATATCTTTCAAAGCTATACTTTGACTTCAAAACTGTGTTAGAACATCATATGTATTAACGATTACAATATGTGCTCAAACCCTTCGAAATTCCTGAAGACACTTCAACTAAGGAACAATTGAGATGATGATCCAACCACATGTTACCCACAGTTATACACCTGAAAAACTCTCAAAACCCAAGTCATAGTTCGACACGTATCCGTGTTAGACCCTTTGGCATTTACTAGCTAAAATAACTTTTCAATTCCGTTTCAAAATAGACAGTTTTGTCACAGCTCCAGCAAGTCAACTTCGACTTCTCAATCAAAATAGTCTTATTATAACCTCGAGAGATACGTTGCCCTTTCGCCAACGTTACCGGGGAATCGTTTATATTCGCCACATTAGCAATAAACTTACCAACAACTTCACTGATCTTTGACTTTCCAAAAAAAAATCATTATAATTATCGAAACCCTATCATATACTCATTCGTACCTTATAACAAGAATTGCCATACCAATTATTGAGAATCAGCAATCAGTATTTTGAAACCTCGCAACATGTCTACATCAACAATTACATATACACACAACGTCTACCTCCAAGACTTACATTCTTTGAATGAGAAATTTCTGAAAAACACCCTAAAATGCGAACCAGTTCTCGAAATTTTGAAAAATGCTGATGAAGCAGCAAAAACTGTAAACAACCTTAACAGTAAAAAGTTGGATGATAAAGGATAGTATATTGGCAAAGCTCAGAAAAAGAGAAGCTTTGGAACTGAAAAACGGATTGAGCAAAGTATGAAGGAGGCTGTGGACAAATCACAAAGGCTGGACCTGCCTTCAAAGAATCCAAATGATTCAGTACTTGCTGAAGTCATTAACGAATACCTTGCTCCTGACTCTAAACCCCTGCGGACAATATCCTTCATCATCCTCTGATATTAGACATTCTAAGATATCATCGTATCTTACATTATAAATTTCATCCATACTTCTGAAGATATTTTTATAATTATTCTTATCTGAAATCATTTACCTCTTCGCGCTATCTGTATTATATCATAAAATAAAACTATTTTAGTTTCTAAATTCTGAAACATTCGAGTTTAAAATAGGAATATTCTTGAAGAAGTGTTGGGAGCTGAAGCATGAGTTAGTATAATGTAATGACACTTGATCAACGTGATTATATTACAGTAATTCATGCCGAGTTTCTAAATGGAACATGATGATTCACAGATCATAACGTCATCATGTGCTATGTTACACGACTCTTGTATTCTCTTTGATCTCTAAATATCAAGAAAATATTTCTTGATGATTCGGCCTTTTCCGAGGTATTCTGGTAATTTGACAAGTCAAGATCGTGCCATTACAATTTCCTTCCTAGAACATTAACAATGTTCATTCCGAAATTTATATCTGCGAATTCTGGACCATTACAAGCAGTGCTTAATCTCAAGAAGAAGAAACAAAAGGACAAAGCTCCGAACTAGAAATGGGAGTATAAATCATAGAAAATAGAAGAGAGCATTAACTGTGGATGACAATGATTATAGAAGAAGCAAGGACTTTGAAATATAAGGGAAGATATAAAACTCAACAACAACCCAGAAATCACAAACCGTATATATCAATGCATATAGCAATATAAAGACACGGGAGAACTAAAAACACTATAAAACCAAGAGTATAGTAGAAGTAAATAGAGTCTTCCGGAGGCAGATGAAAAAGAAGAGCGACAGATATGAAAGTGAGGAGTATATCAAGAATCAGCACTGGATGAAGCATATTGACAAATACTTTAAAATATGAGTTGAGAAGGTGTGAGTTGTAAGAAAACAAATGAGGTGGATTTATAGTGAAATATCCGACAGAGAAATCAAAATGGATTATCGCATTAATTCGAAGAGGATCATAATTTCCTTAATCACCGAATAATCAAATCCAATATAGATTACAAAAATTTTCTTTTCGGAGATCAATCGTGATGACGACAAAAGATACGACGAATCACTATTATCTTATTTCATTCATTTACGATAACTTCACTCACACGCTTCGAGTAATCGAATTATTTTATCCATTTTTCTTGAACATGATAAAACTCTATAATCGTTATAATAACATTCCCATTGTTAGTCATGACGACCTCTATCAAATTTCGGGGACGAAATTTCTTTAACGGGTAGGTACTGTGACGACCCGGAAATTTCTGACCAAATTTAAACTTTAATCTTTATATTATTCCGACACGATAAGCAAAGTTTGTTAAGTTAAATCTCAAGAATTTTAAACTGTGTTCATACATTCATTATAACCTCGACCAAATTCGACGATTCACGAACCGTTATATATAAATAGATATGTATATGTATATATATATTATAACTTGAGAATATTAATAAAGTATTAAACGTATAATACTTTACACGAACGTATTTGTTTCAATATGATTTTCGACGAAATTAAAAAAAATATATTAAATGATTGAATTATCAGAAACATTGAATTATCAGAAACATTGAATTATGATTACAAGTCTCTGTTGAGAGGTCCACTATGATTTGAGAAAATCTATTCCTCTTAACGATATTCAGAATAATTTGTAAAACTATTTATAAATAAAAACAAAAAGTGTCATTTACGAAAGTTAGACAAAAGTTAGTGGAGAATTGGTTTCCATAATATTCTATTAATCTATTTTCAAACGTACAAAGACGTTTTCAGTTTAAAAAGAACTTTATTATTAAAACGTATATAACTTTTATAAATATCTAGAATCACTTTTGACAACTCATTACTTAACCAGTATAATAAATATAATGATATTTATATTTTATTTCATTAAATATATATAACGATTTAAATTAATATTATATATATTTATACGCGTATTATACATACATAGTTTTTATACTTTTACTATACTTTAACTTTACCTTTACTTTACTTTTACTTTACTTTAACTTTAATAATTCACTTTAATAATTCATATTTTAATAATTCACTTTAATAATTCATACTTTAATAATTCACTTTAATAATTCATACTTTAATAATTCACTTTAATAATTCATACTTTAATAATTTACTTTAATAATTCATACTTTAATAATTTACTTTAATAATTCATACTTTAATAATTCACTTTAATAATTCATACTTTAATAATTCACTTTAATAATTCATACTATAATAATTCACTTTAATAATTCATACTTTAATAATTCACTTTAATAATTCAAAAATCTATTATAAATAGAATTCAATAGGTTTTATTATTTCATAGAAACTTGAAAATATATTTCTCTAAACTCTCTCAATCGATTTATATATATATATATATATATATATACATATATATATATATATATATATATATATATATATATATATATATATATATATATATATATATATATATTGCTCTGTATTATTTCAAGATATTATTAGTATACATAAAATATTACGACGGAGTGCTGTCCGAGTGATTTCAAAATAGTTTTTTTTAATGAGTCGAAGCTAAGGAAATTATGGGTTATAGCTATGGAGGTGATGGGTATGGTTCATGGGTAAGCTCGTGAGGTCAATCTAGTGTTTATCATCCCCGTTGCGTCTACGTACTTTCCTGCAATATTGAATCTCAATATTGATACGTTCGTGAATTCGAGGCCAACCTTGCACTTGTTAAATGACGTTATATGTATTTTTACTACGAAATACAGTATTGTGAGTTTCATTTGCTCCCTTTTATATATATTTTTGGGACTGAGAATACATGCGCTGTTTTTATTAATGTTTTACGAAATAGGCACAAGTACTAAAACTAATTCTACGTGGGTTTAAACCATAAATATACCCTTAGCTTGGTAACATTAAACTACTTATCTATGTACGGTAGGCGCGAATCCTAAAGATAGATCTATTGGGCCTGACAAACCCCATCCTGACTATGGGATGCTTTAGTACTTCGAGGTTATTTTAAACACACCTGATCTGGTGTACTTCAGAGGGTAAAACATGAATGTTAAGGCTTGTTACCGGGTGCCTACAACTTATAGAATACTTTTATACACTTGCGAGTGTACATATATTTATAAACGGAAATCTTGTGGTCTATTAATATATTGAAATGATTGTTATGATAAACCTATGAACTCACCAACCTTTTGGTTGACACTTTAAAGCATGTTTATTCTCAGGTATTAAAGAAATCTTCCGCTGTGCATTAGCTCATTTTAAGGATATTACTTGGAGTCATTCATGGCATATTTTGAAAGACGTTGCATTCGAGTCATTGAGTTCATCAAGATTATTATTAAGCCAATTATAGTTGGATGTATTATGAAATGGTGTGCATGCCGTCAACTTTCGTTGTAAAGAAAGTTTGTCTTTTAAAAATGAATGCAATGTTTGTAAAATTTATCATATAGAGGTCAAATACCTCGCGATGTAATCAACTATTGTGAATCGTTTATAATGTATATGAACGGGTCCTTTCAGTTGGTATCAGAGCGGTGGTCTTAGCGAACCAGGTCTGCATTAGTGTGTCTAACTGATAGTCGTTAGGATGCATTAGTGAGTCTGGACTTCGACCGTGTCTGCATGTCAAAAGTTTTGCTCATTATTTTTGTCGAAAATTACCTGCTTATCATTCTTAGTCTAGACACATCTTATTGCATTGATTGCATGAATAGTGTATAGACAAAATTCATATCTTAGTGTATCTGCTAATTCATATCTTAGCGTATCTGTTACTGTAAACTTTGCCTGACATATTCCGTAAGTTCCTCCAAGATCTACGAAACCTTTTGCTCTATATAATTAGAATACCACCCGATAGCCGGAAAATCATTTCATATCGAAAAATTCTTTATTCAATCGTACGAAATGGAATTCGTTATTAGTTCAAGTCCCTCGGATTCCGAAATGGAATCCCACTCAAGTTCTGAAAGCAGTGTGACCGGAATGGATCAACCAATTAGTCATCATCTATTCTGGATGAATTGGGGATGGGTTCGTAGCCTCCTTAATCATTGGAGACAAGAAGAAGGTGATCCCTTCCATCCACCACATTGCCCTCTTGGCGAAGAACCTGAAGCACTTACCGGCGAACCTATCCGAAACACCATTTTCTCTCTTATTTCGAGAGTATCTCGTCACGATTACATACTACACCAAATTCTAGATTTTATTTATCCGCTCGTCTGAACTGACAATCACCCCGGTGTAATAGAAGAAGTCAACGAGCTTCGCGCTCGGGTAGTGGCTTTGGAGAATATGGTGCAAAGGTTACAAACACCAGCAGCAGCACCAGCAGCATAAACAGTACCACCATCAGCAACACCAACAGTACCATCACCACCACCAACAACAACATCCACATCCCACACCGCAACATCACAATCTGTATCTCAAACATCAACGTCATACGCCCTGTAAATATCCAGGAATATCAACAATAACAAACGATGAAGTATTAATTCATAAACTTCATTAAAGAGATATCTCTGCGGCAGTTATGTAATCTCCAAAATCTTAGAGATTATTTAATTCTGACCGTAATTCGGATGAGTGAACGGAGATGGTAGAGTAGAAACTTTGATCGAAAATGGTGTACGATTTACAAGCTAGAATTGTTTTACCAACAGCATCAACAGGACCGTAGCATCATCAACACAGTCAGTGCCGTCAGCATCGTCAGAATCAACAGCACCTGTAACATCACAAACTCTGTCAGTTCAAGAATCATTGTGGACATCATTACGAATCAACAACAAATATATTGTATCAACGAGTTATGAAGTATTAACTCATTTCCAATCGAAAGATTTATATGTATATTTTATATGTATAAATTTTTAAACCATAATAAATCTTCCCGTACTAAGCTATTATGTGTGAATCTTAACTACTCAGTTAATTCATATTACAAATATGCAATGATGTACGTCCTTCTTCCGCAACTTAACCATCGTTAATTACAATCTCTGTCTCAATTCAATAAAAATCCAATTCATAATAAATCAAGTGTATTATTCGAATATATGTTTGATTTTACACTTTCATCATCGATGTACTCGAAACTTTTCAAATAACATCATTCGTACCTTGCGAAGTTCACAAGAATTTCACAAAAACCAACAAATAACAAAGTAATGATTCATAATTTCAATATTATTGAAGAAATACTTATGCAATTTATAAAGTTTTAGGGATTACTCAATTCTAGTTCCAACCATAAAACAAATGAGTTTAATTTAATATTAGCTCATTAAATCTATATTACATCTAAAGAAAATATACACATATATTGTGACGACCCGGAAATTTCTGACCAAATTTAAACCTAACCTTTATATGTTTCCGACACGATAAGCAGAATTTGTAATATTGAATCTCAAAAAGTTTAGAACTACATTCATGTAATCAATTACCCTTTGACCGTGTTTGACGATTCACGAACAATTATGTGTATATAGATATGTATATATAATATATAATAACTGAAAACATTAACAAAGTATTTGATATATATGATACTTTACATGAACGTATTTGTTTCGATATATTTATCGACAGAATTAAGAGATAATATCAAATGATTGAATTATCAGATACATTATGATATGATTACGGGCCAATGTTATGAGGTCCACTGTGATTTAAGAAATCTATTCTTTTTGACAATATTCAGAAAATGGTAAAGTGATCTATAAGTAAGAACGTGGAGTGTAAATAACTTAGATGTTGGATATCGACAAGTTAAGTAACTCGACATTTTTCATTAAGATGATTTCATACGTTTATTAAACCTTTGGACTTTATCCCATGCTTCACCAACAGACTGTAATTTAAAAACTTGAAACCTATTATGAATATATATAATTCTACTTTTCTAAAATGTTTTATGATATAACGATTTAAATTAATATTAAATATATTTATACGCGTATTATACGTACATAGTTTTATACTTTTACTATACTTTAACTTTACCTTTACTTTACTTTTACTTTACTTTTACTTTACTTTTACTTTACTTTAACTTTAATAATTCACTTTAATAATTCACTTTAATAATTCACTTTAATAATTCATACTTTAATAATTCACTTTAATAATTCATACTTTAATAATTCACTTTAATAATTCATACTTTAATAATTCATTTTAATAATTCATACTTTAATAATTCACTTTAATAATTCAAAAATCTATTATAAATAGAATTCAATAGGTTTTATTATTTCATAGAAACTTGAAAATATATTTCTCTAAACTCTCTCAATCGAATTACATATATATATTTACTTAGTATTATTTCAAGATATTATTAGTATACATAAAATACTACGACGGAGTTATATTCAGACGATTTCAAAATAAGTTTTCAAACGGGATAGAGCTAAGGAAATTATGGGTTATAGCTATAGAGGTTATGGATATTGTTCGAGGGTATTGCTCGTGAGGTCAACCTAACGTTTATCATTTTCGTTGCCTCTACGTACTTTCCTGCAATATTGAATCATAATATTGATACGTGAGCATTCATATCTTATCTTTTATATATTAATAGTGTATCCCTGACTAGTGCTCGAGTATATATGATTATGCATGTTTGTATGCTTAGTTTCGTCGTTAAATAGTTTATGATAAATCACGAATTTGATACATATGCTACTGAGATAAGGTATATGATATGCATGTCGTTGAAAAGCTAAAGAAAAATTAATAACTTTTCATTTAGAAATCGTGTGGGTTCGATGAATGGATTAAAAGATATGGTCAACTGAATTATTATTAATTTTAATATTACTATTAAAACGATTATTATAATTGTTATCAGTTGATGTTATTACTAAAATTATTTTTATTACTAAAAATTAATATTTTTATTGAAACTATCATTTTATTATTTTTATCATTATTATTATTATCAATATTATTTAATCAAATAAATATGCGTACAAAGATATTTTTATCACACGTAATATAATTACATTAATAATACATACCACTATATTTTTATGATATTAAGTGAATTTTATAAATTTTATTACTTGAGATATATAAAAGTATATTTTTATCATATATGAATTTAAATATAAATTTTTATTTATTAATAAATGACTTGTATTATTTAGTATAATAAGATCTGATAAATATATTTAAATATATAAAACGACTATATATAAGTTATATAATAAACATGTATAGATTTTGGAAGTCATTTTGGGTCAAGTTGACTTTTGTTGACTTTTGCATGTCGGTCTCGAGCATTAGGATTGTGATACACTACGACCTGACCTAAATTGTTAGACAGATATTGACCAACATATAAATATATATATATATACTTAATATAGGTTCATGAATCCGAGACAAACCATGCACTTGTTCAGTGCCGTCATATACATAATTGCTACGAAATACAGTATTGTGAGTTTCATTACTCCCTTTTTATATATATTTTTGGGCTGAGAATACATGCGTTGTTTTATAAATGTTTTACGAAATAGGCACAAGTACTAAAACTAATTCTATGTGGGTTTAAACCAGAAATATACCCTTAGCTTGGTAACATTAAACTACTTGTCTATGTACGGTAGGCGCGAATTCTAAAGATAGATCTATTGGTTCTGACAAACCCCATCCTGACTATGGGATGCTTTAGTACTTCGAGGTTATTTTAAACACACCTGATCTGGTGTACTTCAGAGGGTAAAACATGAACGTTAAGGCTTGTTACCGGGTGCCTACAACTTATAGAATACTTTTATACACTTGCGAGTGTACAAATATTTATAAACGAAAATCTTGTGGTCTATTAATATATTGAAATGATTGATATGATAAACCTATGAACTCACCAACCTTTTGGTTGACACTTTTAAGCATGTTTATTTTCAGGTATTAAAGAAATCTTCCGCTGTGCATTAGCTCATTTTAAGGATATTACCTGGAGTCATTCATGACATACTTTGAAAGACGTTGCATTCGAGTCGTTGAGTTCATCAAGATTAATATTAAGTCAATTATAGTTGGATGTAATATGAAATGGTATGCATGCCGTCAATTTTTGATGTAAAGAAAGTTTGTCTTTTAAAAACGAATGCAATGTTTGTAAAACGTATCATATAGAGGTCAAATACCTCGCGATGTAATCAACTATTGTGAATCGTTTATAATGTATATGAACGGGTCCTTTCAGTTGGTATCAGAGCGGTGGTCTTAGCGAACCAGGTCTGCATTAGTGTGTCTAACTGATAGTCGTTAGGATGCATTAGTGAGTCTGGACTTCGACCTTGTCTGCATTTCAAAAGTTTTGCTCATCATTCTTGTCGGAAATTACCTGCTTATCATTCTTAGTCTAGACACATCTTATTGCATTGATTGCATGAATAGTGTATAGACAAAATTCATATCTTAGCATATCTACTAATTCATATCTTAGCATATCTGTTACTGTAAACTTTGCCTGACATATTCCGTAAATTCCTCTGTAATCTACGAAACCTTTTGCTCTATATAATTAGAATACCACCCGATAGCCGGAAAATCATTTCATATCCAAAAATTCTTTATTCAATCGTACGAAATGGAATTCGTCATTAGTTCAAGTCCCTCGGATTTCGAAATGGAATCCCACTCAAGTTCCGAAAGCAGTGTGACCGGAATGGATCAACCAATTAGTCATCATCTATTCTGGATGAATTGGGGATGGGTTCGTAGCCTCCTTAATCATTGGAGACAAGAAGAAGGTGATCCCTTCCATCCACCACATTGCCCTCTTGGCGAAGAACCTGAAGCACTTACCGGCGAACCTATCCGAAACACCATTTTCTCTCTTATTTCTAGAGTATCTCGTCACGATTACATACTACAACAAATTCTAGATTTTATTTATCCGCTCGTCCGAACCGACAATCACTCCGGTGTAATAGAAGAAGTCAACGAGCTTCGCGCTCGGGTAGTGGCTTTGGAGAATATGGTGCAAAGGTTACAAACACCAGCAGCAGCACCAGCAGCATAAACAGTACCACCATCAGCAACACCAACAATACCATTACCACCACCAACAACAACCGCATCGCAAACCTCAACTTCACAATCTGTCCCATGAGCATCGACGTCATACGCCCTGTAGATACTAAGGAATACCACAACGATGAAGTATTGATTCATAACTTCATTGGGAAAACATTCTACAACGATTATGTAATTTCTAAAGTTTAGAAATTATCTATCCTAGCCTTAACCATAAATCAAGTGAGTTTAATTTAATATTAACTCATTAAATCTATATTACATCTGAAGAAATATACACATATATTTCCATAAAGACTGTAATAAAATTATTTTGTACAAAATATTAATTGTGACATTTTTTTTAACGGGTAGGTAATACCCGAGAGATATATAAATTCACAATTAATATGTTACATTCTTCGAATCTGATTCAGCAAATCATCCATTATACTCCCTACTTTCACAACAATATACATTCTTTTATAGAAATCAAAACAACCATACTCATTCAAAAATCTAATTACATATTCTGATTTTGAAATCGCCGAATTCAATTCAAGTTATAAACGATATCATCACTCTTAGATTCTTACATCTTTCAAAGCTATACTTTAACTTCAAAACTGTGTTAGAACATCGTATGTATATTAACGATTATAATCTGTGTTCAAGCCCTTCGAAATACCTGAAGACACTTCAAATAATGAACAATCGAGATGATGATCCAACCACATGTTATCCACAGTTATGTACCTGAAAAACTCTTGAAACCAAAGTCATAATTTAACATGTATCCATGTCAGACCTTTTGGCATATACTAGCTAAAATAACTTTTCAATCCCTTCTAAAAATAGACGATTTTGTCACAGCTCCAGCAAACCAACTTCAATTGTTCATTCGAATAAGCCTTATTATAATGATTACCCCTTCATCATTATTACTGGGGAACCTTTCATATCTCGCCACATTAGCAGTAAACTTATTAACAACTTCATTGATCTTTGACTTTCCGAAAAAGCTTTATATTTATCAAAATCCCATCATTTACTCATCTGCATCTTGTAACGAGAATTGCCATATGAATCATCAGAAATTAGCAATCAGTATTTTAAAATCTCGCAGCATGTCTACGCCAACAATTATATGTGTCTATCTTCTGGACTTATATACTTTGAATGTGAAGTTTCTGAAAAACACCCTAAACTGCGAACTAGTTCTCGAAATACTGATGAAGCATCAAAAACTGTAAACGATCTTAACAGTAAAAAGTTTGATGACAAAGAATAGTAAGGTGGAAAAGCTGAGAAAAAGAGAAGGTTTGGAACTGGAAAACGAATTGAACAGACTATGAAGGAGGCTGTGGACAAATCACAAAGACTAAATCTGCCTTTAAAGAATCCAAATGATTCAGTGCCTGCTAAAGTCATTAACGAATACCTTACTCTTTATTCTAAACCTTCACAGACAAATCTTCTTCATCATCCATCTATGTTAAGAATTCTAAGATATTACCGTATCTTTTATTATAAATATCTTCGATATTCCTGAAGATATTTTCACAATTATTCTTATCCAAAATCTTCTATCTATTCGCAATATCTGCGTTACAACATAAAAAGAAACTGTGTTAGTTTCTAAATTCTGAAGAAGAAAAAATTCGAATTTAAAATAGGAAGTTTTTGAAGTAGTATTGGGAACTGAAGCATGAGTTAGTATAATATAATGACACTTGATCAATGTGATTATATTACAGTAAGTCATACTGAGTTTCTACTGCAACGTGATGATTCACAAAACATACCGTCATCATGTACTATTTACACGACTCTTACATTCTACCCAATTTCCAAACATATTAAGAACATATCATCTTGATAGCTCTATATTTTAGGATATTCTGGTAATTTGCCAAATCGAGATCGTGCCATTACGATTTTCTTCTTGGAACATTAACTATGTTCATCCAAAAATTCATATCTACAAATTCTGGACCATTATCCGCTTGACTTAAGGTCGGGAAGAGAAAACGAAAGCATGAAGCTCCGAAATATAATGGAGAATATAAAGCCCGATAACAACCCCGAAATTACAAACCTTGTATATCAATGCGTATAGCAATATAAAGACACAGGAGAATGAAAAACACAATAACCCCAAGGTAATGGTAGAAGAAAATAACTTCCTCCGGTGGTAGATGAAAAAGAAGAATGACAGATATGAAAGTTAAGAGTATATCAAGAATCAATAGTGGATGAAGCATATTAACGAATGCTTTAAAGTATGAATTGGGGAGAAAGACTAGAAGGTGTGAGCTGTGGAAATAAAGAAACGAAGGGGTGGATTTATAGTAAAATATCAGACAGAAAAATCGAGACAGATTATCGCATTTAATCAAATAAGATCCTGATTTCCTTAATCGCCAAAGAACCAAATCTTATTGCAAAGATTTTCTTTAAATTCCATGAATTCCGGAAATCAATCATAACTACGTCATCGGTTAAAACGAATATACGTTTACTCATTTCACTCTCTTGCGATAGCTTCACTTATACTCTTCGCGTAATCAAATTGTTTTATCTATATTACTCAATGATGATAAAACTCTATTTATCAACTCATATTCGTCATGAAAACATTTTTAAAGTTAGCCATGACGACCTCGATCAAATTTCGGGACGAAATTTCTTTAACGGGTAGGTACTGTGACGACCCGGAAATTTCCGACCAAATTTAAACCTAACCTTTATATGTTTCCGACACGATAAGCAGAATTTGT
The DNA here is from genome assembly GCF_046630445.1 of Rutidosis leptorrhynchoides. Lineage (NCBI taxonomy): Eukaryota > Viridiplantae > Streptophyta > Magnoliopsida > Asterales > Asteraceae > Rutidosis > Rutidosis leptorrhynchoides. Next base: position 557,777,733 of record NC_092335.1, read on the forward strand.
AATGTTGAATCTCAAAAAGTTTGGAACTACATTCATGTAATCAATTACCCTTTGACCGTGTTCGACGATTCACGAACAATTATGTGTATATAGATATGTATATATAATATATAATAACTGAAAACATTAACAAAGTATTTGATATATATGATACTTTACATGAACGTATTTGTTTCGATATATTTATCGACAGAATTAAGAGATAATATCAAATGATTGAATTATCAGATACATTATGATATGATTACGGGCCAATGTTATGAGGTCCACTGTGATTTAAGAAATCTATTCTTTTTGACAATATTCGGAAAATGGTAAAGTGATCTATAAGTAAGAACGTGGAGTGTAAATAACTTAGATGTTGGATATCGACAAGTTAAGTAACTCGACATTTTTCATTAAGATGATTTCATACGTTTATTAAACCTTTGGACTTTATCCCATGCTTCACCAACAGACTGTAATTTAAAAACTTGAAACCTATTATGAATATATATAATTCTACTTTTCTAAAATGTTTTATGATATAACGATTTAAATTAATATTAAATATATTTATACGCGTATTATACGTACATAGTTTTATACTTTTACTATACTTTAACTTTACCTTTACTTTACTTTTACTTTACTTTTACTTTACTTTAACTTTAATAATTCACTTTAATAATTCACTTTAATAATTCACTTTAATAATTCATACTTTAATAATTCACTTTAATAATTCATACTTTAATAATTCACTTTAATAATTCATACTTTAATAATTCACTTTAATAATTCATACTTTAATAATTCACTTTAATAATTCAAAAATCTATTATAAATAGAATTCAATAGGTTTTATTATTTCATAGAAACTTGAAAATATATTTCTCTAAACTCTCTTAATCGAATTACATATATATATTTACTTAGTATTATTTCAAGATATTATTAGTATACATAAAATACTACGACGGAGTTATATTCAGACGATTTCAAAATAAGTTTTCAAACGGGATAGAGCTAAGGAAATTATGGGTTATAGCTATAGAGGTTATGGATATTGTTCGAGGGTATTGCTCGTGAGGTCAACCTAACGTTTATCATTTTCGTTGCCTCTACGTACTTTCCTGCAATATTGAATCATAATATTGATACGTGAGCATTCATATCTTATCTTTTATATATTAATAGTGTATCCCTGACTAGTGCTCGAGTATATATGATTATGCATGTTTGTATGCTTAGTTTCGTCGTTAAATAGTTTATGATAAATCACGAATTTGATACATATGCTACTGAGATAAGGTATATGATATGCATGTCGTTGAAAATCTAAAGAAAAATTAATAACTTTTCATTTAGAAATCGTGTGGGTTCGATGAACGGATTAAAAGATATGGTCAACTGAATTATTATTAATTTTAATATTATTATTAAAACGATTATTATAATTGTTATCAGTTGATGTTATTACTAAAATTATTTTTATTACTAAAAATTAATATTTTTATTGAAACTATCATTTTATTATTTTTATCATTATTATTATTATCAATATTATTTAATCAAATAAATATGCGTACAAAGATATTTTTATCACACGTAATATAATTACATTAATAATACATACCACTATATTTTTATGATGTTAAGTGAATTTTATAAATTTTATTACTTGAGATATATAAAAGTATATTTTTATCATATATGAATTTAAATATAAATTTTTATTTATTAATAAATGACTTGTATTATTTAGTATAATAAGATCTGATAAATATATTTAAATATATAAAACGACTATATATAAGTTATATAATAAACATGTATAGATTTTGGAAGTCATTTTGGGTCAAGTTGACTTTTGTTGACTTTTGCATGTCGGTCTCGAGCATTAGGATTGTGATACACTACGACCTGACCTAAATTGTTAGACAGATATTGACCAACATATAAATATATATATATATATATACTTAATATAGGTTCATGAATCCGAGACAAACCCTGCACTTGTTCAGTGCTGTCATATACATAATTGCTACGAAATACAGTATTGTGAGTTTCATTACTCCCTTTTTATATATATTTTTGGGCTGAGAATACATGCGCTGTTTTATAAATGTTTTACGAAATAGGCACAAGTACTAAAACTAATTCTATGTGGGTTTAAACCAGAAATATACCCTTAGCTTGGTAACATTAAACTACTTGTCTATGTACGGTAGGCGCGAATTCTAAAGATAGATCTATTGGGTCTGACAAACCCCATCCTGACTATGGGATGCTTTAGTACTTCGAGGTTATTTTAAACACACCTGATCTGGTGTACTTCATAGGGTAAAACATGAACGTTAAGGCTTGTTACCGGGTGCCTACAACTTATAGAATACTTTTATACACTTGCGAGTGTACATATATTTATAAACGAAAATCTTGTGGTCTATTAATATATTGAAATGATTGATATGATAAACCTATGAACTCACCAACCTTTTGGTTGACACTTTTAAGCATGTTTATTTTCAGGTATTAAAGAAATCTTCCGCTGTGCATTAGCTCATTTTAAGGATATTACCTGGAGTCATTCATGACATACTTTGAAAGACGTTGCATTCGAGTCGTTGAGTTCATCAAGATTAATATTAAGTCAATTATAGTTGGATGTAATATGAAATGGTATGCATGCCGTCAATTTTTGATGTAAAGAAAGTTTGTCTTTTAAAAACGAATGCAATGTTTGTAAAACGTATCATATAGAGGTCAAATACCTCGCGATGTAATCAACTATTGTGAATCGTTTATAATGTATATGAACGGGTCCTTTCATATATTTTCATAAAGACTGTAATAAACTTCTTTTGTACAAAATATTAATTGTGAAAATTTTTTTAACGGGTAGGTAATACCCGAGAGATATATAAATTCACAATTTATATATTACATTTTTCGAAACTGATTCAGCAATCATCAACTATACTCCCTACTTTCACAACAATATCCATTCTTTCATATAAATCAAAACAATCATACTCATTCAAATTCAATTACATATTCTGATTTTGAAATCGCATAATTCAATTCGAAATATAACCAGTATCATCACTCTTAGATTCCTATATCTTTCAAAGCTATACTTTGACTTCAAAACTGTGTTAGAACATCATATGTATTAACGATTACAATATGTGCTCAAACCCTTCGAAATTCCTGAAGACACTTCAACTAAGGAACAATTGAGATGATGATCCAACCACATGTTACCCACAATTATACACCTGAAAAACTCTCAAAACCCAAGTCATAGTTCGACACGTATCCGTGTTAGACCCTTTGGCATTTACTAGCTAAAATAACTTTTCAATTCCGTTTCAAAATAGACAGTTTTGTCACAGCTCCAGCAAGTCAACTTCGACTTCTCAATCAAAATAGTCTTATTATAACCTCGAGAGATACGTTGCCCTTTCGCCAACGTTACCGGGGAATCGTTTATATTCACCACATTAGCAATAAACTTACCAACAACTTCACTGATCTTTGACTTTCCAAAAAAAAAATCATTATAATTATTGAAACCCTATCATATACTCATTCGTACCTTATAACAAGAATTGCCATACCAATTATTGAGAATCAGCAATCAGTATTTTGAAACCTCGCAACATGTCTACATCAACAATTACATATACACACAACGTCTACCTCCAAGACTTACATTCTTTGAATGAGAAATTTCTGAAAAACACCCTAAAATGCGAACCAGTTCTCAAAATTTTGAAAAATGCTGATGAAGCAGCAAAAACTGTAAACAACCTTAACAGTAAAAAGTTGGATGATAAAGGATAGTATATTGGCAAAGCTCAGAAAAAGAGAAGCTTTGTAACTGAAAAACGGATTGAGCAAAGTATGAAGGAGGCTGTGGACAAATCACAAAGGCTGGACCTGCCTTCAAAGAATCCAAATGATTCAGTACTTGCTGAAGTCATTAACGAATACCTTGCTCCTGACTCTAAACCCCTGCGGACAATATCCTTCATCATCCTCTGATATTAGACATTCTAAGATATCATCGTATCTTTCATTATAAATTTCATCCATACTTCTGAAGATATTTTTATAATTATTCTTATCTGAAATCATTTACCTCTTCGCGCTATCTATATTATATCATAAAATAAAACTATTTTAGTTTCTAAATTCTGAAACATTCGAGTTTAAAATAGGAATATTCTTGAAGAAGTGTTGGGAGCTGAAGCATGAGTTAGTATAATGTAATGACACTTGATCAACGTGATTATATTACAGTAATTCATGCCGAGTTTCTAAATGGAACATGATGATTCACAGATCATAACGTCATCATGTGCTATGTTACACGACTCTTGTATTCTCTTTGATCTCTAAATATCAAGAAAATATTTCTTGATGATTCGGCCTTTTCCGAGGTATTCTGGTAATTTGACAAGTCAAGATCGTGCCATTACAATTTCCTTCCTAGAACATTAACAATGTTCATTCCGAAATTTATATCTGCGAATTCTGGACCATTACAAGCAGTGCTTAATCGCAAGAAGAAGAAACAAAAGGACAAAGCTCCGAACTAGAAATGGGAGTATAAATCATAGAAAATAGAAGAGAGCATTAACTGTGGATGACAATGATTATAGAAGAAGCAAGGACTTTGAAATATAAGGGAAGATATAAAACTCAACAACAACCCAGAAATCACAAACCGTATATATCAATGCATATAGCAATATAAAGACACGGGAGAACTAAAAACACTATAAAACCAAGAGTATAGTAGAAGTAAATAGAGTCTTCCGGAGGCAGATGAAAAAGAAGAGCGACAGATATGAAAGTGAGGAGTATATCAAGAATCAGCACTGGATGAAGCATATTGACAAATACTTTAAAATATGAGTTGAGAAGGTGTGAGTTGTAAGAAAACAAATGAGGTGGATTTATAGTGAAATATCCGACAGAGAAATCAAAATGGATTATCGCATTAATTCGAAGAGGATCATAATTTCCTTAATCGCCGAATAATCAAATCCAATATAGATTACAAAAATTTTCTTTTCGGAGATCAATCGTGATGACGACAAAAGATACGACGAATCACTATTATCTTATTTCATTCATTTACGATAACTTCACTCACACGCTTCGAGTAATCGAATTATTTTATCCATTTTTCTTGAACATGATAAAACTCTATAATCGTTATAATAACATTCCCATTGTTAGTCATGACGACCTCTATCAAATTTCGGGGACGAAATTTCTTTAACGGGTAGGTACTGTGACGACCCGGAAATTTCTGACCAAATTTAAACTTTAATCTTTATATTATTCCGACACGATAAGCAAAGTTTGTTAAGTTAAATCTCAAGAATTTTAAACTATGTTCATACATTCATTATAACCTCGACCAAATTCGACGATTCACGAACCGTTATATATAAATAGATATGTATATGTATATATATATTATAACTTGAGAATATTAATAAAGTATTAAACGTATAATACTTTACACGAACGTATTTGTTTCAATATGATTTTCGACGAAATTAAAAAAAAATATATTAAATGATTGAATTATCAGAAACATTGAATTATCAGAAACATTGAATTATGATTACAAGTCTCTGTTGAGAGGTCCACTATGATTTGAGAAAATCTATTCCTCTTAACGATATTCAGAATAATTTGTAAAACTATTTATAAATAAAAACAAAAAGTGTCATTTACGAAAGTTAGACAAAAGTTAGTGGAGAATTGGTTTCCATAATATTCTATTAATCTATTTTCAAACGTACAAAGACGTTTTCAGTTTAAAAAGAACTTTATTATTAAAATGTATATAACTTTTATAAATATCTAGAATCACTTTTGACAACTCATTACTTAACCAGTATAATAAATATAACGATATTTATATTTTATTTCATTAAATATATATAACGATTTAAATTAATATTATATATATTTATACGCGTATTATACATACATAGTTTTTATACTTTTACTATACTTTAATTTTACCTTTACTTTACTTTTACTTTACTTTAACTTTAATAATTCACTTTAATAATTCATATTTTAATAATTCACTTTAATAATTCATACTTTAATAATTCACTTTAATAATTCATACTTTAATAATTCACTTTAATAATTCATACTTTAATAATTTACTTTAATAATTCATACTTTAATAATTTACTTTAATAATTCATACTTTAATAATTCACTTTAATAATTCATACTTTAATAATTCACTTTAATAATTCATACTATAATAATTCACTTTAATAATTCATACTTTAATAATTCACTTTAATAATTCAAAAATCTATTATAAATAGAATTCAATAGGTTTCATTATTTCATAGAAACTTGAAAATATATTTCTCTAAACTCTCTCAATCGATTTATATATATATATATATATATATATATATATATATATATATATATATATATATATATATATATATATATTTGCTCTGTATTATTTCAAGATATTATTAGTATACATAAAATATTACGACGGAGTGCTGTCCGAGTGATTTCAAAATAGTTTTTTTTAATGAGTCGAAGCTAAGGAAATTATGGGTTATAGCTATGGAGGTGATGGGTATGGTTCATGGGTATGCTCGTGAGGTCAATCTAGTGTTTATCATCCCCGTTGCGTCTACGTACTTTCCTGCAATATTGAATCTCAATATTGATACGTTCGTGAATTCGAGGCCAACCTTGCACTTGTTAAATGACGTTATATGTATTTTTACTACGAAATACAGTATTGTGAGTTTCATTTGCTCCCTTTTATATATATTTTTGGGACTGAGAATACATGCGCTGTTTTTATTAATGTTTTACGAAATAGGCACAAGTACTAAAACTAATTCTACGTGGGTTTAAACCATAAATATACCCTTAGCTTGGTAACATTAAACTACTTGTCTATGTACGGTAGGCGCGAATCCTAAAGATAGATCTATTGGGCCTGACAAACCCCATCCTGACTATGGGATGCTTTAGTACTTCGAGGTTATTTTAAACACACCTGATCTGGTGTACTTCAGAGGGTAAAACATGAATGTTAAGGCTTGTTACCGGGTGCCTACAACTTATAGAATACTTTTATACACTTGCGAGTGTACATATATTTATAAACGGAAATCTTGTGGTCTATTAATATATTGAAATGATTGTTATGATAAACCTATGAACTCACCAACCTTTTGGTTGACACTTTAAAGCATGTTTATTCTCAGGTATTAAAGAAATCTTCCGCTGTGCATTAGCTCATTTTAAGGATATTACTTGGAGTCATTCATGGCATATTTTGAAAGACGTTGCATTCGAGTCATTGAGTTCATCAAGATTATTATTAAGCCAATTATAGTTGGATGTATTATGAAATGGTGTGCATGCCGTCAACTTTCGTTGTAAAGAAAGTTTGTCTTTTAAAAATGAATGCAATGTTTGTAAAATTTATCATATAGAGGTCAAATACCTCGCGATGTAATCAACTACTGTGAATCGTTTATAATGTATATGAACGGGTCCTTTCAAACATCACCGGCACCAACAGTACCATCAGTAACAGCACCAGTACCATCAACAATTCATGTTTCAATATCACTATCTGTACTACGAGTATGATCTTCGTTCTACGTATCGTTCTACTTCATTTATCTTCAAGTTTGCCACTTGATTTCATCTCAAATCTCATTGAATCTTGACAATTATAATCCTCGTTCAAACCTTTCATGATCCTTGAAAATACCTCAAACTAAAGGATGAACCAACCGCACTTCATCTACAAAAGAAAAGACTTATGCATATAGTTATGCACCTGAAAACACTCGAAATCTGAGTAAACGTTTGAAACGTATCTGTGCTAACTCCTTTGGCATTGTTATTGTCGAAATTAACTTTGCAATTTCTTTTCAAATTAGCCAATTTCATCACAGCTTCAGCAAATCAATTTCGACTTTTCATTCGAATGAACTCTATTATAACTTTGATATATAAGTTCGCCTTTAGTCATTGTTATCGGGAAACCTTTTATATTCCACCATATTACCATCATCGTTTAATCATCTAAAAACAAAATTTTCCTAAAACCACCTCAAATTGATAACCAATGATTCAGATATCGTAGCATTAAATGCAGAGGAAACAGAAAAAAATGGTAGATGGTCTAAACGGCCAAAAGTTTGATGATAAAGAAAGGAGTGTTAGGAATGCTCGATAGAAAATTTGGTACTGAAAAACAGATTGAGCTAACCATGAAGGAGATCAAGGACAAATACAAGGACCATACCCTATATTCAAAGAATCCAGGTAATTCTGGATCCGATGAAACCTTCAACGAATATCTTGCTCCGTACTCGTGTTAAAATCTTGCGGAAAATCTTTCTTCATCAACCTTCGAACTTAGAAATTCCAAAATATCATCATAAATATCTTCGATATTTCTGAGGATATTTTCATAAATATTCTCGTTCGAAATTATATACCTCTTCGTGCTATCTGTAATACATTATACTGGAAAATTTCTGTAAAATCTAAGTATAAACTATGAATGAATTCTGAAGTAGTGTTGGGAACTGAAGCACGAGTTAGAATAATATAATAACACTTGATCAACGTGATTATATTACAGTAAGTTATGCTGAGTTTCTATTGGAACGTGATGATTCACAGATCATAACATCATCATGTGCCATGTTACACGACTCTTACATTCTATCTAATCTCTAAATATATCAAGAACATAATTTCTTGATAGTTCTATCTTTTCTCTTGAATTCTGGTAACTTAACCACTCGAGATCGTGCTATTACAATCTCTCTTAGAACATTAGTCATGTTCATTCGAAAACCCATAACTACAAATTCTGGACCATTACTGGTTATACTTAGAGTCGAGAAGAGAATAAAAAGGCAAAGAGCTCCGGTATATAAGGAAAAATATAAAGCCCAATGATATCACTAAAATTACAAACCGTGGATATCAGTGCGTATAGCAATAAAAAGACACGGAAGGATTATACATACAATAATCCCTAGAGCATAGTAGAAATAAACAGATTCTTTCGGTGGGAGTTAGAAAAGAAGAACGATCATTACGATAGTCAGAATAAGAACAAGAATTAGAACCGGATTAAGCATTATTATAATCTTTTGGATATATGAACTAAGAAAGAAGGTATAGGAATGGTGAAAACTAATGGAACGGAAAAAGTAGAATTTATAGTGGAAATACCAGACAGAGTAATCGAGGCAGATCACCGTATTTAATTATAGACAGCTTAATTCGCCGAAGAATTAAATCTTTTAGATTTCGAAGATTTTCTTTAAATTCCGGAATTCAACCCTCTACGTCAAAGGATTAAGACGCACCTTGCTTTCTAAATTCAACCCTGACTCTGTCAAAAGTTAAGATGAATCTTTACTTTTCTATTTCACTCTTTGGTGATAGCTTCATTCGTACTCTTCGAATAATCGAATTATTTCTATCCATATTACTCAATGATGATAAAACTTAATTTATCAACTCATATTCATCATGAAAACATTTTTATTGTTAGCCATGACCACCTCACTCAAATTTCGGGACGAAATTTCTTTAACGGGTAGGTACTGTGATGACCCGGGAATTTCCGACCAAATTTTAAACTTAATCTTTATTGATTTCGACACGATAAGCAAAGTCTGTAATGTTGTGTTTATATAATCAATTACCTTTTGACTGTTTCCGATGATTCATGAACCATTGCTTGTAAATATATGGATATATGTAAATATGTGTATATATAAATATATGTATATATATATATATATATATATATATATATATTATATATATATATATATATATATTATATATATATATATATATATATATATATATATATATATATATATATATATATATATAAAATAACATGAACATTGATAAACTATGAAATATATTTATTATTATAAATAAATATGTAAAATAAAATACATTGTAATAAAAACTATTATTTTATATATAATATATGTATATTACTTGTATATATATATATATTGTTATATTTAATCTAATTATTTAATATATATTTATTTACGTAGTAAATTTTGTTATTTAAAACTGTTTATATATATATATATATACATAGTGTATATTATATATAATTAATTTTGAACTTAAATTGTAAATGTCTGTAACTTTCGGTTAACGTTTAATTATTTTTAAAATAGGTCTAATATATATATATATATATATATATATATATATATATATATATATATATATATATATATATATATATATATATATATATATGAAGTTTTAAAATAAAAATTGGTAATAATTTGATCAAAAAGATAATAGTTTTGATTAATATTTTTTTTACCTTTTCAACCTAAGTTTTTGTACTCCGTACATAATAATTGGAACAGAAAATAAATAATTATATAACCTTTTTGATCAGGTTTCATACAGCTAATGAGTGAAATAATTAAATATATTTAATCTAAAAATTTGGGATTTTTAGGTGCACTTTTATACGATAACTGTTTAGCAATGGACACACCCCGTGAAAACTGTCGGCACACTAATTCATTTCACCCGGCTGCTAACTCTACCATTCTGTTTCATGTCCATATCATATGGACTTTATTATTATTATTATTAATTATTATTATTTTTATATTAATATTATTACTGTTTTTGGCTTTATGATTTGTCCCTTCACTAAAGTTAACATACGGAGTAATATATGCAGCACGATTGACACATTATATCTCCACCCAATCTATCACCTTTCTTCCTTCCTAAAACCATCTATCTATTCTTTATACATTTTAATATACAATTCTTTCAAGAAACCCACCTACACCATCTATCGAACATCACTTTGTCTCCTCACCTTCAACTCCTCCACTACCTATCTATATCTATAATAAAATAAGTAAAGTGGAGCATAATAGCATGTTTTCATGACTATCAAATTAAAAGGAATCATGGGCAAAATAGATGTAACCACTATCCACGTTTTTTTAACGAAAACTTGGGTCTTTCTTTGGCTCCTTTGTGACTTTAAACCTCGGATACAGATCTCAGGTAATTTCCATTCGGATCAAAAGAAATTGGTAGAACGAGTTCCTGCAACTATTTCTGTATCTATTATCCTCTGTCAACAAAATCACCATTTCAACATCTCAAACAACCATCGCCTCCTCCTAGGGTTCTTATTCTGTTTCTGTTTCGAATCACGATTAACACTACCGAACACCACCTATGATTTTATGATTTTCGTTTTCTATTTTGGTCAAACACCCACAACCTAGCCTGCTCGATTTATTTTTTTTCTCTATCAGTTTGATCACAACCGTTACAAACCACCACCTTTATGTTATATGTATATTTTTTTTATTCGAATTATACTGCACCTGTGTTCTATCATATTACGAAACCCACGATGGTTAGTTACAACGAGAAAATGGTGAAAGATAAAGGCTACGGTACCACTGTTTTGTTCCCACCGTTAACCATTTGTTATTGTTGTAATCAAAACCAAAACAAACCCACTGAAAGGACCCGTTCATATACATTATAAACGATTCACAATAGTTGATTACATCGCGAGGTATTTTGACCTCTATATGATACATTTTACAAACATTGCATTCGTTTTTAAAAGACAAACTTTCTTTACAACGAAAGTTGACAGAATGCACACCATTTCATAATACATCCAACTATAATTGACATAATAATAATCTTGATGAACTCAATGACTCGAATGCAACGTCTTTCAAAATATGCCATGAATGACTCCAAGTAATATCCTTAAAATGAGCTAATGCACAGCGGAAGATTTCTTTAATACCTGAGAATAAACATGCTTTAAAGTGTCAACCAAAAAGGTTGGTGAGTTCATAGGTTTATCATAATAATCATTTCAATATATTAATAGACCACAAGATTTCCGTTTATAAATATATGTACACTCGCAAGTGTATAAAAGTATTCTATAAGTTGTAGGCACCCGGTAACAAGCTTTAACGTTCATGTTTTACCCTCTGAAGTACACCAGATCAGGTGTGTTTAAAATAACCTCGAAGTACTAAAGCATCCCATAGTCAGGATGGGGTTTGTCAGGCCCAATAGATCTATCTTTAGGATTCGCGCCTACCGTACATAGACAAGTAGTTTAATGTTACCAAGCTAAGGGTATATTTCTGGTTTAAACCCACATAGAATTAGTTTTAGTACTTGTGCCTATTTCGTAAAACATTTATAAAACAGCGCATGTATTCTCAGCCCAAAAATATATATAAAAAGGGAGTAATGAAACTCACCATACTGTATTTCGTAGTAAAAATACATATAACGTCATTTAACAAGTGCAAGGTTGGCCTCGGATTCACGAACCTATATTAATTATATATATTTATATGTTGGTCAATATTTGTCTAACAATTTTTGGTCAAGTCATAGTGTACCACAATCCTAATGCTCGAGACTAATATGCAAAAGTCAACAAAAGTCAACTTGACCCAAAATGACTTCTAAAATTTATACGTGTTTATTATATAACTTAGCTATAGTCGTTTTATATATTTAAATATATTTATTAGATTTTATAATAATAAAAGTCATTTATTAATAAAAATTTATATTAACGTTTATATATGATAAAATATACTTTTATATATCTTAAGTAGTAAAATTTATAAAGTTCACTTAATATCGTAAAACTATAGTGGTAAGTATTATTAATGTAATTATATAACGCGTGGTGAAAAATATCTTTGTATCCCCTATTTATTTGATAAAATAATATTGATCATAATAATAATAAGTAAAAGTTGTATTATTTTGTAATAATAATTATTATTATTCTATAAAAAAAATAACAATATTTATATTTACTAAAAATGTTATTATGATAAAATGATAATACTAACATAATAGTAATAATGATATTTTATAATAACAATGATATTTCTATTAAAATAATAACGACGATAGTAATAATAATCATTTTAACAATAATACTAAAATTCAGTTGGATTTAACTTCAAATCCGTTCATCGAAACCATTCGATATCTAAATGAAAAGTTCTTAATTTTTCGCTAGCTTTCCAATGACATGCATATCATATACCCTATCTCAGTAGCATATGTATCTAATTCAGGATTCAACAAACCTATCTAAGGACAATATCGAATGTACAAGCATGCATAATCCTATATACTCGAGCACTAGTCAGGGATACACTATTGATATATAAAAGTTAAGTTATGAGTGCTCACGTATCAATATTGAGATTCAATATTGCAGGAAAGTACGTAGACGTAACGGAGATGATAAACACTAGATTGACCTCACGAGCATACCCATGAACCATACCCATCACCTCCATAGCTATAACCCATAATTTCCTTAGCTTCGACTCATTCAAAAAAACTATTTTGAAATCACTCGGACATCACTCCGTCGTAATATTTTATGTATACTAATAATATCTTGAAATAATATAGAGCAAATATATATATATATATATATATATATATATATATATATATATATATGTAAATCGATTGAGAGAGTTTAGAGAAATATATTTTCAAATTTCTATGAAATAATGAAACCTATTGAATTCTATTTATAATAGATTTTTGAATTATTAAAGTGAATTATTAAAGTATGAATTATTAAAGTGAATTATTAAAGTATGAATTATTAAAGTGAATTATTAAAGTATGAATTATTAAAGTATGAATTATTAAAGTATGAATTATTAAAGTGAATTATTAAAGTATGAATTATTAAAGTGAATTATTAAAGTATGAATTATTAAAGTGAATTATTAAAGTTAAAGTAAAGTAAAAGTAAAGTAAAGGTAAAGTTAAAGTATAATAAAAATATAAAAACTATGTATGTATAATACGTGTATAAATATATATAATATTAATTTAAATCGTTATATATATTTAATGAAATAAAATATAAATATCGTTATATTTATTATACTGGTTAAGTAATGATTTGTCAAAAGTGATTCTAGATATTTATAAAAGTTATATACGTTTTAATAATAAAGTTCTTTTTAAACTGAAAACTTTTTTGTACGTTTGAAAATAGATTAATAGAATATTATGGAAACCAATTCTCCAATAGCTTTTGTCTAACTTTTGTAAATGACACTTTTTACTTTTATTTATAAATAGCTTTACAAATTATTCCGAATATCGTTAAGAGGAATAGATTTCTCAAATCATAGTGGACCTCTCAACAGAGACTTGTAATCATAATTCAATGTTTCTGATAATTCAATCATTTAATATATATATATATATATATATATATATATATATATATATATATATATATATATATATATATATATATATATATATATATATATATATATATATATATATTTTTAATTTCGTCGATAATGATATTGAAACAAATACATTCATATAAAGCATTATACTTTTAAATGCTTTGTTGACATTTTCAATTTATAACATATACACATATACATACATATTCATATATGTTCATTTAATAGTTCGTGAATTATTGGAATTTGGTCGAGGTTTAAATGAATGTATAAACATAGTTTAAAATTCTTGAGATTTAACTTAACAAACATTGCTTATCGTGTCAGAATAATATAAAGATAAAGTTTAAATTTAGTCGGAAATTTCCGGGTCGTCACAGTACCTACCCGTTAAAGAAATTTCGTCCCCGAAATTTGATAGAGGTCGTTATGGCTAACAATGAGAATGTTATTATGACGATTATGAAGTTTTATCATGTCTAAGAAGTATGGATAAAATAATTCGATTACTCAAAGCGTATGAGGGAAGTTATCGTAAATGAAGGAAATAAGATTATAGTGATTCGTCATATCTTTTGACGTCATCACAATTGATCTCCGAATTTAAAGAAAATATTTGTAATCTATGTTGGATTTGATGCTTCGGTGATTAAGGAGATTATGATTCTCTTCGAATTAATACGATAATCCATCTTGATTTCTCTGTCGGGTATTTCACTATAAATCCACCTCCTTCGTTTCCTTACAACTCACACCTTCTATTCTTTCTCCCTCAACTCATATTTTAAAGTATTTGTCAATATGCTTCATCCAGTACTGATTCTCGATATACTCTTCACTTTCATATCTGTCGTTCTTCTTTTTCATCTGCCTCCGGAAGAATCTATTTACTTCTACTATACTCTC
Source organism: Rutidosis leptorrhynchoides (assembly GCF_046630445.1). Lineage (NCBI taxonomy): Eukaryota > Viridiplantae > Streptophyta > Magnoliopsida > Asterales > Asteraceae > Rutidosis > Rutidosis leptorrhynchoides. The sequence continues at coordinate 557,792,996 of NC_092335.1, forward strand.
GGTTTTATAGTGTTTTTAGTTATTCCGTGTCTTTATATTGCTATATGCATCGATATATACGGTTTATAATTTTTGGGTGGTTGTTGGGTTTTATATCTTCCCTTATATTTCAAAGCCCCTGCTTTTGTCTTCTATAATCATTGACATCCAAGTTAATGCTCCCTTCTATTTGCTGCGATTTATACTCAAATTTCTATTTTGGAGTTTTGTCCTTTCGTTTCTTCTTCTTGCGATTAAGCAATGTTTGTAATGGTCCAGTATTCGCAGATATGAATTTCAGAATGAACATAGTTAATGTTCTAAGAAGGAAATGGTAATGGCACGATCTTGATTTGTTAATTTACCAGAATACCCTGAAAAGACCGAATCATCAAGAAAATATATTCTTGATATTTTTAGAGATTAAATAGAATACAAGAGTCGTGTAACATGGAACATGATGACGGCATGGTCTGTGAATCGTCATGTCCCATTAGAAATTCAGCATGACTTACTGTAATATAATCACGTTGATCAAGTGTCATTATATTATACTAACTCATGCTTCAGTTCCCAACACTACTTCAAAACATTCATAATTTAAACTCGAAAGTTTATAGAATATAGAAACTAATAGTTTCTTATATGATGTAACACTGATAGCGCAAAGAGATAAATGACTTCAGATAAGATTAGTTGTGAAAATATCTTCAGAAATATCGCGGATATTTATAATGAAAGATATGATAATATCTTAGAATTTCTAATATTGATGGATGATGATGAAGATTTGTCTGTAAAGGTTTAGAATAAAGAGTAAGGTATTCGTTAATGACTTTAGCAGGCACTGAATCATTTGGATTCTTTGAAGGCAGATTTAGTCTTTGTGATTTGTCCACAGCCTCCTTCATAGTCTGTTCAATCCGTTTTCCAGTTCCAAACCTTCTCTTTTTCTCAGCTTTACCACCTTACTATTCTTTGTCATCAAACTTTTTACTGTTAAGATCGTTTACAGTTTTTGATGCTTCGTCAGCATTTCAAGAACTAGTTTGTAGTTTAGAATATTTTTCAGAACTTCACATTCAAAGTATGTAAGTCTAGGAGATAGACGTTTTACGTACACATATAACTGTTGGCGTAGACATGCTGCGAGATTTCAAAATACTGGTTACTGTTTTTCGATGATTCGTATGACAATTCTCGTTACAAGATGCGAATGAGTAAATGATGTGATTTCAATAAATATAATGATTTTTCGAAAAGTCAAAGATAATTGAAGTTGTTGGTAAGTTTATTACTAAGGTGGCGAGATATGAAAGGTCCCCAGTAACGATGATGAAAGGGCAACGTATCTATCGAGATTATAATAAGACTAGTCCGACTGAAAAGTCAAAGTTGACTTGCTGGAGCTGTGACAAAACTGTCTACTTTGAAAAGGAATTGAAAAGTCATTTTAGCTAATAAATGCCAAAGGGTCTGACACGGATACGCGTCGAACTATGAATTTGGCTTCGAGAGCTTTTTAGGTACATAAATGTGGGTAATATGTGGTTGGATCATCATCTCGATTGTTCATTGTTTGAAGTGTCTTCGAAAACTTCGGAGAGTTTGAACACAGTTTGTAATCGTTAATATACATATGATGTTCTAACACGGTTTTGAAGTCAAAGTATAGCTTTGAAAGATGTAGGAATCTAAGAGTGATGTCTTCTGTTAAATCATGACTTGGATTTTGATTTGTTAAAATCAGAATGCGTAATCAAATTTGAGTGAGAATGGTTGTTTTGATTTCTATACAAGAATGTATATTGTTGTGAGATTTTGGGAGTATAGTTGATGATTTGCTTAATCAGATTCGAAAAATGTAATATATTAATTGTGAATTTATATATCTCTCGGGTATTACCTACCCGTTAAAAAAAATTTCACAATTAATATTTTGTACAACAGAATTTTATTACAGTCTTTATGAAAATATATATGTGCATATTTTCTTCAGATGTAATATAGATTTAATGAGTTAATATTAAATTAAACTCATTTGATTTACGGTTGAAACTAGAACTGAATAATCCCTAAAGACTTTAGAAATTACATAACTTTTACGGAGTATTTATTCAATAAAATTGAAATTATGAATTAATACTTCGTTATTTGTTGGTGTTTGTAACCCTTGCACCATATTCTCTAAAGCCACTACTCGAGAGCGAAGCTCGTTGACTTCTTCTATTACATCGGGTGATTGTCGGTTCGGACGAGCGGATAAATAAAATCTAGAATTTGATGTAGTATATAATCGTGACGAGTTACTCTGAAAATGAGAGAGAAAATGGTATTTCGGATAGGTTCGCCGGTAAGTGCTTCAGGTTCATCGCCAAGAGGGCAATGTGGTGGATGGAAGGGATCACCTTCTTCTTGTCACAAATTATTGAGGAGGCTACGAACCTATCCCCAATTCATTCATAATAGATGATGGTTAATTGGTTAATCCATTCCGGTCGCACTGCTTTCGGAGCTTGAGTGGGATTCCATATCGGAATTCGAGGGACTTGAACTAATGACGAATTCCATTTCATTCGATTGAATAAAGAATTTTTTCGATATGAAATGATTTTTCGGCTATCGGGTGGTATTCTAATTACATAGAATATCTATATATATAGCGCAAAAGATTTCGTAGATTACGGAGGAAATTACGGGATATGTCAGGCAAAGTTTACAGTAACAGATACGCTAAGATATGGATTAGCAGATACGCTAAGATATGAATTTTGTCTATACACTATTCATGCAATCAATGCAGTAAGACGTGTCTAGACTAAGAATGATAAGCAGGCAATTTCCGACAAAAATGATAAGCAAAACTTTTGACATGCAGACACGGTCGAAGTCCAGGCTCATTAATGCATCCTAACGACTATCAGTCAGATACACTAATGCAGACCTGGTTCGCTAAGACCACCGCTCTGATACCAACTGAAAGGACCCGTTCATATACATTATAAATGATTCACAATAGTTGATTACATCGCGAGGTATTTTGACCTCTATATGATACATTTTACAAACATTGCATTCGTTTTTAAAAGACAAACTTTCTTTACAACGAAAGTTGACAGAATGCACACCATTTCATAATACATCCAACTATAATTGACATAATAATAATCTTGATGAACTCAATGACTCGAATGCAACGTCTTTCAAAATATGCCATGAATGACTCCAAGTAATATCCTTAAAATGAGCTAATGCACAGCGGAAGATTTCTTTAATACCTGAGAATAAACATGCTTTAAAGTGTCAACCAAAAAGGTTGGTGAGTTCATAGGTTTATCATAATAATCATTTCAATATATTAATAGACCACAAGATTTCCGTTTATAAATATATGTACACTCGCAAGTGTATAGAAGTATTCTATAAGTTGTAGGCACCCGGTAACAAGCCTTAACGTTCATGTTTTACCCTCTGAAGTACACCAGATCAGGTTTGTTTAAAATAACCTCGAAGTACTAAAGCATCCCATAGTCAGGATGGGGTTTGTCAGGCCCAATAGATCTATCTTTAGGATTCGCGCCTACCGTACATAGACAAGTAGTTTAATGTTACCAAGCTAAGGGTATATTTCTGGTTTAAACCCACATAGAATTAGTTTTAGTACTTGTGCCTATTTCGTAAAACATTTATAAAACAGCGCATGTATTCTCAGCCCAAAAATATATATAAAAAGGGAGTAATGAAACTCACCATACTGTATTTCGTAGTAAAAATACATATAACGTCATTTAACAAGTGCAAGGTTGGCCTCGGATTCACGAACCTATATTAATTATATATATTTATATGTTGGTCAATATTTGTCTAACAATTTTTGGTCAAGTCATAGTGTACCACAATCCTAATGCTCGAGACTAATATGCAAAAGTCAACAAAAGTCAACTTGACCCAAAATGACTTCTAAAATTTATACGTGTTTATTATATAACTTAGCTATAGTCGTTTTATATATTTAAATATATTTATTAGATTTTATAATAATAAAAGTCATTTATTAATAAAAATTTATATTAACGTTTATATATGATAAAATATACTTTTATATATCTTAAGTAGTAAAATTTATAAAGTTCACTTAATATCGTAAAACTATAGTGGTAAGTATTATTAATGTAATTATATAACGCGTGGTGAAAAATATCTTTGTATCCCCTATTTATTTGATAAAATAATATTGATCATAATAATAATAAGTAAAAGTTGTATTATTTTGTAATAATAATTATTATTATTCTATAAAAAAAATAATAATATTTATATTTACTAAAAATGTTATTATGATAAAATGATAATACTAACATAATAGTAATAATGATATTTTATAATAACAATGATATTTCTATTAAAATAATAACGACGATAGTAATAATAATCATTTTAACAATAATACTAAAATTCAGTTGACTTTAACTTCAAATCCGTTCATCGAAACCATTCGATATCTAAATGAAAAGTTCTTAATTTTTCGCTAGCTTTCCAATGACATGCATATCATATACCCTATCTCAGTAGCATATGTATCTAATTCAGGATTCAACAAACCTATCTAAGGACAATATCGAATGTACAAGCATGCATAATCCTATATACTCGAGCACTAGTCAGGGATACACTATTGATATATAAAAGTTAAGTTATGAGTGCTCACGTATCAATATTGAGATTCAATATTGCAGGAAAGTACGTAGACGTAACGGAGATGATAAACACTAGATTGACCTCACGAGCATACCCATGAACCATACCCATCACCTCCATAGCTATAACCCATAATTTCCTTAGCTTCGACTCATTCAAAAAAACTATTTTGAAATCACTCGGACATCACTCCGTCGTAATATTTTATGTATACTAATAATATCTTGAAATAATATAGAGCAATATATATATATATATATATATATATATATATATATATATATATATATATATATATATATGTATATATATATATATATATATATATGTAAATCGATTGAGAGAGTTTAGAGAAATATATTTTCAAATTTCTATGAAATAATGAAACCTATTGAATTCTATTTATAATAAATTTTTGAATTATTAAAGTGAATTATTAAAGTATGAATTATTAAAGTGAATTATTAAAGTATGAATTATTAAAGTGAATTATTAAAGTATGAATTATTAAAGTATGAATTATTAAAGTGAATTATTAAAGTATGAATTATTAAAGTGAATTATTAAAGTATGAATTATTAAAGTGAATTATTAAAGTATGAATTATTAAAGTGAATTATTAAAGTTAAAGTAAAGTAAAAGTAAAGTAAAGGTAAAGTTAAAGTATAGTAAAAATATAAAAACTATGTATGTATAATACGTGTATAAATATATATAATATTAATTTAAATCGTTATATATATTTAATGAAATAAAATATAAATATCGTTATATTTATTATACTGGTTAAGTAATGATTTGTCAAAAGTGATTCTAGATATTTATAAAAGTTATATACGTTTTAATAATAAAGTTCTTTTTAAACTGAAAACGTTTTTGTACGTTTAAAAATAGATTAATAGAATATTATGGAAACCAATTCTCCAATAGCTTTTGTCTAACTTTTGTAAATGACACTTTTTACTTTTATTTATAAATAGCTTTACAAATTATTCCGAATATCGTTAAGAGGAATAGATTTCTCAAATCATAGTGGACCTCTCAACAGAGACTTGTAATCATAATTCAATGTTTCTGATAATTCAATCATTTAATATATATATATATATATATATATATATATATATATATATATATATATATATATATATTTTAATTTCGTCGATAATGATATTGAAACAAATACATTCATATAAAGCATTATACTTTTAAATGCTTTGTTGACATTTTCAATTTATAACATATACACATATACATACATATTCATATATGTTCATTTAATGGTTCGTGAATTATTGGAATTTGGTCGAGGTTTAAATGAATGTATAAACATAGTTTAAAATCCTTGAGATTTAACTTAACAAACATTGCTTATCGTGTCAGAATAATATAAAGATAAAGTTTAAATTTAGTCGGAAATTTCCGGGTCGTCACACCCACCAATGAAGATTAACCGCTACACTTACTTACATAAATATTTCATAAACCCTTGAACGATCTTCCACTACTCTATCGTTCCTATTTCTGACCATGGTTAATCGTATGGGTATTTGGCTTTAAGAAGAAAAGCAAACTGCTCATTTCTGTGTAAAATAGTTAAACGTGGGAGTTAAAACAGAAATAATCTAATGGTTCAATGGTTGGGAAGGGTGTTGTTAAACGATTGGTCTTGAGTTCGAATCAAGACTTCTGCAAAACATTTGCTTCTTTTTTAAAAAAAAAAACCGAATCACGGCACATCTATTTGAATGGGCCGAGATCTATTTCATTTCCTGTTGGGCTGTGGACTCAGCTTGAGAATTGGGCCGTGACCCATTTTCGTGTGGACTGTAAATGTAATGATATTCCATGTTGATAATAATACACGAGGAAGTAGGACTTATGATGATGAATAGGGTTATGAACAAGTTGAAGGAAAATGGAAATAATGGTTTAAATGGAATTGATGTATGAAATGAAACAGAAATGTAAAGACAGAAGCATGATTAAGGGTGTTGTGTTTGAGCGAGAGGTCTCGGGTTCGAGCCTGGGCTCGGGCATATTTTTTAGAAACACATAGCATAATGGTTAAGAATGAATTCGGGTTAGCGGGACGTCACAAGTTCAAACCCGGACTTGGGCATTTATTTTAGGATTACTTCCTTGAGGTAGTTTACTTATTACTCATTATTATTATTATTATTAAAAATCATTATTATTATTATTATTATTAAGTATCATTATTATTAATATTATAATTATCATTATTTTTATCATTATTATTTTATTATCCCTATTATTATCATTTTAACATTTATATTATTTTTACATTAATATTATTATTATTATTATCATTTTTATTATTATTACTAGCATCATTATTATTTTTATAAAAATCATATTATTATTATTATTATCAATATTACTACTAATATTATTATTATTACTACAATAAAAATTAATCATATAGAAATATATTTAACTAAACTATATTAACATTTTTATTTATTTAAAATATATAAAATAAATACATTTAATTAAGATATTAATTAAACACATAATTTATTAAAATAACAAGTATATCACTAATAATATATAAATTCGTTCGATTTCAATTATATGTGTTAATATATATATAAATGATATAGGTTCGTGAATCCGAGGCCAACCTTGCGTTGTTCAGTATCGTCGTATGCATATTTTTACTACAAAATATCGTATTGTGAGTTTCATTTGCCTTTTTACCCTTTATATTTTTGGGCTGAGAATACATGCGCTGCTTTTATAACTGTTTTACGAAATAGACATGAGTAAATGAAACTACATTCTATGGCTGGATTATTAAACCGAATATGCCCCTTTTTAGTCTGGTAATCTAAGAATTAGGGAACAGACACCCTAATTGACGCGAATCCTAAAGGTAGATCTATCGGGCCCAACAAGCCCCATCCAAAGTACCGGATGCTTTAGTACTTCGAAATTTATATCATGTCCGAAGGAGGATCCCGGAATGATGGGGATATTCTTATATGCATATTGTTAATGTCGATTACCAGGTGTTCAATCCATAGGAATGATTTTTATCTCTATGCATGGGACATATGTTTATGAGAAATGGAAATATGAAATCTTGTGGTCTATTAAAATTATGAAATGATTATTTATGTTAAACTAATGAACTCACTAACCTTTTGGTTGACACTTTAAAGCATGTTTATTCTCAGGTATGAAAGAAATCTTCCGCTGTGCATTAGCATATTAGAGACATTACTTGGAGTCATTCATGGCATATTTCAAAAGACGTTGCATTCGAGTCGTTGAGTTCATCAAGATTATTATTAAGTCAATTATAGTTAGATGTATTATGAAATGGTATGCATGCCGTCAACCTTCGATGTAATGAAAGATTGTCTTTTCAAAAACGAATGCAATGTTTGTAAATGTATCATATAGAGGTCAAGTACCTCGCGATGTAATCAACTGTTGTGAATCATTTATAATCGAGATGGACTTTGTCCGGATGGATTAGGACGGGTCTTCACACGACCTAAGGCGTGTCCAGCTTCTGACCTATATATCAATTATATGAAAAATGTTTGGCACGCTATGGACCTCCGATTCACATGAGACTTGTTCTAACATGCTTATATATGAATAGCTAGCATAGAAAATTAGTTCGGGACCCGACCCGAACGCGTTGACTTTTTTGTTGACTTTGACCGACCAAAGTTTGAATTTTTATCAAACTTAACCGAATGATTATGCGATCTTTCTAACATGATCCTATACTTGTATCTTGCATGAAACTTGACAATTTGATTGACACACTACATAATCGAGTCGTATTGAGCCATAGGACTAATTGAACATCTTTGACCAATCGTGACTATCGTTATTGATACAACCTATTTGTTTAGGTCGAGACTAGCATTGTACTTGCACACGTTACTTGTTGGAGTAAATTTGCATTCATACACTCAAGGTGAGATCATAGCCCCACTTCTCAAATACTTTTATACTTTTAAAATCGTGGGATGAGAAAACATATACATTACATACTTATATATATACTTTTCACATGTATATATATACTTTTCATACTTCGATACTTTGAATACTATACGAAAGCAAAGATACATACGAGTTAGAATGAAAATCCTCAAGTCCAATTATCATTAGTTACACTAGTAGAGTGTAAGCGAGAAATTATGTTGTGTGGCCATGCGGGTTTGACGAACCCTCATTCAGATGAATGGAACGTACTTTCGATGTATAGTGTTGGTTCTAACACTATTATGCAGAGGTAAGATTCAGTTAAGCTTGATAATTGGGTGCTCGTGATACAAACACAACTTTTGAGATGTATACGCTTGATAAACGATTTATACTAAGCCTTGTGATACAAATATACTTTATGCATACAACTATGATTTCACTAACGTTTTCGTTGACAGATTCTTTTATGTTTTCTCAGGTCTTTGAATGCTTAATGTTACATGCTTCCGCTCATTCTTTTTTATACTTGCATATGTGGAGCGTCTTTTGACTACTTTCAAATTGTGTCGCATATGTTTCATTTGTACTTTAAACTTTGATATGTAACAAATTATCGAACTACTTTGTAAACCTTGAAACATCCACACTTATGAAATGAATGCGACATGTTTTCGGTCAAACGTTGTCTTAAAAACTTATGACCATGTAATGGGACCTACGTAGACGGCACCGTCAAACATGATTTGGTCGGGTCGCTACAGTATGCTTGTCGAGGTAGCCAACGGTAAACTTGAAAAGGTTGACCAAATTGGCCGAGGAGCTATTATTAACATAGCTGGCGTGGATTTCGAAATTGACTTGATACCCATCAAATTGGGAAGCTTTGACGTGATTGTCGGCATGGACTGGTTGACTAAAGTAAGGGCCGATGTTATCTGTGGAGATAAAGCTCTTAGTATACCACAAGGAGATGGTGAGCCACTGGTTATATATGGAGAGAGATGTAGTTCGAAACTGAACCTCATTAGTTGTATGAAAGCGCAGAAGATCATGAAGAAAGGACTACTTGCTGTTTTAGCACACGTGAAGGCTTTAGAATCAGAGGAGAAGAGTGTGAATGACGTGCGAATCGTGAATGAATTCCCCGATATCTTTCCGAAAGAGTTGCCTGGATTACCGCCACCCAGAGCAGTGGAGTTCCAAATCGATCTAGTGCTGGGAGCTGCACCTGTAGCTCGTGCGCCGTATCATCTGGCACCTTCAGAACTGCAAGAGTTGCAGAGTCAACTGCAGGAATTGCTCGACCGAGGGTTTATCCAAACGAGCTCGTTGCCTTGGGGCGCACCTGTTTTATTCTTGAAGAAGAAGAAGGACGGATCTTTCCGCATGTGTATCGACTACCGCGAACTCAACAAATTGATGATCAAGAATCGATATCCTCTTCCCCGAATTGACGATCTTTTTGATCAGCTGCAAGGATCAAGCATTTACTCTAAGATCGATTTGCGATCCGGTTATCACCAGTTGAGGGTGAAAGAGAGTGATGTGATGAAGACTGCATTTAGAACCCGCTATGGTCATTATGAGTTTCTCGTGATGCCGTTCAGATTAACCAATGCACCAGACGTGTTCATGGACCTCATGAATTCATGTCCGCAAGCCTTATATGGATAAATTCGTTATCGTCTTCATAGATGATATCCTCATCTACTCCAAGAGCGAAGAAGAACATGAGCAACATCTTCGGTTAGTGCTCAAACTCTTGAGACAAGAGCAGCTTTATGCCAAATTCTCCAAGTGTGAATTTTGGCTGAAGGAAGTCCAATTTCTGGGTCATATTGTGAGTGATCAAGGTATCAAAGTTGATCCCGCCAAGATCAAGGCTATCAGCATGTGGGAAACCCCCACTACTCCGACTCACATCCGCCAATTTCTAGGTCTTGCCGGTTATTACCGAAGGTTTATTGAAGGTTTCTCTTTGATTTCGCGTCCTTTGACTGCGTTAACTCATAAAGGGAAGAAGTTTGTTTGGGAAAAAGAGCAAGAAGCAGCATTTCAAACCATGAAGTAGAAGTTAACCACCGCACCTATCTTATCTCTTCCTGAAGGCAGTGACGACTTTGTTGTGTACTGCGATGCTTCGAAGAATGGTTTTGGTTGTGTATTGATGCAAAGAACGAAGGTCATTGCCTATGCATCTCGTCAACTGAAGGTCTACGAGCGAAACTACACTACTCACGATCTCGAACTTAGAGCCGTTGTCTTCGCTTTGAAGTTGTGGAGACACTATCTTTATGGGACAAAGAGTACCATATACACCGATCATAAAAGCCTCCAACACATCTTCGATCAGAAGCAACTGAACATGAGACAGCGTCGATGGATTGAAATGCTAAACGACTACGATTGTGAACTTCGCTACCATCCAGGCAAGGCCAATGTTGTAGCTGACGCCTTAAGTCGAAAGGAGAGGACGGTACCTCTTCGCGTTCGGGCTCTGAACATCACCATCCATTCGAACCTCCACAGTCAGATTCGAGTAGCCCAAGAAGAGGCTCTCAAGGAGGAGAACATATCTCGCGAATACCTGAACATTCTCATCTCTAAATTCGAGGTTAAGGAGTCTGGACTCCGATGTTATGCCGGAAGAATTTGGGTACCTCGTTATGGTGATCTACGGAACCTTATATTTGATGAAGCCCACAAGTCGAGATATTCGATTCATCCAGGAGCTGGCAAAATGTACCACGGTCTTAAGGAACAGTATTGGTGGCCAAATCTTAAGAAGGATGTTGCAACTTATGTTGGAAGGTGTTTAACTTGTTCAAAGGTTAAGGCTGAACATCAGAGGCCATCTGGATTACTTCAGTAACCAGAAATCCCACAATGGAAATGGGAAGCAATTACAATGGATTTCATCACGAAGCTACCAAAGACGGTGGGCGGATACGATACAATCTGGGTTATCGTTGACCGTCTTACCAAATCTGCTCATTTTCTAGAGATGAAAGAAACAGACACAATGGAGAAACTTGCTCAACTGTACATCAAAGAAGTTGTATCTCGTCATGGTGTGCCTCTATCAATTATCTCATATCGCGATCCCCGTTTTGCTTCCAGATTCTGGCGTTCATTGCAAGAAGCCTTGGGAACTCGTCTCGACATGAGCACCGCGTATCACCCCCAGACCGACGGTCAGAGCAAACGAACGATTCAGACACTAGAGGACATGTTACGTGCCTGTGTTATTGACTTCGGAAAGTCTTGGGAAAGGCATCTGCCGCTAGCCGAATTCTCTTACAACAACAGTTATCATTCGAGTATTAAAACCGCGCCTTTTGAAGCGTTGTATGGTCGCAAGTGCCGTTCTCCCATTTGTTGGGCTGAGTTAGGCGAAGTGCAAATCACCGGACCCGAGTGTAGTGACCCGGACTTTTCCATGTTTATATATATTAATTGAGATTGATATTTACATGATTAAATGTTTCCAACATGTTAAGCAATCAAACTTGTTAAGACTTGATTAATTGAAATATGTTTCATATAGACAATTGACCACCCAGGTTGACCGGTGATTCACGAACGTTAAAACTTGTAAAAACTATATGATAAAATATATATGGTTATATATATAGTTAACATGATATTATGATAAGTAAACATATCATTAAGTATATTAACAATGAACTACATATGTAAAAACAAGACTACTAACTTAATGATTTTGAAACGAGACATATATGTAACGATTATCGTTGTAACGACATTTAATGTATATATATCATATTAAGAGATATTCGTACATCATAATATCATGATAATATAATAATTAAAAATCTCTTTTGATATTATAAACATTGGGTTAACAACATTTAACAAGATCGTTAACCTAAAGGTTTCAAAACAACATTTACATGTAACGACTAACGATGACTTAATGACTCAGTTAAAATGTATATACATGTAGTGTTTTAATATGTATTTATACACTTTTGAAAGACTTCAATACACTTATCAAAATACTTCTACTTAACAAAAATGCTTACAATTACATCCTCGTTCAGTTTCATCAACAATTCTACTCGTATGCACCCGTATTCGTACTCGTACAATACACAGCTTTTAGATGTATGTACTATTGGTATATACACTCCAATGATCAGCTCTTAGCAGCCCATGTGAGTCACCTAACACATGTGGGAACCATCATTTGGCAACTAGCAAGAAATATCTCATAAAATTACAAAAATATGAGTAATCATTCATGACTTATTTACATGAAAACAAAATTACATATCCTTTATATCTAATCCATACACCAACGACCAAAAACACCTACAAACACTTTCATTCTTCAACTTTCTTCATCTAATTGATCTCTCTCAAGTTCTATCTTCAAGTTCTAAGTGTTCTTCATATATTCTACAAGTTCTAGTTACATAAAATCAAGAATACTTTCAAGTTTGCTAGCTCACTTCCAATCTTGTAAGGTGATCATCCAACCTCAAGAAATCTTTGTTTCTTTCAGTAGGTTATCATTCTAATACAAGGTAATAATCATATTCAAACTTTGGTTCAATTTCTATAACTATAACAATCTTATTTCAAGTTATGATCTTACTTGAACTTGTTTTCGTGTCATGATTCTGCTTCAAGAACTTCGAGCCATCCAAGGATCCGTTGAAGCTAGATCCATTTTTCTCTTTTCCAGTAGGTTTATCTAAGGAACTTAAGGTAGTAATGATGTTCATAACATCATTCGATTCATATATATAAAGCTATCTTATTCGAAGGTTTAAACTTGTAATCACTAGAACATAGTTTAGTTAATTCTAAACTTGTTCGCAAACAAAAGTTAATCCTTCTAACTTGACTTTTAAAATCAACTAAACACATGTTCTATATCTATATTATATGCTAACTTAATGATTTAAAACTTGGAAACACGAAAAACACCGTAAAACCGGATTTACGCCGTCGTAGTAACACCGCGGGCTGTTTTGGGTTAGTTAATTAAAAATTATGATAAACTTTGATTTAAAAGTTGTTATTCTGAGAAAATGATTTTTATTATGAACATGAAACTATATCCAAAAATTATGGTTAAACTCAAAGTGGAAGTATGTTTTCTAAAATGGTCATCTAGACGTCGTTCTTTCGACTGAAATGACTACCTTTACAAAAACGACTTGTAACTTATTTTTTCGACTATAAACCTATAATTTTTATATTTAGATTCATAAAATAGAGTTCAATATGAAACCATAGCAATTTGATTCACTCAAAACGGATTTAAAATGAAGAAGTTATGGGTAAAACAAGATTGGATAATTTTTCTCATTTTAGCTACGTGAAAATTGGTAACAAATCTATTCCAACCATAACTTAATCAACTTGTATTGTATATTATGTAATCTTGAGATACCATAGACACGTATACAATGTTTCGACCTATCATGTCGACACATCTATATATATTTCGGAACAACCATAGACACTCTATATGTGAATGTTGGAGTTAGCTATACAGGGTTGAGGTTGATTCCAAAATATATATAGTTTGAGTTGTGATCAATACTGAGATACGTATACACTGGGTCGTGAATTGATTCAAGATAATATTTATCGATTTATTTCTGTACATCTAACTGTGGACAACTAGTTGTAGGTTACTAACGAGGACAGCTGACTTAATAAACTTAAAACATCAAAATATATTAAAAGTGTTGTAAATATATTTTGAACATACTTTGATATATATGTATATATTGTTATAGGTTCGTGAATCAACCAGTGGCCAAGTCTTACTTCCCGACGAAGTAAAAATCTGTGAAAGTGAGTTATAGTCCCACTTTTAAAATCTAATATTTTTGGGATGAGAATACATGCAGGTTTTATAAATGATTTACAAAATAGACACAAGTACGTGAAACTACATTCTATGGTTGAATTATCGAAATCGAATATGCCCCTTTTTATTAAGTCTGGTAATCTAAGAATTAGGGAACAGACACCCTAATTGACGCGAATCCTAAAGATAGATCTATTGGGCCTAACAAACCCCATCCAAAGTACCGGATGCTTTAGTACTTCGAAATTTATATCATATCCGAAGGGTGTCCCGGAATGATGGGGATATTCTTATATATGCATCTTGTTAATGTCGGTTACCAGGTGTTCACCATATGAATGATTTTTATCTCTATGTATGGGATGTGTATTGAAATATGAAATCTTGTGGTCTATTGTTACGATTTGATATATATATAGGTTAAACCTATAACTCACCAACATTTTTGTTGACGTTTTAAGCATGTTTATTCTCAGGTGATTATTAAGAGCTTCCGCTGTCGCATACTTAAATAAGGACGAGATTTGGAGTCCATGCTTGTATGATATTGTGTAAAAACTGCATTCAAGAAACTTATTTTGTTGTAACATATTTGTATTGTAAACCATTATGTAATGGTCGTGTGTAAACAAGATATTTAGATTATCATTATTTGATAATCTACGTAAAGCTTTTTAAACCTTTATCGATGAAATAAAGGTTATGGTTTGTTTTAAAATGAATGCAGTCTTTGAAAAACGTCTCATATAGAGGTCAAAACCTCGCAACAAAATCAATTAATATGGAACGTTTTTAATCAATAAGAACGGGACATTTCACCGAGATAGTCCATGAAACGACGAAGAAGATTTCTCAGATTCAGGCAAGACTTAAGACGGCCCGCGATCGCCAAAAGAGTTATGCTGATCTTAAACGTAAAGACTTCGAATTCAACGTGGGTGACCGAGTTACCTTGGAAGGGTGTAATCCGTTTTGGAAAGCGCGGAAAGTTAAACCCGCGATATATTGGTCCTTTTGAAATTTTGGAACGTGTTGGACCCGTTGCTTACCGTTTGGATCTTCCGACTCAGTTGAGTGCCGTTCATCCTACCTTTCATGTATCAAATTTAAAGAAATGTCTTGCTCCACCGGAACTTATCATACCATTGGAAGAACTTATCATTGATGACCAACTCCACTTCGTGGAAGAACCTGTCGAAATTATGGACCGTGAGGTCAAAACCTTGAAACGCAATAAGATACCAATTGTCCGAGTTCGATGGAATGCCAAGCGTGGACCTGAGTTTACCTGAAAGCAAGAGGATCAAATGAAGCAGAAGTATCCTCACCTTTTTCCGACTCCATCACCATCAGCTTAAATTTCGGGACGAAATTTCCAATAACAGGTGGGTAATGTAACGACCCGACTTTTTCAACTTGCTTTTATGCCTTGTATTTTAGCGAAACTGCGTATTGTGCGTACTGTGTTACTTTATTACTCCGGAACCTTGGCACACGTGTTTTATATTCATATATACTTAAAAACATGCCCTGGGGTATGTAGAATGCTTAACTTGTCCATTGGATGCTTTATAACCGTTAGTGTTACTTGCCGTTACGAATAAACTGCGGACTGCGCGCACGTTTGACTTTTGTCAGAACCGGAACTTTTGGACTGCGAAATATTAATTATTATTTTCTAATAATAATTACCTGGGCTTTTGGATGCTTAATTTTATTTATTCAATTGCTAAAGCCCAATAGTTAGTCTTGTTGGACTTTCTACCTTGTTGAGCTCAAGCCCACCCTACTCTAGCTAGTGACCCAATTAATTAGCCCAAATATTATTACTAGTGGCCCATACTAATAAATAAATAATAAATTAATTAATTAATGAGTCATACTAGCATAATGGATAAGGTTTATCTAAATGTTACATAAGATTATAGCAAAAGGACGCACTTTAGACACCATTAGCCAAAAAGCAAGTTTTTGTCTCCCCCTCCCCCCTCTAATGCCTTCCACCACCACCACCATGGTCTTGGCCACCTCATCAATCCATGTGATCTTCATTTGCCTATAAATACTAGCCTTTAGTCCCTCATTCCAACACTTGATCATTTTGGCTTTTCACACAATTATTCTTTCTTTCTTTCCTAGCTTGTAAGTTTTTCTTTTCCTTCCTCTTTCCTTCTTAAATTCGTGTACATCATCATCATTATGTGGAAGATCAAGTTCCTTCTAGCTTTGATCTTACTTATATCTTGTTGATTCAAGCATAAATCTTTCAAGAACATGGAAGATTCAAGCTTTTTAGCTTGAATCTTCATATCTTTTGTAGATCTACTTCTTTTATACTTTAACCTTTCTATTTTATGATAAAGATTCAAACTTTTGTTTGTAATCTTCATGCATCTTCAAGATCCAAGCTTTATGCTTCAAGATCTTCAAGATCTTCAAGAACAAACAAGATGCAAGCTTTCTAGCCTGGATCTTCATATCTTTTTGTTAGATCTAAGTTCTTTTTGCTTTGATCATGTTGTTTTGTGAAAAAGATTCAAACTTGTGTTTGTTATCTTCATATATCTTAAAGATCCAAGCTTTATGCTTCAAGATCTTCAAGAACACTTAAAGGTTCAAGCTTTCTAGCTTTGCAACCTTGTAACTTATGTGAAATGGATCCAAGCTCTCTAGCTTAGGGTTCCATCACCTCATTTGACTTATATTGTGCTATTACTTTTTGAATTAATGTAAAGTTTGTAACTTTAGTTGTTATTGTGAATTGAAATTGTGTTAAGACCAAGGATATGATGTAACCGTGGTTCATCATCCATCTAAGACTCATGAATGAGTTGTGTTCTTACTTGGTCTTAATATATTGTGTATTGATGGTGAATCTTGGTCAAAAGTGATGCTAAACCATCAACGAGTTGTACACTTGAAGCTACAAGCATCAAGGATGAGAACCGTGATGAGCATCAAGCACCAAGAACCCCACCAGAGCACTTGTCCACTGATTTTTGTATATGATCAGACCACCTGTGTGAGAACCCGTCCTAATCCTCTTGGACAAAGTCATCAACATTTAGTTCCATTGCAATGATCGATTCCAAGATATGTCCTTAACATGAGCAAATGCACAGCGGAAGACTTAATTCGTACCTGAGAATAACATGCTTTAAAAAGTCAACATAAAGTTGGTGAGATATATAGGTTTGATGCTAGCAGCGTTATAACAATGGACCACAAGATTTCATATGTAAACATTTAAATAAAAATATTCTAAGTGGTTGAGCACTTGGTAACCATACTTAACATTTAATCACGTCGCATATTCCCTTTATTATGAAATCTTACTACACCGTACCAAGTGTAGTCACGAAACGAAGTACTGTGCAACCGTTGAATACTGGTCGTCCAGTCCGGTTGGGGTTGTCAGGCCCGATAGATCTATCAACAGGATTCGCGTTTACAATACCGCTGTAAATAATAGTTACCAAGCTACAGGGAAGTATGCCAGTGGTACAACTCAACGTAGAATTTATTTTTGATCACTTGCGTCCATAACGTAAATCATTTATAAAAATAGCGCATGTATTCTCAACCCAAAATATTTAGAGTTAAAAAGGGACTATATACTCACCATACTGTATTTTGTAGTAAAAATACATATATCATCATTTAACATGTGCAAGGTTTGGCCTTCGATTCACGAACCTATATTAAGTATATATACATTAACACATATATTCACATAATTCCTCCTACATAATATTTATATATATTAAGTGTTGTAGTTATTAAATATATACTTTATTTATATTTCAAATCTTCAGTTATATATTATATATAGTTATTTTGTAATAATCAATATATAATTATATATATATATATATATATATATATATATATATATATATATATATATATATATATATATTTGTAGTTGATATTATATCAAAAATTAGTAATTTGCTAAGTGTAATGTTCGTATAATAATCTTATTATGTTTGTAATGATAATAATAAAACTGTAAAATAACAATTATACTAATGATAATAATAGTGATAATAATAATACTAATAATGTAAATAAAAATTATATATAAAATTCATGTTAATAATAATAATGATAGTAATAATGATAATTATAATTTTAATTAAAATGTGAATTTTTAATTTTAATGATAACAACAACAATAATAATAATAATAATAATAATAATAATAATAATAATAATAATAATAATAATAATAATAAGATTGCTACCTTTTTAAGAAAACAGCAAAAAGGAATACCCCTGCCGGGGCTCGAACCCTCGACCTCTCGCTTATTCAACACACGTCTACACCATCTGGGCTATGCCCGTTTTCTGTTTTAAAGTAACATTCGAATCTATATATCCCGTATTATTTATGTTTCCTTTTTAACTCAATCAACTCATCACCAAAAACTGACCCAATCTCGGCCCAAGTTAACATTTAGGGCCCAACACAGAAATGGTTTGCGATAGCCCAACGAGTAATACAGTCCCTTAACCTTTTTGAAACCCGAAAGTAATAAAAACATATTGTTAACCCTAGTTGCGTTATTTAGCAAATAAAAAAAATATCACGTTTGTCTTCTGGTTCCTTTTTCTTCGATTGTCCCCCACTAACATCAACAAAAGTGGTTCAAACATCATGTAAATCAACCTATCATCATCACACTTTTTCTTTATCTTTTATCAAAATGTTATTCATCACTCCAATTAATTTTCACGTTTCATAATCATAATTGTTATATAAATCGAAAGTGCAGTAACAGCAAGTTACATCAGTGGATGTTCGATGGTATTGGTTCTGTTGATGATATCGGCTAGGGTAGCAGCAGGGTTTAGTGCAAAGAAGAAAGAGAGGAAGGAGGTAATAATGGTGTTTGGCTACGGTTTGGGTTTATATCAAGCAAGTGATGAAGTAGCCGTAAAGTTGTGATGTTGGAGAAGAGGAACAAGAAGAGTTGTCGTGTGGTTTTCGTGGGCTGGATGAGTGATGAGTGAGGGTGATCGTTTTGATTGTTTCCGAATGGTGGAAAGTTTGTATGGTGGCGGTTTGAAGAATTCCACGACAGAAAATAATAGTGATGGGTTTGATTTCATGGTGGTAGTTCTCGGAGATTCATCGAACAAAAGAGCAACTGAAACAGAAAGCGTTTGCAACCATAGAAGTAGTTTTGGTTGATGGTTCACTGTCAAAACAGAAATATAATAGCGATAGAAAAAAAATATGGAGTTTTGATTGCAATATGGATCCACGAAGGAGAATTCAAGAAAGAAGAAGGAGAGAGAGAAGTGAGGTGTGGTGACGGTTTATGGTGAAGGTTGAGATGTTCATGGATGAGGTCCGGTGGTTCAAGGTGGCGGATATGAGGTGTTTTACGGTGGTAGTTATATTTATGGTGGTGATGAAAGTTGAAGATAGATGAAGTGAAGGATGATGGAAGGTGATGATCGAATGGTTGCAGTGTTTTGCGTTTTTGATGAATTTGTTCAAGAACAAAGATACTAGTTTGGTTTCTTCAGCTTTTAGTTTAATCACTTCCCAAATGGTAGTGACTGGGTTAAATAGGACATAATGAATTAATTGATGCTGTATCATGATTTGATCCAAGTTGAATTTTAGTGATTATTGGAATTGATAAGAAACAAAACCGTGAGCAGGAACCGAAGAAAAAAAATATAATCAGATAGTGATTGATAATTTATTCGATTAATTTATTTTATATAATATTTATAACTAATAAATATAAATACCGTAATAATAATAATGCTGTAATAAAATGATAAAAATGTTAATATTATTGATAAATATAATAATAATAACATGATAATATAATCAATAACAATAATTATAATAATACTAATAACTATAATATAACAAATTTACATGTAACAATTACATAATATAAATGTTAATAATACAAAAGATACTAATATTTATAGTTATAATAACGAATGTAACCATAATAACATGTCCATTATATAATAAATGGTAATTCTATCTATATGAATATATTTACTTAATATCAATTATTCGTGAATCGTCGGAAATGGTCAAAAAGGTAACTAGTCATTCGAATATAGATTTCAAACTTTTCTAGACTCAATATTAGGGTTTTTGCTTATCGTGTCGGAGACATATAGAAGATAAGGTTTAAATTTGGTCGGAAATTTCCGGGTCGTTACAGTACCCACCCGTTAAAGAAATTTCGTCCCCGAAATTTGGTAGAGGTTGTCATAAATAACAATAGGAATGTTTTCATGACGAATATGAGATAATAACGGAGTTTTATCATTATTGATAGATATAGATAAAACATTTCGATTCATGTGAAGCGTACGAGTGAAGCTATCACAAAAGAGTGAAATGAGTAATATGGTATCGTTTTAACTGATGACGTGGTTATGATTGATTTCTGGAATTCACGAGATTTAAAGAAAATCTTTCGTAATAAGATTTGGTTCTTCGGCGATTTAAAAAAATCAAGATCTTCTTTGATTTAATGTGACAATCTGTTTCGATTTCTCTGTCGGGTATATTGCTATAAATCCACCCCCTTTGTTTCCTTATTCTCTACACCTTCTATTCTTTCTTCCTCTACTCATTCCTTAATATACTCCATACAATCCTGATTCTTATTATACTTCTAACTTTTATATCTTTCATTCTTCTTTTTCATCTACCGCTAGAAGAATTTATTCACTTTTATGATTTCCTTAGAATTATAATGTTTCTAATTCTCCCATGTCTTTACGTTGCAATACGTATTGATATACACGGTTTGTAATTTCTGAGTGGTTGTTGGGTTTTATATCTTCCCTTATATTTCGATGTTCCTACTTCTGTCTTCTATAACCATTGTCATCCACAATTAATGATTTCTCCCATTTGCTGCGATCTATACCCCAAATTTTTATTTCTAAGCTTCATTCTTTCGTTTCCTCTTCTTACGGTTAAGCATCTCTTCTAATGGTCCGGAATTCGTAGGTATGAGATTTGGAATGACCATAACTAATGTTCTCAGAAAGGAAGGGTAATGGCACGATTTTTGATTTGTTAAATTACCAGGATATCCAGGAAAATAGAACTATCAAGATGATTTGTTCTTAATATGTTTTGGAATTGGATAAAATGTAAGAGCCGTGTAACATGGCACATGATGATGGTACTGTGAATCATCACATTCCATTAGAAACTTAACATGACTTACTGTAATATAATGAAGTTGATCAAGTTTCATTATATTATATTAATTCATGCATCAGTTCCCAACACTGCTTCAGAACATTCCTATTTATAACTCGAAGGTTTTAGAACTTAGAAACTAACACAATTTCTTTTATGTTGTAACGCAGATGTCACGGAGAGATAAATGATCTCAGATAAGGATAGTTATGAGAATATCTCCAGAAATATGAAGGATATGTTAACGGAAGATATGAAGATATCTTATAGTATCTAAGATTTGATGATGATGAAGAATATCATCTGGAAAGGTTTAGAATAACGAGTAGAGTTCTTACTAACGGTTTCAGGAGGTACTGAATCGTTTGGATTCTTTGAAGACAGGTTCAGTCCTTGTATTTGTTCTTTGTTTCCTTCACGGTTAGCTCAAACCGTTTTTCAGTACCAAATTTTCTATCGAGCGTTCCTAACACTCCCTTCTTTATCATCAAACTTTTGGCTATTTAGGCTATCTATGAATTTACTGTTTCCTCTGCATTTAATGCAGCCATAACTGAATCGTCGGTTATCAATCCGAGGTGTTTTCGAGCGAATTGTATTTTTAGATGATTAAACGCTTATGGTAGTATGGTGGAATATAAAAGGTTTTCCGATAGCGACTGCGCAAGAATAACATATATATCGAGACTAACCTTTCTGAGAAGTCGAGTTTAACTTGTTGAAGCTGTGATAAAATTGGCTAATTTGGAAAGGGATTACAAAGTTATTTTGGGTAATA
The DNA here is from genome assembly GCF_046630445.1 of Rutidosis leptorrhynchoides. Classification (NCBI taxonomy): domain Eukaryota; kingdom Viridiplantae; phylum Streptophyta; class Magnoliopsida; order Asterales; family Asteraceae; genus Rutidosis; species Rutidosis leptorrhynchoides. The sequence continues at coordinate 557,815,478 of NC_092335.1, forward strand.
ATAACACCAAAGGAATTATCACTGCTACGTGTTAAATGTTGACTCAGTTTTCGAGAGTTTTCAGGTGTATAACTATATGCATAAATCTTTCTTCCGTAAACGAGGTGCGGCTGGTTCAACTTCTCGATCGAAGTGTTTTCAAGAATCATGAAAAGATTTGAATGTAATTGTAACTATCGAGATACAAATGAGGTTTAAGATGGAATCAAGTGGCAAGCTTGAAGAATTATTTAGTTTCATATGTTATAATCAATATTTTAATTTAATTCATTTTAATTGTCCAAAGTTAGCAGTCCAATAGTCTGATGGTTCAATGATTCATATATAATTTAATATATAATATTCGAATTAAATAATACGTATCGTGACCCGTGTACCGGTCTCGGTGTCGATCACAACTCAAAGTATATATATATTTTGGAATCAACTCCGACCCTGTATAGCCAACTCCCACCTTTACATATAGAGTGTCTACGGTTGTTCCGAAATATATATATAGATGGGTCGATATGATAAGTCGAAACCTTGTATACGTGTCCCGTTATTTAAAGTGCGTAAAAGTAAATAACAAAAATTAAATGACGATAAATAAAATTGCGAGAATGTAAATTGCGATAAATTAAATGTTAATCAGTTAGCTGGGAACAGTTAGCCGGAACAGTTAGCGTGGAATCCTAACCAAATTTCAATTAGTTAATCCGTTTGTTTCTAACAATTTTATTTTGTCCAATGTTTTCTTCGTTATGCCACTTGTTGGATTCTGATAAGTCAAAATCCAAATATGAAATTTGAATGGAAATGGTTATTCTGGGGTGAACGGGTACGTATATCGGTGATTGTAAGTAGGATAGCAAAGGACCGTTGAATCAGATTCGATGAATGTACAGTGTAACTTGTTAATGTGAATTTGAAATATTCCTTGGGTACTACCCACCCGTTAAAAATATTTTCATCATTAACAGTTTGTACAAAAGAATTCTTAATTACAATTCTTATGAAAATATACTTGCATATATATTTTCGTCAAACGTAATTATGGATTTAATGAGTCAAAAACTCATTTGATTTATCGTTAATACTAGATTACATAATCTCTAAAACTTTAGAAATTACATAATCATCATGTCGAATGAGGAAAAATGAGGTAGAATGATACGTAAAGCGAAGATAATCGATGTAGAACGATATGTAGAATGAAGATCATATTCGAAGTACAAATGGTAATATTGAGGCGTGTGATGTTGGTATCCGAGGTACAAATTGTGATGTTGAGATTTACGACGTGATTGTGGTCTAGGGGGAATAAGAGTATTGTCGGCGTTGATGATGGTGATGCTGTTGATATTACTGGCGGTACGGGTTATGCTGTCGGTGCTGCTGCTGATGTTTGTAACCTTCACACCATGTTTTCCAAAGCCGTCACACGAGCGCGTAGTTCGTTAACTTCTTAGGCCGGGATGATTGACGATTGAAGCGAGCGGATGAGTAAGATTCGAAATATAGGATAATATATAATCGTGACGAGATACACTAGAAATGAGAAAGAAAAAAAAAATAGTGTTTTGAACAGGGTCGCCGGTAAGTGCTTTCAGGTTCATCGCCAAGAGGGAAATTTGAGAAGAATCTTTGACGTGAAATGATTTTCGAATATAGAATGATATTCTAACTTCATAGAATATCTATAATAATAAAGATTTCGTAGCCTACAGAGGATCTTACGGCATATGACAAGCAAGTCTACAGATGCGCTAAGATATGAATTTTTGTCTATACACTATCGATGCACTAAATGCAGTAAGACGTGTCTAGACTAAAGAATGATAAGCAGACAATTCCCTAAGGATGATAAGCAGATGGTTTCCGACTAGAAATGATAAGCAAAACTTTTTGACAGGCAGACACGGTCGAAGTCCAGACTCACTAATGTATCCTAACAACTACTAGTTAGACACACTAATGGGAGACCTGATTCACTAAGACCACCGCTCTGATACCAACTGTGAGAACCCGTCCTAATCCTCCTGGACGAAGTCATCAACATTTAGTTCCATTGCAATGATCGATTCCAAGATATGTCCTTAACATGAGCAAATGCACAGCGGAAGACTTAATTCGTACCTGAGAATAACATGCTTTAAAAAGTCAACATAAAGTTGGTGAGATATATAGGTTTGATGCTAGCAGCGTTATAACAATGGACCACAAGATTTCATATGTAAACATTTAAATAAAAATATTCTAAGTGGTTGAGCACTTGGTAACCATACTTAACATTTAATCACGTCGCATATTCCCTTTATTATGAAATCTTACTACACCGTACCAAGTGTAGTCACGAAACGAAGTACTGTGCAACCGTTGAATACTGGTCGTCCAGTCCGGTTGGGGTTGTCAGGCCCGATAGATCTATCAACAGGATTCGCGTTTACAATACCGCTGTAAATAATAGTTACCAAGCTACAGGGAAGTATGCCAGTGGTACAACTCAACGTAGAATTTATTTTTGATCACTTGCGTCCATAACGTAAATCATTTATAAAAATAGCGCATGTATTCTCAACCCAAAATATTTAGAGTTAAAAAGGGACTATATACTCACCATACTGTATTTTGTAGTAAAAATACATATATCATCATTTAACATGTGCAAGGTTTGGCCTTCGATTCACGAACCTATATTAAGTATATATACATTAACACATATATTCACATATTTCCTCCTACATAATATTTATATATATTAAGTGTTGTAGTTATTAAATATATACTTTATTTATATTTCAAATCTTCAGTTATATATTATATATAGTTATTTTGTAATAATCAATATATAATTATATATATATATATATATATATATATATATATATATATATATATATATATATATATATATATTTGTAGTTGATATTATATCAAAAATTAGTAATTTGCTAAGTGTAATGTTCGTATAATAATCTTATTATGTTTGTAATGATAATAATAAAACTGTAAAATAACAATTATACTAATGATAATAATAGTGATAATAATAATACTAATAATGTAAATAAAAATTATATATAAAATTCATGTTAATAATAATAATGATAGTAATAATGATAATTATAATTTTAATTAAAATGTGAATTTTTAATTTTAATGATAACAATAATAATAATAATAATAATAATAATAATAATAATAATAATAATAATAATAATAATAATAATAATAATAAGATTGCTACCTTTTTAAGAAAACAGCAAAAAGGAATACCCCTGCCGGGGCTCGAACCCTCGACCTCTCGCTTATTCAACACACGTCTACACCATCTGGGCTATGCCCGTTTTCTGTTTTAAAGTAACATTCGAATCTATATATCCCGTATTATTTATGTTTCCTTTTTAACTCAATCAACTCATCACCAAAAACTGACCCAATCTCGGCCCAAGTTAACATTTAGGGCCCAACACAGAAATGGTTTGCGATAGCCCAACGAGTAATACAGTCCCTTAACCTTTTTGAAACCTGAAAGTAATAAAAACATATTGTTAACCCTAGTTGCGTTATTTAGCAAATAAAAAAAATATCACGTTTGTCTTCTGGTTCCTTTTTCTTCGACTGTCCCCCACTAACATCAACAAAAGTGGTTCAAACATCATGTAAATCAACCTATCATCATCACACTTTTTCTTTATCTTTTATCAAAACGTTATTCATCACTCCAATTAATTTTCACGTTTCATAATCATAATTGTTATATAAATCGAAAGTGCAGTAACAGCAAGTTACATCAGTGGATGTTCGATGGTATTGGTTGTGTTGATGATATCGGCTAGGGTAGCAGCAGGGTGTAGTGCAAAGAAGAAAGAGAGGAAGGAGGTAATAATGGTGTTTGGCTACGGTTTGGGTTTATATCAAGCAAGTGATGAAGTAGCCGTAAAGTTGTGATGTTGGAGAAGAGGAACAAGAAGAGTTGTCGTGTGGTTTTCGTGGGCTGGATGAGTGATGAGTGAGGGTGATCGTTTTGATTGTTTCCGAATGGTGGAAAGTTTATATGGTGGCGGTTTGAAGAATTCCACGACAGAAAATAATAGTGATGGGTTTGATTTCATGGTGGTAGTTCTCGGAGATTCATCAAACAAAAGAGCAACTGAAACAGAAAGCGTTTGCAACCATAGAAGTAGTTTTGGTTGATGGTTCACTGTCAAAACAGAAATATAATAGCGATAGAAAAAAAAATATGGAGTTTTGATTGCAATATGGATCCACGAAGGAGAATTCAAGAAAGAAGAAGGAGAGAGAGAAGTGAGGTGTGGTGACGGTTTATGGTGAAGGTTGAGATGTTCATGGATGAGGTTCGGTGGTTCAAGGTGGCGGATATGAGGTGTTTTACGGTGGTAGTTATATTTATGGTGGTGATGAAAGTTGAAGATAGATGAAGTGAAGGATGATGGAAGGTGATGATCGAATGGTTGCAGTGTTTTGCGTTTTTGATGAATTTGTTCAAGAACAAAGATACTAGTTTGGTTTCTTCAGCTTTTAGTTTAATCACTTCCCAAATGGTAGTGACTGGGTTAAATAGGACATAATGAATTAATTGATGCTGTATCATGATTTGATCCAAGTTGAATTTTAGTGATTATTGGAATTGATAAGAAACAAAACCGTGAGCAGGAACCGAAGAAAAAAAAATATAATCAGATAGTGATTGATAATTTATTCGATTAATTTATTTTATATAATATTTATAACTAATAAATATAAATACCGTAATAATAATAATGTTGTAATAAAATGATAAAAATGTTAATATTATTGATAAATATAATAATAATAACATGATAATATAATCAATAACAATAATTATAATAATACTAATAACTATAATATAACAAATTTACATGTAACAATTACATAATATAAATGTTAATAATACAAAAGATACTAATATTTATAGTTATAATAACGAATGTAACCATAATAACATGTCCATTATATAATAAATGGTAATTCTATCTATATGAATATATTTACTTAATATCAATTATTCGTGAATCGTCGGAAATGGTCAAAAAGGTAACTAGTCATTCGAATATAGATTTCAAACTTTTCTAGACTCAATATTAGGGTTTTTGCTTATCGTGTCGGAGACATATAGAAGATAAGGTTTAAATTTGGTCGGAAATTTCCGGGTTGTTACAACCTGGGCTACTGGAAAGTCGATTTTCAGTTAGTTCGGTTCGAGTATATGATTTTCCGTTTAGGCCTCGTCTTAATCCGAGTTACGGTTTTGGATTTATGGCCCTCCGATAGTCACTACACCCTATTAACGTTGTGCTGAAATTTCTGACCTACTCGCACTTAAACCGTCGCCACGGTCAAACGAAGACGAGTTAGGTTCTGAAAATTGGTCAGCTGTTAGGGGACTCATATACGGAGCCATAGCCACTGATCATGCGTCTTTTTGATTTACGTAGAAGTCGTAGAAGCTGACCGAAATCAGCCTATTGTTTCGATCTCTATTCTCGTCAAACTTACTTAGCTTTTATGATGATGAATGATGATGATGATGACACTTAAACTTATTTTATGCACTATTAGAATTTATAAAGACAACCTACTGACCTAGTAACATTTGATTTAGATTGACGACATTTCGGACCGACTTACTACTTGCGTACTTTCATTACCGACTTTACCGCTTTTATCATTGTGAGTTATAGCATCCCTTTTTACTTTAATTATTTTGAGACTGAGAATACATGCGCTTTTTACGTTTTACATACTAGGCACGAGTACTTAAACTATATATGTGTGTGGGTTATACAACGGCATAAACATTCCCCTTAGCACGGTAACGTTTAGTCATTGGTTTTTGAACCGGTGAACGCGAATCTTAGATATGGATCCATAGGGTTTGACATCCCCACTCGGGCTGGTCGCGCTAGCATTTAACGGGTGTTTAATACTTCGTGAACATACGCACTCGCCAAGTGTACTTTCAGGGGGTTATAAACGTTAAGTCTAGTTACCGGGTGCCCACGGTTATGCATATACTTTTCATACTGTTTTGATACGCTGTTGCAGCACTGAAATCTCGTGGCCTATCTTACGTTACTATTACAACTTAAACTATAGCTCACCAACATTCGTGTTGACTTTTTAAGCGTGTATTTCTCAGGTGCCTAGAGGTTTATTGCTTCCGCTGTTAGACTTGATGTCATGCTGTTTCACTTGCTGTCATGCTGTTATTGAATTGCTGTTATGGACCTACTGTACTAGTTATCCGCTGCATTGCTAGAGATGTCTCAAATTATGAAACTTATGTTTTGCATTCGTAAACTTATGTTATTTTGGAACAATGGTTTGTAATAAGTCTTACGACATGTTATCTTTGTAAAACTTTATCTTTTTAATGAATGCAAATCGGTTTTCAAACAGCATATAGTGTTTGACCTTGTGATGATCCTGTTGTTGATGATCCGTACACGATGGTTTTGTACGGGGCGTCACAAATATTGTAAAAAATTATTAATCAAATCAAAAACTCTTATTTGATCTTTAGTTAGAACGAGGAAAAAAACTCGCTCTTCATTGCGGGGTGGTATTAATCGGTTAATCAATGGGATTGTTTCGATCGGTTAATTGAACGATTACCATGAGTGAGTAAATTACTATTCTACCTTGTAAAGTAACTTATAATGGTAATTAGTATATATGGATAACGTAGAGTGCACTTGAGATCAACCCATCACAATTTAAGAATTTTTTTATGGTAATGCATTAATGCCTAAAAGTGTAGTTCATACGGATTGAACTTGGGTCTCCAATCACCGTCTGACCCTACAATTGAAACTCCATAGCACCTGACCTTACTTTCACCAGCGCTGTAACATCTTTGAAATCCCTAAGAACAACCTGAAAATATTGCACCCGCACAACAACAACCACCATATATAGAATCCTAGGGATGGCATCGGGCCGGGTTTGGGTAATCCCGGACCCGATAAGGAAAACTAGTCCCAAACCCGGACCAAATACCCGACGGTAAACGGGTTTACTAACTAGCGGGTAAACGGGTACCCGTTTATTTTTTTTTTACAAATAAATACATTACCAAAAGCATGTACAATCTATAACTTTGTAAATTATATGCTTTATTTATATGTGTATATTTGTACAGTATATATTATTTCCTATTTCCAATTATTCTCACTATCAATTTTTAAATATTTTTATAAATCAGATTCTTGATTTGAATGCAGATGAAAATGTGAAGTTAATAGATGATAAATACATATATAAATTCATATTGACCTTGTAATCAACATATTTTTTAATTTAATTTTTGTTATTATTCTTTTTTAATTATTATTGTTATTATTATACGGGTATACGTGCTGGGTAAACGGGCCGAGTAGACGGGTTTTTATTTAAACCCATACCCGAACCCGAATATTTTTTGAAAATCAATCCCATACCCGGACCGAGACCCGTAGACCCGCACCAGACCCGACCCAATTATGTCGGGTTTCAGTTTTCCCCGTCGAGTTCGGGCTTTTTTGCCATCCCTGTAGAACCCTAACAGAAAACGGAATCACCCCCAAACTACATCTATCAAATTAAAAGTTGGAAACCCAGGTTCAGGTATAGGTATAACTGTTAGAAACCACAACCATGAGCAAATCCTTACTTGAAAATCGCCTTCGAAAAATGAAACTACTTAATTGATGAAAAAATAGTAAGCTTATCTAGGTTTATTTAGTTCTTTTATTTTAACACATATTTGTTTAATGATTCTTTCAGACTTCTTTTAATTCCTTAATTGTATTCGAACATATAATTAATTATTAAAAACTAATTAAATTGAGAATACTCCATTCATTATTCACAATTATGGTCAATTCAAAAGATTAATGACATTAACGAATATGTGAGAAATTACACCGATGAATTGAGAAAAACATCTAATTGGTTACAATATCTCTGTCATCAACTTTATACGTCGAACTTATTAATAGATATGAACCGTCATTTGCTACTACTTTTGAATTTATGTTCAATATTTTATTTTGAACAAGATTTTTTTTATTTATATTTATACAAATTTGAACTTTTAGAATGTTTTATTGTTTATATGTACCATCATTATTGAAAACTTTCTTAAAATATCACCATTCCATAAAATCTGCAAAATCGCGGGTCTTTTGACTAGTATATATTATATTATATTATTATATTATATTATAATATAATATACAATATAGAATATAGATTATAGATTTAAATTTAAATTAAACGTAGAATCAAAATTAGCGTAATGTTTAAGCCACTTGTTAACCGACCCCTCTCAACATAAAAGAACCTTCACCTCTTTACCGGCATGTATTCAGACATAACGTCTCTGTCTCAATCCCTCTCTTTGGCGACCGATCGATCGTCTTCAATCTCTAATAGGTACAATCGTAACCCTAGCTTATTTCTAAATCTATTCATACTTTACATACATATACATTCATCGGTTAATATCTATATACACTGTTCTAATATTACTGTTATCAGCCGTTCGTATATAATTCTCGTAGTAAGTTCGTTTTTACTTTAATTTACCCTAGCTTTATTGAATTCTGTTATCAGTGTTCTCCGTTCCTATTGTTATACTGATGAATAGTTTGAATTCGAATAGATGCTGAGTTGATTGATATTGCACAGTGGACACGAATTTGCAGGTGTACGCCTGTTTTCTATTGTACCTGTATTGTGAACACAATTAAGAAGGAAGGAACAATGTCTGGCTTTAGTAACTGTAAGTTATTTTGCTCTTTTTGTTAAGGCTATATAACTTGATGTTTATATGCATATTCGTATTGTCATGTGTGATGTGTTTATATTTTTACTTTTATAGAATGATATGTGTTGTGCTGCTCTCGTACATTATGAAATTATAAGAAACAGTGGCAGTGGATTTATTACCATTTGTTTATCTCTGTATTTGGTGATACATGAGAGAATTTGGTGCCCATAAGATGTGTCTTTGACTATCACTAACTTACTATTTATTAAGTACTTACCCAACTATGAGGATACATAAGGGTAGATTTATTGTATTCTGTTGAAATATATACAGTTAAATTATAGAATCAAAACCGAAGGTTCAATTGTTTGTTTTACCTAGGTCTGTAAATAAGTTAGCTGGCTTATCAAAATGTGGGCGTATGAAACACACTTCTTGACATGCATTCATGTTGCATCATGCTGGCTTTATAAAAATTTTGTTTCATTTTGTGCTGTGGTGGATGCCTGATTCTTGGGAAGTTCATTTATCCTATTTTGTTTGTGTGGTCAGCAACTAAAATTGACTGAACTAATCATTTTTTGATTACATGTAACAGCATTTGGGCAGTCATCCAATAGGTCATCAGTTTTTGATCAGATCAATAATGCAAATAATGTATTTGGTACCCAAGCTTCCTCACCAATAGGAGCCTCAACAGTTTTTGCTCCATTAAATGCTCCTGCTTTTCAGAATGCAAGGCCTTCTTTTGGAGCTTCATCAAGCCCAGCCTTTGGTGCTTCATCTTCATCTGCATCTGCATCTTTTGGTGGTAAGCACAGCTATCAATGTTTATAGGTCTAAATATCAAATATTGTGCTCACTCTAGCTTCAATTTCATCATTAATTACAATACTGGTTATGTGAAGAATATTTGAGCTATGTTGCACATATGATTTGATGTAGCTAGCTAACATGAAGTTATTTTGATAGTTCAGTTTGATATCTGTTTGTGTTGCATGGCCCATTGCAAATTATCGTCAATATTTATGTTAAAATGTAATAATGCTATCGTTGAGCACATGAATATCAGTAACCAAGTAATGGTTCAAGATATTATCATTTGCCGTATTCATTCTTATATTGCTAGCACAATCTGCATCTTGTCTTCTTTTTATAAGCAAGAATCTTGCTTATAACTACTTCATATGTAAAAAAACGTAACCATGGATTCTCTCAATTCCAAACTTCTTTTATATTTTCTTCATTCACTATGCATTTCGATTACTGTCATAGCAGTTTCATATTTGTTCTGCTTGTAATACTGCCTTCTGTTTCTTATGCATTTTAATAGTTTAGTCTTGTTATTGACTTATTGCCGTTTATTAGTTATTTCAACATTGTTCTCTTTTACTCTTTATATATGTGATTATTTAATTTCCTTTAATTCACATTACAGGTTCGTCTGTATTTGGGCAAACGCCTGCATTTAGTGGCTTGGGATCCGCTACTCCGTCTCAGCTTTCGCAACCCGCTTATGGCTGGTCACCATTTGGAGCTTCTATTCAACCTGCTTTTGGTGCAACAAACACTCCTACATTCGGTTTTACAACCAAACCTGCAATTCGTGCTAAAAGCAAACCAGTTTCTGGCTTTAACCGGACCCCACCAACATTTGGAAAGACAGGCTCTGCGTTTGAGGTTTCTAGCCCGTCTCTTTTTGGATCAAGCACTCCAGCACTTGCTTCTTCACCCGCCCCTGCTTTTGGTACTACTGGTGATTCTTTCAGTTTTTGGTCAACTCCAGATTTTGGTCAGTCAACATCTGCCTTTGGGGCTCAGGCTACAACACCGGCATTTCCCGGTTTTGGACAATCGTATATCATATGTCAGCATCGGGGAAGTAGAGTAACCCCTTATTCTCAGACACCTGAGACGACAGATGGTGGTACTAGCACACAGACTGCTGGGAAACTGGTGTCAATATCAGCGATGCCCACATATAAAGAAAAAAGTCATGAAGAACTCAGATGGGAAGACTATCAACTAAGGGATAAAGGTGATAATGTGGTGTTTATTCTTAATTATCCGTCTATTCATTCCCTGATCAATTCAAATTAATATTATTTTTATTATCATTATTATTATATTTATATTTTTAAATTATTTCAGGGGGCCCAAATCCTCCAGGTCAGTCTTCTAGTGGAATGTGCTTCAATACTACCAACACACAGGCGGCCAACTCTTCTTCTCATGGTATCCACTTTGTTTCATATATGTTCTGCTTGTAATAGTGCCAACTGTTGATTATGCATTTTGATTTGTTTATGAGTTATTTCTTAACATTGTTCTCTTTTACTCCTTATTTATGTGTTTATCTAATTTCCTTTAATTCTCGTTACAGCTTCATCTGTATTTGGGCAAAATCTTGCATCTGATGCCTCTGGATCCACTACTTTGTCTAGTCCTTCTGTAACCTCATTTCAGCAATCTCAACCTGCTTTTGGAAACAATGTATTTGGCTCTTCACCATTTGGAGCTTCAAGTCAAAGTCAACCTGCTTTTGGAAACAGTGTATTTGGCTCGTCACCATTTGGAGCTTCAAGTCAAAGTCAACCTGGTTTTGGAAACAGTGTATTTGGCTCGTCACCATTTGGAGCTTCAAGTCAAAGTCAACCCGCTTTTGGAAACAGTGTATTTGGCTCGTCACCATTTGGAGCTTCAAGTCAAAGTCAACATGCTTTTGGAAACAGTGTATTTGGCCCGTCACCATTTGGAGCTTCAAGTCAAAGTCAACATGCTTTTGGAAACAGTGTATTTGGCTCGTCACGATTTGGAGCTTCAAGTCAAAGTCAACCTGCTTTTGGAAACAGTGTATCTACCTCGTCACCATTTGGAGCTTCAAGTCAACCCACTTTTGGTACTCCTAGAACACCAACATTTAGGTTTTCAAACACCCCTGCATTTGGTGCTACAAGCACACCAGCTTTTGGTTCTACATCAACACCTACATTTGGAAACACAGGCTCTGCAATTAACGTTTCTAGCTCGTCTCCTTTTGGATCAAGTACTCCAGCATTTGGGTCATCACGTACACCTGCGTTTGGGGCCTCGAGTACTCCAGCATTTGGCTTTTCGGCCACCCCTGCTTTTGGTGCTCCTAACGCTTCTTTCAACTCTGGATCAAGTCCAGCTTTTGGTCAACCAAGTACTTTTGGAGGAAACATAAGTATAAGCATGGGATCTAATCAGACACCTGCGATAATGCTCATAATTTCAGGACTATCTTCAGTTACTCTTAGTTAATCTTAGTTATCCAGTTTTTTATATTAAATAAAATAGTGTTGCTGAAAAATCTATTGAATGCGAATCTTTGTGTACAGGGTTTGATTTCTCATTTCTCATTTTTGGTTATACTCGTCTGAACCATTGGTTTTTCTGAATCTGTATGCTTTATTAGGAATTATTGGCATGTTTTTTGTTGTTGATATTTTTAGTTTTTTTTCGCTGACTGGTGTTTCAGCTTTGAATCCGCTATCGAACTCATGTTGGTTTGTTATGTTGCAATCCCTTTTAATGCTTTTTTAATCTGCTTTACAAACTCAGTTATGGTGGTTTTGGCTTTGCAGACCAGCATGTATACATACTATGATCATAATACTTTTATATGTACATTTGCTAACTCTACTTAGAAACATACGTATTATTGTATGTATTCAATATAAAACCCCACCACGTGTGCTTTTATGGGTAATATATGTAGTCAGTGTGGTCTAGCGGTTGGTGACATGCCTCCTTTAAGGGAGGTCATGAGTTCGACCCCCGTTGACTACATATTAAAAACACAATTTCATTCCTGCTATGAAGTATCAACCCATGACACATTTCCTATATCGTTTGGGGGTAAAGGGGAGGGGGTTTTACTTGGCCGTGCTCTTGGATCGGTTTCAAGGTTTCCTCCCGAGCAGCGATGGGGGCGGGGTTATTATCGCTGCATCGGCATAGTCGAAACGGGTAATGATCGCAACGAGTGGTTTAGTCCCCCTCGGGTGATCCCAATCCCTGTTATAAAAAAAAAAAAAAAAACTTCAATTTTGTGAACGTTTTTGGCAAGTTTGATAAGCAAGTCATCACTAGCCATTTTCAGTCTTTCCATTTTCTGATCAAGTAGTAACCAGAGTGAAATGTTAATACATATACATTGCTGATACATAAGTCGTTCAGATCAAGTTGTAACTTGAGTAAATGTATGACACTATTAGCAATGCGTTCAATATATTACATACGGGAGGTGATTCTCAAACATCACTTTTTGATTCATATACACTATTTTACATGAAATCTCAATCCTATCCTTGTACTAATCAACATTTCCATCTTTGTCTTTATGTAAAAAAGTGTGTATGAGATAAAAAATAGTGTGTGGGGATCACCTCCCATTACATATATAATAATGTGTTGATATATATATATATATATATATATATATATATATATATATATATATATATATATATATATATATATATATAGTGGTAGGATCAAGGGGGAAGTAACCAATCGTCGTAAAAACTCTAGTAACCCTAAACCGTTCGTGTTAAAAACTCAATCTAAATTCTAAATATAAACCCTAATATCTAAACCCTAATATCTAAACTCTAATATCTAAAACCTCAAAATACGCTCGAAAAACACGATAATTTTTATATATTAATTCTTCGAGCGTTTTTCCACCAAAATAAAAACATTTATCACAAAGTGCCTTTATCAAATGTTCATATTTTTATCCAATCTATAATTTTCGTGAACAAAGTTTTTTTTAAAAACGAAAAACAAAAATTTGCTTCCCTCCGCTTCCCCCGATTGGTTACTTCCTGCTTGATCCTACCACTATATGTGTGTGTGTGTGTGTGTGTATAACTTAGCCTTTAATGATTAGTATAGTTAGTATTTACTAACAACAACGGGCATATGTGTAACAACCCAAACCAATAACCAACCAATTACGCGAAACAAATTTTTTTTTTTTTTTTTTATAACAGAAGAGTGCGCGGCGCGCACAAGCCCCAACAGCTTCTGTCCGGTTTTGTCCATTTTCAAATAAAGATCTCCCACTTCCCGACATTTTTAGACGAAACGCTTTTCACAACATGTTCTAATATGAAAAACTCATACGATTCAATCATAAAATGAGTTTTACAAAACGGGGCCCACATCGGCCGTTTTACGAGTTTCGTTCAAACATACAATCGACCATAAGAGTTTAAATTCCAAACGACACTATGAGCATGGTGTTTGGGGGTTAAACTACCCAAATCTCGGTCAAACTCCAAAAGCGTCCCCTACAAACAAAGCGGGATCTCTAATCCATACGAATGCCCTTACCCTTGTCTCCGCCGGAGCCTATAAAAAGATAAACAACGATAGGGTAAGCAAAGCTTAGTGAGTGCAACAATTATACATACACATATATAACCCATCTATTTGCATTCGCACCCACCAAATACCTCATACGAGAATATAACTCAAATAGCATGTCGTCTTACTCATAATGCTAACAACTCGTACACCATCACAACATCACATTAGCATATACACAACACAATATATATATATATATATATATATATATATATATATATATATATATATATATATATATATATATATATATATATATATATATATATATCATGCTAAACAATATCCATCAACATAATATGGTTAACGATAACGCTATGGTGCTACCGGCACGTGGTTCACACCATACGCTTTTGAGTCTCACTCTTTTATAGTGCTACCGGCTCGTGGTTCACACTTTGGCGCTACCGGCACGTGGTTCACGCCTCATTTTATAGTGCTACCGGCACGTGGTTCACACTTGATGCTACCGGCACGTGGTTCACATCCAAATTTTATAGTGCTACCGGCACGTGGTTCACACTTGATGCTACCGGCACGTGGTTCACATCCAAATTTTATAGTGCTACCGGCACGTGGTTCACACTTGATGCTACCGGCACGTGGTTCACATCATAATACTCGTCACATACATGTTATGGTACTACCGGCACGTGGTTCATACCATAACATTCACAAATAAACACGCCATATACACGTACGCATAATTATTCCACTCACCTTAAAGATTTAGTGATGGTTTTATCCTTCCGCAAGCTTCAAAGCCAAGTACCTAATGCAATAAGTACTCGATCAATAAACAAACTTGTTGGACTAAATACCAACATTTCACTCATGTGCATTTAATGACTTAAATGCATTAAATGCCCCATTTTCACCAAAACCGCCCCTTAAGGGTCAAGACCATCATTAATCACTTAAAAGCTAGTGATTAAGGTCCAACAACACTAACTATTACACAATTAGGGTATTTCATACCCATTTTTCCCAACTAGGTCAATCATTAGCCCTTTGACTAATTTAAAGTCAACACACTCATTTCGGGTCATCCACTAACCCATCTAACACCCATTTACTAATTAACTAGGTGTGCTAGTGATTAACTAACCAATTAGGACTCATAAACATCAATTAACACTGTGAAACCCTAGGTTAGTTACCATTGAGTCTTCATGACTCCATCTTACCCAAGAACACCCAAAATCACCAAATATGGGTTTTATGTTCATCACTAACCCAAACCCTAACCCTTAAAGCAATTAAAATAAGGAAATCAAAGTTAGAGCTTACCACCACAATCACAACGTAGCTAGTGATTATATGAACAAATTTAATACTTGAGCTTTAACCCGGATCAAGCTTCTTCATCCTAGATTCAAGCTTTCTCTCTTAAAGGGTTTCTCACTCTAGAAATTGAATTGGAGAGATGATGATGTTGGTGGTTGTGTTGAATGTGTTTCAACCACCACAAAACTCGCCAATAATGACCTAAACCCGGCCTCAAGTGAAATGACAATATTGCCCTTCATTTAACCTTTTATTAAAAAGTAGAAAACTGGCTCAGGAGCAGTGCGCGGCGCGCTCCACTAAGGGTGCGCGGCGCGCACGAGTGTTCTGAACAGATTCTGCCCCAGTTTAAATACACACTGCACTCCGCACTATATGTACCCTATTTATACTGCTGTACAATAATTAATCGGGTCTTACAACTCTCCCCAACTTGAATCGGAGCGCGTCCTCGCGATCCAAGCCGCATGACAAGAGGGAAGATAAACTAACACAAACTCTTTGGGCTCCCAAGTAAACTCGGAACCTTTACTTCGACGCCATTAAACTTTAAAAGTCCTAACCTCTTTATTTCTCAACCTTTTGACCTTCTCATCGAGTATAGCAATCGGCTCCTCAATATACTCTAACTTATTGTTTAGCTCAATCTCGTCTAATGGCACCCATGATGAATCATCCGCAAGACACTTACGGAGATGGGAAACATGGAATGTATTATGGATCCCCGCAAGCTCTTCGGGTAATTCCAAACGATACGCGACTTCACCAACACGAGCTAAAAACTTAAATGGGCCAATAAACCGAGGAGCTAACTTTCCCCGTTTTCGAAACCGAATAATACCTTTCCATGGCGAAACCTTAAGCATCACCATGTCACCTTCTTGAAATTCGATCATTCGCCTACGTTTGTCGGCATACTACTTTTGTCTATCTTGAGCCTTTTTCAAATGAGCCCGAATCATATCAATCTTGCTATTCGTCTCTAAAACCAAATCGGTACTCCCGATTTCCTTTTGTCCCACTTCACCCCAACAAATTAGAGTTCGACACCTCCGCCCATAAAGCATCTCATAGGGTGGCATCCCGATACTAGTATGATAACTATTATTGTACGAGAATTCCACCAAAGGCAAATGCTCATCCCAACTACCACCGAAATCAATAATACACGCCCGTAACATATCCTCCAATGT
This sequence comes from Rutidosis leptorrhynchoides, assembly GCF_046630445.1. NCBI lineage: Eukaryota > Viridiplantae > Streptophyta > Magnoliopsida > Asterales > Asteraceae > Rutidosis > Rutidosis leptorrhynchoides. The sequence continues at coordinate 557,832,137 of NC_092335.1, forward strand.
TTGATTCGTACGTTCGGTTTGACCGTCCGTTTGAGGATGGTACGCCGTGCTCAATTTTAATTGTGTACCCATATCTTCATGAAACTTCTCCCAAAACCGAGATGTGAAACGAGTATCTCGATCCAAAATAATAGATATAGGAACTCTGTGTCTCGCTATCACCTCCTTGATAAACAACTTAGCCAAAGTTTTCGACGATATCGCTTCCCGAATGGGAAGAAACAAGGCACTTTTCGTCAATCGATCAACTATTACCCAAATCGAGTCAAATTGGGTTCTCGCCGTCTTTGGTAACTTTGTGATGAAATCCATGGTAATGTGCTCCCATTTCCATTTCGGAATTTCTAACGGTTGTAACTTACCATACGGCTTTTGGTGTTCGGCTTTAACTTGCAAACACGTGACACATTGTTCAACATACGTTACAACATCACGTTTCATGTCCGGCCACCAATAAACCTTCTTCAAGTCATGATACATTTTCGTCGCACCCGGATGAATGGAATACTTTGACTTATGTGCCTCATCAAGTAGCACTCATCGAAAATCTCCCATTCTAGGCATCCATACCCTTCCTTGAAAAGACAACAAACCATGCGGGCCTAAAGTAATGAACTCCGTTTGTCCTACGATTCGTTCCTCATGCTTATTGTTAACAAAAGCCTCAATTTGAATCTCACCAAGCTTTACAAGGAAATCGTTAGTAATAGTCATACGTAACAATCCCAATCGTAACGCCGGATGTTGACTCTTTCGACTTAATGCATCCGCGACCACATTCGCCTTGCCTGGATGATAAAGTATCTCACAATCGTAATCTTTCACCACATCCATCCATCTACATTGACGATAATTCAGATCTCGTTGATCAAAAAGATGTTTCAAACTTTTATGATCCGAATAAATCGTACACTTGACACCGTACAAGTAGTGGCGCCAAATTTTTAACGCATGTACAACCGCCGCCAACTCAAGATCATGAGTCTGATATCTCGTCTCGTGTTCCTTTAATTGTCGAGAGGCATAAGCGATGACTTTACCTCTTTGCATTAGAACACAACCGATCCAATTAAAGATGCATCACAATAAACCGTCATGTCTTCTACACCTTCCGGCAACACTAGCACCGGAGCTTGACATAACATCTCTTTTAACAATTGAAAAGCAATTTCTTGCTCGTTTTCCCAATTAAATCTAACGTTCTTTCTTGTCAATTTTGTCAACGGAGAAGCAATCTTAGAAAAGTCTTGGATAAACCGACAATAACCGGCCAATCCGAGAAAACTTCGGATTTCCGTGGGCGTAGTTGGTCGTCCCCAACTCTTCACCGTCTCTATCTTCCCCGGATCTACTTGAATACCGTCCTTGTTCACAATATGACCAAGGAATTGAACTTCCCTTAGACAAAATTCACATTTGGAGAATTTAGCATACAACTTCTCCTTCCGCAACGTCTTCAACACACCCCGCAAATGATGTGCATGTTCCTTCATACTCTTCGAATAAACAAGTATGTCGTCAATGAACACAATTACTGACTTGTCTAACATAGGTTAGCACACTCGGTTCATAAGATTCATGAATGCCGCCGGTGCATTCGTAAGACCAAAAGGCATAACTACAAACTCAAAATGCCCATAACGCGTTCGAAAAGCCGTTTTCTCAATATCTTCCTCGCGGACCCGCATTTGGTGATAGCCGGACCGTAGGTCGATTTTAGAGAAATACGTTGCACCTTGGACTTGGTCAAATAAATCGTCAATCCGAGGCAATGGATAACGATTCTTGATCGTCACTTTGTTCAACTCCCAATAATCAATGCACATCCGCATACTACCATCCTTCTTCTTCATGAATAAAACCGGAGCGCCCCATGGTGAACCACTCGGTCGAATAAAACCCTTTTCAAGTAACTCTTGGGTTTGATTTAACAACTCTTGCATTTCCGTTGGTGCTAAACGATAAGGAGTTTTGGCAATGGGAGTAGCTCCCGGAACCAACTCAATGCGAAATTCAACTTGTCTTTCCGCCGGAACACCCGGTAACTCGTCCGAAAAAACATCTTCGAATTCACTAACCACCGAAATTTCATGAATGGGTGGTGGCTCATCACAAGTATCCACAACATGGGCAAGAAAAGCCATGCCACCACTAACAAGGAAACGTCGTGCCCGTGCAAAAGTGCATATCGGCACAAGTCTTCTTCGCTTATCGCCATGAATAATTAACTCTCCCCCACTTGGGGTCTTCACACGAACAGATTTTTCATGGCATGCAATATCGACTCTATAACGATCGAGCCAATCCATACCAATGACAATATCAAAATCACCCAAAGTCATCGGAATGAGATCGATTTTAAACCTTTCGGCACCAAACACAACATTACAATTTTTACACACATCAACCACTAGCGCCGTCTTGCCATCCACTATTTCAACCTCTACCGGACGATTTAACTTAACTAGCGGTTTATTTAGCTTAGGCACAAATCTTGGAGACACAAATGACAAATTAGCACCACTATCAAAAAGTATCCGTGCCGGATTAGAGTTAACCATGAAAGTACCTGAAACAACTTCGTTGGATTGCTTGGCCTCCTCATTCGTCATCAAATAGTTGCGACCCCTAGCCGTGCCCACCGCTTTCTCCAACCGTTTAACATGATCGGTGTTCAAACCGGGACACTCCAGCCTCTTGTGCCCTTCTTTACCACAATTATAACAAGTAACTTTGTTTGGCGCATTGGTACAATCACGAGCCATGTGTCCTCTTTGTTTACAATTGAAACACGTGGGCCCGTAACCCGGAGTATCACCCTTCTTCACTCTATTTGCACCTTCGGAACCCTTCTTTGACTTCTTGATTGAAAAGTTCGAATGACTTGATCCTTCAAACTTTCTTTTAGAAAAAGTGAAGTCGCTTTTTCTTGGAACCTCCGGCTCAAAACCCCGAGCCAATTCAAATAACTCTTCAAAAGACTTAGCCGCTCCTCGACTAATCTTACCCTTAAACTTATCATTCATCGTACGGTAGAAATCCTTCATCAACTTGTGATTGTCGCCAACATATTCCGGACAAAAACGAGTCTTTGCCAAAAAGGTAGATTTGAGAGTAACCAAGTCCATTGAACCTTGTCGCAAATTGTGCAACTCGTCCTGGATTCTATCAAGGTCGAAAGAAGTTCGGTATTCTTTGAAGAATTCTTTCTTAAACTCCTCCCTCGTCAAGCTCATGCATTGCTCTTCACCATATAATTGGATTTTATCATCCCACCACAACTTCGCCTCTTCTCGTAACATGCTAGAACCATACCTCACCTTCTTCTCGGGAGGACATTTCGCGGTACGAAAAGCTCCCTCGATATCGGAAATCCAACATGTGCTTTTCAACGGATCTCGTACCCCATTAAACATCGAGGGTTGAGCATCCTTGAAATTTTTGTAATGGAAGTCCCGCCTTCCATTCCCACCGTTACCATCACCCCCTTCGCCATGAGGATGAATGTTTCTAGCTTCTAATGCCTCCTCGATCGCGGCATTCATTTGCTCATTTATCATTTCGATTACTTGCCCATCAACCGATTCTTGGAAAACCTTTCGGACATCGTCAAGAAATTCCATTTTTAGCCTTTTAAAGATGGCCTCAACCTTGGCCGTGAGTTCAACGTCCTCGCTCGTGCCTCCTTCATTGGTATCATGTCCATTTCTCATCTTCATTCTATAAAATGAAGTAAATTAAATAACGAACGAAGAGACATGACGCAATATACATGAACACCACACCGTCCCATCTTGCTCAACAATCGTCGTACATCGCTTGTTCGACACGATTTGAACCCGTAACAATGGTAGCTATTTATTGTTACGCGATCACGTCGCATTAACTTGCTAGTACAACGTCTATCTCGCTTGATGATTGCAAAACACAACACAAAACAATTAGCGCATAGTTAGTTCACCTAAAACTAGGCACTAACCAATCCCTGGTCCGACCCGTCTCCTACAAGTCCCGCATAACGCGCATACACAATAAATTCTAAGTCTAGGCACCTATCTCAAGTCGCCTAAATCCCTTAGACCATGCTCTGATACCACTTGTGAAAACCCAAACCAATAACCAACCGATTACGCGAAACAATTTTTTTTTATAACAGGAGAGTGCGCGGCGCGCACAAGCCCCAACAGCTTCTGCCCGGTTTTGTCCATTTTCAAATAAAGATCTCCCACTTCCCGACATTTTTAGATGAAACGCTTTTCACAACATGTTCTAATATGAAAAACTCATACGATTCAATCATAAAATGAGTTTTACAAAATGGGGCCCACATCTGCCATTTTACGAGTTTCGTTTAAACATACAAGTTCGACCATAAGAGTTTAAATTCCAAACGACACTATGAGCATGGTGTTTGGGGGTTAAAATACCCAAATCTCGGTCAAACTCCAAAAGCTATAACATCCAAAAGTGTCCCCTACAAACAAAGCGGGATCTCTAATCCATACGAATGCCCTTACCCTTGTCTCCGTCGGAGCCTATAAAAAGATAAACAATGAGAGGGTAAGCAAAGCTTAGTGAGTGCAACAATTATACATACACATATATAACCCATCTATTTGCATTCGCACCCACCAAATACCTCATACGAGAATATAACTCAAATAGCATGCCGTCTTACTCATAATGCTAACAACTCGTACGCCATCACAACATCGCATTAGCATATACACAACACAATATATATATATATATATATATATATATATATATATATATATATATATATATATATATATATATATATATATATATATATATATATATATATATATATATATATATATATATATAGCATGCTAAACAATATCCATCAACATAATATGGTTAACCATAACGCTATGGTGCTACCGGCACGTGGTTCACACCATACGCTTTTGAGTCTCACTCTTTTATAGTGCTACCGGCTCGTGGTTCACACTTTGGCGGTACCGGCACGTGGTTCACGTCTCATTTTATAGTGCTACCGGCACGTGGTTCACACTTGATGCTACCGGCACGTGGTTCACATCCAAATTTTATAGTGCTACCGGCACGTGGTTCACACTTGATGCTACCGGCACGTGGTTCACATCCAAATTTTATAGTGCTACCAGCACGTGGTTCACACTTGATGCTACCAGCACGTGGTTCACATCATAATACTCATCACATACATGTTATGGTACTACCGGCACGTGGTTCATACCATAACATTCACAAATAAACACGCCATATACACGTACGCATAATTATTCCACTCACCTTAAAGATTTGGTGATGGTTTTATCCTTTCGCAAGCTTCAAATCCAAGTACCTAATGCAATAAGTACTCGATCAACAAACAAACTTGTTGGACTAAATACCAATACTTCACTCATGTGCATTTAATGACTTAAATGCATTAAATGCCCCAATTTCACCAAAACCGCCCCTTAAGGGTCAAGACCATCATTAATCACTTAAAAGCTAGTGATTAAGGTCCAACAACACTAACTATTACACAATTAGGGTATTTCATACCCATTTTTTCCAACTAGGTCAATCATTAGCCCTTTGACTAATTTAAAGTCAACACACCCATTTCGGGTCATTCACTAACCCATCTAACACCCATTTACTAATTAACTATGTGTGCTAGTGATTAACTAACCAATTAGGACTCATAAACATCAATTAACACTTTGAAACACTTGGTTAGTTACCATTGAGTCTTCATGACTCCATCTTACCCAAGAACACCCAAAATCACCAAATATGGGTTTTATGTTCATCACTAACCCAAACCCTAACCCTTAAATCAATTAAAATAAGGAAATCAAAGTTAGAGCTTACCACCACAATCACAACGTAGCTAGTGATTATATGAACAACTTTAATACTTGAGCTTTAACCCGGATCAAGCTTCTTCCTCCTAGATTCAAGCTTTCTCTCTCTTAAAGGGTTTCTCACTCTAGAAATTGAATTGGAGAGATGATGTTGTTGGTGATTGTGTTAAATGTGTTTCAACCACCACAAAACTGTCCAATAATGACCTAAACCTGGCCTCAAGTGAAAGGACAATATTGCCCTTCATTTAACCTTTTATTAAAAAGTAGAAAACTGGCCTAGGAGCAGTGCGCGGCACGCTCCACTAAGGGTGCGCGGCGCGCACGAGTGTTCTGAACAGATTCTGCCCCAGTTTAAATACACACTGCACCCTGCACTATATGTACCATGTTTACACTGTTGTACAATAATTAATCGGGTCTTACAATATGTGATCAAAGTATTGTGTTTGGGCTTGCGTTTTGATAGAAATTTTTAATTATTGCGACTGTAAGATATGAATAATCTGTTTATAATGTTTGGCATGTATAATTTTTAAAGTGCTTATTTGCGTTTTCGTAACCACAAAATGAAGTTTTTAAACAGTGCCACCTAACATTCCTTATACCCAAAAAAGGATTATCACTTTCTTGTCAAAATTACCTAACTAGCCTTAAAACATTTAAACTTTAGACCATGTTTAACGCGGCGTGTTCAGTCCATTTTTCACCCAGCACGCCTCTAGCATGACGTTCGGATGGGTCGGAGGAGGTAGCGTGCTATCTCCAGGCACAGGTTCGTTTGTTGGCGTGTTGGTTGAAGAAGGCGACCATACGTTGGAGGAACGAAAATGGAATTTAACGACTTCTGTAAGTAACTAGATGGGGGAGTGAATAGTTACTTAATACGATTTTTGAAACTTTTTCGATGATCAATATGATATGAACAATAATTGATCACCTTAGTCAACTCAAACTAATGTGTGGTGTGTTTATGTTTGTAATGATGCGGAAAGTAAAGTAAAGAACATAAAAACAAGGATTTATATTGGTTCGGGTAGATGTTAACTAATCCACCTTAATCCACTTCCCGATTCACTAATCGGGATTTCTTGCTTCACTAAGCACCTTTCTCCAAATCCGGTGAAGATTCGATTTACAAGCCTTGTACTTCTCCTTAGACAACAAACCTAATCCATCTATCCTTTTGAAGGATTACCTCCAACTTATATTAACTTGTCTTCAACTTGGACACGTATTAATCTCCAGTGAAATTAATCAACTCCCTAGTTCCCTTTAAGGAAAATGATAGTTAAGCTAGCATATGCCTCTAATTACAAAGTACAAAGACTCACCCTTTCCTAATGATGATAATCCTTAGACAATTCTAAGAATTATTACATCACTATGCAAACTTACAAAGATTAGAATTTAAAAGTAAGTTTACAAACACCCCTTTTATAATCTACGAGATTATAAAACTTCTCTTGCTAATCACAAACATATGTATAAATGTTATGTTCTTGTGATTCTCTGATGAATTTGAGTTGTAGCATGCAAGAGGTCCAAGTCTTCAAAGTTCTCCAAGTCTTGCTATTTATACGGAGAGATAAAAGATCAGCCTTGTCTGCGGCTTGACCCACGGTCGATCGTGGGTTGACCGCACGTGCTTCAGTCCAAAACATATATCCGATGTATAGCCGTTTGAATCAGTTTTGGACATCACTTCTTGGATACTTTACTTCATTTATCACCTGCAAAAAGATACTCAACGTCCTATACAAGTACTATATGCATTAGATGTCCATTTACCTTGGATGGATTGTTTTGATAGTGACTTATCATGTCCAAAGTGGAAAGTCTAACATTATTGGATACAAGACATGATAATCATTTGAGGCAATCTCAGTTTTGTCATAAATGCTTGTTTGTAATTAACACAATTGCTAAATCTCTATTAGTTGGTCAACATGTCATTGATGACACAAATTCACTTTAATCACAAAGCATGCTAGTATTCAAATTTAAACTTGTTTGTAATTTATTAAGTGTGTTAGTGATGTCTTGACAAATTAAGCAAGTAATAACAATTAAGCATGTTGTAAGACATCAAGTTAATCAAGTTTAAACTTATTAATAAACTTAATTTTGGATTTAAGCAAACCTATGTGTGTTAATGTTTTATTATTTTTCAAGTTTACTAGATTATGACATTTTACAATTTATCCAAGTAACACATGCATATATTGAAGTAGTCAAAATACTAGTTCCATCTAGTAACAAATAGCAAGACGAGTTTGATACATATGCATATTAACTCATTACTTATTATTTATCACTTGGTAAAATAATACACATGTACTGATTAACAAGTAGTCAAGTAATATTCATGTAATGACTAGCAAGAGATAATTAAGTAATCTTAGAATTAAGCATATAGTGATAACATAGCATTAAACTAAGACTAAGTAAGCTTTACTTGCAAAGTGGCATTTGCAAGATTAATGTATAAGCATACATTAATATCTAACACATGTACAAGAAAAGAGCAATTCCTGGTTGGGACTTGGTGACCATCATAAGTGTTTTTAGATACATTTTAGATGTACATGTTTTCCTATAACACTTATGTGTTATCCTTAATATAGGCTTAATCGTCATTAAGGTGTCACTAGGCGTGATTAACCAAGATTAGTGTTCTAGTGACCAAAACTTCTTTGGAATGAAAGAAGCAACTATCCTAAGCATGTTTGAACAGATTTCATAAATTATAGATGCCCGGAAGTGGTCAAACATTTTTTGATCAAAATCCGGGCAGAAGGTTTCTGCGGTCGACCCACGGTCAGCCGTGGAGTCGACCGTGCATCCCTGATTTCACAAATCTGTGTGCAGGTCTCCACAGTCTGACCTGCGGTCGACCGTGGTTCAGCCGTGTACCATGTTTCACATTTGAGGCTTTCTTTGGTTTTTGGTTCTTTGCTAGATCAAGTATGGATTAGTGAACTTATTTATTTATTTATTTATGTCAAGATGTCTACCATCACCTTTAGCTATGTGCATATGTCATCATCAAAACACTTATTGTTATGGGTTAAGATTAGTATAGTCATTAAGCATAATCCCATGTTAACCCACATTCTCCCCCAACAACTTCTACATTAGTGACTTTGATCTATCAGTTCAAAGGAATTACGCAAAAAAGAAATACCGTTCCTATTTTCGAATATTGTGTATTTAGACGAAGATAAGGCAGAATTGTTATTCATATATAATGATGACGTAAGGAAGAAGCAGAAAAAATGATCCAGGACAAACGGTAATCGAATTCAGTTGTATGTTTTAAATTTAAGCACGTGAAAAATGAATCTGGTCCCTTTCGATTCTGGAAGTAGTTTCAAATCATGAGCGTCAATGGAATGGGACTTTTAATAATTGTAACTTTCTTTTTTAGGACTATTAATAAGTATTAATTGTAGGACTTTTAAAATTATTATCATCGTTTGCTTAATTAGTGTAATCGTTTGCTTAATTTTAAGTATGTTTTACTCCCTCTATTCAATTTTAATAGTCCTGGTTTGACTGTCACGGTCTTTTATGTTCAACTTTGACTCAAAATATTTTTTTTGTGTTATATATTACTTGATGAAATTTATATGAAAGGAGTGATGTATAAATGTGTTTTCATCGTTATAATTTTCATCAAATAATATATAACACAAATAAAAAATATTTTGAGTTAAAGTTGAGCATAAAAGACCGTGATACTTAAACAAGGATCATTAAAATGAGACGGAGGGAGTATTAATTTACAATGTTTTTTAATTACAAAATAATAAGTTAATTAATTAACCAAAATAAAAACTAAAATCATTTTACAATAAGAAAACTGAAAAAGAAATTCAAAGAGTGTGTTTGACGTTACTAGCTAGAGCTGGAACTTATAGTTGTAGCTTATGGTTGGAGCTGGTAGTTGGAGGCTGGAGCTTATTTTAAAAGTTGAAAGCTGAAACTTATTTTTTAATAAGTGTTTGGTGAAAAGTAGCTGGAGTTAGAGCTTATTTTTTAATAAGTGTTTGGTGAAAAATAGCTGGAGTTAGAGCTTATTGTTGTAAATTGACTAAAAATGACAACAAAATATATGATATATATTTAATATTTATATAAGGGTCAAATATGTAATATTAACTTCATAAGCTTAGGCTTACTTTTATAAGCTAGTTCAACTAGTTTCTTTTTCCAGAGCTTTTTTTTATAAGCTCTGAAAATTATGACAGCCAAACGATGCTACTAGGTTAAGTTTATGAAAAAAAATAAACTTAAACTCATATAATCTTCAATAAGTTTCGCGACCAAACACACCCAAAATACACACCCCTACCCTCTAATACGCCACTCAGCACGCCACCCATTATTTATCAGTTTACCAGCACACCAGACAAGCATCCCACTCCTACCTGTCAGCACGCTACTTTTGCCCATCACCATTAAAATGGTCTTAGTGGTATTTTACCCGCATAGTTACTCACCGAGGACACACTATTATTGGATTCTTTTATTTTCTTTTACGTATTACGTTTCTTCTTTATCGATTTATATATTTTAACAAATATTTTTTAAGCTCCAGAAGAAATTTTTTACTAAAAATCTAGCAAGGCGCTAGGAAAAACTTACCTTTTTTCAATATATATATATATATATATATATATATATATATATATATATATATATATATATATATATATATATATATATATTAGAGGGATTAAATGAGAACTTTTTTGTGTGAGAACCCTGAGAACTCAAAAATACACCGAAATTCGAACAAAAAAGGAGAAATTCGAGCAAAAGAAGTGGTAGGCGAGCAAAAAAGGGGATAGTCGAGAAAAAAAGAAAGTCGAACAAAAAAAAATGCGGCCGAACAAAAAAAAGAAATTCGAACAAAAAATTTGATATTCTAATAAAAAATGTGTTCTACATTTTGATAGTCGAACCAAAAAATGTAGAACACAGCGGTAGTCGAACAAAAATATGTTCTACATTTTTGTAATTCGAACAAAAAAGGGCGTCCGAACAAAAATTGTGATATTCGAACAAAAATGTGTTCTACATTTTTTATAGTCGAACAAAAAAAATGTAGAACACATGATAGTCGAACAAAAATGTGTTCTACATTTTTGAAAAAAAAAATAATTTTTTTTGCTCGACTATGATTTTTTGTTCGTCCGTGTTTTTTTATTTTTGCTCGAATTTCCTATTTTTTGTTCTTCCGTGTCCCTTTTTTGCTCGAATTTTAGTGTATTTTGAATGTATTTTGTAACGACCCGCACTTTTTCGATCATACTATACTTATAAGATTAATATTTACATAAATTAAACCTTGCCAACATGATAAGCAATCCAAATTGTCGAGACTTATATTTCCGAAAAGAGTTTTACACAACGTTTGACCGTCTAGTTTGACCGATGATATCACAAACTATACAATATATGATAATTATACGTTTGTGTATATAAATGTATATATACATATTTAAAATGATTAATAAATGTTTTAATATCTCATTTTATATTAATAACAACAAGTTATATGTGTATTTTGAAACTACTAACTTAAGTTTTCAAAACGATAACAATACGTAACGTTATTTGACATATATACTTAAGACTTATAATGTTTATACATATATTGTATAAGTAATGTATTTAATCACTTTTAAAGACTTAAATACATAAAATCATATAAGTGTATTCACAAAAGATAGCTATATTTGAATCCTCATTTCATTTTTCACAAAATTTCTATACGTATACCTAGAGTATTTGTACTCGTATCATACCTAGCTCCTATACGTATTTACTAATAGTAAATACACATCAAAATCACCACCTAACCAGCCATTATTCATGCCCTTAGAGCTAGGTAATTACTTTTGGATGATTACTTGACTAATTAGCAAGATTACAAACTAAAATTTTGTCCATGACACCTAATGGCCACGTTTTTGAAAGGCCTATATGTATCACCATTTTGTTTCATTTTTACTTCAAATCTCTTAGCAAAAACACACACTCTTTCAAGAACTCTAAACTCCATAACACTTCAGCAACTTATCAAGAAGATCTAGCTTCAAAAACACTAGTTAAACATCATAAGAAAACCATACAAAAACACTTCAAGAAATCCTTCCAAGAACACCAACTTACTTCCAATCTTTCATCCACTTCTATCACCCTTTTGATTCTAGCTTCTTACTTCTCTTTTACAGCAACTTCATCCAAGGAACTTGAGGTAGAATATATGTTCATAACCTTATTCGATTCATATATATATAGCTATCATACTTTGTGGTATACAAGTTTAACAACAAGAACATAGTTTGAATGTTTTCAAACTTGTTTGCAAACTAAATAGATCCTTCTAACTTAACTTTTAAAATACTTCAAGACCTGTAATATAACTTATGTATATGCTAATTTAACAAGGTAAAACTTGGTTTTTCAAAGTATAAGTATTTTTAGAAAAATGGTCATTAAATGATTTTGTTGTAACGAAAATGATTAACTTCATAAGTTTCACTAAAGTTTGACCTATGCCGTGTGATTTTGAATACAAACTAAGGTATTTACAGTTCATAGTCTTAAAGAGGGACTCGATCCAAGGAGATGGCAAGTTGAATCAACGAAAACGGACTTGTAACGAAGAAACTATGACCGAAACAAAATTGGTTATCCAAGGCTTAAATGACTTCGGGATTCATTGGAAAAATTTACATAAAATCACATACTTCTAAGATAACATGATATTTTATATATATGTACTTATAATTCAATTTTATATGGTTCAGGATCACCCGTAAACAACACGAGAAGATTAATCATAAGATCCCATGATTGTACGCAACACGTCATTTGACAACACCGGTACCATGGGTCAAGATTAATCTCGACCAATACATATACGTTGGGGTTTTATTTATTTCGTTGGGGGTTTTATTTATTGCGGGTATATTAAACATCTAAAAATGAACCATTAAAAATTGAATTACTAACATCGGAATGCTAACTTCGGACTAAGGAAATATTCAAAGTATTAAAAGTATAACAAGTATATATATATATGTAACGTTTGTTTAAAATGAAAACATATTGATATATTATATATGGATAGGTCCGTGATATCAACCGGAAGACCGAGTCAAATTATATATATCATCAAGACAAGTGTGAGTATATAGTCCCACTTTTAAACTCTAAATATTTCGGGATGAGAATACATGTATTTTATGTTTTACGATATGGACACAAGTAACTGAAAAATATATTCTACGTTGAGTTGTACCACTGGCATACTTCCCTGTAGCTTGGTAACTAATATTTACAGCGGTATTGTAAACGCGAATCCTGTTGATAGATCTATCGGGCCTGACAACCCCAACCGGACTGGACGACCAGTATTCAACGGTTGCACAGTACTTCGTTTTTGTGACTACACTTGGTACGGTGTAGTAAGATTTCATATTAAAGGGAATATGCGACGTGAAAATGTTAAGTATGGTTACCGAGTGCTCAACCACTTAGAATACTTTTATTAAACTGTTTATATACGAAATCTTGTGGTCTACATATATATATTGCTGCCGGCATTAAACCTATATCTCACCAACTTTATGTTGACCTTTTTAAGACATGTCTATTCTCAGGTGATTTCTAAAGCTTCCGCTGCATCATGTTGGATCTAACCAGGATCTTGCGTACGCATGTTTGTGTCAAAAATAAAACTGCATATCCAAGATGTTGTACTGTAAAATATGCTAGAAACCGTGTTGTTGTCATCATTTGTAAAGTTTGTAAGTCGAAGATTATCGCTAAACGTTAATCTTCTTTTTATTGTCTTAAGTTTGTAACAAAAATAATGGTTATGGTTTGTAATGTATAATATATGCAGTTTTCTTTCAAAAATGTCTCATATAGAGGTCAATACCTCGCAATGAAATCATACGTTATCTAACGCGTTCTTATGGTTAAGGACGGGTTATGACATGTGGTATCAGAGCGGTGGTCTTAGCGAACCAGGTTTGCATTAGTGTGTCTAAACCGATAAGTCGTTAGGATACATTAGTAAGTCTGGACTTTGACCGGATTTGATTTTAAAAAAAAAAAAACCATTGCTTATCACTGTTGGTTAAAAATTCATATGTAAATATTATGTAAGTACTAATGGGTTAGTTGTTGTGTGATAGATGTCGGGCTCGAAACTTATTATCACATTCAGCGACTCCGAATCAGAATCTTCAGATTGTGTTTCAGTCATTAACATATCCGATGACGAAAATGGTATTTTTGGGGAAGACTCACAATTTCCAGATGAACCAACTATAGAAATATCGGAAAGTGAACCCGAGGAGGAAAGTGAACCCGAAGAGGAAAGTGAACCCGAAGAAGAAAGTGAACCCGAGGAAGAAATACTAGAAATTACGAAAGAAAAATTCGATCAAGGAAAGAAACGAAAAGCGAATGAATTAGAAAATTCAAATCCCGAACTTAGTGAGAATGACGTAGCACCAATTCCACTCAACACTACCACCCCTATTCCCGCTATTCCTATTAGTGCTATCCCCGCATCTAGTTCTTCGGCTCCTCAGCCAAAACGTAGGCAGACAGCTAGGATAAGCGTTAGGCCATTCATTGGAACTAAACGCCCTAGAAAATAGACCGAACGATGCACTGCCGTATTAAGCCATGGAATCATATAATGTTTTGTATAATATTATTAGTGTGGTTTGCTTAAAGTTTGATGTAAGATAAGCATATGTAAAATAGCGAAGTATGAAATGCAATAATTTTCCATGGTTAAGTATTATTTAGATTGTAGTAATTGATTCTGTACTAAGCTATTAAGTATGAACATTAACGGGTAGGTACTACCCAAGATATAATTATAAAACGCTAATAAGAAGAAAAGGCTTTTATAATAATACCTGGTTCATATTATTAACAAGCTATAAATGTACTATAAATACATACTACATCTATAATAATCCATGTGAATAATTATTTTCTTTCATTAGGAAATGGCGCGATTGAACCGAATGACGGAACAAGAAGTCGAGAACTTCATCAACCAGCGAGTCAACGATAGAATGCTATGGGTCGAAGCTGCAAGAGCTACTGCAGTTAATCCAAATCCTCGTGTAGGATGCTCCTACAAGACGTTTCAAGCTTGCAAACCTTCATCATTCAGTGGAACGGAAGGACCTATCGGTTTAACCCGATGGATAGAAAAGATGGAGACGGTGTTCAAAATCAGCGGTTGTGATGAAAAAGACATGACCAAGTATGCATCGTGCACTTTACAAGATAGTGCACTTACATGGTGGAAGAATTATGTGAAGGCGGTAGGAGGAGATGTAGCTTATGATACTCCATGGGAAGAATTCAAAGCAATGATAATCACCGAGTATTGTCCAAGGAATGAGGTTATTAAGTTAGAAGATGAGTTACGAAGTTTGAAGGTGGTTGGTACTGAAATTGCCAACTACAACCAGCGATTCATGGAATTAGTTTTACTATGTCCTGAATTGGTTCCAACCGAAGCACGGAAGATTGAAATGTACAAAGGTGGTTTGCCCAAAAAGGTCAAGGCAAACGTTACGGCGTCGAAACCTAAGACAATTCATGAAGCTATAACCATGGCGAACGAGCTAATGGATCAGGTCATTTTGGACAAGAAAGCATTCAATACTGAGGTGAAGGTATTGGGGAACAAGAAAAAGTGGAATGGAGGTTATGATCGAGGTAACCAACAACAACCTTATAAGAAACAAGAAACCACGAAAGGTGCGGGTAGCGGTTCAGGCTTTGGTTACAAAGGACAAAGTCCTTTGTGCAACCGTTGTCACAAACATCATTTTGGTTACTGTAGTGTGTTGTGCACTAAATGCAATAGACAGGGACATCTTGCTGAAGATTGTAAGGCTCTCGTTACAAATGGTAACAAGACTCCTGCCACCAACGCAAATAGAACTGCTTTGGCTAACATTACTTGTTTTGGGTGTGGAAAACAAGGTCACTATAAGAGTCAGTGCCCGAATCCAGAAAAGAATGGCGGACCTGCACGTGGAAGAGCGTTTGTTATTAATGCTAGAGAGGCACGAGAAGACCCGGAGCTTGTTACGGGTATGTTTACCATTAATAACTTATCAGCATCTATTTTATTTGATACTGGCGCCGATAGAAGTTACGTGTGTATAAATTTTTACACTAAATTGAATTGTTCATCATTACCTCTAGATGCTAAGTACTTGATTGAGTTAGCTAATGGTAAACTAATTAAAGCCGATAAAATTTGTCGTGATTGTGAAATAAATCTAGCCGGAGAAACGTTTAAAATCGACTTAATACCCGTAGAATTAGGAGGTTTTGATGTAATAGTCGGCATGGACTGGATGTCCAAAATAGGAGCGGAAGTTGTTTGTGCTAAGAAGGCAATTCGTATTCCTGGTAAGGATAAAATGCCAGTGATGATTTATGGAGAGAAGGGTAATTCAAAGCTAAAACTCATTAGTTGTTTGAAAGCCAAGAAGTGTTTAGAAAAGGGATGTTACGCTATTTTAGCACATGTTAATAAAGTCGAAAAGAAAGAAAAGGGCATCAACGACGTGCCTGTGGCAAGAGATTTTCCTGAAGTTTTTCCAGAAGAGTTGCCGGGATTACCTCCATTTAGATCGGTAGAATTTCAAATAGATTTAGTACCAGGAGCTGCACCAGTGGCTCGTGCTCCATATAGACTTGCACCGTCCGAGTTAAAAGAACTTCAAAGTCAGTTAAAAGAATTACTGGACCGTGGATTCATACGACCGAGTACTTCACCGTGGGGAGCTCCAATTTTGTTTGTTAAGAAGAAAGATGGATCTTTTAGGATGTGTATAGACTATCGTGAATTAAATAAGTTAACTATCAAGAATCGGTATCCACTACCGAGAATTGATGACTTATTTGATCAATTGCAAGGATCATGTGTTTATTCAAAAATCGACTTAAGATCGGGCTATCATCAACTACGCGTCAAAGAAGAGGATATTCCGAAAACTGCTTTTCGGACACGTTATGGTCATTACGAATTTTTGGTTATGCCGTTTGGATTGACGAATGCGCCAGCTGTATTCATGGACCTCATGAATCGAGTTTGTAGTCCGTATTTAGATAAGTTTGTTATCGTTTTCATTGATGATATTCTTATCTATTCCAAGAGTGAGCAAGAGCATGAAGAGCATTTAAGGTTGATACTGGAGTTGTTGAGAAAAGAACAACTTTATGCTAAATTTTCTAAGTGTGCTTTCTGGTTGAAAGAAGTGCAATTTCTTGGTCACGTTGTTAATAGCGAAGGAATTCAGGTTGATCCAGCAAAAACTGAAGCTATTGAAAAATGGGAGACTCCTAAGACACCAACGCAGATACGTCAATTTTTGGGTTTAGCCGGTTATTATAGAAGGTTTATTCAAGATTTTTCCCGAATAGCTAAGCCGCTGACAACATTAACGCAAAAAGGGAAGAAATACGAATGGACCTCGGAGCAGGAGAACGCATTTCAATTACTGAAGAAGAAGTTAACTACAGCGCCTATTTTATCGTTACCTGAAGGGAATGATGATTTTGAAATATATTGTGACGCTTCGCGACAAGGTTTTGGTTGTGTTCTTATGCAACGAAAGAAAGTAATTGCATTTGCATCCCGACAATTGAAGATTCACGAGCGGAATTATACGACGCATGATCTAGAATTGGGAGCAGTCGTGTTTGCATTGAAGATGTGGAGACACTACTTGTATGGGGTTAAATTCACTGTGTTTACTGATCATAAAAGCCTTCAACATATTTTTGATCAGAAACAATTGAACATGAGGCAACGTAGGTGGGTCGAGTTAATAAACGACTATGATTGTGAAATTCGTTATCATCCCGGGAAGGCGAACGTGGTGGCCGATGCTCTAAGCAGAAAGGAACGAGAACCAATTCGAGTACGAGCGATGAACATAAAAATTCGCATGAATCTCAACTCACAAATCAAAGAAGTTCAACGAGAAGCACTTACTAAAGAAAACATAGGAAATGAAATAATGAAGAAGTATGAGAAGCAACTCGTTATGCGGGAAGATGGAATTCGATATTTTGCAAATCGTATTTGGGTACCGAAGTTGGGTGGATTAAGGAAGTTGATATTGAACGAGGCACATAAGACAAGATATTCGATACATCCTGGAGTTGGAAAGATGTACCAAGATCTTAAGACGCATTATTGGTGGCCTAATTTGAAGATAGACGTTGCAACATATGTTGGGGAGTGTTTAACTTGTTCTAAGGTCAAAGCAGAACACCAGAAGCCGTCAGGGTTACTTCAACAACCAGAAATCCCAGAATGGAAATGGGATGGTATTACCATGGATTTCATCACGAAGTTACCAAAGACTGCCTGGGGATACGACACCATTTGGGTGATTGTTGATCGTCTCACCAAGTCTGCACATTTCTTGCCTATAAAGGAAACGGATAGAATGGAGAAACTATTACGATTGTATATAAAGGAAGTTGTTTCAAGGCATGGGATACCTATTTCCATTATATCCGATCGTGATAGTAGATTTACCTCAAAGTTTTGGCAATCACTACAGGAGGCATTAGGAACTCGTTTGGATATGAGTACCGCATATCATCCGCAGACCGACGGGCAGAGTGAGAGAACAATTCAGACTCTTGAAGACATGCTCAGGGCATGTGTGATCGATTTTGGAAACGGATGGGATAAATATCTACCGTTAGCAGAATTCTCGTATAATAATAGTTATCATGCGAGCATTGGAGCTGCGCCATTTGAAGCATTGTACGGAAGGAAGTGTAGATCTCCTATCTGTTGGAATGAAGTAGGAGATCGACATTTAACTGGTCCCGAGATCATACACGAAACGACCGAGAAGATAGTACAAATCAAGGAGAGATTGAAAACAGCCCGTAGTCGCCAAAAGAGCTACGCCGATGTCCGAAGGAAACCATTAGAGTTTCAGGTCGGGGACATGGTTATGCTAAAGGTGTCACCTTGGAAAGGTGTAATACGTTTCGGCAAAAGGGGTAAACTGAACCCAAGGTACGTAGGCCCGTTTAAGATCATCGAACGCATTGGACCGGTAGCTTATCGACTCGAGTTACCGCAACAACTCGCCGGAGTACATAATACCTTTCACGTCTCAAACCTGAAGAAGTGTCTTGCAAAGGAAGACCTCACCATTCCTCTTGAAGAAATCCATGTCGACGAGAAACTACAATTCGTCGAAGAACCAATCGAAATCATGGACCGTGAAGTTAAACAGCTCAAACAGAGTAATATACCGATTGTTAAGGTTCGTTGGAATGCTAGAAGAGGTCCCGAGTTTACTTGGGAACGAGAGGATCAGATGAAACGAAAGTATCCGCATTTGTTTCTCGATGACGCAAAATAGGTACAATTTTAAAATTTCGGGACGAAATTTATTTAACGGGGAGGTAATGTAACGACCCGCACTTTTTCGATCATACTATACTTATAAGATTAATATTTACATAAATTAAACCTTGCCAACATGATAAGCAATCCAAATTGTCGAGACTTATATTTCCGAAAAGAGTTTTACACAACGTTTGACCGTCTAGTTTGACCGATGATATCACAAACTATACAATATATGATAATTATACGTTTGTGTATATAAATGTATATATACATATTTAAAATGATTAATAAATGTTTTAATATCTCATTTTATATTAATAACAACAAGTTATATGTGTATTTTGAAACTACTAACTTAAGTTTTCAAAACGATAACAATACGTAACGTTATTTGACATATATACTTAAGACTTATAATGTTTATACATATATTGTATAAGTAATGTATTTAATCACTTTTAAAGACTTAAATACATAAAATCATATAAGTGTATTCACAAAAGATAGCTATATTTGAATCCTCATTTCATTTTTCACAAAATTTCTATACGTATACCTAGAGTATTTGTACTCGTATCATACCTAGCTCCTATACGTATTTACTAATAGTAAATACACATCAAAATCACCACCTAACCAGCCATTATTCATGCCCTTAGAGCTAGGTAATTACTTTTGGATGATTACTTGACTAATTAGCAAGATTACAAACTAAAATTTTGTCCATGACACCTAATGGCCACGTTTTTGAAAGGCCTATATGTATCACCATTTTGTTTCATTTTTACTTCAAATCTCTTAGCAAAAACACACACTCTTTCAAGAACTCTAAACTCCATAACACTTCAGCAACTTATCAAGAAGATCTAGCTTCAAAAACACTAGTTAAACATCATAAGAAAACCATACAAAAACACTTCAAGAAATCCTTCCAAGAACACCAACTTACTTCCAATCTTTCATCCACTTCTATCACCCTTTTGATTCTAGCTTCTTACTTCTCTTTTACAGCAACTTCATCCAAGGAACTTGAGGTAGAATATATGTTCATAACCTTATTCGATTCATATATATATAGCTATCATACTTTGTGGTATACAAGTTTAACAACAAGAACATAGTTTGAATGTTTTCAAACTTGTTTGCAAACTAAATAGATCCTTCTAACTTAACTTTTAAAATACTTCAAGACCTGTAATATAACTTATGTATATGCTAATTTAACAAGGTAAAACTTGGTTTTTCAAAGTATAAGTATTTTTAGAAAAATGGTCATTAAATGATTTTGTTGTAACGAAAATGATTAACTTCATAAGTTTCACTAAAGTTTGACCTATGCCGTGTGATTTTGAATACAAACTAAGGTATTTACAGTTCATAGTCTTAAAGAGGGACTCGATCCAAGGAGATGGCAAGTTGAATCAACGAAAACGGACTTGTAACGAAGAAACTATGACCGAAACAAAATTGGTTATCCAAGGCTTAAATGACTTCGGGATTCATTGGAAAAATTTACATAAAATCACATACTTCTAAGATAACATGATATTTTATATATATGTACTTATAATTCAATTTTATATGGTTCAGGATCACCCGTAAACAACACGAGAAGATTAATCATAAGATCCCATGATTGTACGCAACACGTCATTTGACAACACCGGTACCATGGGTCAAGATTAATCTCGACCAATACATATACGTTGGGGTTTTATTTATTTCGTTGGGGGTTTTATTTATTGCGGGTATATTAAACATCTAAAAATGAACCATTAAAAATTGAATTACTAACATCGGAATGCTAACTTCGGACTAAGGAAATATTCAAAGTATTAAAAGTATAACAAGTATATATATATATGTAACGTTTGTTTAAAATGAAAACATATTGATATATTATATATGGATAGGTCCGTGATATCAACCGGAAGACCGAGTCAAATTATATATATCATCAAGACAAGTGTGAGTATATAGTCCCACTTTTAAACTCTAAATATTTCGGGATGAGAATACATGTATTTTATGTTTTACGATATGGACACAAGTAACTGAAAAATATATTCTACGTTGAGTTGTACCACTGGCATACTTCCCTGTAGCTTGGTAACTAATATTTACAGCGGTATTGTAAACGCGAATCCTGTTGATAGATCTATCGGGCCTGACAACCCCAACCGGACTGGACGACCAGTATTCAACGGTTGCACAGTACTTCGTTTTTGTGACTACACTTGGTACGGTGTAGTAAGATTTCATATTAAAGGGAATATGCGACGTGAAAATGTTAAGTATGGTTACCGAGTGCTCAACCACTTAGAATACTTTTATTAAACTGTTTATATACGAAATCTTGTGGTCTACATATATATATTGCTGCCGGCATTAAACCTATATCTCACCAACTTTATGTTGACCTTTTTAAGACATGTCTATTCTCAGGTGATTTCTAAAGCTTCCGCTGCATCATGTTGGATCTAACCAGGATCTTGCGTACGCATGTTTGTGTCAAAAATAAAACTGCATATCCAAGATGTTGTACTGTAAAATATGCTAGAAACCGTGTTGTTGTCATCATTTGTAAAGTTTGTAAGTCGAAGATTATCGCTAAACGTTAATCTTCTTTTTATTGTCTTAAGTTTGTAACAAAAATAATGGTTATGGTTTGTAATGTATAATATATGCAGTTTTCTTTCAAAAATGTCTCATATAGAGGTCAATACCTCGCAATGAAATCATACGTTATCTAACGCGTTCTTATGGTTAAGGACGGGTTATGACATATTTGGAGTTCCTAAAGTTCTCACACTAAAAAAGTTCTCACTGGATCCTCTCCCTATATATATATATATATAGTAGAGGGATCAAATGAGAACTTTTTTGGTGTGAGAACCCTGGGAACTCAAAAATACACCAAAATACACTGAAATTCGAGCAAAAAAAGTGGCGGACGAGCAAAAAACAACGAATTCGAGCAAAAAAAGGCGGGTGAACAAAAATTGATAGTCGAACAAAAAAAAGGCGGGCGAACAAAAATGTATTCTACATTTTTGAAATTCGAACAAAAGAATGTAGAACACATGATAGTTGGACAAAAATGTGTTCTACATTTTTGAAATTTGAACAAAAAAAATAGGCGGGCGAACAAAAAATTGATAGTTGAACAAAAAAAAGACGGACGAACAAAAATGTGTTCTACATTTTTGAAATTCGAACAAAAAAATGTAGAACACATGATAGTCGAACAAAAATGTGTTCTACATTTTTGAAATTCGAATTTTTTTTTGCTCGACTATAATTTTTTTGTTCATCTGTGTTTTATATTTTTGCTCGAATTTTCTTTTTTTGCTCGCCCGCGCACCTTTTTTGCTCGAATTTTAGTGTATTTGGAGTTCCTAGAATTCTCACACTAGAAAAGTTCTCACTGGATCATCTCTCCATATATATATATATATATATATATATATATATATATATATATATATATATATATATATATATATATATATATATATATATATATATATATATATATAGTTACATTACAGGATTGTAAGTATCTGAACTAACTATTTTGATATTTTCAAATTATTTATATTATAATTAGTTTGTACAATTTATAAAAAATACAGTATATTATTATATATATGAATTTTATATATCTCAGTATTTTGAACTATGTAACTTTTTGGTAATTTTACTTGATAACGTATCAAATAATCCGATTTACTAAATACCTAAAAACAGATTATTAGACTATTATATTATCAAAAAAATAAAAAATAAAAAATAAACACTATTAGTGTGTAACACATTTTGCTTAACTGATTATTTAATTCTTGAAAGTGAATAATGAGTTTGCAAAATGCTATTCCAAACATCTCTTAATTAAGATAGTCACCAAGTTCACCTAAGGGTGTTCATCGGTTCGGTTTTTAATTTTTCAGTTTATTCGGTTTGATATTTTCGTTTTTGAAACTTATAAAATCAAAGCCGAAAACCAAACCGAAACCAAATTTAAATATCAAAACCATAACCAAAAACGAACCGAAAACCGAATTTAATTTCGGTTTAGTTTCAGTTAAACCGAATATCACTAAAAATAAAAATCTTAACCAACATAAACTTACATATAAATTGAGAACAATGGTTGTGAAATTAATTTAAGTATACAGGGTACATAACATGCTTATTATTGAAATGAAAATGTAATAATACATCAAATATAATATAAATATATAGTAGATATTATAATTATAAATATGTTTTAACATGTTTTTAATTTTAATTCGGTTTTTAATTCGGTTTTCGGTTAACCAAATTTAAAATTTTCAAAAACAAAAACAAAAACAAAACCCAAAACTGAATTAAGAATTCGGTTTCGGTTTTGATCGATCCGAAAATCGTTTAAAAAATTCGGTTTGGTTTTTTTAAATTTGGATTGGATTCGATATTTGGTTTGAAACCAATTCGTTCTTTTTGATTAAAAATTCATAATTAAATTTCAAAAATTAAAAACTTAAATTTAAATATTTAAATTAGCGTATTGATTAAGCTAATTTTTAACCGACCCATTATAAAATAAGAAGTTACCTTGAGCTGTTTACCCGGTTAAAAATTGAATCAATTTTGGCTTAATCGTCGTGTTTACCGGTGTGACCTATTCACAGACACATCGCCTCTTTGTCTCAATCCCTCTCTTTGACAATCAATAGATCGTCTTCAATCCGTATATCTATAGGTACAATCGTAACCTTAGCTTATATCTAAATCTATATATTATTATTATTATTAGTACCTATTCGTATATTTTTTGTATTACGTTCGTTGTTATTTGAATTAACCCTAGCTTTAATGTTTTCTGTTTGCAGTTTGAATTCGAATAGACACTGAGCTTATTGATATTGCATAGTGGACACAAATTTGCAGGTGCACGCCCGTTTTCTGTTTGGGCGTAATACATGTAAGTTTGTTCCTACATGGTTGTGTATTTATTGATTTGTATATATGGTGATTTGTAATGTAATTTACGTGTATCAAATAATTTTTTCAGAGTTTGAGATCAGGAGCTTATCACTGGACTTGTATTAATAAGAAGGAAGGAACAATGTTTGGTTCTAGTAACCGTAAGTAGTATTTTTATTTAAAGCTATTTGACTTGATGTTTATATGCATATTCGTATCATCGTGTATTTGTTTTTACTTTTATTGAATAAGAATAAGAATATCTGTTGTGGAACTCTCATACATTATGAATTTATAGGAAAAAGTGGCAGTGGAGCACTACCTTGTTATTATGCTTTGGTTGCTAGTTATATAGTATTTTCAAAACTTGTTTTAATGCAAATATTTAATCATAATCATAATATCATGATTTCATGATAAACTTGTATTGTCATGTCACTTGAAGCTTTGAAGCAATAACTGAAATGGCGTCCTGGCAAAATAACATTATTTTATCATCCCACCAAATGTGTTGTACAGTTGTTTTCTGGCAAATGTCTCGAAGAGGTGGAGGGGTACTATTACCAATTGTTAATCTTACTTGAATGTATTTGGTGCCAATGAGATGCATCCTTGACTTCATTACTAACTTATTATCTACCTAAATATGAGGATACATAAGGGGAGATTATTGTATTTTTGTTGGAATATACACAGTTAGGAAACAGAATCGAACCCAAGGGTTCATTTTTTTTATTTTACCCAGGTCTGTAAATGGGGTATGTGGCTTATCAAAAACCTTGGTAAGCCTTTGGTTATGGTGACTTTGACACAAAACAACTAGGTTCATGTCAATTATAGACTCGAGTATGGTGTGATATTGGGTCAATAGCTAAAATAATACTTAGCCCTTTTGAGACTTTCAGTTTTATCTTCCAGTAGTAGCACTCTTCAAGCTTAAAGATCGTTGTCATTGTATTTTCATGGAAATCCATAGGAGCTAAGTAACGAACATACAAATCCATAAGAGTGGAGTCTATATGAAGCAAGTTAAGACCTGAAACCATTGTTGATGAATATATGCATATGAAAAAAAGATAAACAAATACCATCTCTGAATATTACTGAATTCTGAGGAGGCATGCTTGGTTCATTAAGATTTAATCATGATTATTAGTTAGCAATATTGAATGTAGGCATATGAAACATAGTTCTTGACATGCAACCAATATTGCATCATGCTGGCTTTACTAAATTTATGTTTGATTGTGTTGTGGTGGATGCCTGATTCTTGGGACACTCAATTACCCCATTTTTGTTTGTGTGGCCAGCAATCTAACTAAACTAAACTAAACTAACCAATTTTTTCTGATTACATGTAACAGCATTTGGGCAGTCATCGAATAACCCATTTGGGCAGTCATCCAATAACGCATTTGGGTCTCCATCAGTTTTTGGTCAGACAAATAATGCAAATAACAATCCTTTTGCTCAAAACCCATTTGGTGGCACATCTTCTTTTGGTGCTCAAACAGGCAGTTCTATTTTTGGTGGCACTTCGACTGGTGTATTTGGTACCCAGGCTTCCTCACCAGCGCCTGCTTTTGGGAGTGTGACGCCTGCTTTTGGAGCTTCATCAAGCCCGGCCTTTGGTGCTGCATCTTCATCTTTTGGTGGTAAGCACATCTATGAACATTTATAGGTTTAAATCTCAAATATTGGCTTCTCCTAATGTTAAACTTCTTTTTATATTTCATATATGAACATTTATATGAAATAGTTTCATATATGTTTTGCATATATGTTCTGCATGTAATAGTGCCATATGTTGATCATGCATTTTGTTCTTTAGCCTTCTTATTGTTGTTTATGAGTTATTTCTTAACATTATATGTGATTATTTCATTTCCTTTACATTACAGGTTCGTCTGCATTTGGGCAAAAGCCTGCATTTGGTGGCTTTGGATCCACAACTCCATCAACCCCTTTCGGAAGCACATTTCAGCAATCGCAACCTGCATTTGGAACCAGTGCATTTGGCTCTTCAGCGTTTGGAGCTTCAAGTCAACCCGCTTTTGGTACTCCTAGCACACCAACATTTGGGTCTACAACCACACCCGCATTTGGGTCTACAACCACACCCGCATTCGGTTCTACAAACACACCTGCATTTGGTGCCACTAACACACCCGCATTTGGTTCTACACCAACACCAACATTTGGAAACACGGGCTCTGCGTTTGGCGTTTCTAGCTCGCCTGTTTTTGGGTCAAGTACACCAGCATTTGGGTCATCAAGTACACCAGCATTTGGGTCATCAAGTACACCTGCATTTGGTGTCTCAAGTACTCCTGCATTTGGCGCTTCGCCTACCCCTGCTTTTGGTGCTACTACAACAAACCAGTTCAATTTTGGGTCAAGTCCTGCTTTTGGTCAATCAACGTCTGCATTTGGTAGCAGCAGCAGCCCATTCGGTACTTCCACCTCAGCCTTCGGGTCTCAAAGTTCACCCTTTGGTACTAAATCTTCTGTAGTTTTGTCACAATTATTGATTCTTTACAAATTTAACCTTTTTACTGTTCACAATGAATATGAGTATTCAGTTTCCTGACATTTTGTTTTTACAAACATGCAGGAGCTCAGGCAACAACACCAGCGTTTGGGAGTCCCGGTTTTGGTCAATCATCTTTCGGTGGTCAACGTGGGGGAAGTCGAGTAGCCCCTTATTCTCAGACACCTGAAACAGATGGTGGTACTAGCACACAGGCTGCTGGGAAACTGGTGTCAATATCAGCGATGCCCACATATAAAGAAAAAAGTCATGAAGAACTTAGATGGGAAGACTATCAACTAGGAGATAAAGGTGATAATCATTGTGTTGTTTTTCTCAATAATATTAATTAGTATTTATTATTATTTTATTATATATATATTTTTTATTTATTTCAGGGGGCCCAAATCCTGCAGGTCAGTCTACTGGTGGAATGGGCTTCAATACTAACAACACACAGGCAAACCCTTTTTCTTCGACGCCTGCATTTAGTCAGCCTGCAAATCCGTTTTCTTCCACTACATCTACCAACCCATTTGCCTCTAAGACATCAACTTTCAGTACTCCAGGTTTTGGGAGCTCAACTCCTGCCCTTGGTTCATCACCCTTTGGTACTGCAACATCTAATCCTTTTGGGTCAACACCATCACCAGCACCATCTGCATTTGGGTCAACACCAGCACCATCTGCATTTGGGTCAACTCCTGCTTTTGGGTCTACAACTTCTACTTCTATTTTTGGCACTCCCAATACATCACCTTTTGGATCATCGTCAGTATTTGGTGCAACTCAAGCCCCGGTAGCAAGTTCATCATTTGGAAGTGGCTTAAACTTTGGAAACACTCAACCGTCCCCATTGTTCCAGTCAACCACACCCTCTTTAGGACAAACAAGTTCTCCTTTCGGGCAGACCACCTCAACTTTTGGGCAAGCAGCCCCAGCCTTTGGGCAGAGTACTCAGGCATTTGGTCAATCAAGTCCATTTGGAGGAAACATGTTCTCAAGCACACCAAGTACAAGCATGGGATTTAATCAGGTAACTGTGAGTTTCTTCTGATAATTTTTATATGTGCTTACGATTAACTGTTGTAGTTACTTTGCATAATCTCAGGACTCTTCTTTTACCCTTAGTTATTGTTAATTGTCCATTACTTTATTAAATATGTATGTTACTGAAAATGTATTGGATGCCAATCTTTGTGTTCAAGGTTTGCTTTCTCATTTTTTGGTTATGCTCTTTTCTGAACCATTGATTTTTCTGAATCTGATTGATTGCTTTATTAGGAATTACTTGCATGCTTTTTTGATATTTTAAACTGGTGTTTCAGCTTTGAATCCAGTATATTAGTCACTATTAAACTCATGTTGGTTTGTTATATAGCCATCCCTTTCAACGCCATTTCAATCCGCTCAACCAACTCAAACTACTGGTGGTTTTGGCTTTTCTGCACCAGCAGGTGACCCAATGCATCCAACTTTTCCTAGATTCCATGCATATCATTTTAATTTTCATTCATTTAATTTCTCCATAAAATTTCTTACATTTCTGACCGTTTATTAACAGGTGGCACATCAAACATTCTCGGACAGAATAATTTTGCACAACAGTATGTCACATCTACTGTCATATCATTTTACTCGTACATTCAATTTCCTTTGTTTCATTATTTGATTCTCAAAGCATTTTTATCTGTGATTTGCCAGGTCAGCCAATCAGAGCCCTGCACTTGCACAACCTCAGTCTATTACAAATCCTTTTGGAACGCTGCCAGCAATGCCCCAAATGTCAATTGGTCGTGCGGGAAATGCACCTTCAATTCAATATGGAATCTCAAGCTTGCCAGTAAGTATGATATAAAAATTTAAATAATCAACTACAACCCCTTGTTTTGGGCTGCGTTCAATTTCTGTATCACACTTTAATAAGAAACACACATATATGGTACACATTTAATGTAGTTTACATCCATTCCTATAGGTTGTTGACAAGCCTGCGCCAATGAGGATATCGTCTGTTTTGACTTCTCGACATCTTTCTCAAAGGCGGGTTAGGTTGCCAGCAAGAAAATATAACCCGGAAAACGATGGTCCAAAGGTTATTTTTTAGTTTATAAACTACAACTCATCATTCTCTTTTTCATGATCATATATTGTTTTCAGGAGTAAGAATTATTTTTAATAATGTGATTGGTTATTATGCAGGTTTCATTTTTCAGTGATGAGGAGGACACTACCAGTACCCCGAAGGCCGACGCTCTTTTCTTTCCCAGGGAGAATCCGAGATCTCTCGTGATTCGCCCCATGGAACAATCGCCCCGAAAAGCTTCTGTGGAGAAACTGAAATCTGTATCTTCTCCTGCACAAGTTAATGGTAACGTTTATTGCCTATGTTATTAGTACTAACAAGTGGGTATTGGGAACAGTAACCATGAAGTTGGTATATTTGCTAACAAGTGGGTATTAAAAAACTCATGAAGTTGGTTTTTTTTTTAAAGTGAAAAGTCTCTTGAAAAAAGATGACGTCAGCTGAAAAGACGTGACATGTGGACAGTAACCATGGGATGGTAGTTAGTATATTTGCTAATCTAAATAGACAACAATCTAAAGCACATGTTGTTAGCAAAATCCAAGGATTATTCAAATTTTGTTAATATTAAGAAGTTTTATTTATTATCATTATTTGATTGATTTTTGGGTTCGGGTGAACATACTGAGTTTGCTTCTACCAGTCATCAAAATGGTCACTCGGCAGAAAATGGGAACGGTAAGATTATTCTCTTATTCTTTATATTTGATTTCCAAATGCCTTGATTTTTGCCACCGCCATTATTTTGACAATTACTCTTCACTTCAAGTATTGAAACACATAATTTTTTGCATGATCATGCATTTTTTAATAGTCAAGTGTCTAATCGCCATGTGGATTTTGTAGGAAATCATACTGAAAACGTCATTCAGAAGGAACACACCACTCCTATCAAGTCGACCCAGAAAACAAATGGTATACACGACGATCCAAAATCAGACTCATACATTACTCTAACTGGTCACCGAGCCGGCGAGGCAGCAATCGTTTACGAACACGGGGCCGATATCGAGGCACTAATGCCCAAACTACGTCATTCAGATTACTACACCGAGCCTCGGGTCCAAGAATTAGCAGCCAAGGAGCGTGCAGAACCCGGTTTTTGTCGCCGTGTAAACAATTTTGTAGTCGGGCGTCATAATTATGGAAGCATAAAATTTCTTGGTGAAACAGATGTTAGACGGTTGGACCTTGAGTCTCTTATCCAATTTAATCATCGTGAAGTGATTGTTTATATGGACGAGACAAAGAAACCGCCCATTGGACAGGGTCTTAATAAGCCCGCTGAAGTCACACTTTTGAATGTTAAGTGTTTGGATAAAAAAACGGGACGACATTTCACTGAGGGACCTAGAGTTGAAAAATATATAGAGATGTTAAAAAAGAAAGCAGAGGACCAAGGTGCCGAGTTTGTTTCGTATGATCCGATTAAAGGGGAATGGAAGTTTCGGGTTAGCCATTTCAGTCGGTACGGACTCCAAGATGATGACGAGGATGACAGCTTTTAGCCTGTTTTTAATACTTGTTAATATAGTGTCTTGGGCTGTGCTGGTCGTAGGTTTTGTTATTATGGTTTGAGAACATTACGATTTTTTATTTTTGTCAAGGTTGGTTGCAATGTTCACTCGTGAAAATGTCAATGATGGTTATAATACTTGTGAATTCGAACAAAATTTGTTAATTTGCAGGTTTGTTTTTTGAATACCTTATAAATGATGCTGATTCTAGATTTATAATGGTTGTCGCTCCTGCCACTTTTGTTCATAAAATCACAGTTAATATACACTGTGAACTCGACTTGGTATCATATGTTTGTGGATATTCCGTTCGATTATTGACTTAGGATTCTGACTCTGCAGCTTTGGGGTCAACCTATTACTGTCACACAAATGCTATTTGGCCAAGTTGAATTCAATCTTCACAAAACTGAACCCATGGCTGTACAAGTGTTGGGTATGTTGAGCTAAGTCACCTTTATATGTGTACAAGGTTTACCAAATGATATTTTTCTGTTCCTATTTTAGTTTGTCATATCTTCAATTTTAGTTCTCGAAAAAGTATATGATCCCACTATTAAAAATTAGATCAATATGATCATGTTTCTTGTTTGTGTAACTAGATAACTAGTACCCTTGACTCCTTGAGCACAGCTTAAATGTCAGTCTTATTACCTTGTTTAACATATTTATCACAAGACACCTGCTAGCTATTTATAAAGGTGCACGTTAATGTATGTTTACGCTAACCGAGCAAGGAAAATATTTTTACTCAGATGTGTATACGGCCCAAGTGGGTTATATATCTCGTGACTAGTTCCGACTTTTTTTCCTTGACCATCCCAGTATGCGCTTCAAGTGAGGACTGAACTTGTAAAAATATCTGTATTACATAAATTATTAAATATTACTTAACATTTTTACCTTATGTAGTACTCTCAATATTTCTTATAAATTTTAGGACAAAATTATCTTGAATATAAGGATAAATGTATTATTAAATTATTTTATCGTAAATAGAATTTTCTTCGTTTGGAAATCGGTTTGTCGAAAACCTTCTCTCATAGAATCCCTTCAGCAAGTCATTCCCGACAATCTGCTCTTAAAGCCAAAAGAATGTGAGCCCTGAACTATATGCACTATATGACTTACGCCGCCCTATATTTCTTACGTTCTTGTGTCGATTTGCCCAAAAGGATGGGTGATTTCGGTTAAAGTGTTCATCGATCGGGTGGATCTATATGCTCTGGGTGTTGAGATGAGGTGCATCGTAATCTGGTTATCTCATATGTTTTAAGTATAGAGGGTCATAGGTTCTAACCCTATCACCTTTATCCAATAGTAACACCGACCGAAAGCCCCTTGAAAATAGGGCTTCCAATCGGTGGTTATAGACCTTAGTCTAGCTTTCCTGTTTACTTGTTTTCCATTCATCCATCTCCTTCTAAAGACAAACTGGCAGGGGACTGGTAAGGGCCTCCTTGACGTGAGTCATTCCGTCATCAAATACTCAAATATGAACATTCATAGACCGTTACCACTTCCTCTTGGTGTACTAATTTTTCTGAAGAGACTAAAAATTTGTAACATAAGCTAGCTGTCTTCATTCCAAATTTATGCCTAAATATTCTTTAGTCTGATCATATACTTTCAATTATTGTCCTACCCCCAATGTTGGTAAAAGACATTTGGCAACTCTCTAATCCAACAGTTTCCAATGATCAAACATTTCAAATTTATAATAACTTATTCCTTGTGCTCACAAACAATTAAGGTAAAAGGTAGAAGGTTTTCCTGTTCGGGCTACTCGGGAGGGCGAGTAATCCGACCCCATATACGCAGTCCAACAGAATTACTCCCTGACTGTTTTCAACCCATCCCTGACCACCACAAAGTATTCATCCTAGACAGGATTCGAACCGCCCGAGACCTCTTGAAAGGAACTCAGATTGTGTTCTCATTATCTCGAACTTAATTAACATGTTAAGGTAATGTAAGTTTCTTGATTTCGGCATAGGCTGTTCCTCATGTACATCACTCAATTTCTGGATCGTCGGATCATAACATTATTAACTTATGTGCAGTGGCGATCCTACATGAAGAGCAATGGGGTCCTATGACCCCACATGTGGGAATTTTTTTTTAATAATCTAGTGTTCAAAATGTATAGGACACCACTAAATTTAAGTATAGGACCCCATATATATACAGAATTTATAGATTTTTAAAGGTAAATGATCACTAAAATACCCTTAAAACATAATTCCTAATGGAAAAAAAAAATTTGGGACCCCATTGAGTTTTAATCCTAGAATCGCCACTGCTACGTGAGTTAAAGTTACAACAATAAATAACAAAACTGAAATGAATATCAACCCAAAATGAACTAGGGAACTTGAAAGCCCCAACTAAAAGTGAGTTTAGTGATCACATGCATAAATTTATAGCTGGCAAGTATGTATGAATGTATGATCTTAAGAGTATATATGACAGTTCACAGTTTTCTTTCTATCGATACAGGAGAAAAAGATAATGTTTACACTCAATTTTCATTACGAAGATGTATCCCTGCTCACTCGTCCGCTGAGAGTGTCGCTTTCGACCAAAAGCAAACACTTTGAACCTTTCTTTGAGAAATGGGGCAACAATGAAGATGCTGAGAATGGCCCTATGAGGATATGGTGATAATATGTTCTCTTATTATTTACGTCTAGGAACATACATGAAACCATATCTACCACGAATATTTGTCACATATAACTTTCTTCTTCTTTTGAATGGCAAATACTCGATCACGCGCACATTAAATTACAAACTTAGTACAGTGCAAATCCGATTTGTTTAATAAGAACTTAAACCAACCTTTTTTGTTTTAGGTCCGCCTAGCTTGATACTGCTAAGTTAAGTCAAAATCCATTGGCCGGTCCGTCTAAAATCTAGCTAACACGTAGCTAAATGTACCAATTTTTTCATTATATATATACTTATAACAGGCTCCCCTAATGAACAGTAAGCCGAGCCACCAAACCGATGAACAGTAGCCTTAGCTGAGCCACGGAGCCGATGAACAGTAACTGGCGCCGATGAACAGTAAGCGGAGCTGATGAACAGTTTTTTTTTTTTCGCTCGTGTTTTGGCCGGTGGCAGACCTTTTTTCTAGTTAAGTGTATATATGAAGAGACTCTATATAATAAAACTATAAAGATTGATTATATATGTTTTAACAAATCTCGAGTTAATAATATAATGTACGTCATTTAGTATTTATCGCGTATATATCTATCTAGTATCTAAGCAGTAGCATTAAATTTGATAGGTAAATATGTGGGAGGTATGGTTTGCATTGGATGAGAACAACACTGTTAACAGCTGGTAATAGCTTTAGAAAGTTGATTCTACAGCATACTCATCTGAAATGAAAGGGTGTGCCCAACCCACACACACAGGTTCAGGACCAGCTGAACCAGGACCAGGACCATATACATAGACATGAGTCACCCATTTCACATGCATACAAAACTGTATATATAAATGTTACATTTTTTATATATGTACATACATATTACATAGAACCTATTGCTTTTGGTTGATCATAACTAAAGTACGTACTCATGTTAGGTTAAGACTTCAGATCATCAACACCTTACTTTTACTCTATTCTAGTTGAGGTTGCATCATTTTGGCGCATTCAATTCCTCGTGTTCATCCTATTCTTATATGTAAATGAAAATGATAGAATAGTACCTGCTTTTCAAAAAATTAAAATAAAATAAAAATTGAAAAGGCGTGTACCGATGATTTTGGGGGTCTTATTATTGTACATTAATGACGATGTGCTATCTATCATGAGAACGATTAGTCTAATTACCCAACCCCGACGTAGACTTTGTCGTTATTTTTCCACTAGATCATAAATGCGCGATTTTATTTTCTAGCTAGAACAACTTGCTTTCGGAAAGTTATTAAAGAGATAAAGCCTTTTTTTAACTAACGAAAGTTGTCCTTAGTTAACGGATGTTGCATCTTCGGTGTTTGTGTTATGCTTATTTTGGGCAGTTGTTTATTTTCTTGTTAGTTTTGCGCTTGTTTAGTGGTTCTTTGTTTTAGGGTCGTTAATTTGTTGATCCGGTTGGGTCGGTTGTAGTTAGTGTATAGCTTGTTTGGTAGGGTTGCTGTTCCTGAGCCTATCCGTGTTGTATGTATTCTTGTTGGTTCATTTTTCGATGAAAGGACTTGGTTATATATTATTTATTTATTTTTTGTCAAAAAAGAAAAAAAAAAAAAAAAAAGGGAAACGAACAGTGTGTAATATTGGACATATATACGAACAAATTCTCTATCACATACGAGAGATTTTGAGGAATTAATGTTGTTAAATGTATGGTAATGTCCAAAATTTTCTGACCACAAAATGAAAACTAGCCCTGGCCAATTCATAATGAAAGTATAAAAGTTGATGTATTTGACAGATAGTTAAAATAAATGTGTTTAAGAAATATATATTTGAAATATTCCTTATTCCATATATAATTTAAAGTTGTTACATTTCTTTATAGTAGCCTTAAATGAAAACTTGCCCTAGGAAACTCATTATATTTCATTGAGAGAGTATAAAAAGTATAAATTTACTTAAGTTGCCATGTTATGATTAATCAAATGAGTTAGTTTCCTTTCTTATTCCAATAATGCTAATGGTCCTAGCTCTAGTAAGTTAACATTTGGTTAAAGATTTAAAATAAAATTAGCAGAATATGTAAGTCTGTACCATGAATATATATAGAAACCCTTTCAACAATGAATAATTTAGTTTATTACTGTACTTCATTTCAACCCATACCCACTACTCTATATACAGTATATCTTTAATTCCCTTTTTCTTCTATTCTTCTTCTTCTTCTTCTTCTTCATTCATCATTGTTCTTGTTTGTTCAATTTAACATAAATCACTAGCTCAA
The DNA here is from genome assembly GCF_046630445.1 of Rutidosis leptorrhynchoides. Taxonomy (NCBI): domain Eukaryota; kingdom Viridiplantae; phylum Streptophyta; class Magnoliopsida; order Asterales; family Asteraceae; genus Rutidosis; species Rutidosis leptorrhynchoides. Next base: position 557,867,495 of record NC_092335.1, read on the forward strand.
ACTTACATCTGATATATCAATCCACTGATCGATCCACACCGGGAAGAATTAAAGTAATGAACTTTGTTGATAAGAATGGGGACAATGGAAAAAACAAGAAAGAAAATGAACAAACATCCACCTTAGATCGGTGGCTATCTTCTTCTTCAACGTCTTATCACCACCATCACCACCACCACCACCACCAATCGCAACAGCAGCAGCAACAACAACAACAACAACAACAACACCAGCAACAACACCAGCATCAACAACAACAACAAAACTTCCTTTGTCCACCTTCGAACCACCACCAGGGTGGTGGTTGGCTGCTAGATCACCGTAATAGACCGATTGGTGAGCCTTCATCAAATCACGATGAACAATTCGAAAGGACGATTATGGTGGATAAGGAGCACATGTTTGATAAGGTAGTAACACCAAGTGATGTTGGAAAGCTAAATCGACTCGTGATTCCAAAACAACACGCTGAAAGGTACTTTCCATTAGATGCGTCCACAAACGATAAAGGTCTTCTTTTGAATTTCGAGGACCGGTATGGAAAGTTATGGAGATTTCGGTACTCTTATTGGAATAGTAGCCAAAGTTATGTTATGACAAAAGGTTGGAGCCGATTCGTTAAAGAAAAAAGACTTGATGCAGGAGATATTGTATCTTTTCAACGAGGCGTTGGGGTTAACGCTAAAGATAGATTGTTTATAGACTGGAGGCGTCGTGTAAACGCCCCCAGTCTGTCACACAATCAACAATTTTCATCATCAAATTTATCGTTTCCGTTTCATAATCATAATTTTGTCCAAACTTGGAATCCACTTGTTTTGCAATCTCTTCCAACTAGGAGAAACCCTAATTTGATACTACAACCACCAAACATAAACCCTAATTACAGAAATCAAACATCAGTTTACTTTACACCTTCTTTTGGGACATCACAACAACAAGTTCACATGATGCAACCAAGTGGTTTGTTTAACCCACCAATCGCTCCGGTACATGGAAAATCATCAGGTAAAAGATTGCGCCTTTTTGGGGTTAACATGGATTGCGCGATTACCGAAGACGAATTCAATCAAGATTATGATCACCCAAGTGAATTTTCGCAAACGATGGTTCCTAGTTGTAGTAACTCACCATTAAATCCTTCCTCTTCATCCTCCTCATTTTCTACAATTCCTTACTTGCAGTTGGGGCCTTATGGAGAATGTGATCAAAGTACTATTTTATCATCAGCTTCTTCACCTCATGACATTAACATAACTTCCAACTCACCTGCTTCTAATATGTCCTTGGATTTAGAGATCTAACACTAAATATTCAATATATTAATTCCCATATTTTGGTTATATGAATTGTCTTGTAGAGTTCTGAGAAATAGTGATTTGAAGATGAATCGTATGACAACAAGCACTCAAATGTTGAAGATGAATACCATTGAACTCCGGTAAGGGTTACCACCAGAAATAAAAAGAAAGAAGAAAGATCTAGAGCAAACATAACTCAGGTTGCAATGATCACTAAAAACAAAAGAGGGTAAGTTACACAGTTTTAGGTACTTTATCTAGTTCGTTTCATGTACAATTTTCCAGTAATTAACAACTTGTTACTGCTATGATATTTGTAACAATTTATATTTTAGATGTAGGTTCATATATGTGTATATGTAGGTATATGTATATGATCAGTAATGACTCCTTAAATCCATTAATCGCAACACACTCAAACTTGATCATGGTTAGCTAAATGAAATTCGTATGTCAAAGTTAACCCAAAGTTAATTACTCAAAGCTTCTCAAACTAGTCTACAAACAAATCTAAAATTCCCTAAAGGTTCTTACTAATGTGTGTGAATAATATAACCAAAGGGTATTTGAGGTAGCGGTATTGATCTAACTCGTCAACTTTGAGATTATGGGTTTGAGTCTTGTAGCGAACTATATTAAATTTGTAATTGTGTGTGCGCGCCTAACACTAATTTTCTAGTAATTTTTTGGGAGGGGGGAAGCGTTAACATTTATATCTTATGAATATTTTATCAAATTAGAGGCAAATGTAAAAGGATAAAAGTGAATTTTAGTAAATGCTCATCAATACGACGCTTTGAATGTTAACATTCCATTCCTTGATTATTTCTTTTTTCGGGTTATAATACTAAATGATTACGTAGTAATATTCTATTTAAAAATTGATAACATTCATCTGATGAATATATTAACATTCTAGAAACTGAATTTTCCAAGCAACATTCTCTTGTATATATTAAATAGTTAACATTCATCCGATCATATTATATCAATCCGATGAAGATGTATAAAAAAGAAGTGAATAATAAATGTTAATCAAAATAGTTGTTTTAAATGTTAACCTTCCAAACAACAATAATATTTTTTTGTGGGTTATAATAATAATTGATAAACATTATATTCAAAATCTTTAACATTCACCAGATGAAGTGTTGGAACTAATCAATTTAATCGGTTTATTTTATTTGGTTTATCTTATGGTAAGTTTTAGATTAATAATTAGTTAGCATGCTATAACTATGAATAGTATAATGGGGTTAAAAGATAAGAGTGACCGCTCCTTCTTTCTCAAGTGTTAGTTTATTAATTATTTAGCTAGTTTTGATTGGAACTTCTGGAATTTTTCGAAAGTAGTGGATCATGGGATATAGAGTTGTGATACGTCAAAACTCATGAGCACAGGTTTTAGGTGAGGTGAGATGTATATAATCATTTCTCTGCTCTGGAATATAAGAGAAGTCGTTCCTCTACTCACGAGTTGATTGGGTATTGTTGTTGTTGTCGCTGTAGTACACGGTGTTTTATTAATATTGATAAAATATACCTTCTTTTTCATACGTATACATTTGCATGTCAAATTGTCGGGTAGACACTGATGGAAAATTGTGTGTACTTTTAAATCTGATAAATGCAGCGGATAGTTAAAATAATACTCTTTTATTTTATAAAACATTCATGATTAAATAACCATTGATTAATAAAACATGCACACGATTAATCAATCTCATTAGATCCAGTTACACCACTAATAATTGTCAAAAATATAAAATCACAAAGTGAGTAAAACGATATACCTTTATGAATTGACGTCCACGAGTAAGTTGAAACGAACACCTTGCTAAAGAGAAACCTACGATCAAAGGATATGACCGTCTCTTTGGATAGTCCACTACACTTTCAAACAACGTCAATGGATGCTAGTCCATACCCAAATAACAATTAATCAATGCTTGATTAATTGAGTGAATAATTAATAAAAATATACTCCGTATATGTTTCGTTTTACCAAAAAAGGATCATACAAATCGTTGTCTTGGTTTCTGTTTGTGTGATCCGTTAAGAATCTGAAGACGCAACGAGACTCGTAAGGATTGTGATGGTTCCTGATCGATTATGTGTAAGTAATTTTGCAAAGGAAATTAAAAACACACAAACAATTTGGGAATGATATGCTTTTATTGCTTATCTCTCTCTAGTTACAAATATGACGTAAATAGAGGCTATTCCCTCTCTCAAATACACTTTACATATGTATAATAATAAAAATGTAAATGAGGCAAATCTCCACAATCCCATATTCTCGGATCATGGGCAGTTAGGTGGAACATGGAGCAATAATTAGTCCAACTCCAAATCTTCCTCCTATTCTCTCGGATACAGGTATGACTGGATCATTCCTCCCCTGCTCCGGCAAGTCTCAACTCCGGTTGAGCTTAGAATGGGAAATGCGGAAACCGTGCCTTAGCAACGTCTTCCGATAACCATTTGGATGCACTTGGTAGCTGTCCCTTAAGCCCGATACGATACGCTTTTCGATCACCACGACGTGTAGAACTAGTCTTACATTCCACAATCGTATCTTCAAGCAATGCTTTCTCGTGTTCGGTCACTAAATCTTCCACTGATGGTAGAGCCTCATCAGTCTCTTCATCGAGCATAGAAGGTTCAAACAACTTCAGTTTGTCCACATTAACAACCGAATATAACTCCATATACTCCGGTAACTCCAATTGATAGGCATTGTCGTTGATCTTTTTAAGTATGCGAAAAGGACCGTAACGAATAGGTTTCAATTTCTTTCCTTCACCCTTTAATCTATCTTTACCCAGATGTAACCAAACGAAATCACCTTCCTAGAAGTTCCCTTGTACACGATGACGATCATGACGCACTTTATATTTTTGTTGAGAGCGTGTCAACTGATGTTCCACCTCTTTATGCACCTTTCGAACTTTATCTAAGAAACGCTGGGCACGTCCAGTATCTGTGAGATCTCCGATCGAAGTATCTGTGGACTCGACAGTAAAAACCACATCAAAGGGGCTTTTAGGTAGGAAGCCAAAACACACCTAAGCTGGAGCCTTATTTGTAGAACCATGAATGGTGTGATTGATTGCAAACTGAATAAAAGGAATGCTTTCATCCCAAGTCTTTGGATGGCGAGAATTTTAACCCCGTAATAGATGCACCATGGAACGATTTACCACTTCGGTTTGGCTGTCGGTTTGGGGGTGAAACGCGGTGCTTCTCTTCAATTTCGTGTCCATCTTTGATCATAATGCACACCAAAATCTGCTTAAAAATTGTGAGTCACGGTCTTAAATAATAGAAGTGGGAAGACCGAAAATCTTCCATACGTGCTCAAAAAACAGCTTTGCAGCGTCTTCACCATTAACCGTCTTCTTACATGGTATTAGTACCACCATTTTTGAGAAACGATCGACAATGACAAAAAGGTAATTGTGCCCCTTTCGCGTAGTTGGGAGGCCACCAACAAAATCCATGGATATGCTTTCCCACGGACGTGAAGGAACGGGAAGAGGCGCATATAAACCAACCTTCCTATTAGATGGCTTGTGTGACGATCGCTCCAAATCCATATGGACAAACACGTCATTCATCGATTTCATTGCGAGGTATTTGACCTCTATATGATACGTTTTGTAAACATTGCATTCTTTTGAAAAGGCACACCATAAATGAATATTTAAATCAAAGGTTTTCGACATCTGATGATTTCTACATATAGACAATTACCGTAAATAATAGTTTACAATAGTACTTCCGTTGACAATGCAGTCAAAATAAGATACATGGTGATGATTTGGTGAATGCAACGTTTCCTTGAAAAATATGCCATGTACGACTCCATGCACATAGCTTGTCTAACATATAAGCAAACAGCGGAAGACTTCTAGGAAACCTGAGAATAAACATGCTAACAAGTGTCAACACAAAGGTTGGTGAGTTCATAGTTTTAGTGTTTCGCATAATCTGTATATAAAAGTGGATCACAAGATTTCAGTTGTTTCATCCAGAAACGTTTATCAAAAGTTTGTCAATAGATTCTATGTAACAGAGCACCCTGATAACTAAGCTTTAACGTTATAATGATAAATACCCCATTCGTTTTAATACACGCAAACCAACGTGTCCTAAACTCAAATAACACACGTCCGTTAAAAGGCTAGCGCTCTAGCTCGGACGGGGATGTCAAGCCCTATGGATCCATATACTGTTATTCGCGCCCACCAGTCCACATCCTATGTACTGGCAGTTACTAGTTACCAAAGCTAAGGGATTTTTGGTTTAAACTCAGTGTAGAATTAAGTATGTACTTGTATCCATTGCGTTTAAAATAAATTGCATGTATTCTCAGCCCAAAAATATATTGCAAAAGCAATTAAAAAGGGATCAATGAAACTCACCTTAGCAGCACATAAAGTTGTTCATCATAATGTGACCGAAACTCGGATTACCAAATAATCGTAGATCTCAACCTAGAGAACATATGTTGATCAATAAATGTCTATCAAGCTAGGTCAGGTCATAGTGTATCACAATCCTAATGCTCGAGATCAACATATAATAGTTATCCAAAGTCGTTTCAAAAAGTCAATTTTGACAATAGTTCAACAAAACGAGACGTGCCTTATATAAGGATTCATTTACTCAGTTGGTAATATTTAAAAGTTCACTTTATCAATCTCGTAAACAAGTTGTTTAAATCTTAATTGCAGATTCAAAAGCAATTTCAATTAACGTCAATCATAATTCAGTTGATCATATCTTTTAATCTGTTTATCGAAACTATTCGGTGTCTAAAAGAAAAGTAATTGATTTTTCGCCAGCTTTCCAAAAACATGTATATCATATACCTTTTACCAGTAATATATGTATTTAATTCGTGATTCATCATAAACTGTTTAACGACGAAATTTAGCATACAAGCTTGTATAAATATATATACTCGAGCACTAGACATGGATACACTATTAGTATATAAAAGATAAAATATAAATGCTTACGTATCAATATTGTGATTCAATATTTCAGAAAAGTACGTAGACGTAACGGAGATGATAAACATAGGTTTGATTCATAAATATACCCCCGAACATTACCCATAATTTCCTTAGCTCTATCCCGCTTGAAAACCCATTTTGAAAGTGACACGCTCATAACCTCGTCGTAATATTTTATGTATAATACTAATACTACTAATTAAGATTAATAATAATAATAATATTAATCTTAATAATAATAATAATAATAATAATAATAATAATAATAATAATAATAATAATAATAATAATAAATAATAAATATAATACGGAGTGATATAGATAAATATAACTGTGTATGAATTAAGCCAGAACTCAATCAATTTATAGAACCTTTTCTGAAAAAGTACCCCATGCTATCGCATGAGATTTGTGCTTCAAGGCCATGCGATCGCATGGCCCTCTGATCCAGCTCACAAACTTTTAACTTTTTGTTTGTCGACATAATTTTATATAATATATATAATATATTTAATTTATATAATTAATTATATATTATATTAAATTCACATGCATAGTTAACTTGTAATTTTTGTTCCGATAAGTCGTACGTCATCACTCGACTTATGTCCCGGTTTCGGTTTTTCAAATGTCCTTTCGTACGCTGAGAAAACTTGTATTTTAAATTTCGTGTCACGTACCTTTGTCAAAATATATCCTTAAATTATCCCTAAACTATACCACTCAAAGTATATCTTAAACTTTCGAGTATTTTGATCATTTACTTCTATAAATCATCGTCTCGCTATTTGTTAATATATATATAATAACAATTCATTTTTATGACCAAGTTAATATTATATTTTATCGTATTGTTAAATATATATTTTCAATATTAATAAACACGTTTTAAAATACATATCGCAAGTTATTCATATATCTAATTCCAACAGTTGATATTCCTTATTATTGTATGTGTCCAAATTACGTTATTTAAACAAACACTTTACCATTTATTCCGAATACCGTTAAGAATGAATGATTTCCCAAATCAACGTGGACCTTACAACAGAGACCCGTAATAATATCATAATCCTTAAGGGACTCAATAATTATCTTTTAATTCAATCGTTTGGCATAATCTTTTAACTCTGTATCTAAATATATCAATCAGATAATCAAACCAATAAGTTTAATGCACAGTATTATATACTCAACACTTTGTTACGTTTTCAAGTTATGGTATATATATGTATCTATTTACATATAATTGTTCACGAATCGTTGAGAACAATCGAAAGGTAATTGAATAGTTCAAAAATTTTGAGATTCAACTTTACAAACTTTGCTTATCGTGTCGAAAACGTTAAAGATTAAGTTTAAATTTGGTCAGAAATTTCCGGGTCATTACAGTACCTCCCCGTTAAAGAAATTTCGTCCCGAAATTTGAGTGAGGTCGTTATGGCTAACAATAAAAATGTTTTCATGACGAATATGTGTTGATAAATAGAATTTTTATCACCATTGAATAATATGGATAAAACAATCCAATTACTCGAAGCGTATGAGAGAAGTTATCGTAAAAGAGTGAAATGAGGAAATAGTGATTCGTTTTTAACTCTTGACGTAGTAACGATTGATTTTTGGAATTTAAGGAATAGAAAATCTTCATAATCTATATAAGATTTGATTCTTCGGAATTTGCGGAAATTAGGATTTTCTTTGATTAAATGCGTAATCTGCCTCGATTGCTATGTCTGATATTTCGCTATAAATTGACCTCTTCCGTTTCATTTATTTTCACCGCTCCTATAATCTTCTTTCTTATTTCATACATCCCAATAGATTGTGAAAATGCTTAATCCAGTTCTGATTCTTGATATTTTCCTGGCTATCGTATCCTTCATTCTTCTTTTTCATCTGCCACCAGAGGAAGTTATTTTCTTCTACTATTACCTTGGGGTTATAGTGTTTTTCATTCTCCCGTGTCTTTATATTGCTATACGCATTGATATACATGGTTTGTAATTTCGGGGTTGTTATCAGGCTTTATATTCTCCATTATATTTCGGAGCTTCATGCTTTCGTTTTCTCTTCCTGACCTTAAGTCTAGCGGATAATGGTCCAGAATTCGTAGGTATGGAGTTTTGGATGAACATAGTTAATGTTCTAAGAAAGAAATTGTAGTGACACGATCTTGATTTGTCAAATTACCAGAATATCTGAAAAAGACCGAATCATCAAGAAATATATTTTCTTGATATATTTAGGGATTATATGGAATGAAAGAGTTATATAACATGGTTCATGATGAAGGTGGGATCTGTGAACCTTTATCACGTTCTATTAGAAACTCAGCATGACTTACTGTAATATAATCACGTTGATCAAGTGTCATTATATTATACTAACTCATGCTTCAATTCCCAACATTACTTCAAAACATCTATTTTTCGAATTTTTCAGATTTTAGAAACTAAAATAGTTTCTTTTATGATGTAACACAGATAGCGCGAAGAGATGAATGATTTCAGATAAGAATGGTTATAAAAAAATATATCTTCAGAAATATGGAGGATATTTATAATGGAAGATACGATGATATCTTAGAATATTTAAGATAAGATGATGATGAAGAATATTGTCCGCAAAGGTTTTAGAGTAAGGAGCAAGGTATTTACTAAGGATTTCAGCAGACACTGAATCATTTGTATTCTTTGAAGGTAGATTTCGTTTTTGTGATTTGTCCACAGCCTCCTTCATGGTCTGCTCAATCCGTTTTCCAGTTCTAAACCTTCTATTTTTCTCAACTTTACCACCATACTATTCTTTATCATCAAACTTTTGACTGTTAAGGTCGTTTACAGTTTTTGCTGCTTCATCGGCATTTTTCAAAATTTGGAGAACTAGTTTCGTAGTTTGGGATGTTTTTCAGAAACTTCATATTCAAAGTATGTAAGTCTAGAAGATAGATGTTTATCTATATATAACTTTTGTCGTAGAAAATGTTGCGAGATTCAAAATACTAATTGCTAATTCCCGGTAGTTGGTATGGCAATTATTGTTAGTAGATGTAGACGAGTACATGATAGGGTTTCAATGAACAATTATAATGGTTTTTCGGAGAGACTTTAAGTCACATATTAATGAATTTGCTGGTACATTTACTGTTAATGTGGTGGAACATGAAAGGTTCCCCAGTAACAAAAATGTATATGCCAAAGTTACAAGTCTGAAAGGTCGTCGTTGACTGGTTGAACGGTTGATAATACTGGATACTTTTGAAAAGGAATTGCAAGGTTATTTTCGGTAAAAAAACAATGCTAATGGATCTTGCACAGATTTAAAGTCAAAGTATAGCTTTGAAAGATGTAGAGATCTAAGAACGATGTCACCGGTTCAGAGTTATGACTTGGATTCTGATCCGTCAATATCAGAATATGTAATTGAATTTGTATGAAAACGATTGTATATCGTTGTGAGCATTGTTAATAATTTTTGAATCAAAGTTGAAGAATGTACAGTGTAACATATTAATTGCGAACTTATATATTTCTCGGGTATTACCTACCCGTTAAAGATTTCACAATTAATACTTTGTACAAAAGAATTTTTATTACCGTCTTTATGAAAATATATGTATGTATATTTTCTTCAGATGTAACACAGATTTAATGAGTTAATATCATATTAAGCTCATTTAATTTTCGGCTTGACTTAGAAATGATTAATCTCTAAAACATTAAAGATTACATAATCTTTGCGGAGTATTTTGCTAATGTAATCGATACTTCATTATTTATTCTTATTCCTCGATGAAGGATGTTGATGCTCGTGGAATTTTTGTGAACCTTACAAGGCACAGATGATGTTTTCTGGAAAGTTTTGAGTACATCGAAAATGAAAATGTAAAATCAATTATGTAATTGAATAATACACTTGGTTTATTATGAAATGGAATTCATTAAGTTGAAACAGAGATTGTAGTTAACAATGGTTAAGTTGTTAAGGAAGGATGTACATCATTGCATATTAGTAATATGAACTAACCGAGTAGTACCTACCAGTTAAGATTCACACGTAATAGCTTAGTACGAAAAGATTTATTTTTATTTCAAAATTCATTTATATTAAATATACATAAAATTTCTTCAGGGGAAATGAGTTAATACTTCATCGGTTATTGTTGCTGGTATTTCTTGGTAACTACGGTGCGTATGACGTTGATGCTCGTGGGACAGATTGTGAAGTTGAGGTTTGCGATGCGGATGTTGATGGTGGTGGTAATGGTACTGTTGGTGTTGTTGGTGGTGGTACTGTTGATGCCGGTGATGCTGCTGGTGCTTGTAACCTTTGCACCATATTCTCTAAAGTTACTACCCGAGCGCGAAGCTCGTTGACTTCTTCTACTACACCAGGATGATTGGCGGTTCGGACGAGCGGATGAATAAGATCCAGAATTTGAGATAGTATATTATCGTGACGAGATACTCTGGAAATGAGAGAGAAAATGGTGTCTCGAACAGGTTCGCCGGTAAGTGCTTCAGATTCTTCGCCAAGAGGGCAATGTGGTGGATGGAAGGGATCGCCTTCTTCTTGTCTCCAATAATTAAGTAGGCTACGAACCCATCCCCAATTCATCCAGAATAGATGATGGTTAATTGGTTGATCCATTCCGGTTATACTGTGTTCAGAATTCAGGTGAATATCCATATCGGAATAGCTGTCAGAGTTTAAGGAATTTGAACTAGATACGGGATCCATCTTGTATAATTAGGGAGGTGATTTTTGATATGAATTAAATTATAGAATTTAGTTTGGTATTCTTCAATACATAATTTACATATGTATATATAATACTAAATTCCATAAATCACGGAGAAATTTTCGGAAGATGTCAGAAAAAGTTTACAGTAACAGATACGCTAAGATATGAATTTTGTCTATACACTATTCATGCAATCAATGCAGTAAAACGTGTCTAGACTAGGAATGATAAGCAGGTAATTTCCGGCAAGAAATGATAAGCAAAACTTTTGACATGCAGACACGGTCAAAGACCAGACTTACTAATGCATCCTAACAACTATCAGTTAGACACACTCATGCAAGACCTGGTTCACTAGGACCAACGCTCTGATACCAACTGTGATGATCGCTCCAAATCCATATGGACAAACACGTCATTCATCGATTTCATTGCGAGGTATTTGACCTCTATATGATACGTTTTGTAAACATTGCATTCTTTTGAAAAGGCACACCATAAATGAATATTTAAATCAAAGGTTTTCGACATCTGATGATTTCTACATATAGACAATCACCGTAAATAATAGTTTACAATAGTACTTCCGTTGACAATGCAGTCAAAATAAGATACATGGTGATGATTTGGTGAATGCAACGTTTCCTTGAAAAATATGCCATGTACGACTCCATGCACATAGCTTGTCTAACATATAAGCAAACAGCGGAAGACTTCTAGGAAACCTGAGAATAAACATGCTAACAAGTGTCAACACAAAGGTTGGTGAGTTCATAGTTTTAGTGTTTCGCATAATCTGTATATAAAAGTGGATCACAAGATTTCAGTTGTTTCATCCAGAAACGTTTATCAAAAGTTTGTCAATAGATTCTACGTAACAGAGCACCTTGATAACTAAGCTTTAACGTTATAATGATAAATACCACATTCGTTTTAATACACGCAAACCAACGTGTCCTAAACTCAAATAACACACGTCCGTTAAAAGGCTAGCGCTCTAGCTCGGATGGGGATGTCAAGCCCTATGGATCCATATACTGTTATTTGCGCCCACCAGTCCACATCCTATGTACTGGCAGTTACTAGTTACCAAAGCTAAGGGATTTTTGGTTTAAACTCAGTGTAGAATTAAGTATGTACTTGTATCCATTGCGTTTAAAATAAATTGCATGTATTCTCAGCCCAAAAATTTATTGCAAAAGCAATTAAAAAGGGATCAATGAAACTCACCTTAGCAGCACATAAAGTTGTTCATCATAATGTGACCGAAACTCGGATTACCAAATAATCGTAGATCTCAACCTAGAGAACATATGTTGATCAATAAATGTCTATCAAGCTAGGTCAGGTCATAGTGTATCACGATCCTAATGCTCGAGATCAACATATAATAGTTATCCAAAGTCGTTTCAAAAAGTCAATTTTGACAATAGTTCAACAAAACGAGACGTGCCTTATATAAGGATTCATTTACTCGGTTGGTAATATTTAAAAGTTCACTTTATCAATCTCGTAAATAAGTTGTTTAAATCTTAATTGCAGATTCAAAAGCAATTTCAATTAACGTCAATCATAATTCAGTTGATCATATCTTTTAATCTGTTTATCGAAACTATTCGGTGTCTAAAAGAAAAGTAATTGATTTTTCGCCAGCTTTCCAAAAACATGTATATCATATACCTTTTACCAGTAATATATGTATTTAATTCGTGATTCATCATAAACTATTTAACAACGAAATTTAGCATACAAGCTTGTATAAATATATATACTCGAGCACTAGACATGGATACACTATTAGTATATAAAAGATAAAATATAAATGCTTACGTATCAATATTGTGATTCAATATTTCAGAAAAGTACGTAGATGTAACGGAGATGATAAACATAGGTTTGATTCATAAATATACCCCTGAACATTACCCATAATTTCCTTAGCTCTATCCCGCTTGAAAACCCATTTTGAAAGTGACACGCTCATAACCTCGTCGTAATATTTTATGTATAATACTAATACTACTAATTAAGATTAATAATAATAATATTATTAATCTTAATAATAATAATAATAATAATAATAATAATAATAATAATAATAATAATAATAATAATAATAATAAATATAATACGGAGTGATATAGATAAATATAACTGTGTATGAATTAAGCCAGAACTCAATCAATTTATAGAACCTTTTCTGAAAAAGTACCCCATGCGATCGCATGAGATTTGTGCTTCAAGGCCATGCGATCGCATGGCCCTCTGATCCAGCTCACAAACTTTTAACTTTTTGTTCGTCGACATAATTTTATATAATATATATAATATATTTAATTTATATAATTAATTATATATTATATTAAATTCACATGCATAGTTAACTTGTAATTTTTGTTCTGATAAGTCGTACGTCATCACTCGACTTATGTCCTAGTTTCGGTTTTTCAAATATCCTTTCGTACGCTGAGAAAACTTGTATTTTACATTTCGTGTCTCGTACCTTTGTCAAAATATATCCTTAAATTATCCCTAAACTATACCACTCAAAGTATATCTTAAACTTTCGAGTATTTTGATCATTTACTTCTATAAATCATCGTCTCGCTATTTGTTAATATATATATAATAACAATTCGTTTTTATGACCAAGTTAATATTATATTTTATCGTATTGTTAAATATATATTTTCAATATTAATAAACACGTTTTAAAATACATATCGCAAGTTATTCATATATCTAATTCCAACAGTTGATATTCCTTATTATTGTATGTGTCCAAATTACGTTATTTAAACAAACACTTTACCATTTATTCGGAATACCGTTAAGAATGAATGATTTCCCAAATCAACGTGGACCTTACAACAGAGACCCGTAATAATATCATAATCCTTAAGGGACTCAATAATTATCTTTTAATTCAATCGTTTGGCATAATCTTTTAACTCTGTATCTAAATATATCAATCAGATAATCAAACCAATAAGTTTAATGCACAGTATCATATACTCAACACTTTGTTACGTTTTCAAGTTATGGTATATATATGTATCTATTTACATATAATTGTTCACGAATCGTTGAGAACAATCGAAAGGTAATTGAATAGTTCAAAAATTTTGAGATTCAACTTTACAGACTTTGCTTATCGTGTCGGAAACGTTAAAGATTAAGTTTAAATTTGGTCAGAAATTTCCGGGTCATTACAGTACCTCCCCGTTAAAGAAATTTCGTCCCGAAATTTGAGTGAGGTCGTTAAAGAAATTTCGTCCCGAAATTTCCGCCTTTCTTGTACTTAATAACTAGGTTGAATTGTTGCAGGTACGTCATCCATTTCATATGCCGAGCTTGTTGCAACTTTACTTGGCTTTGAAGATATTGCAAGGGCTGGTGATCAGTTCGGATAACAGTCTCATTTCCTAACAAATAGCAACACCAATGCTTTACGGCTTGATGTAGTGCCAACAATTCTTTATCATACGTTGGATAGTTCTTTTGCGCCCCTTGAAACATTTCTGAATGATAAGCAGTTGGTCTTCCATCTTGTAACAAGACCGCACCCATTGCATAACCTGAAGCATCCGTCTCTAACTCAAAAGGGCGGTGTACGTTTGGTAGAGCTAGCACATGTGCCTCACTGATTTTCTTCTTAAGTAAGCCAAATGTTTCTGCATGTTTGCTGGTCCATTCGAACTTGCTGTTTACCTTGGTGAGGGCATGTAAAGGTATCGCCAAGAAGTGACGGATGAATTTAGGAAGATAGTGGCATGCCCCCATAAATCTCCGCACCTCGGTCACTGACTTTGGTTGAGGCCAATCTTTTATGACTCTTATCTTCTCACCATCCACCTGTAAATTACCATTACCAACTACAAAGCCAAGATAAACTAAGTTTTCTTTAGTAAATTCACACTTCTTTTTATTTAAATGTAATTTATGCTTCTGTAGGGTATCAAAAACCTTTTGAAGATGACCAACATATTCTTCATAAGACCTACTGTAGATGAGTATGTCATCTAAGTAGACCACCACGAAATCGTCGAAAGAATCGCGTAGAATATCATTCATCAAATGCATGAACGTAGCAGGTGCATTGCAAAGACTGAAGGGCATCATGAGCCATTCGTATAGCCCTTGCCGAGACTTGAAGGCCGTTTTCCACGTATCTTCTTTTTTGACCCGCACCTGATGGTATCCGGACCGCAGGTCCAGTTTAGTGAAGACCACAACATCCCTTAATTGATCCAATAGGTCATCTATGCGAGTGAGTGGGTACCGATTTTTAACAGTGATCTTGTTGAGAGCACGATAATCCATACACATATGCCACCCGCCGTCTTTCTTTGGAACCAATATTACCGGGGATCCACATGGCGAACTACTTGGTTTTATAACTCCGACTTTAATTAAATCTTCAACCTGTCGCTTGATTTCATCATTCTCCATAACTGAATTTCGATATGCTCCAATGTTGGGAAGTATTGAATCAACTATAAGTTGAATTTCATGGTTTATAGCTCGATCAGGTGGTAACTGCACCGAGTCATCAAACTGTAACATCCCGCATTTTTTCGTTAATTCATTTTAACGCCCGTATTTTTTTTTTTGATAATATCTTTCGTTATCTAAATTCGTATCTTCCATTAACTAACATTCTTAACATTTCCATTATTGGATTATAACATCTCCCGTTTACTCTCGCGTAGTAAAATAATTCGTTCGGTTAATTTTCGCACCTGACTACAAACTTGAGGGACTAATCTTGTCATTTGGCCAATTTGGGTCAACTAGTCATCACCTCCCACCTCTCATCCTCTCATTTCTCTCTTATCCCTTTCTTAATACTTCCATCTTTTCTCTCAAACCCCAACATCAAAGATTCATCATCTATTTCGGATCTAGGAAGCTCACAACAAATCCGACTACATATTCGTGATCCTCTCTTCATCCTCTTCAATTTGGTACCAATTTCATAGCTTGGGGTAAGCTTTTCAAAATCTCTAATTTTCGTAAATTAGACCTTTAGAGTTGAAATGGTGCTAATTAGTGTCTATGGCTCATTGTGATGTCGTATATGTAATTTGTATGCTCGATCTTGTTATTTGGTGTAACTAGCATGAACACTTGAAATGGGTTAGTTTAATCTTTGATTTTGATTGATTAAATGTTGTTATATGTTAAACCTATTGTGTTAAATATGTTACTAGCATCATTAGCTTCAATTTGATATGTTGGTTAGCTTGGTAAGACCTCATTAACATGATTATTGATTTCATGATTCTTGGTTAGGGTTTGATAGATTTTAAAACGAACCTTTGGTGCATTAAATGCTTAAAAATATTGTTTGTAGGTTTTTAGTTGCAATTTATGTTTAATTACCTTCGAAACGGCATATCATATATGTAAATTGGATCACCGAATCATGAAATGCGTTTTACGAACTTGAAACTTGAATAATGAACTTTTAACGATCATTCCACGAGGTTTTTGTTGTTGTAAATGATTAACTTGATAGATAAAATGTGCTTAGTCATTTTCCTCGTCAAAATACCTTTCCAACGGTGTAAGATACATATTCTAAGTGTTTTCGGTTCACAAATTGTGTTTGTTTGAGTTTTGCTTCGTGCACTTGTGTGTTTCAGCAAATAGGGTCTGTGCACTAATCTGGACGCCGTCCAAACCCTTGGATGCCGTCCAGACCTTCATAGTTGGACGCCATCTATCCCTTCACAGTTGGACGCTGTCCAGCCAATCTGGATGCCTTCCAAATGAACTGTCAGGGTTTGTCCAACTTGACCATTTTTCGTTTAATTCTAACTATGCTACGCACCTCCGATTAAGATGTAACTTATTCTAACATGATCATATATGAATATATAACTCAGAAAAATTGTCGGATACCCGACCAACCCCGTTGACTTTGACTTTGACCAAGTTTGACTTTTAGTCAAACTTAACCAAACACTTATGCAATCGTTCTAACATGCTTTTATACTTGATTCTCGCATGAAACTTAGCAACTTGATTCACATGCTATATTAATCGAGTCATAACGAGCCATATGACTAATTGAACACATTTCAACCGACCTTGTGTCGTAATCGGTGATTGATACGACTTATTTGTTTAGGTCAAGGCTAAGCAACTTTCATTTGCACAACGTTTAATTTCAAGTACTTTGGCATGCAACTACGGTGAGATCATAGTCCCATCTTTTCAACAACTTTTATACTTTTAAAACATGGGATGAGAAACATATATGGTTTATACTTTTATACTTTGAACACAAATACGAAAGCAAAGATACATACGAGTTAGAACAAAAATCCTCAAGTCCAATTATCATTAGTTACACTTGTAGGGTGTAAGCGAGAACTTATGTTGTGTGGCCATACGGGTTTGACGAACCCTCATCCAGATGGATGAAACGTATTTTAGGTATATAGTGTAGGTTCTAACACTATTATGCAGAGGTAAGATTCAGTTAAGCTTTGGTAATTGGGTGCTCGTGATACAAACAACATCTTTTGAGATGTATACGCTTTGATACTAAATCTTGTGGTTCAAAAACAACGTTTACAAATACACCTATAATTTCACCAATGTTTTTCATTGACAGTTTTCTATATGTTTTCTCAGGTTCATACTTGGCTACTTGATACATGCTTTCGCATACTTTGAATACTTTCTTGGGGTCAAGCATACATGCATACGCTAGTGATAGCACCTTTGGATTCAAACTTAAAGCATACATACTTACGCTATTTATAGCAACCGTGATTTTCAACTTATTATGTCGCAAGTTATTTCATTTATACTTTATAACTTTTGTAAACTTAAACTTATTGTCGAACCGTTTGGTAACTTAAAACTTTGCAAGTCATACACGTTTCAAATGAATGCGACATAATTTTGGTCAAACGCGTCTCATTTAGGGACTATGACCACGTAACGGGACCTAAGTTAACGGCGCCGTCAATGGCGATTTTGAAGGGTCGTTACAGATGGTATCAGAGCGTTGGTTGTAGGGATCTAGGATGTGCATTAATGTGTCTGACAGAGTCGTTAGGATGCGTTTGTGAATCTAGACTACAACCGGATAGTTAATCATTGCATTCTGACTTGCATTTGCTATAGATAGCACTTACTTGACTACTTGTGCATTTATACTTTAATCATTCTTAGGCGAACTTCTTAATGGTACCAAATTTTCATCATACGAACTCGTACACTGCCACTTTCTGGTAACACACATAAATTCGAGATTCCTACGCGCAAGGATGACGATGACTTCATTAGTCACACTAGTTCGGGAACTCTGTCTCCCAGATTGTTATTCACCACTGTCCCGACTTACTATTCACGAGTACTATAAGGTTTCCACCACTATGGCAATCACTAGCCACTACCGACGTGAAAGGACCCGTTCATATATATTATAAACAATTCACAATAGTTGATTACATTGCGAGGTATTTGACCTTTATATGATACATTTTACAAACATTGCATTCGTTTTTAAAAGACAATCTTTCTTTACATCAAAAATTGACAGGCATGCATACCATTTCATAATATCCACTATCCAACTATAAATTGATTTAATAATAATCTTTGATGAACTCAATGACTCGAATGCAACGTTCTTCGAAATATGCTATGAAAGACTCCAAGTAATATCTTTAAAATGAGCAAATGCACAGCGGAAGATTTCTTTAACACCTGAGAATAAACATGCTTTAAAGTGTCAACCAAAAGGTTGGTGAGTTCATTAGTTTATCATAATCATGATTAATATATAGTTTAAATATCGTTGTTTTATATTTTTAAATATTTTTAAAAGATTTATTAGAGTAAATAATATAATTTATTTATTAATAAATAAAATTTTATATTATATTTATATAATAAAATATACTTTTATATATTTTAAGTAATAAAATTTATAGGGTTCATTTAATATTATAAAGATAATATGATACGTATTATTAAAGTAAGTTATTACACGTAGTAAAATATGTTTGTATCAAATATTCATTTGATAAAATAATATCTATAACGATAGTAAGTAAAAGTTATATTATTTTGTAATAATAATAATTATTATAAAAATATCAATATTTATAATTACTAAGATGACATTATGATAAAACGATAATTCTAATTATGATAACTTTAATATTTACGATAATTTTTAATATTATCTTTAAAATAATAATTCTATTTAAAATAATAATAATAATGATATTTTATAGTAACAATGACATTTCTATTAAAATGATAATTTTTGTTAAAATGATAGTTTTAATACTAACGATAATTTTAATAATAATAGTAATGATAAAAATAATAAGAACGATAATTTTATCTAAATCAATATCTTATAATATTTTAATTTCATCATGATACTCTTACCCATTATTTCCTAATCGTTTCGTTTAATAGCTTTTAATCGTCTTTTATATCGTGTTCGTAATAATGATAATAATAGTAATCAAAATAATTAGGTGTTACAAATATTTGTTTTAATTACACTAATATTAATAATGATAGTTACTATAACATTATTAACGATAATACTAATAATTATCTTAATGATAATATAGTAATAATAATAATAACAATAACAATAACCATTTTTAAATAATGATATATATATTAATAATGATAATAATAATAATAATACAAATAATAATAATAATAATAATAATAATAATAATAATAATAATAATAATAATAATAATAATAATAATAATAATAATAATAATTGGATAATAATAATAATACTAATTATAACTTTAACGATACTAACGATAGTAATAATAAAAAAAATAACAATTTTTAATGATAAATCCGTTTATTGATAAAGATAATAATAATAATAATAATAATATGATAAAACTAGAACGACGATAATAACGACGATAATAATAATCATTTTTAATAATAATACAAAAATTCGATGGACTATAACTTCAAATCCGTTCATCGAAATCATTCGATATCTAAATGAAAAGTTCTTAATTTTTCGCTAGCTTTCCAACGACATGCATATCTTATACCTTATCTCAGTCGCATATATAACTAATTCAGGATTCAACATAACCTAACTAAAGGCAATATCAAAAGTACAAACATGCATAATCCTATATACTCGAGCACTAGTCAGGGATACACTATTAGTATGTAAAAGTTAAATTATGAGTACTCACGTATCAATATTGAGATTCAATATTGTAGGAAAGGTACGTAGACGCAACGGAGATGATAAACACTATATTGACCTCACGAGCATACCCATGAACCATACCAATCACCTCCATAGCTATAACCCATAATTTCCTTAATCCAATCCCACTCGAAAAAACAATTTCGAAATCACTCGGACAACACTCTGACGTAATATTTTATGTATACTAATAATATCTTGAAATAATACGGAGTAAATATATATATGTAAATCGATTGAGAGAGTTTAGAGAAAAATATTTTCAAGTTTCTATAAAATAATGAAACCTATTGAATTCTATTTATAATAGATTTTTAAATTATTAAAGTGAATTATTAAAGTATGAATTATTAAAATGAATTATTAAAGTATGAATTATTAAAGTGAATTATTAAAGTATGAATTATTAAAGTGAATTATTAAAGTATGAATTATTAAATTGAATTATTAAAGTTAAAGTAAAGTAAAATAAAGTAAAGGTAAAGTTTAAGTATAGTAAAAGTATAAAACTATGTACGTATAATACGCGTATAAATATATATAATATTAATTTAAATCGTTATATATATTTAATAAAATAAAATATAAATATCGTTATCTTTATCATACTGGTTAAGTAATGAGTTGTCAAAAGTGGTTCTAGATATTTATAAAAGTTATATACGTTTTAATAATAAAGTTCTTTTTGAACTGAAAACGTTTTTATACGTTTGAAACTAAATCAAATAAATATAATAATTTTGTTTTCCAAAACCAAATATATTTTTAAGAATCATTTTGTTTAAAGGTTAAAATAATGGAAATCGTTATATCATAAAATGTTTTAAAAAAGTAGAATCATATATATTCATAATAGGTTTCAAGTTTTTAAATTACAGTTTGTTGGTGAAGCATGGGATAAAGTTCAAAGGTTAAATAAACGTATGAAATCATCTTAATGAAAAATGTCGAGTTAGTTAACTTGTCGATATCCAATATCTAAGTTATTTACACTTCACGTTCTTACTTATAAATCACTTTACCATTTTCCGAATGTTGTCAAAAAGAATAGATTTCTTAAATCACAGTGGACCTCATAACATAGACCCGTAATCATATCATAATGTATCTGATAAATCAACAATTTGATATTATCTTCTAATTCCATCGATAAACATATTGAAACAAATACGATCATGTAAAGTATTATACGTTTAATACTTTATTAATATTCTCAAGTTATAATATATATATATACATATATATACATATTTATTTATATATAACGGTTCGTGAATTGTCTGAATTTGGTCGAGGTTATAATGAATGTATGAACACAATTTAAAATTCTTGAGATTTAACTTAATAAACTTTGCTTATCGTGTCGGAATAATATAAAGATAAATTTTAAATTTGATTGGAAATTTCTGGGTTGTCACAGTACCTACCCGTTAAAGAAATTTCGTCCCGAAATTTGAGTGGAAAGGTCGTGAATGATAATAAGTATGTTTTCATGATGCATACAGGCTGAAAATTAGAGTTTTATCATCAGCGAATAATTTGGATAAATAATCCATTTATATGAAGAGTACGAATGAAGCTAACATAGAAGAGTGAAATGAGTAAGTGTAGATTCATCTTATCATTTGACGTAGATATGATTGATTTCCAGATTTCAAGGTATTTGAAGAAAATCTTTGTAATAAGATTTGATTCTCTAGTAACAAAAGGAATTAGGATCCGCTTTAAATGCGATCGTCCATTTTAATTGTTCTGTCGGAGATTTTCTTATAAATTCACCTCCTTCCTTTTCTTACAACTCACACCTTCTGTTGATGCATTTTATGCAAGTCCCTAGACATCTACCCACGTCCAGTGCAGGTACAACAGTTTACAGGCCACCATGATCATTCGTTATTATCCTATCCGTGTTTGTATGTGGTTACAGCAACTGCAGGAACGAGATGTGGATGTTTGACTATGTTAGACTTAGTCAGACGTCCGAGTGAAGCCTCACTTGTACGGCTGACAGGATTATACGCACGGTTGATGCTGAGCTAAGTCACAATTACAATCTAAATGAGAAGACACGAGTGAGTGATCACCCGTACGGCTGATGAAGCCAACTCGTATGTGTGATGGATGAATCATACGGGTGAGTCAACAGCAGGGGTATATAAAGTCTTATGTTCTTCATTTTTAGGTTAAGCCTCTCATTTGTTACACACACTCAGATCTGGTGAGCTCCTCCGATTCTCTCTCAACCCAAATCACCCAGGTGGTGAATAATAGCTCTAGGTGTTGATCTAATCACACTTGATTTAGTTGTGGTATGACTAAATTAATCACAAAAAGCTTAACCTATTCACTAGAGGGTTTGATTCACTTATTCCGTCATTGTGTGAGTTAAATCTGTTGATTTCTAAGTTCCTAGTCATGTTTCATCACCTTCTATTCTTTCCCCCTCAAATCATATTTTAAAGTATTCATCAATATGCTCCATCCAGTTCTGATTCTCGATATACTTATAACTTTCATATCGGTCATTCTTTTTTTTCATCTACCGCCGGAAGAATCTATTTACTTCTACTATACTCTTGGGTTTATAGTGTTTCTAGTTCTCCCGTGTCTTTATATTGCTATATGCATCGATATATATGGTTTATAATTTTTGGTTTGTCGTTGGGCTTTATATCTTCCCTTATATTTCAAAGTCTCTGTTTCTATCTTCTATAATCATTGTCATCCACAGTTAATGCTCTCTTTTATTTGCTGCAATTTATACCTCAATTTCTATTTCGAAGTTTTGTCCTTTCGTTTCTTCTTCTTGCGATTAAGCACCGCTTGTAATGGTCCAGAATTCACAAATATGATTTTCGGAATGAACATTGTTAATGTTCTAGGAAGGAAATTTTGATGGCACGATCTTGACTTGTCAAATTACTAGAATACCTTGGAAAAGGCCGAATCATCAAGAAATATTTTCTTGATATTTTAGAGGTTAAATAGAATACAAGAGTCGTATAACATGGCACATGATGATGTTTTGATCTGTGAATCATCACGTTCCATTTAGAAACTCAGCATGAATTACTGTAATATAATCACGTTGATCAAGTGTCATTATATTATACTAACTCATGCTTCAGTTTCCAACACTACTTCAAAAACATTCATATTTTAAACTCAAAGGTTTACATAGTATAGGAACTAAACAGTTTCCTTTTTGATGTAATACAGATAGCGCAAAGAGATAAATGATTCCAGATAAAAAATAGTTATGGAAATATATTCAGAAATATGGAGGATATTTATAATGAAAGATACGATGATATCTTAGAATTTCTAATATCAGAGGATGATGAAGAATATTGTCTGTAAGGGTTTAGTGTCAGGAGCAAGGTATTCGTTAATGACTTCAGAAGACACTGAATCATTTGGATTCTTTGAAGGCAGGTTCAGTCTTTGTGATTTGTCCACAGCCTCCTTCATACTTTGCTCAATCCGTTTTCCAGTTCCAAAACTTCTCTATTTCTGAGCTTTGTTAATACACTAATCTTTATCATCAAACTTTTTACTGCTAAGGTCGTTTACAGTTTTTGTTGCTTCATCAGCATTTCGAGAACTAGTTCGCAGTTCAGAGTGTTTTTCAGAAACTTCACATTCGAAGTATGTAAGCCTTGGAAATAGACGTTATGTATAACTGTTGGTGTCAACATGCTATGAGATTTCAAAATACTAATTGCTAACTCCCAATGATTCGTATGACAATTCTCGTTACAAGAGGCAGATGAGTAAATGATGAGGTTTCGATAAATATAAAGATTCTTCGGAATGCCCAAGATCAGTGAAGTTGTTGGTAAGTTTATTGCTAATGTGGTGGAATATGAAAGGTTCTCCGGTAATAAAAAGGTAATCACATATATCAAAATTATGATAAGGCTACTCCGAATGAAAAAATCGAAGTTGTCTTGCTGGAGCTGTGATATAATTTGCTACTTTGCAAAGGAATTGCAAGGTTATTTTTGCTAATAAATGCCAAAAGATCTGACACAGATATGTGTTGAATTATGACATTGGTTTCGAGAGCTTTTTAAGTACATAACTGTGGGTAATATGTTGTTGGATCATCATCTCGATTGCTCATTATTTGAAGTGTCTTCAGAGATTTTCGAAGGGTTTGAACATAGATTGTAATCGTTTGTATACATTTGATGTTCTAACACACTTTTGAAGTCAAAGTATAGCTTTGAAAGATGTAGGAATCTAAAAGTAATGGTACCGGTTATATCTCGAATTGAATTCTGAGATTTTAAAATCAGAATACATAATTGGGTTTGAATGAGTATGGTTGTTTTGATTTCTATGAAAGAATGTATTTTATTGTGAAAGTAGGAAGTATAATTGATAATTTGCTTAATCTGATTCGAAGAATGTAACATATTAATTGTGAATTTATATATATCTCTCGGGTATTACCTACCCGTTAAAAAATTTTTCACAATTAATATTTTGTACATAAGAATTTTATTACAGTCTTTATGAAAATATATATGTGTATATTCTCCTCAGATGTAACATAGATTTTAATGAGTTAATACTAAATTAAACTCATTCGATTTACGGTTGGAACTAGAATTGAATAATTCCTTGAAGGTTTAGAGGTTACATAAGTATTTCTTCAATAATATTGAAATTATGAATCAATACTTCGTTATTTGTTGAGATGTGATGTTGGTTTTCGTTAAATTCTTGTGAACTTCGCAAAGTACGAATGATGTTATCTGAAAAGTTTCGGTTACATCAATGATGAAGTGTAAAATCAAATATATACTTGATTTATTATGAATTGGAATTTGTTGAATTGAGACAGAGATTGTAGTTAACGATGGTTAAGTTGCTGGTGAGGGACGTACATTATTGCATATTTGTAATATGAATTAACTGAGTAGTTAAGATTCACACACAATAGCTTAGCACGGAAAGATTTATTTTTTATTTCAAAAAATATATATATATATATATATATAATTTCTTCAGAGGGAATGAGTTAATTCTTCATAACTTGTTGATACAATATACACGTTATTGATTCGTAATGATGTCCACAGTGATTCTTGAACTGACGGAGTTTGTGATGTTATAGGTGTTGTTGATTCTGATGTTGACTGTACTGACGATGCTGGTGACGTTGACGATACTGTTGATGCTGTTGGTAAAACAAGTTTAACTTGTTAATCACACACCATTTTTGTCAGGGTTTCTACTCTTCCTTCTATCATTTTGGTTCGCTTAACTGATTTATGGTTAGGGCTAGATTAGATAATCTCTAAGACTTTAGAGATTATATAATCGCCGCGGAATGTTTCTCCAATGAAGTTATGAATTAATACTTCGTCAGTTATTGTTGTTGGTACTCCTTGGTATCTATGGTGCGTATGACGTTGATGCTTGTGGGACAGATTGTGAAGTCGAGGTTTACAATGCGGTTGTGGTTGGAGGTGGTAATGGTACTGTTGGCGTTGATGATGGTGGTACTGGTTATGCTGCTGGTGCTGCTGCTGGTGTTTGTAATCTCTGCACCATATTCTCCAAAGCCACTACCCGAGCGCGAAGTTCGTTGACTTCTTCTATTATTCCAGGATGATTGTCGGTCGGAACGAGCGGATAAATAAAATCTAGAATTTGATGTAGTATATAATCATGACGAGATACTCTGGAAATGAGAGAGAAAATGGTGTCTCGAACAGGTTCGCCGGTAAGTGCTTCAGGTTCTTCGCCAAGAGGGCAATGTGGTAGATGGAAAGGATCGTCTTCTTCTTGTTTCCAATGATTGAGGAGGCTACGAACCCATCCCCAATTCATCCAGAATAGGTGATGACTGATTGGTTGATCCATTCCGGTCACACTGCTTTCGGAGCTTGAGTGAGATTCCATTTCGGAATCCGAGTGACTTGAACTGATGACAAATTCTATTTCGTACGATTGGATAAAGGATTTTCGATATAAAAATGATTTTTCGGCTATCGGGTGATATTCTATTTACATAGGATATCTATATATAGAGATCAAAAGATTTCATAGATTACGGAGGAATTTGCGGGGTATGTCAGGTAAAGTTTAAAGTAACAGATACGATAAGATATGATTTAGCAGATACGCTAAGATATGAAGTTTGTCTATACACTACTCATGCAATTAATGTAGCAAGACGTGTCTAGACTAATAATGATAAGCAGGTAATTTCCTATGGATGATAAGCAGATGATTTCCGACTAGAAATGATAAGCAAAACTTTTGACATGCAGACATGGTCGAAGTCCAGACTCACTAATGCATCCTAACGACTTATCAGTTAGACACACTAATGCAGACCTGGTTCGCTAAGACCACCGCTCTGATACCAACTGAAAGGACCCGTTCATAAATATTATAAATGATTCACAATAGTTGATTACATTGCGAGGTATTTGACCTCTATATGATACATTTTACAAACATTGCATTCGTTTTTAAAAGACAATCTTTCTTTACATAAAAAATTGATAGGCATGCATACCATTTCATAATATCCACTATCCAACTATAAATTGATTTAATAATAATATTTGATGAACTCAATGACTCGAATGCAACGTTCTTCGAAATATGCTATGAAAGACTCCAAGTAATATCTTTAAAATGAGCAAATGCACAGCGGAAGATTTCTTTAACACCTGAGAATAAACATGCTTTAAAGTGTCAACCAAAAGGTTGGTGAGTTCATTAGTTTATCATAATCATTTATTTCCATCATTTTAATAGACTACAAGAATTTCATTTCCAGTTCTCATAAATATACGTCCCATGCATAGAGACAAAAAATAATCATTCATATGGTGAACACCTGGTAACCGACATTAACTAGATACATATAAGAATATCCCCTATCATTCCGGGATCCTCCTTCGGACATGATATAATTTCGAAGTACTAAAGCATCCGGTACTTTGGATGGGGTTTGTTAGGCCCAATAGATCTATCTTTAGGATTCGCGTCAATTAGGGTGTCTGTTCCCTAATTCTTAGATTACCAGACTTTAATAAAAAGGGGCATATTCAATTTCGATAATTCAACCATAGAATGTAGTTTCAATTACTTGTGTCTATTTCGTCAAACATTTATAAAAGCGCATGTATTCTCAGTCCCAAAAATATAAAGGGTAAAAAGGCAAATGAAACTCACCATACTGTATTTCATAGTAAAAATACATATAACGTCATTGAACAAGTGCAAGGTTGGCCTCGGATTCACGAACCTAAATTAATTATATATATTTATGTGTTGGTCAATATTTGTCTAACAAATTAGGTCAAGTCATAGTGTACCACAAGCCTAATGCTCGAGACTAATATGCAAAAGTCAACAAAAGTAAATTTGACTCAAAATAATTTCCAAAAATTTATACATGATTAATATATAGTTTAAATATCGTGGTTTTATATTTTTAAATATTTTTAAAAGATTTATTAGAGTAAATAATATAATTTATTTATTAATAAATAAAATTTTATATTATATTTATATAATAAAATATACTTTTATATATTTTAAGTAATAAAATTTATAGGGTTCATTTAATATTATAAAGATAATATGATACGTATTATTAAAGTAAGTTATTACACGTAGTAAAATATGTTTGTATCAAATATTCATTTGATAAAATAATATCTATAATGATAGTAAGTAAAAGTTATATTATTTTGTAATAATAATAATTATTATAAAAATATCAATATTTATAATTACTAAGATGACATTATGATAAAACAATAATTCTAATAATGATAACTTTAATATTTACGATAATTTTTAATATTATCTTTAAAATAATAATTCTATTTAAAATAATAATAATAATGATATTTTATAGTAACAATGACATTTCTATAAAATGATAATTTTTGTTAAAATGATAGTTTTAATACTAACGATAATTTTAATAATAATAGTAATGATAAAAATAATAAGAACGATAATTTTATCTAAATCAATATCTTATAATATTTTAATTTCATCATGATACTCTTACCCATTATTTCCTAATCGTTTCGTTTAATAGCTTTTAATCGTCTTTTATATCGTGTTCGTAATAATGATAATAATAGTAATCAAAATAATTAGGTGTTACAAATATTTGTTTTAATTACACTAATATTAATAATGATAGTTACTATAACATTATTAACGATAATACTAATAATTATCTTAATGATAATATAGTAATAATAATAATAACAATAACAATAACCATTTTTAAATAATGATATATATATATTAATAATGATAATAATAATAATAATACAAATAATAATAATAATAATAATAATAATAATAATAATAATAATAATAATAATAATAATAATAATAATAATAATAATTGGATAATAATAATAATACTAATTATAACTTTAACGATAATAACGATAGTAATAATAAAAAAAATAACAATTTTTAATGATAAATCCTTTTATTGATAAAGATAATAATAATAATAATAATAATAATAATAATAATAATAATAATAATATGATAAAACTAGAACGACGATAATAACGACGATAATAATAATCATTTTTAATAATAATACAAAAATTCGATGGACTATAACTTCAAATCCGTTCATCGAAATCATTCGATATCTAAATGAAAAGTTCTTAATTTTTCGCTAGCTTTCCAACGACATGCATATCTTATACCTTATCTCAGTCGCATATATAACTAATTCAGGATTCAACATAACCTAACTAAAGGCAATATCAAAAGTACAAACATGCATAATCCTATATACCCGAGCACTAGTCAGGGATACACTATTAGTATGTAAAAGTTAAATTATGAGTACTCACGTAACAATATTGAGATTCAATATTGTAGGAAAGGTACGTAGACGCAACGGAGATGATAAACACTATATTGACCTCACGAGCATACCCATGAACCATACCAATCACCTCCATAGCTATAACCCATAATTTCCTTAATCCAATCCCACTCGAAAAAACAATTTC
Source organism: Rutidosis leptorrhynchoides (assembly GCF_046630445.1). Classification (NCBI taxonomy): domain Eukaryota; kingdom Viridiplantae; phylum Streptophyta; class Magnoliopsida; order Asterales; family Asteraceae; genus Rutidosis; species Rutidosis leptorrhynchoides. The sequence goes on from NC_092335.1 coordinate 557,896,834, forward strand.
GAAATCACTCGGACAGCACTCTGACGTAATATTTTATGTATACTAATAATATCTTGAAATAATACGGAGTAAATATATATATGTAAATCGATTGAGAGAGTTTAGAGAAAAATATTTTCAAGTTTCTATGAAATAATGAAACCTATTGAATTCTATTTATAATAGATTTTTGAATTATTAAAGTGAATTATTAAAGTATGAATTATTAAAGTAAATTATTAAAGTATGAATTATTAAAGTGAATTATTAAAGTATGAATTATTAAAGTGAATTATTAAAGTATGAATTATTAAAGTGAATTATTAAAGTATGAATTATTAAAGTTAAAGTAAAGTAAAAATAAAGTAAAGGTAAAGTTTAAGTATAGTAAAAGTATAAAACTATGTACGTATAATACGCGTATAAATATATATAATATTAATTTAAATCGTTATATATATTTAATAAAATAAAATATAAATATCGTTATCTTTATCATACTGGTTAAGTAATGAGTTGTCAAAAGTGGTTCTAGATATTTATAAAAGTTATATACGTTTTAATAATAAAGTTCTTTTTGAACTGAAAACGTTTTTGTACGTTTGAAACTAAATCAAATAAATATAATAATTTTGTTTTCCAAAACCAAATATATTTTTAAGAATCATTTTGTTTAAAGGTTAAAATAATGGAAATCGTTATATCATAAAATGTTTTAAAAAAGTAGAATCATATATATTCATAATAGGTTTCAAGTTTTTAAATTACAGTTTGTTGGTGAAGCATGGGATAAAGTTCAAAGGTTAAATAAACGTATGAAATCATCTTAATGAAAAATGTCGAGTTACTTAACTTGTCGATATCCAACATCTAAGTTATTTACACTTCACGTTCTTACTTATAAATCACTTTACCATTTTCCGAATGTTGTCAAAAAGAATAGATTTCTTAAATCACAGTGGACCTCATAACATAGACCCGTAATCATATCATAATGTATCTGATAAATCAATAATTTGATATTATCTTCTAATCCCATCGATAAACATATTGAAACAAACACGATCATGTAAAGTATTATACGTTTAATACTTTATTAATATTCTCAAGTTATAATATATATATACATATATATACATATTTATTTATATATAACGGTTCGTGAATCGTCTGAATTTGGTCGAGGTTATAATGAATGTATGAACACAATTTAAAATTCTTGAGATTTAACTTAATAAACTTTGCTTATCGTGTCAGAATAATATAAAGATAAATTTTAAATTTGATTGGAAATTTCCGGGTTGTCACACGACGTTACACCGGTGTTCTTCACTATCTACTACCTCTTGTTACTACCACCACTACTCTAGATGTCGTCATCACCGCTTATCACTACGGTTGCGCACTACTTGTTATCATAATTCGTTACTCCTTTAGTACCTAAAGACATTATTGGTTGACTTGAACCGCATTGACGTGAACAATCGTTTATACACTTCACTCGGGAAACGCTTCTTCAGAGTTGCACAAATTCTTTCGATTCGATACGAGTCACGTTAGAGATGCCGTTACACTTTGTTCATTTTAAATCTTCACGATTACACGAACTTGATTCTATGGAGTGATGTGGGAATGGAGGTATGAGTTAGGATAATATAACGACACTCGATCAACGTAGTTATATTATGGTAAGTCATACCAAAGTTCTAATGACTCGTGATGGTGATTGGACTCGATCAACCTAATCACCATCATGTGCCATGTACATGACTTTGTTTTTCCTTGTTGCCATCCGAAAACTTCGAGAAAATTGATAACAACCATACCAGGGACACATCTTGATATTTCCAAATCCTATTTATGCTTTTGAACGAATGACCAATTCTTCCAACTTCAAAACATATGCCACACGTGTATACTATCCCGTTTTCGCACGGTTTTATCGACGAACTACAATATGCTTGTTATGCTTATATCGAGGCGGAAACTTCTCTCGTATTACACTCGTACTTCCGTGTAAGGAAAATCTTTATCTAAATACTCAACGGAGAGAGAGACTCTTCACGTTATACTAGTATTCGCCTCGAGGGTGAATAGTCCTAACGAACGTTTTCGGAAGCCGATAAGAAACTTGCTCTAACAAACGTTTTCAAGTCCTAACAAACTTGTTCAAACATATTTTAAAGAAATTGTATCTCGGCACGACGTGCCATTGCCATTTAATTTCGGATCGAGATACTCGTTTCACTTCTAAATTTCGGAGTGCCTTACAAGAAACCTCGGGGACCCGTTCAAACATGAGTACTGCGTATCATCCATAAACCGACAGACCAAGCAAACGTACGATTCAAACCTTTGAAAAACATATCACGAACTTGTATTATTGCCTTTAATTGATTCCTCTTACTACGAAAGTTATCATTGGAGTATTAACGCCGCACCTTTTTGAAACTTTATATAGCCGCAAATGTCGTTCTCCTATTCGTTGGACCGAAGTAGGTGAAAAGCAACCCACCGGACCCGAACTCATTCATGAAATAACCGTTAAGATCGTTCAAATTCAAGAAAGGCTCAAGACGGCCCGTAGTCACCAAAAGAGCTATGCCGATGTTAGACGTAAACTTTTCGAATTCCAAGTGGGTAGCCGCATATCGTTAAAAATCGCACCTCGGAAAGGTGTAATCCGTTTCGGGAAACGTAGAAAGCTAAATCCGCAATATTCTGATCCTTTTGAAATCTTGGGGCATATTGGACCCGTTGCTTACCGTTTCGAACTTCTGACTCAATTGAGCTCCATTCATCCTACATTCAGTGTATCAAACTTAAAGACGTGTCTTACGAAACAAGAACTTGTTATCCTTTTCGATGAGCCTACTATCGACGATACACTCCACTTTCTAGGAGAACCGGTTGGAATTATGGATCTTGAAACCAAACTTTAAAACAACGTAAAATCCTGACTGTCAAAGTTCGTTGAAATGCCCAAGGAAGTACCTTCGCTTATTCGTAGAATTGGCAACACAAGTTCTCGAGGAAGAAACAACGACTACTACTTCCAACTAAATTTCGGGACGAAATTTCTTTTAAGGTGTAGGTAATGTAACATCCCACATTTTTCCGTTAATTCATTTTAACGCCCGTCTTTTTTTTGATAATATCTTTCGTTATCTAAATTCATATCTTCCATTAACTAATGTTCTTAACATTTCCGTTATTGGATTATAACATCTCTCGTTTACTCTCGCGTAGTAAAATAATTCGTTCGGTTAATTTCCGCACCCGACTACAAACTTGAGGGACTAATCTTGTCATTTGGCCAATTTGGGTCAACTAGTCATCACCTCCCACCTCTCATCCTCTCATTTCTCTCTTATCCCTTTCTTAATACTTCCATCTTTTCTCTCAAACCCCAACATCAAAGATTCATCATCTATTTCGGATCTAGGAAGCTCACAACAAATCCGACTATATATTCGTGATCCTCTCTTCATCCTCTTCAATTTGGTACCAATTTCATAGCTTGGGGTAAACTTTTCAAAATCTCTAATTTTCATAAATTAGACCTTTAGACTTGAAATGGTGTTAATTAGTGTCTATGGCTCATTGTGATGTCGTATATGTAATTTGTATGCTCGATCTTGTTATTTAGTGTAACTAGCATGAACACTTGAAATGGGTTAGTTTAATATTTGATTTTGATTAATTAAATGTTGTTAGATGTTAAACCTATTGTGTTAAATATGTTACTAGCATCATTAGCTTCAATTTGATATGTTGGTTAGCTTGGTAAGACCTCATTAACATGATTATTGATTTCATGATTCTTGGTTAGGGTTTGATAGATTTTAAAACGAACCTTTGGTGCATTAAATGCTTGACAATGTTGTTTGTAGGTGTTTAGTTGCGATTTATGTTTAATTACCTTTGAAATGGCATATCATATATGTAAATTGGATCACCGAATCATGAAATGCGTTTTACGAACTTGAAACTTGAATAATGAACTTTTAACGATCATTTCACGAGGTTTTTGTTGTTGTAAATGATTAACTTGATAGATGAAATGTGCTTAGTCATTTTCCTCGTCAAAATACCTTTCCAACGGTGTAAGATACATATTCTAAGTGTTTTCGGTTCACAAATTGTGTTTGTTTGAGTTTTGGTTCGTGCACTTGTGTGTTTCAGCAAATAGGGTATGTGCACTAATCTGGATGCCGTTCAAACCCTTGGACACCGTCCAGCCCTTCACAGTTGGACGCCGTCCAGCCCTTCACAGTTGGACGCCGTCCAGCCAATCTGGACGCCGTCCAAATGAACTGTCAGGGTTTGTCCAACTTGACCATTTTTCGTTTAATTCTAAGTATGCTACGCACCTCTGATTAAGATGTAACTTGTTCTAACATGCTCATATATGAATATATAACTCAGAAAAATTGTCGGATAACCGACCCGACCCCTTTGACTTTGACCAAGTTTGACTTTTATTCAAACTTAACCAAATACTTATGCAATCGTTCTAACATGCTTTTATACTTGATTCTCTCATGAAACTTGACAACTTGATTCACATGCTATATTAATCGAGTCGTAACGAGCCATAAGACTAATTGAACACATTTCGACCGACCTTGTGTCATAACCGGTAATTGATACCACTTATTTGTTTTAGTCAAGGCTAAGCAACTTTCATTTGCACAACGTTTAATTTCAAGTACTTTGGCATGTAACTATAGTGAGATCATAGTCCCTTCTTTTCAACAACTTTTATACTTTTAAAACATGGGATGAGAAACATATACGGTTTATACTTTTATACTTTGAACATAAATACGAAAGCAAAGATACATACGAGTTAGAACAAAAATTCTCAAGTCCAATTATCATTAGTTATACTTGTAGGGTGTAAGCGAGAACTTATGTTGTGTAGCCATACGGGTTTGACGAACCCTCATCCAGATGGATGAAACGTATTTTCGGTATATAGTGTAGGTTCTACCACTATTATTCAGAGGTAATATTCAGTTAAGCTTTAGTAATTGGGTGCTCGTGATACAAACAACATCTTTTGAGATGTATACGCTTTGATACTAAATCTTGTGGTTCAAAAACAACGTTTACAAATACACCTATGATTTCACCAACATTTTTCATTGACAGTTTTCTATATGTTTTCTCAGGTTAATACTTGGCTACTTGATACATGCTTCCGCATACTTTGAATACTTTCTTGGGGTCAAGCATACATGCATACGCTAGTAATAGCACTTTTGGATTCAAACTTAAAGCATACATACTTACGCTATTTATAGCAACCGTGATTTTCAACTTATTATGTCGCAAGTTATTTCATTTATACTTTATAACTTTTGTAAATTAAACTTATTATCGAACCGTTTGGTAACTTAAAACTTTGCAAGTCATACACCTTTCAAATGAATGCGACATAATTTTGGTCAAACGCGTCTCATTTAGGGACTATGACCACGTAACGGGACCTAAGTTAACGGCGCCGTCAATGGCGATTTTGACGGGTCGTTACGCAAAAAACTTCGAGTACCTTTGTAGAAGACTTTCAACCTCATTAATAATGCCATGAGAAGTGAGTGTAAGTGTGAATACCTGAGTTTCTGGTTTAACAGCTCGTAGAAGCAGTAACACAAAACTCTTGGATGTGTTAATAATCCGTTTGACCTATCCCGCTGTCACCAACTCGACACCATGTGACCCTTTGTAGTTCTTGACCACAAACATTGTACCATCTTTTTCTAACTGGTATTTCTGCTCACGCCGGTAGTATACAGCATTTCGTTCCCATAAATACGGACTACCAAAAATAACTTTGCAAATATCTAAAGGAACAACTTCGCAAGTAACTTCGTCTACATATTGGCTGGTAATAGCAAAACGAAACTTACATTGTCGTGTAACTTGCGTGTCTTTTCCCTGTTGTATCTAACCTAATGCGTACGGTCTTGGGTGTGGAGTCATTGTGAGGCCTAAGCGTTGCACCAACTTAGCCGAGATCAAATTCTTTTGGCTCCCGGTATCAATAATAGCTTCGACCAATTCATGTTTCAACTGAATTTTCAGCACAAGCAACTCCTCCTTTTTGTCTCCTACATCAGGTGTTTAGACACCTCCTTCCGATTTCTAGCCATCAATGACAAACTCTTATCTACGGTTTCAACCGGCTCCAATTCAACAGCTCCTTCATTAGTAGTAGTTGCTGTTGTGTGCCTACCTTTCTCCTTTGACCATTTCTTTGGACGTAATGATGGGTTGGCCTTCCAACACTCTTCTTTGTTATCGCCATTTATCTTGCAATGATCACAATGTTTAGAAGTGTCCGTAGACGTCTTTTTCTTGGACTTGTGAGTGTACTTCTTTGTTGAGCCACTGCTTGTACCTTCACCTTTTGTACGATCATCTTGTCAATGTGAACCCATTTTATTTTTTTGTTCAATAGCCATAGCAATGCCACTTGCATTTGACATGTTTGAAATGGCATGTAAATGTAGCTCGTTCTGGATCTGTCGGTTTAATCCGGCAACATACTTGGTAAAGGTTTCTTCACTATCGATGTCTATACCCAGTGAGACCGCGAGCCTTTGGAATTCGGTGGTGTATTCTTGGACAAGCTGACTATGCTGTTGTCGTAAGTTATGCCATCGTGTCCACCTATCTTGCAAATAACCCATCGGATAGAATTCACGACGCAAGAGACGAGTAAACTCTCGCCATCTAATCTCCTCTTCTGGCAGCATCTTCATGTATGAATTCCACCATGCCAATGCATGACTCGTCAATTTCAACCTTGCGAACGCAACCTTCTCGGAACTCTTGAAACCATAAAGTGTGAAGTACGTTTCAAGTTAATCAATCCACGAGTCCAGTTTTTCGGCATCGACGGCTCCATCATATGCGGGAATATCAATTTTTGCGTCGACTTTGAAAGGTCAGCTTGATTCTCTTCTCCGTGATGAACTCGTCTCACCTTCTGTTTCATTTTCTGTATCGGACTGATAATCTGATCCTTCTTCCACTCTCGGTTTCGTTGGTGTTTCTCGAGCTTCAGGTTTCGTTTGAGTCTGAATCCATGTCAACACGGATTCAAGTTGAGCAGTGAGTCTTTCCACCTTGACGGAAAGTTCCTTTGACCCCGCTGGTATTTCTTCGCCTCCTGCCATTGTCCCTTTCTCCGGTTTGCGAATTGGTACTCTCCGGTGTTGCCTCAGTTCTTGTAATGGTTCACTAGATTCTTTGTATGTGGATTTCGTTTTCACCATTCACAGGTAGAAACGAACGCTCTGATACCTTTGATCCGTGACGAATCTGAAGACGCAATGAGACTCGTAAGGATTGTGATGGTTCCTGATCGATTATGTGTAAGTAATTTTGCAAAGGAAATTAAAAACACACAAACAATTTGGGAATGATATGCTTTTATTGCTTATCTCTCTCTAGTTACAAATATGACGTAAATAGAGGCTATTCTGTAGTGACCCGAATTTTTCCATGATTATATATTAATTGAAAACTATATTTGCATGATTAAATGTTTCCAACATGTTAAAGAATCAAACTTGTTAAGACTTGATTATTTGAAATGAGTTTCATGTAGACAATTGACCACCCAAGTTGACCGGCGATTTACGAACGTTAAAACTTGTAAAAATGACATGACGATATATATATGGATATACATATAGTTAACATGAGATTATGATAAGTAAGTATCTCCATAATTATATTAACAATGAGTTATATACATAAAAATGAGACTACTAAGTTAAGAAACTCGAAACGATATATATAACGATTATCGTTATTACAACGTCTTACTAAATACATATGTATCATATTAAGATATTGTTACACTATATTTAATATGATAAAATGATAATTATATATATCATTAAGTATGTTAACAATGAACTACATATGTAAAACAAGACTACTAACTTAAGAATTTTGAAACGAGGCATATATGTAACAATTATCGTTGTAACGATATTTTAATGTATATATATATCATATTAAGATATATTCATACATCACAATATCTTGATAATGTAATAATTTAACATCTCATTAGATATAATAAACAATGGGTTAACAACATTAAATGAGATCGTTAACTTAAAGGTTTCAAAACAACACTTACATGTAACGACTAACGATGACTTAACAACTCAGTTAAAAAGTATATACATGTAGTGTATTTAGATGTATTAGTACACTTTTGAAAGACTTCAAGATACATATCAAAGTACTTCTACTTAACAAAAATGCTTACAATTGCATTGTCATTCATTTTCATCAACAATTCTACACGTATGCAACCGTATTCGTACTCGTACAATACCCAGCTCCTAGACGTATATACTATTGGTATATACACATAATAATTCAGCTTTTAGCAGCCCTAGATAGTCAACAAACATGTGGAACCAACAATTAGACAACTAGCATGACTTATGAGCAAGGAAACAAAAACAAAAACTCCTTTTAACCCCACTCACCTTCACCACTCACCACCTACTCCATTTCACTTTCAATTTTCTTCCCAATTCTCTCTCAAAACACACACACTCTTCCATGAACGTCTAAGTTACTATTTTTCCAGCAAAAATCATCAAATACAAGCTTTGATTATTACCTATAATCATCATAAAAACAATTACTCAAGAACACATCAAGAACACTTCCAAGTTTACAAGTTTACTTCCAAGTTTCCTAATCCATTCCAAGCAATCATCTAAGATCAAGAAACCTTTATTATTTATAGTAGGTTATCTTTATAAATCAAGGTAATATTCATATTCAATCTTTGATTCAATTTCTATAACTATAACTATCGTAATTCGAGTAATAATCTTACTAGAACTTATTTTTGTGTCATGATTCTATTTCAAGAAATTCCAAGCCATCAAAGATCCTTTAAAGCTCAAGTTATTTTTTCATCTTTTCCAGTAGGTTTACCTACTAAACTTGAGGTAGTAATGATGTTCATAACATCATTCAATTCATATATATAAAACTACTTTATTCGAAGGTTTAAACTTGTAATCACTAGAACATAGTTTAGTTAATTCTAAACTTGTTCGCAAACAAAAGTTAATCCTTCTAACTTGACTTTTAAAATCAACTAAACACATGTTATATATCTATATGACATGCTAACTTAATGATTTAAAACCTGAAAACACGAAAAACACCGTAAAACCGGATATACGCCGTCGTAGTAACACCGCGGGCTGTTTTGGGTTAGTTAATTAAAAACTATGATAAACTTTGATTTAAAAGTTGTTCTTCTGGGAAAATAATTTTTCTTATGTACATAAAACTATATCCAAAAATCATGGTTAAACTCAAAGTGGAAGTATGTTTTCCAAAATGGTCATCTAGACGTCGTTCTTTCGACTGAAATGACTACCTTTACAAAAATGACTTGTAACCTGTATTTACGACTATAAACTTATACTTTTTCTGTTTAGATTCATAAACTTAAGTTCAATATGAAACCACAGCAACTTGAATCACTCAAAATGGATTTAAAACGAAGAAGTTATGGGTAAAACAAGATTGGATATTTTTGCTTGTTGTAACTACGTGAAAATTGGTAACAAATCTATATTAATCATATCCTAGCTAACCCATATTGTATTATACATGTATTCTAATATATTATGTAATCTTGGGATACCATAGACACGTATGCAAATGTTTTGACATATCATATCGACCCATGTATATATATTATTTGGAACAACCATAGACACTCTATATGCAGTAATGTTGGAGTTAGCTATACAGGGTTGAGGTTGATTCCAAAAATATATATACTTTGAGTTGTGATCTAGCCTGAGACGTGTATACACTAGGTCATGGATTGATTCAAGATAATATATATCGATTTATTTCTGTACATCTAACTGTGGACAACTAGTTGTAGGTTACTAACGAGAACAGCTGACTTAATAAACTTAAAACAGTAAAACGTATTAAAAATGTTGTAAATATATTTTGAACATACTTTGATATATATGTACATATTTGTTATAGGTTCGTGAATCGACCAGTGGCCAAGTCTTACTTCCCGACGAAGTAAAAATCTGTGAAAGTGAGTTATAGTTCCACTTTTAAAATCTAATATTTTGGGATGAGGATACATGCAGTTTTATAAATGTTTTACGAAATAGACACAAGTAAATGAAACTACATTATTTGGGTGAATGATCGAAGCCGAATATGCCCCTTTTTGCTTGGTAACCTAAGAATTAGTAAACCGATCTACTAATTGACGCGAATCCTAAAGATAGATCTATTGGGCCGAACGAACCCCATCCATGGTTGCGGATGCTTTAGTACTTCGATGTTATTTTATCATGTCCGATGGATTTCCTGGAATGATAAAGGATATTCTTATATGCATCTTGTTAATGTCGGTTACCAGGTGTTCACCATATGAATGATTTTTATCACTATGTATGGGATGTATATTGAAATATGAAATCTTGTGGTCTATTATTACAATTTGATAAATATATAGGTTAAACCTATAACTCACCAACATTTTTGTTGACGTTTAAAGCACGTTTATTCTCAGGTGATTATTAAGAGCTTTCACTGTTGCATGCTAATATATGGACAAGAATTGGTGTCAACATGCTTGTATAATATTGTTTAAAACTGCATTCGAGATTTATTTTGTTGTAATATATTAATATTGTAAACCAATATGTATTGGTAGTGTGTAAGTGTGATATTTTTAGATTATCATTTCTGGATAATCTAGGTGGTGTCTTTTTAACCTTGTCGATAAAATAAAGGTTATGGTTTGTTTTAAAAACGAATGCAGTCTTTGAAAAACGTCTCATATAGAGGTCAAAACCTCGCAACGAAATCAATTAATATGGAACGTTTATAATCGATATGAACGGGACATTTCAGTTGGTATCAGAGCGTTGGTCTTAGAGAACCAGAATTTTTGCAATAGTGTGTCTTACCGAGTTTGTTAGGATGGATTAGTGAGTCTGGACTTCGACCGTGTTTTTCTTCAAAAACGATTGCTTAACATTTTTTGTTGGAAACTATATATTATTAACATGTAAATATATTAATCTCTTAACGTGTTTGATATTGTGTGATAGATGTCTACCTCTAGTACAAATCCCATCAACTCACCTAATAATAATGAAGAGTCGAATATACTTTGGGAAGATTCACAAATTCCCGAAGAGGAACCGGAAGAGGAAGAACCGGAAGAGGAGGAACCGGAAGAAGAGGAACCAGAAGAGGAGGAACCGGAAGAGGAGGAACCGGAAGAGGAGGAACCGAAAGAAGAAGAGGTTCCGGAGGAAGAAATATTGATACCTACAGTAAATCGATTAAATAAAAGAAAATCCTCAACCAACGGACCAAAGTTAAAAATGGTCAATAGTGTTTCCGCCGAGGAAGTAAAATATTGGGAAGATTACCAAATTTCCGATGAATCGGATCCCGATGAGGATTTTGATGATGTTATAGAAATTACCTCGACCCAATTTAATAAAGCAAACGAAAATAATAAGGGAAAAGGTATAAAAATAGAGAAACCTGATTCCAACCCCGATGAGCTTTATATGTATCGGCAACCTCCGTATTTACTAAATTGTAACAATAACCCGGGAACCTATAAACCACCAGGTTTTTCTAAACCATTGTGAAAAACGACGGCTCGTATTAGAGGAACACCATATATCCCTAGAAAATTAGGAAAACGAACCAAGTCCGAAGAAGAAGAAACCAGTGATTCAGATTAGGGAGTTGTAATCATGTTGTGTATTATATGTATTGTAGTGTGCTTGTACTTTTATGTTCTATGTAAAAATTGCTTGTATTGTTTGTTAATTATCTTTTATGAATCTAATCCTTGTCTATTTTACAGTATAAAATCAAAATGGACATTAAGGGTAGACAACCGAATATTTTAGAAGACCTACCAGAGGATATGATTGAGGAAATCTTGTCTAGAGTCGGTCAGAATTCATCAGCACAATTAGTTATGGCGAAATTAACTTGTCAAACATTTGAAAGACTTTCCAGAAATGCCTTAGTTTATAAATGGCTTTCCTTTGATAGTTGGGGTATATCGCATTGGGGAGACCGTAAGTTACGCCGTGTTTTCTTTAAAGCGTTAAATACGGGGAGCCCAAATGCAATTTTACGCTACGGGTTAAGAACCTATTTTGACTCAACATATCTCAACATAGGATTTCATGAGTTAGAAAGAGCTTCTAACATGTAACATAAAGAAGCATGTTATACTTACGGGTTAGTGATGTTCGCTTCTCATCAAAGTGAGAAAAAGAACATCGGATTACAACTGTTAAATGAAACATTCCCAACAGGTGACGGATTCAGTAGTTGGGGTGAGAAACAAGGTTTTTAGATTATTACGGGGCTGTTGGACATTACGAAACCCTCGTCCTTTTGACGACATTACAACATACTGCCTAGCCAATGGTCATAACGGTTACTTTCCACAAGACCAAGGATGGGAAGTCGTCTTAGTAAAACCAGAATGCATGACTTGTTTCTGGACTTATGAATTACGTGTCTTTATTTCTTTTGCTGAATAACTTGCGTATTAACTAGAATTGCCTTTATAGCTGCCGAGTAGCAAAGTTATTATGTGCTATATTTCATCCTATATGTATAATAGCGGTATTGTAAGTTTGTAAAATATTGTATAAAATTTGAACGCGAAATTTTATTATAATCAGTTTTTTCATATAGAATTGTAGTAGTTGAATTGTATATTAGCTACTAAGTATGAACTTAACGGGTAGGTACTATCCGAATTAAAAACTATAAAACGCTAATATGAAGAAAAAGCTTTTATAAATAAGTTCATACTATGCTACGAAATACTATTGACTACTCTTAAAATTCTATATGATTAACTTAATTCTTTTGGGCTATTTTTGAAGGAAATGGCACCGGCGACTCGTCAGAATTTGAACATGAGCGAGGAAGACTTCCGTGTTTTCCTTGCAACAAACATAGCCGCTGTACAGACTGCGATGCAAAATAACAATAACTCTGGATCTAGCAGTGGAACTAATTTCATAAGAAATCGTGTAGGATGCTCCTACAAAGAATTCACTGCCTGCAAACCTTTGGAATTTGATGGAACCGAGGGTCCAATTGGATTGAAACGGTGGACCGAGAAGGTTGAATCGGTGTTTTCCATAAGTAAATGTGCTGAAGAAGACAATGTAAAGTACGCTACGCATACCTTCACAGGTATGGCGCTAACATGGTGGAATACCTATCTCGAGCAGGTAGGACAAGATGCTGCTTACGCACTACCGTGGTCAGCATTCAAGCAATTGATGAACGAGCAGTATCGTCCCATAAATGAGGTCAACAAGCTCAAGGTAGAGCTTAGAGGATTACGAACGCAAGGTTTCGATATTACCACGTACGAACGACGATTCACCAAATTGTGCCTATTGTGTCCCAGAACGTTCGAAGACGAAGAAGAGAAGATCGACACATTTGTAAAAGGGTTACCGGAAAGGATTCAAGAAGACATGAGTTCACACGAGCCCGCCTCCATACAAAAAGCAAGTCGAATGGCTCACAAATTAGTGAACTAGATCGAAGGAAGGATTAAAGAGCAGACGACTGAAGAGGCTAACATGAAACAAGTAAAGAGAAAGTGGGAAGAAACCAATGACAAGAGTCACCAATACAACAACAACAATCACAACCACAATCGCAATAACTATCCCAACAACCGCAACATCAATCGCAACAACAACTTCAACAAACATCCTAACAACAACTACAATAACCGTCCCAACAACAATAACAACAACAACAATAGCAACAATAACAATCCCAACAACAATCTCAATAACAACAATGGCAACAAAAACCAAAAACAGCCATGCCAAAGGTGTGAAGAGAATCACCAGGGGTTCTGCACGACATTTTGCACTAGGTGTAGAAGAAATGGTCATGGTGCGGCAAAGTGTGAGGCCTACGGACCAAAGTTTAACAGAATTAAAAGAACAAATAATGTCGGAACAGATAATGCCACCATAGTTTGCTTTGCATGTGGAAAACCGGGCCACATTAGTAGAAATTGCCCGAATAAGGGGAATACTAGTGGGCAGGGCCGCGGAAGAGTTTTCAATATTAACACGGCAGAAGCGCAGGAAGACCCGGAGCTTGTTACGGGTACGTTTCTTATTGACAATAAATCTGCTTATGTTTTATTTGATTCGGGTGTGGATAGAAGCTATATGAGTAGAGATTTTTGTGCTAAACTAAGTTGTCCACTGACGCCTTTGGATAACAAATTTTTACTCGAATTAGCAAACGGTAAATTAATTACAGCAGATAATATATGTCGGAATCGAGAAATTAATTTGGTTAGCGAAACATTTAAGATTAATTTGATACCAGTAGAGTTAGGGAGTTTTGATGTGATAATCGGCATGGATTGGTTGAAAAGGAGAGAGCAGAAATCGTATGTTACAAAAATACAATTCGCATTGTACGAGAAAAAGGAAATCCCTTAACGGTGTACGGAGAAAAGAGCAATGCGAAGCTAAATCTTATTAGTAATTTAAAGGTGCAAAAACTAATAAGAAAAGGTTGCTATGCTGTTCTAGCACATGTCGAGAAAGTACAAATCGAAGAAAAGAACATCAATGATGTTTCCGTCACAAAAGAATTTCCCGATGTATTTTTGAAAGAATTACCGGGACTGCCTCCACACCGATCTGTTGAATTTCAAATAGATCTCGTACCAGGAGCTGTACCAATAGCTCGTGCTCCATACAGACTTGCACCCAGTGAAATGAAGGAACTCCAAAGCCAATTACAAGAACTTTTAGAGCGTGGTTTTATACGACCAAGTACATCACCATGGGGAGCTCCTGTTTTGTTTGTCAAAAATAAGGACGGTACATTCAGGTTGTGTATCGACTACCGAGAGTTGAACAAACTTACCATTAAGAATCGTTACCCACTACCGAGAATTGACGACTTATTTGATCAACTACAAGGCTCGTCAGTTTATTCGAAGATCGATTTACGTTCCAGGTATCATCAAATGCTGGTGAAGGAGGATGATATTCCGAAGACTGCTTTCAGGAAGCGTTACGGTCATTACGAGTTTATGGTTATGCTGTTTGGGTTGACTAACGCACCAGCTGTGTTCATGGACCTCATGAACCGAGTGTGTGGACCATACCTTGACAAGTTTGTCATTGTTTTCATCGATGACATACTTATTTACTCAAAGAATGATCAAGAGCACGAAGAACATTTGAGAAAAGTGCTAGAGTTGTTGAGGAAAGAAAAACTGTTCGCTAAGTTTTCAAAGTGTGCATTTTGGTTGGAAGAAGTTCAATTCCTCGGTCACATAGTGAACAAAGAAGGTATTCAAGTGGATCCGGCAAATATTGAAACTGTTGAAAAGTGGGAAACCCCGAAAACTTCGAAGCATATACGCCAATTTTTAGGACAGGCTGGTTACTACAGAAGGTTCATCCAAGATTTTTCCAAAATAGCAAAACCCTTGACTGCATTAACGCATAAAGGGAAGAAATTTGAATGGAAGGATGAGCAGGAGAAAGCGTTTCAATTGTTGAAGAAAAAGTTAACTTCAGCACCTATATTGTCATTGCCTGAAGGGAATGATGATTTTGTGATATATTGTGATGCCACAAAGCAAGGCCTCGGTTGTGTATTAATGCAATGAATGAAGGTAATTGCTTATGCGTCCAGACAATTGAAGATTCACAAGCAAAATTATACGACTCACGATTTGGAATTGGGCGCCGTTGTTTTTGCATTAAAGACTTGGAGGCACTACTTATATGGGGTCAAAAGTATTATATATACCGACCACAAAAGTCTCCAACACATATTTAATCAGAAACAACTGAACATGAGGCAGCGTAGGTGGATTGAATTGTTGAATGATTACGACTTTGAGATTCGTTACCACCCAGGGAAAGCGAATGTGGTAGCCGACGCTTTGAGTAGAAAGGACAGAGAACCTATATGGGTAAAAGCTATGAATATAATTATTCGTACTAACCTTACTACTCAAATAAAGGAGGCGCAACAGGGAGTTGTAAAAGAAGGAAAGTTGAAGAATGAAATACCCAAAGGATCGGAGAAACATCTTAATATTCGGGAAGACGGAACCCGATATAGCGCTGAAAGAATTTGGGTACCAAAGTTTGGAGATGTGAGAGAAAAGGTACTTAAGGAAGCACATAAAACCAGATATTCAATACATCCCGGAGCGGGGAAGATGTACAAAGATCTCAAGAAACACTTTTGGTGGCCGGGTATGAAAGCCGATATTGCTAAATACGTAGGAGAATGTTTGATGTGTTCTAAGGTCAAAGCTGAACATCAGAAACCATCAGGTCTACTTCAACAACCTTAAATCCCGGAATGGAAATGGGAAAACATTACCATGGATTTCATTACTAAATTTCCAAGGACTGCAAGTGGTTATGATACAATTTGGGTAATAGTCGATCGTCTTACCAAGTCAGCACACTTTCTGCCAATGAGAGAAGATGATAAAATGGAGAAGTTGGCGCGATTATACTTGAAGGAAGTTGTCTCCAGACATGGAAAACCAGTATCTATTATCTCAGATAGGGATGGCAGATTTGTTTCAAGATTTTGGCAGACATTGCAACAAGCATTGGGGACTCGTCTAGACATGAGTACTGCTTATCATCCACAAACTGATGGGCAAAGTGAAAGGACGATACAGACCCTTGAAGACATGCTACGAGCATGTGTTATCGATTTCAGAAACAGTTGGGATCGACATCTACCGTTAGCAGAATTTTCCTACAACAACAGTTACCATTCGAGTATTGAGATGGCGCCGTTTGAAGCACTTTATGGTAGAAAGTGCAGGTCTCAGATTTGTTGGAGTGAAGTGGGGGATAGATAGATTACGGGTCCAGAGATAATTCAAGAAACTACCGAGAAGATCATCCAAATTCAACAACGATTGAAAACTGCCCAAAGTCGACAAAAGAGCTATGCGGACATTAAAAAAAAGATATAGAATTTGAGATTGGAGAGATGGTCATGCTTAAGGATTCACCTTGGAAAGACGTTGTTCGATTTGGTAAACGGGGGAAACTAAATCCAAAGTACATTTGACCATTCAAGATTATTGATCGTGTCGGACCAGTAGCTTACCGACTTGACTTTCCGCAACAACTCGCCGGGTACATAATACTTTTCATGTCTCGAATTTGAAGAAATGTTTTGCTAAAGAAGATCTCACCATTCCATTAGACGAGATTAAAATTAACGAAAAACTATAATTCATTGAAGAACCCGTCGAAATAATGGATCGTGAGGTTAAATGACTTAAGCAAAACAAGATACCAATTGTTAAGGTTTGATGGAATGCTCGTAGAGGACCCGAATTCACCTGGGAGTGTGAAGATCAGGTGAAGCTGAAATACCCTCACCTATTTCCAGAAGATGCGTCAACACCTTCAACAGCTTAAAATTTCGAGACGAAATTTATTTAACGGGTAGGTACTGTAGTGACCCGAACTTTTCCATGATTATATATTAATTGAAAACTCTATTTGCATGATTAAATGTTTCGAACATGTTAAGCAATCAAACTTATTAATGACTTGATTATTTGCTATATATATATATTAAGACTTATATATATATAGTTAACATGAGATTATGATAAGTAAGTATCTCCATAAGTATATTAACAATGAGTTAAATACATAAAAATGAGACTACTAAGTTAAGAAACTCGAAGCGATATATATAACGATTATCGTTATTACAACGTCTTACTAAATACATATGTATCATATTAAGATATTGTTACACTATATTTAATATGATAAAATGATAATTATATATATCAATAAGTATGTTAACAATGAACTACATATGTAAAACAAGACTACTAACTTAAGAATTTTGAAACGAGGCATATATGTAACGATTATCGTTGTAACGACATTTTAATGTATATATATATATATATATATATATATATATATATATATATATATCATATTAATATATATTCATACATCATAATATCTTGATAATGTAATAATTTAACATCTCATTAGATATAATAAACAATGGGTTAACAACATTAAATGAGATCGTTAACTTAAAGGTTTCAAAACAACACTTACATGTAACGACTAACGATGACTTAACGACTCAGTTAAAATGTATATACATGTAGTGTATTTAGATGTATTAGTACACTTTTGAAAGACTTCACGACACATATCAAAGTACTTCTACTTAACAAAAATGCTTACAATTGCATTCTCATTCATTTTCATCAACAATTCTACTCGTATGCAATCGTATTCGTACTCGTACAACACCCAGATCCTAGACGTATATACTATTGGTATATAAACATAATAACTCAGCTCTTAGCAGCCCTAGATAGTCAACAAACATGTGGAACCAACAATTAGACAACTAGCATGACTTATGATCAAGGAAACAAAAACAAGAACTCCTTTTAACCCCACTCACCTTCACCACTCACCACCTACTCCATTTCACTTCCAAATTTCTTCCCAATTCTCTCTCAAAACACACACACTCTTCCATGAATGTCTAAGTTACTATTTTTCCAGCAAAAATCATCAAATACAAGCTTTGGTTATTACCTATAATCATCATTAAAACAATTACTCAAGAACACATCAAGAACACTTCCAAGTTTACAAGTTTACTTCCAAGTTTCCTAATCCATTCCAAGCAATCATATAAGATCAAGAAACCTTTGTTATTTACAGTAGGTTATCTTTCTAAATCAAGGTAATATTCATATTCAAGCTTTGATTCAATTTCTATAACTATAACTATCTTAATTCGAGTAATAATCTTACTTGAACTTGTTTTTGTGTCATGATTCTATTTCAAGAACTTTCAAGCCATCAAAGATCCTTTGAAGTTCAAGTTATTTTTTCATCATTTCCAGTAGGTTTACCTACTAAACTTGAGGTAGTAATGATTTTCATAACATCATTCGATTCATTTATATAAAACTACTTTATTCAAAGGTTTAAACTTGTAATCACTAGAACATAGTTTAGTTAATTCTAAACTTGTTCGCAAACAAAAGTTAATCCTTCTAACTTGACTTTTAAAATCAACTAAACACATGTTCTATATCTATATGATATGCTAACTTAATGATTTAAAACCTGAAAACACGAAAAACACCGTAAAACCGGATATACGCCGTCGTAGTAACACCGCGGGCTGTTTTGGGTTAGTTAATTAAAAACTATGATAAACTTTGATTTAAAAGTTGTTCTTCTGGGAAAATTATTTTTCTTATAAACATGAAACTATATCCAAAAATCATGGTTAAACTCAAAGTGGAAGTATGTTTTCCAAAATGGTCATCTAGACGTCGTTCTTTCGACTGAAATGACTACCTTTATAAAAATGACTTGTAACCTGTATTTTCTACTATAAACTTATACTTTTTCTGTTTAGATTCATAAACTTAAGTTCAATATGAAACCACAACAACTTGAATCACTCAAAACGGATTTAAAACGAAGAAGTTATGGGTAAAACAAGATTGGATATTTTTGCTTGTTGTAACTACGTGAAAATTGGTAACAAATCTATATTAATCATATCATAGCTAACTCATATTGTATTATACATGTATTCTAATATATTATGTAATCTTGAGATACCATAGACACGTATGCAAATGTTTTGACATATCATATCGACCCATGTATATATATTATTTGGAACAACCATAGACACTCTATATGCAGTAATGTTGGAGTTAGCTATACAGGGTTGAGGTTGATTCCAAAAATATATATACTTTGAGTTGTGATATAGTCTGAGACGTGTATATACTGGGTCGTGGATTGATTCAAGATAATATATATCGATTTATTTCTGTACATCTAACTATGGACAACTAGTTGTAGGTTACTAACGAGGACATCTGACTTAATAAACTTAAAACAGTAAAACGTATTAAAAATGTTGTAAATATATTTTGAACATACTTTGATATATATGTACATATTTGTTATAGGTTCGTGAATCGACCAGTGGCCAAGTCTTACTTTCCGACGAAGTAAAAATCTGTGAAAGTGAGTTATAGTCCCACTTTTAAAATCTAATATTTTGGGATGAGGATACATGCAGTTTTATAAATGTTTTACGAAATAGACACAAGTAAATGAAACTACATTATATGGGTGAATGATCGAAGCCGAATATGCCCCTTTTTGCTTGGTAACCTAAGAATTAGTAAACCGATCTACTAATTGACGCGAATCCTAAAGATAGATCTATTGGGCCTAACGAACCCCATCCATGGTTGCGGATGCTTTAGTACTTCGATGTTGTTTTATCATGTCCGATGGATTTCCCAGAATGATAGGGGATATTCTTATATGCATCTTGTTAATGTCGGTTACCAGGTGTTCACCATATGAATGATTTTTATCTCTATGTATGGGATGTATATTGAAATATGAAATCTTGTGGTTTATTATTATAATTTGATAAATATATAGGTTAAACCTATAACTCACCAACTTTTTTGTTGATGTTTAAAGCATGTTTATTCTCAGGTGATTATTAAGAGCTTCCGCTGTTGCATGCTAATATATGGACAAGATTTAGTGTCAGCATGCTTGTATAATATTGTTTAAAACTGCATTCGAGATTTATTTTGTTGTAACATATTAATATTGTAAACCAATATGTATTGGTAGTGTGTAAGTGTGATATTTTTAGATTATCATTTCTGGATAATCTAGGTGGTGTCTTTTTAACCTTGTCGATAAAATAAAAGTTATGGTTTGTTTTAAAAACGAATGCAGTCTTTGAAAAACATCTCATATAGAGGTCAAAACCTCGCAACGAAATCAATTAATATGGAACGTTTATAATCGATCTCGCAAATATTCTGTCTCTCAAATACACTTTACATATATATATATATATATATATATATATATATATATATATATATATATATATATATATATATATATATATAATAAAAATGTAAATGTAACAACCCAACCGGTTATCCAACCGATCTCGCAGGATTTTTTTTTATACAGCAGTAAGGTGCGCGGCGCGCAACCCCTGTTGTGCGCGGCGCACACAACCCCTTTCAGCTTCTGTCCGGTTTTGTTTAATTGGGCAAAAAGATCACCCACTTCCCGACACTTTTAGACGAAAGGATTTTCATGACACATTAATATAAGTAAAACTAACATGTTCCAATAATAAAACAAGTTTTACGACAACGGGCCCACATATGCCCAAATTACCCTTAAGTACAAAAATACAATTTCGACCAAATGAGTTCAAGTTCCAAAAAAAACTACGAGCCTGATGTTTGGGGATAAACTACCCAAATCCTAGGCCGAATCCAAAAGTAATCCAAGCAAGCAACCAAAAAGGGAAATCATCTAATCCCGAGCATACCCTTGCCACGTCCGCTTCCGAACCTAAAAATGTAAACAACGAGAGGGTAAGCTAATTGCTTAGTGAATGCAATACTTATACGCATACATACATAATTCAATTACTTGCATACACCTACACAAACAACACATGACATTAGTAATTCATATAATCGCGTAAACAAACGTACGAGAAGTCAACATCAATAGCATAGAGATCTCATCAATAAATAATGCCAAATAATAATACGTACAACCACCGGTTAAATCAAGATCACGAGGGGAATTATCCCCTTGAAAGAGCCATGGATGTTCATAACATTAAATAGTACCGAACTCCAATTCCATGAGTGGTATCGTCTCATCGAACTTCAAACCCACTCTACATGCTTCATGTGGTATCGTCACATCGAACTTTAAGCCCACATATGAGGTATCGCCACATCGAACTTTAAGCCCTCATCAAGCATTATAATAGTAGTATGCCATCGTCATTATCGAACTTTAAATCCATACATATGAGGTATCGTCACTATCGAACTTGAAACCATCATCAAACAAACAATCGTGGTATGGCATCGTCAGTATCGAACTTTAAATTCATACATGTGAGGTATCGTCACTATCAAACTTGAAACCCTCATCAAACAAACAATCGTGGTATGGCATCGTCAATATCGAACTTTAAATCCATACATGTGAGGTATCGCCGCATCGAACTTAAACCTCACCCCGCATCGAATAATACAATAGTAGTATGGCGTCGTCATCATCGAACTTTAAGTCCATATGCATGAGGTATCGCCGCATTGAACTTAAACCCTCATCCCGTACCCCGGTCCCAATGTGGCCCAAGAGTAGTGTATTCTACTGAATAACACTCGTCACATCGTGCACAAGCAACCAAATTATATACATAAACGTATAAATATTCCACTCACCTCGGTTACTTGAAGAGCCAATCCCGCTTGAGCTCCTAATCGTCCAAAAGTAAATCACCTAAGAAATTCACAAACAAATAAGCTAAACACTTTAGCTTATCCCCAAACCACCTTAAGTGCTATTTCGACCAATTTGCATTACCTCTATTTCGACTACTAAGTCAAAACTCGCCCAAAAACGCTCATAATCACAATTAACTAGTGATTATGTTCCAACAACTCATTTTACTCAAGGTTTCATCATCAAAACACATTACTTGCATCAATTTACACAAAACCCATTTTGACTTAATCTCAAGTCAAAACACCCATTTGCAAGCTTACACAATTAATCACTTATAACCTAAGTTAACTAGTGATATTAACACCCGAACATGAATATCAACTAATCAATTTCATCATCCAACCCAAAACTCACCAACAATGGTTATCAACACCATTTACTAGCTTAATCACCCATTTATCAACTAGTGGGTTTATTCAAGAACACACAAGTCAAAACCCTAACTTGGAAATCAAATCTAACAATTGAAAATCGGAGTTAGAACTTACCAACACTACCAAAACGTAGTCAAGGAAGAGGTGAACAACTTTAACACTTGGACTTTTGACCAATTCAAGCTCCTTCTTCTCCAAATCTCCAAATCCCCCTCTAGAATTCTCCCTCTCTCTCTAAGAATGGATGACAGTGTTAGTGGATGTGAAAATGATCCAAAACTAGATCCAATTTTTGTATTAATGCCACAGATCCGTCCTCAAGTGAAATGACCAAAATGCCCTTCATTTAACTCAAAATAGAAAAAGCAGAAAATCTGTCGCAAGTGCTGTATACGGCGCGCTCACATAGTTGTGCGCGGCGCGCACCATGGTCTGAGCAGATTCTGAGCTTTTTATTTACACCACGCTTTACACACTTTAATGTACACCATATATACTCTATGTACAATAAATATTAAGGTCTTACAGTAAATGAGGCAAATCTCCACAATCCCATATTCTCGGATCATGGGCAGTTAGGTGGAACATGGAGCAATAATTAGTCCAACTCCAAATCTTCCTCCTATTCTCTGGGATACAGGTATGACTGGATCATTGTGTGTGACAAAACTCTAGAAAAAATCTTAATTTTCTTTGTTTCATATTCGTATGACAAGAACAAGTGAAAAGATTTTTGGAGTATTTGTTTTCGACTAGGGGTTATCACCTATTTGTCCATTTTTTTACCCCTTTCTGAGCTGGAACCCTAAAAAAAAAAATTTGAGAATTTGCCCGCGCAAGACGCAAGGATCATTAGTCCTTGCGACCTTGCAACTTGCGCCTTTGCGTACAAACGCAAGGCGCAAGGTTCATGACTTGGGTCCTTGCGGCCTTGCGCCTTATCAGGATGGATTTTTTCTGATTTCTGGATAAGATTTTGCTAGATTTTTTGTACCTTTACGGATAAGATTTTGTACCTGTGTATTTATTGAGGCTAGAACTCCAGATAACCAATTTCATTTGACTTCATTTCCAAATAGACAATTTATAAACAATTTATATTATTCATGGTCTTTGTTAACCGACCCATGAATTTGTGTGTGATATGCAATCACAATTATAAATAAAAGATACGGAGTATAAGTAAAAATCCTTTCCAAGTTATTCCTTAAACTTGTTGACCAAGTTGTAAATATTTTGAGTTAAATATAATTGATTAATTATTAATTAATCAGTCAATTAACTAATTAATTTATAATTAAATATATATATATATATATATATATATATATATATATTATTTGACGTCTAGGTGTATATATGTGTGATCCCGAAGGCTCAAATGGATTTAGCAGTATAGTTATATGTTGTACCTTGCACATTAATCCTACAGACACAACAGACTAGGGAACCAAGTTTTGTTTCTAAAGGTAGAAGTTTTGAAGAGCTAGGTGCAACTCCAACTAGATCTTGTTGTTCGTGAGAAAAACTGAACCGGGGCACAAGAAATTGGTACAGGTGGATTTGTTTTCTTAGGTGGTGGATTTGTTTTCTTAGCTATTGTGACTATGAAAGTTCAAACCGAGATGCTTGTACACGGCCGGGAAAGAGGTCAAGGGTCCGAGAAGAATCGGGTCCGAGAAGAGTTGAGATGGCATTGAACGTGTCCGGAAACATGTGATCTCAAAATGTTTACTAATTATCTTAAGTGTTAGTTTACTAATTATTCTTTTCTCTTTAATATAATATTTTTTAATTGGTTGAAATATAAAGTGAACATGTGATCTCAAAGTAGAAATGTTAACAGTTAAAGTGTAATGGACGGAGTTACTACTTGGGTATGAGGTGCTAAAAGATATACAATAATCGAACCGGATTGTGGTTGTTAAAGTTCATGCAGCCGGACAAAAGTTAAGCATTATCCAATGGGTACAGTTAAATTTGTTTTTATATGAGAAATTGAAATTTAAGATCAAAATGGCAGATACTTTTGTAGCTATGAGAGTACAATGAGAAGAAGAATGATGGAAGAACGCTAGGGTATAGTTACCTAGTATAAATTGGTCAGATGAACAGTAAAATGGGTCCACTTTGTGCATGTTAATGTTAGTATTAAATACCTTTTGTAGGATCGTTGCTCTTGTCGCTGCCAACTGCGTTGGACAATAGCTCCCTCTTCGCAGGTACTTACTGTTATCTCTCTTTCTGCCATTTTATACTTTTAAATTTGTCATGTTATTGTATGCTTTTGCATGCTGGTTGTTAAATTCCAAACATTTTGAATCGACAACTTTTATATTAAATCATGTTTGGAGTTCCTTGATGTTTTTATCATGCACAATAACTTATAAAAAACTTTAAGCTCTTGCAATTAAACGAACTTTTTATTCGATAATAGGTTTCTTATAAAAGTTAAAAGCTAAAAATTCCTACAAGCTCCAAAAATATTCTAACCAAACATGGCCATAATTAATATATTAGTATAATTGTTGTATTTCTTTTATATAGAGATATATCGATATCATCTAACGAATCATAATTGTTGGTGTATCATGTGTATACAAGTAGTTGGTATGTATATATGTGTTCTAAGTCATGTGATGAACATTATGTATATATTCGTGTTAAAATTGTATTGAATGTGTGTGTTTGTCTTTCTAATAAATTATGATATACTTCGTACATACAAGTAAATGGTGTTTGTGAATTTGTATTCGTAAATTTGAATGCTAATTGCAAACAAATATATTTGTATATTTGTGTTTATATAGTAAATTTAAATGCTAATTGTAAAAAGATATGGTTATTTCTCATATTTATCTTTGTCATTTTACCATTTTTTGACAGCTTCAGTTAATTTGTTTAACACTTAAACATATCTAAAAAGCTTCAACTATCAGTTAATAGTTAATAGCTACAAGCTTCTATCTATTAGCTTTCAGCTAACAACTAATTTTGGCAAACAATTTTTTCAATCATACACTTAGCACCAATGAACGATGGACTTCTAGACTTCACGTAGGCACCTTTAAACTTCGAGAAGACAAGCAACACCTTGAACTATCAGCAAATGTCGAGAAAGACCCTCTAGTCCTCTACAATCATCAATATTCAATATTTCAATATACTCATAACTACAAAATTCAAAAACATAAAAACATACTGTATTAAGTTAGACAAAAGATTAATCATTAAATTTGAAAATACTACTACCCATATAACAGTTAATTTAGTTGGTGTGATGCATTTACATGTTTATATACTTCCTCTATCCCGATTTAATAATCATGTTTTTTTAGTATGTTCAAAATTAATAGTTTACTTCTATAAATAGATAAAAGATAATAATAAGGTAAAGTTACTTATACCTTTACATTATGCATGTAAAACAAAAAGGTAAGTAAAAAGTAAAAGATAAATTGTAAAGTGAATAAAAAGTATAGTGTGATAATAACATTTATTTAACGTGTGTACGTTCTTTTATTTTTAGACTATTAAATCACTACAAGAAAAATAAGCTTTAGTGACGAAAGCTATTGGTCACTAATAACACTAAATTGGTCACTAAATCAAGTTAGTGATCAAAGTATGTTGGTCACTTTTCATCACTATAGATCCGTCACAAAATATTTTTAGAGACCAAAATACCAAAATTGGTCACTATAGTGACCATTTGTTTGGTCACTAATATCGTATAATGACCAAAATTTAGTGACCACTTTTTTAATGGTAACTAAATTGCATTATTAGTGACCAAATAATGAGTCGTCACTAAAAGATCGTCACAAATGAGCATTTTTCTTGTAGTGAATTGAGACCGAGAAATTATTTAAATACGTAATGTATAAGTTAGTTGAAAGATATGAGAAATAGAGGGCCATACTCGTTACTAGTAATATATTCATTATATCTCTTATTACAAGTGTTCACTATGAAATTATATAAACTTTTTAAAAATTTCATTATCTTCATCAGGGAAGATTTAAGGACGTGCAACATGTGCGCTCGTACATGACCCATAATTCAAATGGGCCTATAATCTAACATTATGTATTATTATGAAAAATATTGTTATGATTGATGTTGGTACGTAACCTAACTTTTTAGTATTTATTGAACTTATTCCTACACATATTTAGAAATTTTGTTTACAAAATGCCTATTTTTTATTAATTGAATAGGGCCCATGAAAAAAATTGGAATCGACGGACGGACGACTCTGATCTTCATTCTTTATCAATAAAATTTTTGTTCTCCACTATAATAATCTCTTTTAAATTTTATTTTTATTTTTTACATCCATTTAAAGATGATACATCCGAAATAGTGCACACTTAAAATTAAAATGAAACGGAGGGAAGGAGTAGTACACTACCATTTATACTACATGATGATATGATGAATTAGAACAAGAATCTAGGTGATATAGATTAGGGCTAACCCTCCATTTCTGAGATATATATCTAGTACTAGTACTAGTACGGTGTAAATAATTTTCTATATAAAGTACATTGCCTATGAATTTAATGTCGTTACTTTAAGTTAATAGGTACTGACCTTGTTGCTATATAGCTTCATTATGACTTATGAGGGTATTAATATAAATGTCCGTGCAGTGCCTGTGCAACTGTTATTTACAGACAACTCTAACGATATTTCGTTAAGTCTCCGTCAAATTGTCTAAATATGTACGTACACAAGTAAATCACTAAAGGTGAATTGGTAGCAATTATAATTATGAATCGGATCACTTTTGTGGCCGCTTGTGATGTCTCGAGGCGGTTAGGTTATTTATGCTCTTTGATGATATTCAGCGATGCAACGGTGTAAGTACTTAAAAATGGTTGATTGTTATTAGTTAATTTAATATTATTTTACTCAATAAATTGACCTTTTGCACTTGAATTTTGAGCTAGTGCGTTTGTAAAAGAAATAGTTTAGTGAGAAAATAAACACACAACATTTATACCGGTGGAAAAGATGTTAAGTAAATTTTTTTATTTCACTCCTTAATTCATGATTGAGACTTTAATAAGTATTCCTCAGAATCGGTGAAAAAACGATTTCACAAAGCAATCTCTAGAATATCTTTACAAAATTTGAAAGAGTAGATAACAAAGAACAACTAAGTGTTATAACCAAGAACAATTAGGTACAGTCACCAAGAACATTTCGAACTTTCAAGACTCGTTATGAAACGAAGTCACAAAAGAAGTCACCAAGAATTTTTGTTTCTTTCACCAAGAATTTTTGTTTGTCAAGAAACTTTAACTATCTATATCTTTATTTCCCTTATGAAGATAAGTTAACAACTCTCACTATAGTCTATTACTCCATCCGTCCCGATAAGTTAACAACTCTCACTATAGTCTATTACTCCATCCGTCCCACAATAATGGTCATATTTTAACTTTCAAAAGTTTCTCTTTACGAAATTTGACTTTAAATATTTCTGTTGTGTCATATAACATTTAATTTAATGAAATTTATAGGAATGGAATGAGTGTTAAATGCATTTTTTATTGGTATAACTTTTATTAAATATTATATAATACAGATGAAAATATTTAAAATCATAGTTTAAAAAGAGAGACTTTGAAAAATTAAATTATTTTGGGACGGAGTGAATATTAATTTACCATGTTTGAGAGAGTTTAAATAATTCTAATTAATTAGAATCTCACTGCTAAGATCACTCCTCAGATGTATGCTTGAACGCTTGTGTGTTTATCTCAAAGTATATCAATGAATATTGCTTCAAGAGAAACAATGATTCCTAATGGATATCCAGAGCAGCATGTTGTGTCGTTAGACTTTTGTTGAAAAGATCATTTTTGTAAAGTTAATGTCTTCGAAGTAAAATAATCATTGTTTTGTTTTTTCCAGATTTAATGATTAGTTTACTCAAGGCAAAAAGAGTGACGGTATGATAGTTAGGGATCTGAAAGTTTTACTTGACTTGTGTTATTCTTTAACATTTAGTTAGTCGACACACTATAGTGAAGTTGTAGATCTCGGTTTGAATCCCTGACAATATCATCCTGAGCATAATTAGGAATTTACAGCGAAATACGTTTTACCTGACATCGGGGTAACGCCTGAATTCCCAATGTCCGAGGTTTATTTGCTATAACGAAAGAAGTTTTTCTGGAATGCTTATCTTATGAATTTTTCATATAGGTTTGAGTTTGATTATATTAGCTTGGAAGTTTAAAATTATTTACATAGTGCTTTGAAGTGTATGTATTACTTAAGAACTTTGAATTATGTTTATTTAACATCTTTTCAAGATGTGTATTTTGTACAAATTTAATCCTTTCTAAGCTTAATAGGAACAACGGTTCGTAATGGATACTCGGAGCGGCAGGTTGTGTTGTTAGGGTAATGGCTAAGCTCAAAACATCATCTGTGGGTGTTTTATATTTGTAAAGTTGGGACACAAATCACTTTCTATATTAAACCTAAGGTTAAAAGTAGGAAATATAACCTAGGAGCGTTATCTACCTGAACAAATTTTAAATGGAGCTAATTCAGACAATTTAGTAGTCAAGATGGGTTTACTTTACACAATTTATCATCCAGAATAAAAAGACAGATCTATTGGAGAGGTATGATCCTTTCGTGACTTCACCTTTCAGAATATCTAGCAACAAAATCCTTCTGGAAAATTCTAGACACCACTTACTTGGTTATCAAATTGTGAAAATGTTATAGTTGTATTGGTTAATGTTTACACAATTAAACTATGAAAGCATTTACTTGAACCAAACTAGTTGGTCTGCAAGGAATAACTAAGGATTTAGAGGGTGAGATTTACGACGATTTTTGATAATATTTGGATAACATAGACATGCTTAGATTTATCAGACATACCTTGGTATAAAGTCTAGGATCCTACCAGGTTAGCACACTTTCTAAAATGATTTTTCACTAGAAACTAGATTATCGTGATCCTGATTGAATTGACTAACTCCTAACACTACCCTTGACTGTTGTTAAGGATGTAAGTGGCCCCTCTTGGTATGCGTGCATACATGTGCGCTCGAATAAAGTAGCATAACTAATATAGAAAATATACGATTCTTTTCCGAATCAAATCGTGCCTAGCACCTAAATATATCGTTTATGTATCTAAGTGAATGGCATTTTTTATGATCTAAACTTTCCTTTACAATATGTTGGAAACTAGGGTTTGATCTTGATAATCATGGATTGATTCTCGAATCGTGTAACCACTATCTTAATAAAGTAATTCGACCATGCATGCCTCGGGTTCACGAAATTCTTATTAGGATAAGACAAGAACAATGATTTGATTCTAAAACAAAAGAATTCAATTCCAGATATTAGAGAGTATAAGTGTATTATTGTATATTCATGTGAAAGCAAACCTCATCCCATATATATAGGAAGGGGAAAGATGTGAAGTAAAAAGACGCAACCTTTCATCCAAAAGGTGCAACATTCCAATGAAAAGATGAACTTTCCGTTCACACCTACTGAAAAATGGTGGACAATTTACATAACAATATGAAGTTAACTCTTACGGGCATGTACACCACACTCTCCTAACCCATTAATAAGTATAACTTGATTACCCTGCTTTCAAGTAAGTCTCAATTAACTAAAACGCTTGTTATTCAAAACTACTATCACCAACAAATCCCCCTCCCATTTTAGTGTAATCATTGATTTATTAAAACTTGAACAAACAAACTAAGGCATAAATGAAAATGTCAAGAAAATTAAATTTCCATCTTAATATATTATATGGTTCATGAATTCGAGAATCGAGGTGTTCTATGAATTGAACCCTTCAACCCATATGAAAACGTGAAGATAATATACACATTAGTGTATTACATTTCTCTAATATCAACTTGGCACTTTAATCCGCCACGTGTCGCAATCCTTTAGTGAACATATCGATAGCTAAGTCAAAAGCTTCCTTGAATTGGCAAAACTTCATGTTCACATGGGTAGTTCTTTTTAATCTTGGACCCGCATTTGCAATTTTTCTAAAGAACTATTAAGAATTTTACTTCAACCTAACTCAGCTTACGGGTCTAAACACATACCTTGGAATCATAAAATACATGTGTTTCAATCTTCAAAAAGTAAGTTTCCACATCGGACTTCAGATTCTAGCGTTATACTAGAAGGGAATTGAGTATCTCACTTTTAAAGATTTAATTGACTTCAATCCCACATCATTAGCCGACTTGTGCGCACTTAACTCTCGAGATAATTCTTTGTCAAGAGATCAGCCAAATTTTGTTGTTATTTAACAAAATCCACGAATGTTACTCCATTCGTGATCAACTCATGAACTATACTTGTACAAGACCTAGGTGTCACTACAAAAGAAATGGTTTTTTAAGGCCCTTTTTCTAGGACTCTGAAAAACTAGGATCCTAAAAAACCACTTGTCCCCACTCTCTGTTTTTTGGATTGCTATTATAATAACAAAGGGTCCTGAAATATGGATTTAACATATCAGCATGGTCATGAATTACAAATGTAATCGTAATCATTAATGTAGGGTCCTAAAACACGTAATTAATAGGACAATTTATTTCAGGGTCATATCAAGCATTACGTCATTGTGTTATAATGACCATGAATTACAATTGTAATTGTTATTAATAACCTAAGGTCCGAAAAAACAGAATTAACGACTGTTTATTTCAAGGGTCTTATTAGAATGAGTAAGCATTACGTTATTGGGTTATAACGGCCATGAATTACAATCATAATCCTTATTATTTACATAGGGTCCTAATTACAATAATCAAACATTACGTCAATGTCATGGCCATGAATTAAAATTGTTATTAGTACCGTTTAGTTTTTGTTATTATTAACTTAGGTAGTTTAGGGGTCATATTATAAAAATCTTACGTTAGTGGGTTATCATGGACATGAACTACAACTTTTATTAGGACTATTTAGTTTTGGGTATGTCATCTCTCTAATATAGACATAGCTAGCAGGTAGTTTTTATGAAAAAATATAGATAGCAAAAATGTACAAACTTCACTGTAATAATGGAGGGTAAATCTCATGTAATCTATATTATTGTAGTTCAATGTTTTCTATCTTGTTTCATAACATGTTTATAACTACTATTCTATTGCTCGTTTATGGTAACATGGTTGTTAGTTCATGCAATAACCCACGTTGTTTTAGTAAAATTAGAGCTAGAATTTGTTAGACCAATATTTATCAGCTGGTGTATCTATATGGTTTGTATGTGTGTGAATTTGTTGGTCTTTACAGAAATGGCATCACTTGAAATTATAGTTTGCAGAATTCTATTGAATAGTTGTAGTACCTAAAGTCGCATTCTATTTAGTTAGTTCTACGTTTATCTGAAAGAACTATCATGCGTCATGACAATGTGTGTAACATTATACCACTGTAAGATTATGTAGAATTATGTTTGTTAGCAAATACAACTTGAATACTAATGTTCGCTGAATAAAAATAGTAGAGTAGGAACAATGTCTGATATCAATCATTAGCAAAAAAAAACAACACAACTTGTACTCGAGGTGACACCCACAAACAATAAACTGAAAAACTAAACAAAGCAATCAAGATTACGACAATATCTGATCTCTGATCTTAGATATCAGTTTAGTCCATCCTGCCGTGATCCCGAACTCCTCTGTCACTATTTTCACTTTAACTCTAAATAAATGATTCAAGATTCACCAATCCCAACATGTTACCAATCAAACGTTAAGGGGGTGTTTGTCTTTGCGTTTAGAACTTGATTATTTGATTATCACGTGTATAAATTGTAAATAATCAGTTTCTAATCTTTGGAAAGATAAATAAAAAGTTAAATTATTTGCGATTTCACAGACTCAAAACGTGAAAATAAAAAAGCAAGTCACCCCTTAATGCAACAAAACGTGATTATCAGATTATTGCGTTTTACTTGTTAATTTAACAAATAATCAGATTTACCAAACACTTAATTGACCGATTATTTGATTATTGTGTTGTCAAACAGTATAATTAAATCCAAACACTATTAAATCATAGCATGTTTTGATACAGATGATTATAGAATTCTAATTATCATCAGGGGCGAGTCTACATATTGTCCATGGGTCACGGAACATCGCTAGTTTGAAATTATCAGTAGAAAATACCCTGTAAATTGTATAGGACACTACTAAATTTAACTGGAGAACCCCATATTTTTTTTTTTCGAATTTATAGTTTTCCTTTAAAATGTACTAGTTAAATACCCACGAATTCGCCGGATTCTTTAAAGAATTTTTGTTATAGTAAAGTAAAAAGGAGTCTTTTATATGATGATTCATTATTACAATTTTATGGATAGTGATATGTTGAACTTGAAATAACATGAAATACTAATCATATTA
Source organism: Rutidosis leptorrhynchoides (assembly GCF_046630445.1). Classification (NCBI taxonomy): domain Eukaryota; kingdom Viridiplantae; phylum Streptophyta; class Magnoliopsida; order Asterales; family Asteraceae; genus Rutidosis; species Rutidosis leptorrhynchoides. Next base: position 557,930,149 of record NC_092335.1, read on the forward strand.
AAATTTAACACTCTTGTAGTGGAACAATAAAATTTTAAAACTATATACATCTTCTATTTAATTACATACATTTAACACTGTTTGACCGATTATGCTCTCAAATTAATCCGGGATTCCTTCAAGCAACAGTTAAGAGACGGGTTATGCAAGGGAATAGTCCCTCTGAATGAATCCAAACTGCTGTTCACAAAAAAATATATACATTTTTTTATTATTAACTAAAATCAAAATCACAATCTATATCAATATCATTAACCCTAAATCAAAACCCAAATCTATATCCAAATCAATCATTTATTTGATTCTCCTCTAATACATATTAAAAATGAAAAGTCACCAAACATATATACATCTGAGTTAAAAATAAATTTGAGATCTTGGTATTCAAAACATCCTTAACAGTTTCAACTAATTTAATGAACTACTGTAATTTTCATCGTCATATTACATACATCGGACATCCAAAACCCGCTTCAGATTTAAGATATTATAAAGTTTCGGTCTTCACGTGTGACTCCACCATACCTTTCGAGTACGTGAGGTTCCCGAGTCGATTTCACATCCGAGATTTTAGTAATTCATCCCATAATTGCGTTTGAATAAAAAAAAATCAATCATTCTCGGCCCAGAATTGCTTGCTTAAAACTTTCACACCGAAGCACTATAGTCGTTAATGATTCCCTGATACAAAACATCATTTGCTGTCACTTGTCTCTCTAACACATACATCAAATGCTAACAAAGTTTAATACAACCAGAAAGATGAAAAAGTATACTATTATTCCATTTAGTACCTATAATATACCCAAAAGGCCAAGAGCAAGCAAGAATGGACAATAGTGTATCATGAAATTGGCTTGAAAAGAAGAACAATAACACTTAAAGGAATCAAAAATGGCCAAAGCCGTTACAATGCTAACCTCAATAGCTTATTAGCTTAGTGCACACATTCCATTGAAATCAATATTTAAACCAGAGAGTACGACTAGATTTTTGAGCCAAACACATCTAATGGCATTTGTGGAAGGCACAAATCTGTTTCAGCTTGAACTGAAGCTAAGTATGAACGTAGCCACATTCTTTTAGCACAGATTGAGGAAAAAAAGTCAAACTGTAAATTAGAAGAATAACACCTTTAAACAAAAACACAAAATACCAACCTTAATTAAGCGAATTTCTCTTGAAACAAAATACTAAAAGACAACCTTATGCATCAGTAGGGTATATATACAATAATATGTACCAAATTAGAAAGAAATCAGATTGCAGCGTAATTTTTTTTTTTTTGAACGGCCGGTTAGTTGGTAAGACACCCCACACACGCTAGAAGGAACCCGCTCTCGAATCTTCGCACTTACGTGAACCAGATCGATTTTATCATGCACCTACACCTGCCAGTAGCAAATCGTAGGGACCACAGACCCTAAGGTTGACTGTGTATACATAATATGCGGTAAACCTCCCCCCCATAGAATCGAACCCGCACCAGTCGCGATGAAAGGATACGGACCCACAGTCCAGGGGCTTGGTACCACTCAGCCATGAGCTCGGTGGTTGATTGCAGCGTCATTATTTCAGAAAGATATGTTTAATCGCTATATATTAATAAAAACTCAATCATACAATGTTATGACTTGATCATAACCCATAACGTGATTTACTCTTTCTGTCTCGGATATTTCATCAATCAAATTTCATGAAATAAGGATATAACCCTGATGTACCTTTTTAACAAATAATATTAAAACCCTAAAAGACCAAATCATCTACTAACTATAATTTTGATGGAAAAATAATAGACAAAACTTGAAATACTAACCTTAATCCAGCAAAATTCTAAAACCTCAATTGTGAATTTTTCTTTACTCTTGAAATGAGCAAGAACTTGAATTTGTTGGTTTAGTTCGGACCAAGTATTCAGATCAAATATAAAGTTATATACATGTGGATTGACAGCTAGTTTGGATAACTTTGGGGGATATTAATTGTAATGACCCAACCCGTCATTATACCGATCCGAATTTTTTTATATAACATCGAAAATATTAATAACAACGACACAACCATCATGTTATCAAAACACTTCCAATACACTAACAAGTTTGAACAACTTTAATACGTTAAAACATAAGTGTAAGTACTGAGACCATTTTAACATAACCAAAAGATAACTCCGACCAAAGTGTTTAAGTTCCAAACAAAAGACTGAGCATGGTGATTAGGATTGCACTACCCAATCCTAAGTCAAATCTAAAAGCAAAGTCTTCTAAAGCAACACACGGTAGTCCACTAGTTCCCGTACTTACCCTTGCCACCTCTGCTGCGTGAATATATAAAAATATAAACAATGAGAGGGTAAGCTATAAAGTTTAGTGAATGTAAACATACTATATCCGTACATATGCATAAAATGAATACGTATCACCAACAACAAGTATTAAACACATACCATGCTCATGTATAACTAAGCAAGTTATACACTACATACCACCATGTCAACTCCGCAAGATTAGCTACAAACACATTGGTATATGTATATGTATATGTATATGTATATGTATGTATGTATGTATATATATATATATATATATATATATATATATATATATATATATATACACACAAGTATCCCAAGGTTAACCCCTTAAACTCAAACACATGAAGGTTGACCGAAAACTCACGCGCCCTATTGAATCCGAAAACTCACGCGATTCACTACCTCCATCAAAACGACAACCGGGGTTGGACGAAAACTCACGCGCCCTAGTAAATCTGAAAACTCACGCGATTTATTACCCCAAGCCATAACAAGCACGAGGATGATCGAAAACTCACGTGTCCTAGTAAATCTAAAAACTCACGTGATTCACATCCTCTAACCACAATTACACCAATGGGAATGTTCGAAAACTTACGCAACATTGTAAATCCGAAAACTCACGTGCTCCCAAACCACAACAATAACATCAACGGGGTCGACTTACTCACGCCAATATGAATCCGAAAACTCACGCGATTCACTACCCGAAGGGTGGTAACCCAAACACACACACACACACACACACGTGTAAAGTGGACCCGAAACACACGAGGTCCATTCTCCCACACACATGTAAAATGAACCCGAACGCACAAGGATCACTCTACCCCACCCGCACCCATCCTACGCATACATATGCATATAATATATGTACACTCACCTTGTCTCTTTGATGAATACAAACTAAATCCGCAATTCGTCAATGGAAAGTATCTATTCCATTTATCACATAAACAAACAACACAATTAGGGTGGATTACAAACCAACTCAAATTGACACTTAGTGCAATTATGACCCAATTGCACTTCCAAGCACAACCCGTGTCTAAACTAACCAATAATCACTAACAGTAGTGAGAATGGTCCTATAACATCATCTAGACCAAAACACAAGTGCTAAACACTTGTCTTCCCCAAAATCAAGTTAGAAACTCTAATTTTGACCTATTTCAAAATCAAGCTTCCAACAACACTCCCAGTTGGGTTCCAACACCAACATAATCACTAATCCTAGTGATTATACCCAAATTACAAGCCCTAACATGGCCAAAACGTTTTCCAACCCAAAACTCACCAACAAGGGTCAATGACACCCACAACTAGCTTCAAACACCCATTTGTGAGCTAGATAGGTTTTCTCAGGAACATGCAAGTTCGAACCCTAACTTGAATATCAATTTACACAGATGTAATTCGAATTTGAGACTTACCACAACACTAATTCGTAGTCTAGAAATGGATCTTTCAAGAAGTACAACCGAGTTGGTAGAAATCACCACCTCACACTTGATTTAAGCTTTCTCTCTCTAAAGCTAGGGTTTCTCACTCTAAAAGAGATGAGAGTGTTTGAGTGGGTGATAAATGAGATAAGAATGAGTTCAAGATCAGGTCACTAGCTTATAACTCGTCTATGAGTGAAAAGACCGAATTACCCCTCAAGAAAGCCTCAAAAAGGAGTTTAAAATTCTGATCTGGCAACAGGAACGTCGTTCCAGGAATATGAACGTCGTTCCTCTAAATGTATTCAGGAACGTCGTTTCACATAATGGGACGTCGTTCCCCAAACTGCTCCAAACATGTTCTGTTCAACTTTTTACACTTTTCCTTGTTACACGTCGTTCCATGATTCTAGAACGTCGTTCCAGCTTTTGAAACGTCGTTCCTTCTCTGATGAAATTTGGGATGTTACATTAATATTGCCAAAACCAAAGCCTATATGAAGTTTAAACAATTAGTGCAAAGATCGACAGCATGAAAAGTCAATTCATAAAAAAAAAAAGATTTTATTAACCTGAACAGGCACAATAGTACAAAATGCGGTCTAATTTGAAGTATAACTACCAATAAAATGTTACTAAACATGTTAGAACTTAGAACACTTTAACTAAGTACGGAGTATGTAATAAATCAAGTCACTAAAGCTATTGAAACAATACTATTGACAACCTAGTAAGACACTAAATGGGTATAAATTGCCATCTATGAACAACTATAGTAAACTAAGCACTTCTATTGATATTATTAAAGATGAATAAAAAACAATGAACTATAATTTGACTTATTGGGAAAACTGTATAGGCATGTACTTAATTCTAACCAACCTGTATGTATATAGATGATCTATAAATAAATAATTTTTTAAAGATAGACCAAATATAATTATACAAAAGTTATAAATTTAGAAAGAAAAAGATGATATATTTATACTTTTCAATAAATGTACTTATAGATGGTTCAAACTAATTGAATTCAAGGTTCATTTAAATGCAACTTCATAAATTATAAGCTCAGAAGTTAAACATAACAATGCGATCTTGTAGTCACCTGAGAGGACACAACTTCCAGAAGTGCAAATGTGTATTTGCTTGACCAGAAATGTGTATTCACATACAAAATCATTTTCAAATTTGAAAACTTAGCTTTACACCAATAGAAGATGAACCATAGTAGAGATTATCATAGTGCTTCGAATTTATATTATTAACTCATAAAGGTTGCATCATATATAAACAACAAATTAAGTTAGCTCAATTCGAGCCGAGCTCGAGCTCTATGAAGTTTAAACGAGCGGAGCTCGAGCTCGAGCTCTATGAAGTTTAAACGAGCGGAGCTCGAGCCTGACAATGTTCGAGTGCAGTTTGGCTCGTTTACAACCCCACATTTATCTATAAAGTAGTAAAGTAGTACTTTGTATTAATTTTATTCCAATTTAATAGTTTTGTTTAGATTTTATTTCTTAAATTTGACTATAAGTAATATTTTTATATTATTATACTTGATAAAAGTTATATTATACGAAAGTATATATAAAATTTATTTATTCATCTAAATTTTATGAAATATTATATAATATAAAAGATTATTAAAATTTAAAGTTAACAAATAAAATCAAAATGGTATAATTAAATTGAGACCGTTACTACTTACTAGCTTGTTGTTATTTTTTCAATGTGATTAGTTAACGATGACTACCATCGGCAAGGTTGTAAAAGTCGCGAGTTGGGGACGCATCGGTCGAAACTTAAAAAGGACGCGTCGGCCGAGTCGGGGACATGTCTAGGACGCATCGGTCGTTGACCAACGTTGACTTTATTAATAATTTCTTAAATATATATTTATATATGTATAAAATAGTTGATTCTGTACCATAAATTTCTTAAATAAGAACTTGAATTTAAATACAATCAAACTTCAAACTCAATTAATGTTACCGAGTACATAATCAGTAAGGACACAAGTGACTACCCAATGGGCACCCTTAGTTTTAAACATATCACATCTTGACGAGAATTTGACTGATTTTGACTGTTTTTGACCAACTTTGACCGTTTTTGACTGACTTTGACCGAACTTTTAGCTTTGACCGTCTTTTGAGTCGTTTTCAGAAAAAACGGAACGGAAAACCCAAAAAAAGAACGCATCGGCCGACTTTTACAACACTGGTCATCGGTGCTATGTGTAATTTTTTTTTTTAATCTGCCATCCCCTCGACCCCTCTACAATACGCAATCGATGGACGATGATAACTTACTTGGCGTTAAGTAATTGGGTAGCATGAACAAATCTATCTATTTTATCTAATAAAAGGGAGTTGGTGCTAATTAAGTGCTTCATAAGGTTGTAACATGTGTTTTAAAGGTTGTAACAAACATATGTGATGATTAATATTTAAGTAATTATAAAATTGTATTAATATTAATAAAATTAATTTTAATTAATGATAAATCTGGTGCATGTGTGAGTCCTAGGCAAGCATATAATTACAAAATTTTCAATTAGACCTCTGAATTTATATTAAATAAATTAATCAGCACGCCTCTTCCTTAACAAGGATTTAAAAATTCAAATTTAAGAAATGTCTTTGATTACTTCACTAATCATATAGAAACTCCATTCTATATCACACCTTCTCTCATCACCATCCTATCTTCTTTGAGTTTCTATCAATCCAGGTAAGTAATATTTCTTTGCTTTTTTTCACTCGAAAAATAGAACTTATAATACATATCCCTGCATTTGTAAGATTTACATCCGGTTACGCACTTGATTTTGGGTGATTTAGGGTTTTCTTTTTAATACAATGTGTTGTGATTGAAATTGACGATTGGATAATATGCACTATGGAATGTGTTAACAGCTAGCCCTTGCATAAGCATAACATATATCCCATATGCATCTAAGTTGTTGTGATTGAAATTTCTAAAGAATATACAATTAGCCTCATATGTCATAAGTAGTATTGATACTTATGTTACACAAAACAAGCTTTCAATGTTACTGTCCGAAACTGTTAGGGACCAATGTGAATAATTTGCAACTGATTCCGCAAAGGACCTAGCAAGCTTGAGTATATCACTGAATGAATGGTCTTGACTGTATTTTACTTAATTTTTTTGAACGGTTGATGACTTGTATTTTACTTTTGGTTGCAGATTTGAATATACTTTTCTAATAACTCTGAACAATTGAAGAAAGATTAGTGTATTAATGGAAAAAGAAGGAATGAAGGGCCAACTCTAATAACTCTTTGTTTTTATGTTATGGTTTTTTAGCAAAAGAAAAAAAAAAGGTAATTGTAAAGTTGATTTTCCGTATTTGTATCATGAGTTTTCTTTGTTTGGATTTTGACCGTCATTTGTGCAAGTTCAATGCAGTCATTGTGGTGGTTCATTTTTTGACTTTTAAGGCATAGATTATTTACTTCTCAAAAGTTCAACTAATGAAAATTCTGAAAGTTGAGACAAGACTAATGACATAATGAACCTTTATATATTTTTTGTTCATTTTGTTATATCATTTTAAGTTTATTATCAAACATCTTGAACCATGAGTTACAACATTCTATAATATATGGTATTACAATAACTAGTACAATTATCTTAGTTCAAATATCTATATGTACAACCATTTTAATGCCTTTTCTTTTGACCTAGCATCATCATCAACTTTAGTAGCATGCGTAGTTGCTTTTGGATTGTTTAGGATTGGGTAGCGTATCCCCAATCACCATGCTCGGTCTATGTTTTGTATTAAAACTAAAATGGGTCGATGGTCGCTTGTCGTAATACGGGTCGATGTGGGCCCGGTAATGTAAAACTCGGTTTTTATTATGGAAAACCCTTAGTTTAATTATTATTAACATGTTGTGAAAACCGTTTAGTTTAAAAGTGTCGGGAAGCGGGTTTTTCGCCAGCGTGCATTTGTAAAACTGATCAGTAACTTGCAGTTCATTTGGACGCCGTCCAAGGAGCTTGGACGCCGTCCTGTCCTTTAATACTGGACGTTGTCCAGATAACTGGACGCCGTCCAGATGTACTGTCTCACAATATTTTTTTTAAGGCATGTTTTTGGTCGGATAACGGGTTGGGTCGTTACAAGTGGTATCAGAGCATGGTCTAAGGGATTTAGGTGACTTGAGATAGGTGCCTAGACTTAGACTTTTGTGTGTGCTTAATTATTACGGGACTTGTAGGGAGTACGGGTCGGAATGAGAATTTGGTTAGTGCCTTGGTTGTAGGTGGACTAACGTTTATATTATTATGCGGATATTATTAATATTATTGCGTTGTGTTTTGTTATTGTTTGCGTTGCGAATATCATCAAGCAAGATAGTCGTTGTACTAATAAGTTGATACGGCGTGTATGCGTAATAAGGACTTGCAAACCTTATTACGGGTGCAAATCGTGTCTAATAAGTGATGTACGACGAGTGTTGAGCAAGATGGGGCAGTTTGGTGCGTGTGGTTTTATACGTTCGTGGACTAATTGTTTGCATTCCTTAGAATGATGATGCAAAACGAGATCGAGACGAATGACGATGAGTTTGCGGCTAGGGTTGAGGCCGAGGTTGCAAAACAAGTGAAAACAATTCGATTAGAGTTCGAAAGAAGGCTTATCAAGCCTCGGGGTAATGGTAAGAAGGAGTTTAGTTACAAGGAGTTTCGAGCGACTAAACCTCCTATGTATCATGGGGAACCAGATCCGTTAGTGAGTACTCGTTGGATCTCAGTAATCGAAGGATGTTTTCGTACAAGTGAGTGTCCTCCGGACAAGAAGACGAGAATCGCTACTAGTTTGTTGCGAGATGGTGCGAAAGATTGGTTGGATGGTAAGATTGATACGGTCGGCGAAGAACCGTTCATGAGTTTGTCATGGGGCGATTTTAAGAAGGAATTCTTTGAAGAATTCCGAATGCAAGCCGACTTGACAAGAATGCGCGAGGAGATACGCGTGTTGAGACAAGGGTCTATGGACCTAAATACTCTACGGGCTACCTTTATGTCTAAGGCGCGATTTTGCCCCGAGTATGTGAATAACGAAAGGTTGTTGATGCAAGACTTCCGTAAGGCTTTAAATGATGAGTTATGTGGGAAGATAAGCCTCGGGCAAGTGAACTCGTTTGCCGAGTTATTTGCCGTGGCTAAGGGTTTTGAGCCATATCCTTGGGAGATAATCAATAATGCTCTGAGTAAGAGAAGGGTTGATTCGTACGGCGCCCTAAGTAAGAAAAATAAGGGTGCAAGTGTGAGTATGGGTAATGTGGACAAAGGCACGACGAGTTCTCGTGCGCCTAGATGTTTCAATTATGGTGTTAGGGGCCACAAGTTATGGGAGTGCACAATGCCAAGAAGTGATGACGGAATGTGCTACTATTGTCATAAAGAGAGACATCGCAAGCCGGATTGTCCCGAGTTGGCAGCGGCGAATGCCGCAAGGAGGCGTTATGGTACGTTTCGTTTTAATAAATATGTCTTTTGAATATTTATTATGTGTCATTGTGTACGAGTTTGTTGAAGCGTTGTGTTGTACATATTTTGTTATGGGTGACGTTCCTAGTGGAATTTTCCTATGGTGACGTTTTGATTGCGTACGAAGGGCGTAAGACTTGGTGCAACCAAGCATTCCTTAGTGTTTGGGAAACGTTTCTACCAAGCCATGGGAATGGGCTTTGGTGTTCGGTTATGAGCACGTGTTCGCTTTTGTGTTGAAGATGGTGAACCATGTGGTTCGTCGGGTGGATAGAACCCTTGAGATTGAGTGTTTGATCTCGACGTATGTTGGTAATGGAGTATATGTGACGCGATGTTAGGTGCCTCTTTCATACCTACTAGCATGGTGTTCGACTCCGATGGTGTTGCGGTTACATTGTACTAAGGGTACCCTATAGAAACCCTTAGGTACATGAGTGACTAGGTGGAAATGTGACAAGCTATGGCAATCGGAGGATTGCAAGAATAAAGATTGTGATATTTGTGGTAAACGTTTCGTTCGAAGTGATGAAGGATAGGTTAAAAATCCTTCGTATGCTCAAGGTTGGAGCAAGATGTGGTGATGGGTCGTGTGAACCCAATTGTTAGAAAAGTCTACCTTTCGGTAGAATTGTACAGTTGTACAAGGTGTGTTGTGTTGGTTTTGTGTCGTTGTTTAAATAAAGCCAACGGGTGACGGTGTGCGTCAATTTCTAATGTACGAAATGAATTCGTGAGGATTCTACTATTACGACCGATGGAGAAATTGGTCACGTATGTCGGAGAGTGGTAATTATCGCGGATGATGTTACCACGGCGATGCAGTTATGGAACGTAGTTCCAAGGGAGAGTTACACTTCCGCACGAGGAGGTTTTAGTGTGAGATTTTGGATAATGCTCATAGTAGATCCGGAATTAGTGTCGGGACCTAGATTTGGTCAATTTGTGGTAGAGTACAATTTCGGATAAATTGTACTTATGGTTTCGGATTTGAATTATCACCGAGGTGGTAACGTGGTGAATCTCGTTGAGAGATAATGGGCGTATGTGGCGAGCAAGATGAAATCCCTCGGTTAAGGGATGTGTGTGTCGGATTCTCTTCTAGAGAATTATTGTTTTGTGCCTACGTGCGATATTGGTGGTTCTTGCTCAATTGTGATAGCGATGTTCGCATGTGCGTGTGATTCGTGTGCGGAAATTCCAGGCGGTGTGGAATGATTTTAAGTATGCGTATATACTTCGTTTGTGGTGAATGGTTAGTGTAATCCGTTAGGATTCACTATAGTGTAGCAGTGCGTGATGTTGCACTACTCGTTGTTTGAGGCCAAAAGAGCGTATGTGATTGGTGGGTTATGGCCGTTAATTCGGTCCGCTAACTTCATCATGGGTGTAGTGTCATATCGGTATGGTATGACGTTATCGGGAAATTCGAGTACCGATGGGGAATGGGAGTACCATTCCTTGCGTTGTGATTTGGGACGTGAGTATCGGGTTGTTCGTATTCACAATATTTCAGGTAGTACGATTGTCCCTATTGGTTGGACTCATAGTTTGAGGTAGTGAATGTCGGGTAGTTCAGATTCACTAAGGCTCGGGTTGCACGGCCATCCTCGGTTATACTATGTGGTGGAGGTAGTGAATATCCGTTCGCGCGTATTCACGATGACTCGGGTTGTGCGGTCATTTCGTTGTGGGAAATATGGATTGAGTTGGTGAATTTCGGGTTGTTGCAAATTCACTAAGGTTAGGGTTGTTTCGACCATCCTCCATATGTGTTTAGGCTCGGGTTGTTTCGGCCATGTTGGTGTGGTTAGTATTGTGAACTATTGATTGTTTTATACACCAATGGTGGGGTCGTGAGGACCATGTTGTGTGATTAGTGATGCGATAGCCGTGTTTCGCTCACATGTTGTTACGGGTGTGACAATAGTCGATTTTGTACACCTTGGGATTAGCATTGCCATAGTCGTTTTGGACGCTAGCGGATTTAGTCGTTGCTTATGATCTTGTGATAGTTGCGTATTGGTCGTATTGCGCACCACAAGGGATGTTTTGTAGTGACCCGAACTTTTCCATGTTTATATATACTAAATGAAATTGTTATTTACATGATTAAGTGTTTCCAACATGTTAAGCAATCAAACTTGTTAAGATTTGATTAATTGAAATAGGTTTCATATAGACAATTGACCACCCAAGTTGACCGGTGATTCACGAACGTTAAAACTTGTAAAAATTATATAATGACATATATATGATTATATATATAGTTAACATGATATTATGATAAGCAAGTATCTCATTAGGTATTTTAACAATGAGTTATATACATAAAATTGAGTTTATTGAATTAAGAAACTCGAAACGATATATATAACAGTTATCGTTATAACAACTTCTTACTAAATACAAATGAATCATATTAAGATATTGATACTCTATGTTTAATTATGATAAATGATAAGTAAACATGTCATTAAGTGTATTAACAATGAACTTCATATGTAAAAACAAGACTACTAACTTAATGATTTCGAAATGAGACATATATATATAACGATTATCGTTGTAACGACATTTAACTGTATATATATCATACTACGATATATTATATATCATAATATTATGATAATGTAATAATTTAACATCTCTTTAGATATAATAAACAATGGGTTAACAACAATTAACAAGATCGTTAACCTAATGGTTTCAAAACAACACTTACATGTAACGACTAACGATGACTTAACAACTCAGTTAAAAGGTATTTACATGTAGTGTTTTAATATGTATTCATACACTTTTGAAAGACTTCAAGACACTTATCAAAATACTTCTACTTAAAAAAAATGCTTACAATTACATCCTCGTTCAGTTTCATCAACAATTCTACTCGTATGCACATGTATTCGTACTCGTACAATACACAGCTTTTAGATGTATGTACTATTGGTATATACACTCCAATGATCATCTCTTAGCAGCCCATGTGAGTCACCTAACACATGTGAGAACCATCATTTGGCAACTAGCATGAAATATCTCATAAAATTACAAAAATATGAGTAATCATTCATGACTTATTTACATGTAAACAAAATTACACATCCTTTATATCTAATCCATATACCAACGACTAAAAACACCTAAAAACACTTTCATTCTTCAATTTTCTTCATCTAATTGATCTCTCTCAAGTTCTATCTTCAAGTTCTAAGTGTTCTTCATAAATTCTATAAGTTCAAGTTTCATAAAATCAATAATACTTCCAAGTTTGCTAGCTTACTTTCAATCTTGTAAAGTGATCATCCAACCTCAAGAAATCTTTCTTATTTATAGTAAGATATATTTCTAATACAAGGTAATACTCATATTCAAACTTTGATTTAATTTCTATAACTATAACAATCTTATTTCGAGTGGAAATCTTACTTGAACTTGTTTTCGTGTCATGATTCTGCTTCAAGAACTTTCAAGCCATCCAAGGATCCTTTGAAGCTAGATCTATTTTTCTCATTTCCAGTAGGTTTACCTACTAAAATTAAGGTAGTAATGATGTTCAAAACATCATTCAATTCATACATATAAAACTATCTTATTCGAAGATTTAAACTTGTAATCACTAGAACATAGTTTAGTTAATTCTAAACTTGTTCACAAATAAAGTTAATCCTTCTAACTTGACTTTTAAAATTAACAAAACACATGTTCTATATCTATATGATATGATATCTTAATGATTTAAAACTTGGAAACACGAAAAACACCGTAAAACCGGACATACGCCGTCGTAGTAACACCGCGGGCTGTTTTAGGTTTGATAATTAAAAACTATGATAAACTTTGATTTAAAAGTTGTTCTTCTGGGAAAATGATTTTTCTTATGAACATGAAACTATATCCAAAAATCATGGTTAAACTCAAAGTGGAAGTATGTTTTCCAAAATGGTCATCAAGACGTCGTTCTTTCGACTGAAATGAGTACCTCTTACAAAAATGACTTGTAACTTATATTTCTGACTATAAACCTATACTTTTTCTGTTTATATTCATAAAATATAGTTCAATATGAAACCATAGCAATTTGATTCACTCAAAACGGATTTAAAACGAAGAAGTTATGGGTAAAACAAGATTGGATATTTTTTGATTGTTGTAGCTACGGGAAATATTGTAACAATTCTATACAAATCATATCCTAGCTAACTTATATTGTATTATACATGTATTCTAATATATTATGTAATCTTGGGATACCATAGACACGTATGCAAATGTTTTGACATATCATATCGACCCATGTATATATATTATTTGGAACAACTATAGACACTCTATATGCAGTAATGTTGGAGTTAGCTATACAGGGTTGAGGTTGATTCCAAAAATATATATGCTTTGAGTTGTGATCTAGCCTGAGACATGTATACACTGGGTCGTGGATTGATTCAAGATAATATATTGATTTATTTCTGTACATCTAACTGTGGATAACTAGTTGTGGGTTACTAACGAGGACAGCTGATTTAATAAACTTAAAATCATTATAACGTAATAAAAATATGTTGTAAATATATTTTGAACGTACTTTGATATATATGTACATATTTGTTATAGGTTCGTGAATCGACCAATGGCTAAGTCTTACTTCCCGACGAAGTAAAAATCTGTGAAAGTGATGTAACATCCCGCCTTTTTCCATTTACTTTTCCGTTATACTAATATAAAGTCCGTTATATGTTTATAACATCTCCCGTTGATACGCGTTTTAAATTATCTCGTTTAGGTAATTCCCGCACCCGAACGAAAGTTGAGGGACTAAACTTGACAAGGGATCAAACCCTTGACTAGGTCAAAGGGTCAAACCCCTTTCACCCATTCATTTCCACCTCCATCTCTCTCTCTTTCTCTCTAGCAAGAACACACACTCAAAACCAAATTCATTCAACCATCATCTAAATTCGATCTAGGAGGCTTACAACAAAATAAACTACATATTTGTGATCCTCTCTTCATCCTCTTCATTTTGGTACCAACTTCATCTCATTTGGGTAACTTTCTAAAATCACTAGATTTTGTGTTCTTGATGTTTTTAACTTATAAAAGTGTTAATTAGTGTCTATGGCTCAAGTCTAACACGAATATATGATTTATATGCTCGATCTCGTTGTTTTAGTGTAACTAGCATGAACTTGAATTTTGGTGTGTTGTTCTTGAATTTTAGATGATCATATGTTGTTAGATGTTAAAAGTTGATGTTTTAATTGTGTTACTAGCATCACTAGCTTCAATTTGATGTGTAGGTTGCCTTAGAAAACTTCATGAACTTGATTAGTGATTTTGGTGAATTTGGGTTAGGGTTTGATGAACTTGAAATGGACTTTTGATGCATTGAATGCCATGGATTATTATTGGTAAGTGTTTAGTTGGATTGTATGCTTGATTACCTTCGAAACGGCATATCATTCATGTAAATTGGTTGCCCGAATCATTGAATTGCATTTATGAACTTGTATGCGGTTAATGTTAAGCATTAGATGCGGTTTTGGTTGTTGTAATAGGTAGATTGATTGATGAAATGTGTTTAGTTGTTTTCCTCGTCAAATTACCTTCCCAACGGTATAAGATACTTGTCTTGATTGTTTGCGGATCATAAATGGTGATTGTTTGAAGTTAGGTTCGTGCATAAAACTTAAAAACTGCCAGAATTCTCTGCACAGGTACCCGCGCGGCGCGCCATATACCCGCGCGGCGCGCCGTTTGGGTCTGTCCAACTTGGTCAATTTTCAAATAATGTTTGCTATGCTACGCACCTCCGATTCACATGTAACCTGTCCTAGCATGTTCATACATGATTAAAAACCTCAGAAAAATAGTTCGGGACACGACCCGAACGTGTTGACTTTTTCGTTGACTTTGACCGACCAAAGTTTGACTTTTTGTCAAACTTAACCAAATGATTTTGCAACCTTCCTAACTTGTTTATATACTTGTATCTTGCATGAAAATTGACAATTTGATTTCACATGCTAAATAATCGAGTCGTAACGAGCCATAGGACTAATTGAACATCTTTGACCTATCGTGTTTACCGTTATTGATACGACCTATTTGTTTAGGTCAAGACTAGCATTGTTCTTTGCACACGTTTACTTGTCGAAGTACTTTACTACTCGTGCACTCAAGGTGAGATCATAGTCCCACTTTTACTCTTTTTGAACTTATATTGGGATGAGAAAACATAAACGATTCTTTTGAACTAAGTGAACACAAGAACGGGAAAACAAACATTCTACATACGAGTTTAGAACAAAAATCCTCAATTCGATTATCATTAGTTACACTTGCCGGGTGTAAGCGAGAACTTATGTTATATGGCCATATGGGTTGACAACCCTCATCTTTGACGGTTCGCTACCGTCTACGGATGAAATATATTTTCGAGAATCAGTGTTTGTTCTAGCACTAAGTGATGGGGTATACAATGGAAGGAATGTTAAGCTTTGATAATTGGGTGCTCGTGAAACAAACTTTTGGAATGTATTACTATTATTTCATTGATGCAAATCTTGTGGTTCACTTGTACTTACTTACTTAAACCTATGATTTCACCAACGTTTTCGTTGACAGACTTCTATGTTTTTCTCAGGTCCTTGAACGATACATGATACATGCTTCCGCTCATTATTTGATACTTGCATTGGATGTCGAGTATATGTGCATTTCATGGAGCGTCTTTTGACTTTACTTTAAACCGTGTCGCCTAGATTTCATTCGTATTATAACGTTGTAACTTAACTATTGGTTGAACAATTCTTGTAAACTTTGGGAACAATCTTTATTTTGAAATGAAGGCGACATATTTTGGTCAAACTTTGTCTTAAAGACTTATGACCACGTAACGGGACCTAAGTAGACGGCGCCGTCAAACATGATTTGGTCGGGTCGCTACAGATGGTATCAGAGCCAGGTTGTAGGGATTTAGAGTTCATTAGTGTCAACCTCGAGTCATAGGGTACATTGGTGAGTCTAGACTACAACCGGCATATAGACTTGAAGTAGGAATTACTTGACTACTTGTGCATTTATACTCGAACGCTTCTACTCATATCTACTCTTAGTTCATCTTAATCTCCCGTTGTTTAATTTGATTGACGCGCCACCTTGACTATATGAAATGATGTCGAATGCACATATGAATCAGGGTAATATAATTTCCGGGATTATATTACGGTGACTCATATGAACGTTCCGACATTATGACATAAAGAATTTAAGGCGAGTCGAAAAAAAAAAAAAAAAAAAAAAAAAAAAAAACTTCTCTTTATCTTTACTCTATATCACGGTTAGTATTATTGAGAATACTAATCAATGATATTCTTGTGTCTTGAAGGAACAATGGCTCCTCGTCGTGTACGCAACAATGAAACTCCCGAACAAGCTCTCGAACGGATGATAGCCACCGCCGTAGATGCGGCCATGGCCGGTCACTCATCCAACAATAATAATAATAACAACCACAACAACAACAACAACAACAACAACAATGGAGCCGGAAACTCAAACGAGGGATGCTCCTATAAAGCTTTCATGGGGTGCAAACCTCACACTTTTGATGGAACCGGGGGACCGGTCGTGCTCACCCGATGGTTTGAGCAAACGGAAGCCGTCTTTAGCATAAGCGGTTGTCGGGACCAAGACAAGGTCAAATACTCCACTCACACTTTCTCCGGAATTGCTCTAACATGGTGGAACACCTATGTTCAATCGGTGGGTACCGATGAAGCTCATGCCCTCTCTTGGGCCGATCTAAAGGAAAAGATGATTGTTGAGTATTTTCCGCGCGAAGAAACCCGAAAGCTTGAGGAAGAACTAAGAGCTTTGAAAGCGGTCGGAAACGATCTTAAAGCTTATAATCAACGCTTCGCCGAACTATCCTTGATGTGTCCTAATCTTGTTAACCCCGAATCTCAAAGGATTGAGCTCTACATGCTCGGTCTTCCAAAAAGCATCAAACAAGGGGTGATGTCATCCAAACCCACTACTCATCAAGCCGCTATGAACATGGCTCGCCAACTAATTGAAACGGTTGACGAAATCGTAGTTCCGGCACCTAAGGCCGAGGATAAATCGGGCGGCAACAAAAGAAAGTGGGAACCCTCCCAATCAAGCAACAACAACTTTGCCAAGAAATCTTTCACTTTCGACGGCAAGAAGGGTTATGCCGGGAATCTACCTTTTTGCAACAAATGCAACAAACATCACTTTGGCGAATGTAGTAAGCTAATTTGCCATCGGTGCCAAGGAATTGGTCATAAGGCCAACGATTGTAAAAGTGCCACTCCCGTCGCTCGAAAGTGGCCCAATGCACCAAAGACGGGCACTTGTTACGAATGTGGCCAAACGGGTCATTATAGAAATGCATGCCCAAAGAAGAAAGATAACTCCAACACGCGCGGCCGAGCTTTTAACATCAACACCGAGGAAGCCCGGGATGACACTGAACTAGTCACGGGTACGTTTCTCCTCAACAATTCTTATGTCTCTTGCTTATTCGATTCAGGTGCCGATAAATGCTTTGTATCCAAGACTTTGACTCATTCTTTTAGCACTCCACCTCTTCCATTAGATACCCCTTATACCATTGAAGTGGCTAACGGTAAACTATTAAGTGCCGACACATATTACCGGGGGTGTGCGTTAAACATTTTGGGTAAGGAATTTGAAATTGACTTGATACCCATGGAACTAGGAAGCTTTGATGTAATAATCGGTATGAATTGGTTAGTCAAAACGAAATCTCACATCCTTTGTGATCTTAACGCAATCCGAATTCCTATCGAGAATGGTGAACCTTTGATTGTTTATGGCGATAAGAGTTACACCAGACTCAATCTCGTTTCGTGCCTTAAAGTTAGAAAACTACTCCGTAAGGGTTGTTTTGCGATCCTTGCCCACGTTAAGAAAGTCGAGTCCGGTGAGAAGCATATCGATGATGTGCCAATTGTTAGTGACTTTTCCGATGTATTTCCCGACGAATTACCGGGTCTTCCACCTCATCGACCGGTTGAATTCCAAATCGATCTTATTCCGGGGGCCGCACCCGTAGCACGTGCACCATATAGACTCGCCCCATCCGAAATGCAAGAATTGCAAAGTCAAATCCAAGAACTACTTGATCGTGGTTTTATCCAACCTAGCCATTCACCTTGGGGCGCTCCGATTTTGTTTGTTAAAAAGAAAGACGGATCCCTACGAATGTGCATTGATTATCGTGAACTAAATAAATTGACGGTTAAGAACCGATATCCTCTTCCTCGCATCGATGACCTCTTTGATCAACTACAAGGGTCTTGTGTATATTCGAAAATCGATCTCCGCTCGGGTTATCATCAATTAAGGGTTAAGGGGGAAGATGTCTCCAAAACCGCTTTCCGGACTCGCTATGGTAGTTATGAATTCCTCGTCATGCCATTTGGTCTCACTAACGCACCGGCGGTGTTCATGGATCTTATGAACCGCGTGTGCAAACCGTATCTCGATAAATTCGTTATTGTGTTCATCGATGATATATTGATCTATTCTAAAAATGAAGAAGAGCACGAACAACATCTCCGACTTGTGCTTGAACTCTTGAGACAAGAACGACTTTATGCCAAATTCTCCAAGTGTGAATTTTGGTTGAAGGAAGTTCAATTTCTTGGTCATGTTGTAAGTGATCAAGGCATTAAAGTCGATCCCACAAAGATCGAAGCCATTAGTAAATGGGAGACTCCTACTACTCCTACTCACATTCGTCAATTTTTGGGTCTCGCCGGGTACTATCGTAGATTCATCGAAAATTTCTCTTTGGTTGCACGTCCTCTGACCGCATTGACTCACAAGGGAAAGAAATTCATTTGGGCGACCGAACATGAATCCGCATTCCAAATCTTGAAAACGAAGCTAACCACCGCTCCTATCTTGTCACTTCCCGAAGGCAATGATGACTTTGTTGTATATTGCGATGCCTCAAAACATGGTTTTGGGTGTGTATTGATGCAACGAACGAAAGTCATTGCTTATGCTTCTCGACAACTCAAAATTCATGAACGAAACTATACGACACATGATCTCGAACTCGGAGCCGTTGTCTTTGCACTTAAAATGTGGAGACACTATCTTTATGGAACCAAGAGTACTATCTTCACCGATCACAAAAGCCTTCAACACATTTTCGATCAAAAGCAACTAAACATGAGACAACGAAGGTGGATTGAAACCTTAAACGATTACGATTGCGAGCTTCGTTACCATCCCGGGAAGGCAAATGTAGTAGCCGATGCCTTAAGTCGAAAAGAAAGAGCGGTGCCTCTCCGTGTCCGAGCTTTAAACATCACCATTCACACCAACCTTAATAGCCAAATTCGGGTAGCCCAAGATGAGGCTCTCAAGGATGAAAACATCTCTCTCGAACACTTGAACGTCCTCACCTCTCGATTCGAAGTTAAAGAAACCGGACTCCGATATTTCGCCGGAAGAATTTGGGTGCCTAGTTATGGGGATCTACGAAGCCTTATTTTAGATGAAGCCCATAAGTCACGATACTCGATTCACCCCGGTGCCAATAAGATGTACCACGACCTTAAACAACTATATTGGTGGCCGAACATCAAAAGGGACGTAGCTACTTATGTTTCCAAGTGTTTGACATGTTCCAAAGTCAAAGCCGAACACCAAAGACCGTCCGGACTACTTCAACAACCCGAGATCCCGCAATGGAAGTGGGAAAGGATAACGATGGATTTTATCACCAAGCTACCAAAAACGACGGGCGGTTATGATACCATTTGGGTTATTGTTGACCGTCTCACCAAATCCGCACACTTCCTTGCCATGAAAGAAACGGACAAAATGGAGAAACTTGCACAACTTTACATTAAGGAGATCGTAGCCCGACACGGTGTACCTTTATCGATTATCTCCGACCGAGATGGCCGTTTCGTTTCTAGATTTTGGCATACATTGCAAGAAGCGTTGGGAACGCGTTTAGACATGAGCACCGCATATCATCCTCAAACCGATGGACAAAGCGAACGTACAATTCAAACCTTAGAGGACATGTTACGAGCTTGCGTGGTTGATTTCGGAAAAGCTTGGGACAAGCACTTACCTCTCGCCGAGTTCTCTTACAACAATAGTTATCACGCGAGTATTAAAGCCGCACCTTTTGAAGCGCTATATGGCCGCAAATGTCGTTCACCTCTTTGTTGGGCCGAGGTAGGCGACGTGCAAATCACCGGACCCGAACTCATTCACG
Organism: Rutidosis leptorrhynchoides; assembly: GCF_046630445.1. Classification (NCBI taxonomy): domain Eukaryota; kingdom Viridiplantae; phylum Streptophyta; class Magnoliopsida; order Asterales; family Asteraceae; genus Rutidosis; species Rutidosis leptorrhynchoides. The sequence goes on from NC_092335.1 coordinate 557,950,736, forward strand.
AAACCACCGAGAAAATCGTTCAAATCCGAGATAGGCTTAGGACGGCCCGAAGTCGTCAAAAGAGCTATACCGACAAACGACGCAACAATCTTGAATTTCAAGTCGGTGACCGAGTAATGTTAAAAGTCGCACCTTGGAAGGGTGTAATCCGTTTTGGGAAACGCGGGAAGCTAAATCCGTGGTATATTGGTCCTTTCGAAATCTTGGAGCGTATTGGAACCGTTGCTTATCGTTTAGATCTTCCGCCTCAATTGAACTCCGTTCATCCTACCTTCCATGTATCTAACTTGAAAAAGTGTCTTGCCGAACCCGATATCGTCATCCCTCACGAAGAACTTACTATTGATGACAAACTTCATTTTGTGGAGGAACCGGTTGAAATTGTGGACACCTCCGTCAAGACATTGAAACAAAGCCGAATTCCGATTGTCAAGGTTCGTTGGAATGCCAAAAGAGGACCCGAGTTTACTTGGGAAAGACAAGATCAAATGCAAAGGAAGTATCCTCATCTATTCGTGAATTCGGAAACGCAAGATCTCGAGGAAGAAACAACGACTACTACGCCTACTTAAATTTCGGGACGAAATTTCTTTTAAGGAGTAGGTAATGTAACATCCCGCCTTTTTCTATTTACTTTTCCGTTATACTAATATAAAGTCCGTTATATGTTTATAACATCTCCCGTTGATACGCGTTTTAAATTATCTCGTTTAGGTAATTCCCGCACCCGAACGAAAGTTGAGGGACTAAACTTGACAAGGGATCAAACCCTTGACTAGGTCAAAGGGTCAAACCCCTTTCACCCATTCATTTCCACCTCCATCTCTCTCTCTTTCTCTCTAGCAAGAACACACACTCAAAACCAAATTCATTCAACCATCATCTAAATTCGATCTAGGAGGCTTACAACAAAATAAACTACATATTTGTGATCCTCTCTTCATCCTCTTCATTTTGGTACCAACTTCATCTCATTTGGGTAACTTTCTAAAATCACTAGATTTTGTGTTCTTGATGTTTTTAACTTATAAAAGTGTTAATTAGTGTCTATGGCTCAAGTCTAACACGAATATATGATTTATATGCTCGATCTCGTTGTTTTAGTGTAACTAGCATGAACTTGAATTTTGGTGTGTTGTTCTTGAATTTTAGATGATCATATGTTGTTAGATGTTAAAAGTTGATGTTTTAATTGTGTTACTAGCATCACTAGCTTCAATTTGATGTGTAGGTTGCCTTAGAAAACTTCATGAACTTGATTAGTGATTTTGGTGAATTTGGGTTAGGGTTTGATGAACTTGAAATGGACTTTTGATGCATTGAATGCCATGGATTATTATTGGTAAGTGTTTAGTTGGATTGTATGCTTGATTACCTTCGAAACGGCATATCATTCATGTAAATTGGTTGCCCGAATCATTGAATTGCATTTATGAACTTGTATGCGGTTAATGTTAAGCATTAGATGCGGTTTTGGTTGTTGTAATAGGTAGATTGATTGATGAAATGTGTTTAGTTGTTTTCCTCGTCAAATTACCTTCCCAACGGTATAAGATACTTGTCTTGATTGTTTGCGGATCATAAATGGTGATTGTTTGAAGTTAGGTTCGTGCATAAAACTTAAAAACTGCCAGAATTCTCTGCACAGGTACCCGCGCGGCGCGCCATATACCCGCGCGGCGCGCCGTTTGGGTCTGTCCAACTTGGTCAATTTTCAAATAATGTTTGCTATGCTACGCACCTCCGATTCACATGTAACCTGTCCTAGCATGTTCATACATGATTAAAAACCTCAGAAAAATAGTTCGGGACACGACCCGAACGTGTTGACTTTTTCGTTGACTTTGACCGACCAAAGTTTGACTTTTTGTCAAACTTAACCAAATGATTTTGCAACCTTCCTAACTTGTTTATATACTTGTATCTTGCATGAAAATTGACAATTTGATTTCACATGCTAAATAATCGAGTCGTAACGAGCCATAGGACTAATTGAACATCTTTGACCTATCGTGTTTACCGTTATTGATACGACCTATTTGTTTAGGTCAAGACTAGCATTGTTCTTTGCACACGTTTACTTGTCGAAGTACTTTACTACTCGTGCACTCAAGGTGAGATCATAGTCCCACTTTTACTCTTTTTGAACTTATATTGGGATGAGAAAACATAAACGATTCTTTTGAACTAAGTGAACACAAGAACGGGAAAACAAACATTCTACATACGAGTTTAGAACAAAAATCCTCAATTCGATTATCATTAGTTACACTTGCCGGGTGTAAGCGAGAACTTATGTTATATGGCCATATGGGTTGACAACCCTCATCTTTGACGGTTCGCTACTGTCTACGGATGAAATATATTTTCGAGAATCAGTGTTTGTTCTAGCACTAAGTGATGGGGTATATGTCATAACCCGTCCTTAACCATAAGAACGTGTTAGATAACGTATGATTTCATTGCGAGGTATTGACCTCTATATGCGACATTTTTTTTAAAAAGGAAAACTGCATATACTATACATTACAAACCAAACCATTATTTTTGTTACAAGCTTTAGACAATAAAAAGATGATTATCGTTTAACGATAATCTTCGACTTACAAACTTTACAAATGATAATAACAACACGATTTCTAGCATATTTTACAACACACGTCCTCGGATATGCAGTTTTATTTTTGACACAAATATGAGTACGCATGATCCTGCTTAGATTCAACATAATGCAGCGGAAGCTTTAATTATCACCTGAGAATAAACATGTTTAAAAACGTCAACATAAAGTTGGTGAGATATAGGTTTAGTGCCGGCAGCAATATATATATAGACCACAAGATTTCGTATATAAACAGTTTAATAAAAGTATTCTAAGTGGTTGAGCACTTGGTAACTATACTTAACATTTTCACGTCGCATATTCCCTTTAATATGAAATCTTACTACACCGTACCAAGTATAGTCACAAAACGAAGTACTGTACAACCGTTGAATACTGGTCGTTCAGTCCGGTTGGGGTTGTCAGGCCCGATAGATCTATCAACAGGATTCGCGTTTACAATACCGCTGTAAATATTAGTTACCAAGCTACAGGGAAGTATGCCAGTGGTACAACTCAACGTAGAATATATTTTTCAGTTACTTGTGTCCATAACGTAAAACATAAAATACATGTATTCTCATCCCGAAATATTTAGAGTTTAAAAGTGGGACTATATACTCACTCTTGTCTTGATGATATATATATTTTGACTCGGTCTTCCGGTTGATATCACGAACCTATCCATATATAATATATCAATATGTTTTCATTTTAAAACAAACGTTATATATATATATATACTTGTTATACTTTTAATATTTTGAATATTTCCTTAGTCCGTAGTTAGCATTTCGATGTTAGTAATTCAATTTTAATGGTTCATTTTTAGATGTTTAATATACCCGCAATAAACAAAACCCCCAACGAAATAAATAAAACCCCATCGTATATGTATTGGACGAGATTAATCTTGACCCATGGTACCGGTGTTGTCAAATGACGTGTTGCGTACATAAAGTACCGGTGTTGTCAAATGACGTGTTGCGTACAATCATGGAATCTTATGATTAATCTTCTCGTGTTGTTTACGGGTGATCCTGAACCATATAAAATTGAATTATAAGTACATATATATAAAATATCATGTTATCTTAGAAATATGTGATTTATATCATTTTTTTCCAATTGATCCCGTAGTTGAAATGATCTAGGATAACCAATTTTGTTTCGGTCATAGTTTCTTCGTTACAAATCCGTTTTCGTTGATTCAAATTGCCATCTTCTTGGATCGAGTTCTTCTTTAAGACTATGAACTGTAAATATCTTGGTTTGTATTCAAAATCATACGGCATAAGTGAAACATTAGTGAAACATATGAAGTTAAACATTTTTGTTACAACAAAATCATTTAATGACCATTTTTCTAAAAATACTTATACTTTGAAAAACCAAGTTTTACCTTGTTAAATTAGCATATACATAAGTTATATTACAGGTCTTGAAGTATTTTAAAAGTTAAGTTAGAAGGATCTATTTAGTTTGCAAACAAGTTTGAAAACATTCAAACTATGTTCTTGTTGTTAAACTTTTGTACCACAAAATAAGATAGCTATATATATATGAATCGAATAAGGTTATGAACATAGATTCTACCTCAAGTTCCTTGGATAAGTTTGCTGTAAAAGAGGAGTAAGAAGCTAGAATCAAAAGGGTGATAGAAGTGGATGAAAGATTGGAAGTAAGTTGGTGTTCTTGGAGGGTTTTCTTGAAGTGTTTTTGTATGGTTTTCTTATGGTGTTTTAGTATGGTTTTTGAAGCTAGATCTTCTTGGAAACTTTGCTGAATTGATTAAGGGTTTTAAGGCTTCAAAGTATGTGTGTGTTTTGCTAGAGAATTTGAGATAAAATGAATCAAAATGATGATACATATATACACCATAAAAAACGTGTTTCATGGGCATACATGGACAAATTTTAGTTTGTAATCTTGCTAATTAGTCTTGCAATCATACAAAAGTAATTACCTAGCTCTAAGGGCATGAATAATGGCTGGTTAGGTGGTGATGTTGATGTGTATTTACTATTAGTAAATACGTATAGGAGCTAGGTATGATACGAGTACAAATACTCTAGGTATACGTATAGAAATTTTGTGAAAAATGAAATGAGGATTCAAATATAGCTATCTTTTGTGAATACACTTATATGGTTTTATGTATTTAAGTTCTTTAAAAGTAATTAAATACATTACTTATACAATATATGTATAACATTATAAGTCTTAAGTATATATGTCAAATAACGTTACGTATTGTTATCGTTTTGAAAACTTAAGTTAGTAGTTTCAAAATACACATATAACTTGTTGTTATTAATATAAAATGAGATATTAAAACATTCTTTAATCATGTTAAATATGTATATATACATATATATACACAAACGTATAATTATCATATATTGTATAGTTCGTGATATCATCGGTCAAACTAGACGGTCAAACGTTGTGTAAAACTCTTTTCGGAAATATAAATCTCGACAATTTGGATTGCTTATCATGTTGGCAAGGTTTAATTTATGTAAATATTAATCTTATAAGTATAGTATGATCGAAAAAGTGCGGGTCATTACATTACCTCCCCGTTAAATAAATTTCGTCCCGAAATTTTAAAATTGTACCTATTTTGCGTCATCGAGAAACAAGTGTGGATACTTTTGCTTCATCTGATCCTCTCGTTCCCAAGTAAACTCGGGACCTCTTCTAGCATTCCAACGAACCTTAACAATCGGTATATTGCTCTGTTTGAGCTTTTTAACTTCACGGTCCATGATTTCGATTGGTTCTTCGACGAATTGTAGTTTCTCGTCGACATGGATTTCTTCAAGAGGAATGGTAAGGTCTTCTTTTGCAAGACACTTCTTAAGGTTCGAGATGTGAAAGGTATTATGTACTCCGGCGAGTTGTTGCGGTAACTCGAGTCGATAAGCTACCGGTCCAATGCGTTCGATGATCTTGAACGGGCCTACGTACCTTGGGTTCAGTTTACCCCTTTTGCCGAAACGTATTACACCTTTCCAAGGTGACACCTTTAGCATAACCATGTCCCCAACCTGAAACTCTAATGGTTTCCTTCGAACATCGGCGTAGCTCTTTTGGCGACTACGGGATGTTTTCAATCTCTCCTTGATTTGTACTATCTTCTCGGTCGTTTCGTGTATGATCTCGGGACCAGTTAAATGTCGATCTCCTACTTCATTCCAACAGATAGAAGATCTACACTTCCTTCCATACAATGCTTCGAATGGCGCAGCTCTAATGCTCGCATGATAACTATTATTATACGAGAATTCTGCTAACGGTAGATATTTATCCCATCCGTTTCCAAAATCGATCACACATGCCCTGAGCATGTCTTCGAGAGTCTGAATCGTTCTCTCACTCTGTCCATCGGTTTGTGGATGATATGCGGTACTCATATCCAACCGAGTTCCTAGTGCCTCCTGTAGTGATTGCCAAAACTTTGAGGTAAATCTACTATCACGATCGGATATAATGGAAATAGGTATTCCATGCCTTGAAACAACTTCCTTTATATACAATCGTAATAGTTTCTCCATTCTATCCGTTTCCTTTATAGGTAAGAAATGTGCAGACTTGGTAAGACGATCAACAATTACCCAAATGGTGTCGTATCCCCAGGCAGTCTTTGGTAACTTCGTGATGAAATCCATGGTAATACCGTCCCATTTCCATTCTGGAATTTCTGGTTGTTGAAGTAACCCTGACGGCTTCTGGTGTTCTGCTTTGACTTTGGAACAAGTTAAACATTCCCCAACATATGTTGCAACGTCTGTCTTCAAATTAGGCCACCAATAATGCGTCTTAAGATCTTGGTACATCTTTCCAACTCCAGGATGTATCGAATATCTTGTCTTATGTGCCTCGTTCAATATCAACTTCCTTAATCCACCCAACTTCGGTACCCAAATACGATTTGCAAAAATATCGAATTCCATCTTCCCGCATAACGAGTTGCTTCGCATACTTCTTCATTATTTCATTTCCTATATTTTCTTTAGTAAGTGCTTCTCGTTGAACTTCTTTGATTTGTGAGTTGAGATTCATGCGAATTTTTATGTTCATCGCTCGTACTCGAATTGGTTCTCGTTCTTTTCTGCTTAAAGCATCAGCCACCACATTCTCCTTCCCGGGATGATAACGAATTTCACAATCATAGTCGTTTATTAACTCGACCCACCTACGTTGCCTCATGTTCAATTGTTTTTGATCGAAAATATGTTGAAGGCTTTTATGATCAGTAAACACAGTGAATTTAACCCCATACAAGTAGTGTCTCCACATCTTCAATGCAAACACGACTGCTCCCAATTCTAGATCATGCGTCGTATAATTCCGCTCGTGAATCTTCAATTGTCGGGATGCAAATGCAATTACTTTCTTTCGTTGCATAAGAACACAACCAAAACCTTGTCGCGAAGCGTCACAATATATTTCAAAATCATCGTTCCCTTCAGGTAACGATAAAATAGGCGCCGTAGTTAACTTCTTCTTCAATAATTGAAATGCGTTCTCCTGCTCCGAGGTCCATTCGTATTTCTTCCCTTTTTGCGTTAATGCTGTCAACGGCTTAGCTATTCGAGAAAAATCTTGAATAAACCTTCTATAATAACCGGCTAAACCCAAAAATTGGCGTATCTGCATTGGTGTCTTAGGAGTCTCCCATTTTTCAATGGCTTCAATTTTTGCTGGATCAACCTGAATTCCTTTGCTACTAACAACGTGGCCAAGAAATTGTACTTCTTTCAACCAGAAAGCACACTTAGAAAATTTAGCATAAAGTTGTTCTTTTCTCAACAACTCCAGTATCAACCTTAAATGCTCTTCATGCTCTTGCTCACTCTTGGAATAGATAAGAATATCATCAATGAAAACGATAACAAACTTATCTAAATACGGACTACAAACTCGATTCATGAGGTCCATGAATACAGCTGGCGCATTCGTCAATCCAAACGGCATAACCAAAAATTCGTAATGACCATAACGTGTCCGAAAAGCAGTTTTTCGGAATGTCCTCTTCTTTGACGCGTAGTTGATGATAGCCCGATCTTAAGTCGATTTTTGAATAAACACATGATCCTTGCAATTGATCAAATAAGTCATCAATTCTCGGTAGTGGATACCGATTCTTGATAGTTAACTTATTTAATTCACGATAGTCTATACACATCCTAAAAGATCCATCTTTCTTCTTAACAAACAAAATTGGAGCTCCCCACGGTGATGTACTTGGTCGTATGAATCCACGGTCCAATAATTCTTTTAACTGACTTTGAAGTTCTTTTAATTCGGACGGTGCAAGTCTATATGGCGCACGAGCCACTGGTGCAGCTCCTGGTACTAAATCTATTTGAAATTCTACCGATCTAAATGGAGGTAATCCCGGCAATTCTTCCGGAAAAACTTCAGGAAAATCTCTTGCCACAGGCACGTCGTTGATATACTTTTCTTTCTTTTCGACTTTATTAACATGTGCTAAAATAGCGTAACATCCCTTTTCTAAACACTTCTTGGCTTTCAAACAGCTAATGAGTTTTAGCTTTGAATTACCCTTCTCTCCATAAATCATCACTGGCATTTTATCCTTACCAGGAATACGAATTGCCTTCTTGGCACAAACAACTTCCGCTCCTATTTTGGACATCCAGTCCATGCCGACTATTACATCAAAACCTCCTAATTCTACAGGTATTAAGTCGATTTTAAACGTTTCTCCAGCTAGATTTATTTCACAATCACGACAAATTTTATCGGCTTTAATTAGCTTACCATTAGCTAACTCAATCAAGTACTTAGCATCTAGAGGTAATGATGAACAATTCAATTTAGTGTAAAAATTTATACACACGTAACTTCTATCGGCGCCAGTATCAAATAAAATAGATGCTGATAAGTTATTAATGGTAAACGTACCCGTAACAAGTTCCGGGTCTTCTCGTGCCTCTCTAGCATTAATAACAAACGCTCTTCCACGTGCAGGTCCGCTATTCTGATTCGGGCACTGGCTCTTATAATGACCTTGTTTTCCACACCCAAAACAAGTAATGTTAGCCAAAGCAGTTCTATTTGCGTTGGTGGCAGGAGTCTTGTTGCCATTTGTAATGAGAGCCTTACAATCTTCCGCAAGATGACCTTGTCGATTACACTTGGTGCATAACACACTACAGTAACCAAAGTGATGTTTGTGGCAACTGTTGCATAAAGGATTTTGTCCTTTATAACCAAAGCTTAAACCACTACCCGCACCTTTCGGGGTTTCTGGTTTCTTAAAAGATTGCTGTTGGTAACCTCATTCCTTGGACAATACTCGGTGATTATCATTGCTTTGAATTCTTCCCATGGAGTATCATAAGCTACATCTCCTCCTACCGCCTTCACATAATTCTTCCACCATGTGAGTGCACTATCTTGTAAAGTGCACGATGCAAACTTGGTCATGTCTTTTTCATCACAACCGCTGATTTTGAACACCGTCTCCATCTTTTCTATCCATCGGGTTAAACCGATAGGTCCTTCCGTTCCACTGAATGATGATGGCTTGCAAGCTTGGAACGTCTTGTAGGAGCATCCTACACGAGGATTTGGATTAACTGCAGCAGCTCTTGCAGCCTCAACCCATAACATTCTGTCGTTCACTCGCTGGTTGATGAGTTCCTCGAGTTCTTGTTCCGTCATTCGATTCAATCGCGCCATTTCCTAATGAAAGAAAATAATTATTCACATGGATTATTATAGATGTAGTGTGTATTTATAGTACATTATAGCTTATTAATAATATGAACTAGGTATTATTATAAAAGCCTTTTCTTCTTATTAGCGTTTTATAATTATATCTTGGGTAGTACCTACCCGTTAATGTTCATACTTAATAGCTTAGTACAGAATCAATTACTACAATCTAAATAATACTTAACCATGGAAAATTATTGCATTTCATACTTCAATATTTTACATATGCTTATCTTACATCGAACATTAAGCAAACCACACTATTAATATTATACAAAACATTATTCGGTTCCATGGTTTGACACAGCAGCGCATCGTTTGATCTATTTTCTAGGACGTTTAGACACAAAGATTTGCTTAACGCTTATCCTAACTGTCTGCCTATATTTTGGCTGTGGGACTGAAGAACTGGATGCGGGGACAGAACGAATAGGAATAGCGGGGATAGGGGTGGTAGTGTTGAGTGGAATTGGTGCCACATCATTCTCATTAAACTCGGGATTTGGATTTTCTAATTCATTAGCCTTTCGTTTCTTTCCTAGTTCGAACTCGTCTTTTGTAATTTCCTGTATTTCTTCCTCGGGTTCACTTTCCTCCTCGGGTTCACTTTCCTCCTCGGGTTCACTTTCCTGGTTCTCTATAGTTGGTTCATCCGGAATTTGTGAGTCTTCCCCAAGGATATCATTTTCGTCATCGGACAGGTTAATGACTGGAACGCCATCTGAAGATTCTGATTCGGAGTCGTTGATTGTGATAACAATTTTTGAGCTCGACATCTATCACACAACAACTAACCCATTAGTACTACATAATATTTACATATCAATTTTAACCAACAATGATAAGCAATGGTTTTTAAATCAGACCCGGTCAAAGTCCAGACTTACTAATGTATCCTAACGACTTATCGGTTAGACACACTAATGCAAACCTGGTTCGCTAAGACCACCGCTCTGATACCACATGTCATAACCCGTCCTTAACCATAAGAACGTGTTAGATAACGTATGATTTCATTGCGAGGTATTGACCTCTATATGCGACATTTTTTTTAAAAAGGAAAACTGCATATACTATACATTACAAACCAAACCATTATTTTTGTTACAAGCTTTAGACAATAAAAAGATGATTATCGTTTAACGATAATCTTCGACTTACAAACTTTACAAATGATAATAACAACACGATTTCTAGCATATTTTACAACACACGTCCTCGGATATGCAGTTTTATTTTTGACACAAATATGAGTACGCATGATCCTGCTTAGATTCAACATAATGCAGCGGAAGCTTTAATTATCACCTGAGAATAAACATGTTTAAAAACGTCAACATAAAGTTGGTGAGATATAGGTTTAGTGCCGGCAGCAATATATATATAGACCACAAGATTTCGTATATAAACAGTTTAATAAAAGTATTCTAAGTGGTTGAGCACTTGGTAACTATACTTAACATTTTCACGTCGCATATTCCCTTTAATATGAAATCTTACTACACCGTACCAAGTATAGTCACAAAACGAAGTACTGTGCAACCGTTGAATACTGGTCGTTCAGTCCGGTTGGGGTTGTCAGGCCCGATAGATCTATCAACAGGATTCGCGTTTACAATACCGCTGTAAATATTAGTTACCAAGCTACAGGGAAGTATGCCAGTGGTACAACTCAACGTAGAATATATTTTTCAGTTACTTGTGTCCATAACGTAAAACATAAAATACATGTATTCTCATCCCGAAATATTTAGAGTTTAAAAGTGGGACTATATACTCACTCTTGTCTTGATGATATATATATTTTGACTCGGTCTTCCGGTTGATATCACGAACCTATCCATATATAATATATCAATATGTTTTCATTTTAAAACAAACGTTATATATATATATACTTGTTATACTTTTAATATTTTGAATATTTCCTTAGTCCGTAGTTAGCATTTCGATGTTAGTAATTCAATTTTAATGGTTCATTTTTAGATGTTTAATATACCCGCAATAAACAAAACCCCCAACGAAATAAATAAAACCCCATCGTATATGTATTGGTCGAGATTAATCTTGACCCATGGTACCGGTGTTGTCAAATGACGTGTTGCGTACATAAAGTACCGGTGTTGTCAAATGACGTGTTGCGTACAATCATGGAATCTTATGATTAATCTTCTCGTGTTGTTTACGGGTGATCCTGAACCATATAAAATTGAATTATAAGTACATATATATAAAATATCATGTTATCTTAGAAATATGTGATTTATATCATTTTTTTCCAATTGATCCCGTAGTTGAAATGATCTAGGATAACCAATTTTGTTTCGGTCATAGTTTCTTCGTTACAAATCCGTTTTCGTTGATTCAAATTGCCATCTTCTTGGATCGAGTTCTTCTTTAAGACTATGAACTGTAAATACCTTGGTTTGTATTCAAAATCATACGGCATAAGTGAAACATTAGTGAAACATATGAAGTTAAACATTTTTGTTACAACAAAATCATTTAATGACCATTTTTCTAAAAATACTTATACTTTGAAAAACCAAGTTTTACCTTGTTAAATTAGCATATACATAAGTTATATTACAGGTCTTGAAGTATTTTAAAAGTTAAGTTAGAAGGATCTATTTAGTTTGCAAACAAGTTTGAAAACATTCAAACTATGTTCTTGTTGTTAAACTTTTGTACCACAAAATAAGATAGCTATATATATATGAATCGAATAAGGTTATGAACATAGATTCTACCTCAAGTTCCTTGGATAAGTTTGCTGTAAAAGAGGAGTAAGAAGCTAGAATCAAAAGGGTGATAGAAGTGGATGAAAGATTGGAAGTAAGTTGGTGTTCTTGGAGGGTTTTCTTGAAGTGTTTTTGTATGGTTTTCTTATGGTGTTTTAGTATGGTTTTTGAAGCTAGATCTTCTTGGAAACTTTGCTGAATTGATTAAGGGTTTTAAGGCTTCAAAGTATGTGTGTGTTTTGCTAGAGAATTTGAGATAAAATGAATCAAAATGATGATACATATATACACCATAAAAAACGTGTTTCATGGGCATACATGGACAAATTTTAGTTTGTAATCTTGCTAATTAGTCTTGCAATCATACAAAAGTAATTACCTAGCTCTAAGGGCATGAATAATGGCTGGTTAGGTGGTGATGTTGATGTGTATTTACTATTAGTAAATACGTATAGGAGCTAGGTATGATACGAGTACAAATACTCTAGGTATACGTATAGAAATTTTGTGAAAAATGAAATGAGGATTCAAATATAGCTATCTTTTGTGAATACACTTATATGGTTTTATGTATTTAAGTTCTTTAAAAGTAATTAAATACATTACTTATACAATATATGTATAACATTATAAGTCTTAAGTATATATGTCAAATAACGTTACGTATTGTTATCGTTTTGAAAACTTAAGTTAGTAGTTTCAAAATACACATATAACTTGTTGTTATTAATATAAAATGAGATATTAAAACATTCTTTAATCATGTTAAATATGTATATATACATATATATACACAAACGTATAATTATCATATATTGTATAGTTCGTGATATCATCGGTCAAACTAGACGGTCAAACGTTGTGTAAAACTCTTTTCGGAAATATAAATCTCGACAATTTGGATTGCTTATCATGTTGGCAAGGTTTAATTTATGTAAATATTAATCTTATAAGTATAGTATGATCGAAAAAGTGCGGGTCGTTACAGTATACAATGGAAGGAATGTTAAGCTTTGATAATTGGGTGCTCGTGAAACAAACTTTTGGAATGTATTACTATTATTTCATTGATGCAAATCTTGTGGTTCACTTGTACTTACTTACTTAAACCTATGATTTCACCAACGTTTTCGTTGACAGACTTCTATGTTTTTCTCAGGTCCTTGAACGATACATGATACATGCTTCCGCTCATTATTTGATACTTGCATTGGATGTCGAGTATATGTGCATTTCATGGAGCGTCTTTTGACTTTACTTTAAACCGTGTCGCCTAGATTTCATTCGTATTATAACGTTGTAACTTAACTATTGGTTGAACAATTCTTGTAAACTTTGGGAACAATCTTTATTTTGAAATGAAGGCGACATATTTTGGTCAAACTTTGTCTTAAAGACTTATGACCACGTAACGGGACCTAAGTAGACGGCGCCGTCAAACATGATTTGGTCGGGTCGCTACAAGTGAGTTATAGTCCCACTTTTAAAATCTAATATTTTTGGGATGAGAATACATGCAGCTTTTTAAATGTTTTACAAAATAGACACAAGTACATGAAACTACTTTCTATGGTTGAACGATCGAAGCCGAATATGCCCCTTTTTACTTGGTAACCTAAGAATTAGTAAACCAGTCTACTAATTGACGCGAATCCTAAAGATAGATCTATTGGGCCCAACAAACCCCATCCGTTGTAGCGGATGCTTTAGTACTTCGATGTTGTCTTATCATGTCTGATGGATGTCCCGAAATGATAGGGGATATTCTTATATGCATCTTGTTAATGTCGGTTGCCAGGTGTTCACCATATGAATGCATTTTATCTCTATGTATGGGATGTGTATTGAAATATGAAATCTTGTGGTCTATTATTATGATTTGATAATATATAGGTTAAACCTATAACTCACCAACATTTTTGTTGACGTTTTGAGCATGTTTATTCTCAGGTGATTATTAAGAGCTTCCGATGTTGCATAATAAAATAAGGACAAGATTTGGAGTCCATTCTTGTATGATATTGTGTAAAAAAAAAAAAACTGCATTCAAGAAACTTATTTTTGATGTAATATATTCTTATTGTAAACCATTATGTAATGGTCGTGTGTAAACGGTATATTTTAGATTATAATTATTTGATAATCTACGTAATGCTTTTTAAACCTTTATCGATAAAATAAAGGTTATGGTTATTTTAAAAATGAATGCAGTCTTTGAAAAAGTCTCATATAGAGGTCAAAATCTCGCGACGAAATCAATTAATATGGAACGTTTATAATCAATATGAACGGGACATTTCAGTTGGTATCCGAGCGTTGGTCTTAGAGAACCAGAAAATTGCATTAGTGTGTCTTATCGAGTTTGTTAGGATACATTAGTGAGTCTGGACTTCGACCGTGTTTTTTTTTAAACGATTGCTTAACACTTTTGTTGGAAACTATATATTATTAACATGTAAATATTATGTGATATATTAACCTCTTAATGTGTTTGATATTGTGTGATAGATGTCTACCACTAGTACAAATCCCATCGATTCACCTAATAATAATGAAGAGTCAAATATATTTTAGGAAGATTCACAAATTCCCGAAGAGGAACCGGAAGAAGAGGAACCGGAAGAAGAGGAATCAAAAGAGGAGGAACCGGAAGAGGAGGAACCGGAAGAAGAAGAGGTTCCGGAGAAAGAAATATTGATACCTACAGTAAATCGATTAAATAAAAGAAAATCATCAACCAACGGATCAAAGTTAAAAATGGTCAATGGTGTTTCCGCCGAGGAAGCAAAATATTGGAAAGATTACCAATTTTCCGATGAATCGGATCCCGATGAGGATTCCGATGATGTTATAGAAATACCTCGACCCAATTTAATAAAGCAAAAGAAAATAATAAGGGAAAAGGTATAAAAATAGAGAAACCTGATTCCAACCCCGATGAACTTTATATGTATCGGCAACGTCCGTATTTCCTAAATTGTAACAATAACCCGGGAACCTCTAAACCACCAGGTTTTTCTAAACCATTGTGGAAAACGACGGCTCGTATTAGAGGAGCACCATATATCCCTAGAAAATTAGGAAAACGAACCAAGTTCGAAGAAGAAGAAACCAGCGATTCAGATTAGAGGGTTGTAATCATGTTGTGTATTATATGTATTGTAGTGTGCTTGTACTTTTATGTTCTATGTAAAAATTGCTTGTATTGTTTGTTAATTATCTTTTACGAATCTAATCCTTGTCTATTTTACAGTATAAAAACAAAATGGACGTTAAGGGTGGACAACCGAATATTTTAGAAGATCTACCAGAGGATATGATTGAGGAAATCTTGTCTAGAGTCGGTCAAAATTCATCAGCACATTTAGTTATGGCGAAATTAACTTGTCAAACATTTGAAAGACTTTCCAGAAATGCCTTACTTTATAAAAGGCTTTCCTTTGATAGGTGGGGTATATCACATTGGGGAGACCGTAAGTTACGCCGTGTTTTCTTTAACGCATTAAATGCGGGGAACCCAAATGCAATTTTACGCTACGGGTTAAGAACCTATTTTGACTCAACATATCCCAACATAAGATTTCGTGAATTATAAAGAGCTTCTAACATGCAACATAAAGAAGCATGTTATGCTTACGGGTTAGTGATGTTCGCTTCTTACCAAAGTGAGAAAAAGAACATCGGATTGCAACTTTTAAATAAGACCTTCCCACAAGTGACGGATTCAGTAGTTGGGTGAGAAACAAGGTTTTTAGATTATTACGGGGCTGTTGGACATTACGAAACCCTCGTCCTTTTGACGACATTACAACATGCTGCCTAGCCAATGGTCATAACGGTTATTTTCCACAAGACCAAGGATGGGAAGTCGTCTTAGTAAAACCAGAATGCATGACTTGTTTCTGGACTTATGAATTACGTGTCTTTATTTCCTTTGCTGAACAACTTACGTATTAACTAGATTTATCTTCAAAACTGTCCTGTGTCAAAGTGTACTATATTTCATGTAATGTAATATAGCGATGTTGTAAGTTTGAAGAATATTTGTATGTGATATATTATTGTAATCAGTTTTTCATATGGAATTGTAGTAGTTAAATTGTATATTAGCTACTAAGTATGAACTTAACGGGTAGGTAGTACCCGAATTTAAACTTATAAAACGCTAATATGAAGAAAAAGCTTTTATAAATGAGTTCATATTATGCTACGAAATACTATTGACTACTCTTAAATTCTATATGATTAACTCAATTCTTTTGACTATTTTTTTGAAGGAAATGGCACCGGCGACTCGTCAGAACTTGAACATGAGTGAGGAAGACTTCCGTGTTTTCCTTGCTGCGAACATAGCCGCAGTGCAGGCTGCGATGCAAAATAACAATATCTCTGGATCTAGCAGTGGAACTAATTCCGCAAGAAATCGTGTAGGATGCTCCTACAAAGAATTCACTGCCTACAAACCTTTGGAATTTGATGGAACCGAAGGACCAATTGGATTGAAACGGTGGACCGAGAAGGTCGAATCGGTGTTTGCCATAAGTAAGTGTACTGAAGAGGACAAAGTTAAGTACGCTACGCATACCTTCACAGGTACGGCGTTAACATGGTGGAATACCTATCTTGAGCAGGTAGGATAGGGTGCTGCTTACGCACTACCATGGTCAGCATTCAAGCAATTGATGAACGAGCAGTATCGTCCCAGAAACGAGGTCAATAAGCTCAAGGTAGAGCTTAGAGGATTACGAATGCAAGGTTTCGATATCTCCACGTACGAACGACGATTCACAGAATTGTGCCTATTGTGTCCCAGAACGTTCGAAGACGAAGAAGAGAAAATTGACGCATTTGTAAAAGGGTTACCGGAAAGAATTCAAGAAGATGTGAGTTCACACGAGCCCACCTCCATACAAAAGGCAAGTCGAATGGCTCACAAATTAGTGAACCAGATCGAAAGAAGGATTAAAGAGCAGGCGACCGAAGAGGCTAACATGAAATAAGTCAAGAGAAAGTGGGAAGAAACCAATGACAAGAGTCACCAATACAACAACAACAATCACAACCACAATCGCAATAACTATCCCAATAACCGCAACATCAATCGCAATAACAACTTCAACAAACGTCCCAACAACAACTACAATAACCGTACCAACAACAATAACAACAACAACAACAACAACAATAACAATTCCAACAACAATCCCAATAACAACAATGCAACAAAAACCAAAAACAACCATGCCAAAGATGTGAAGAGCATCACCTGGGGTTCTGCACGACATTTTGCAACAGCTGTAAAAGAAATGGTCATAGCGCGAAGAAGTGCGAAATCTACGGACCAATGCATAACAGAACTAAAGGGACAAATAATGTTGGAACCAATAACACCGCCATCGTTTGTTTTGGATGTGGAAAACCGGGCCACTTTAGTAGAAATTGCCCGAATCAAGGAAATACTAATGGGCAAGGCCGCAGAAGAGTTTTCAATATTAATACGGCAAAAGCGCATGAAGACCCGGAGCTTGTTACGGGTTTGTTTCTCATTGACAATAAATCTGCTTATGTTTTATTTGATTCGGGTGCGGATAGAAGCTATATGAGTAGAGATTTTTGTGCTAAACTAAGTTGTTCACCGACGCCCTTAGATAATAAATTTTTTCTCGAATTAGCAAACGGTAAATTAATTACAGCAGATAATATATGTCGAAATCGAGAAATTAAACTGGTTAGCGAAACATTTAAGATTGACTTGATACCAGTAGAGTTAGGGAGTTTTGATGTGATAATCGGTATGGACTGGTTGAAAGAAGTGAAAGCAGAGATCGTTTGTTACAAAAATGCAATTCGCATTATACGAGAAAAAGGAAAACCCTTAATGGTGTACGGAGAAAAGAGCAACGCGAAGTTAAATCTTATTAGTAACCTGAAGGCACAAAAACTAATAAGAAAAGGTTGCTATGCTGTGCTAGCACACGTCGAGAAAATCAATTCCGAAGAAAAGAACATCAATGATGTTCCCATCGCAAAAGAATTTCCCGATGTATTTTTGAAAGAATTACCGGGAATACCTCCACACCGATCTGTTGAATTTCAAATAGACCTTGTACCGGGAGCTACACCAATAGCTCGTGCTCCATACAGACTCGCACCCAGCGAAATGAAGGAACTTTAGAGCCAATTACAAGAACTTTTAGAGCGTGGTTTCATTCGACCAAGCACATCACCGTGGGGAGCTCCTGTTTTGTTTGTCAAGAAGAAGGATGGTACATTTAGGTTGTGCATCGACTACCGAGAGTTAAACAAACTTACCATCAAGAACCGCTACCCACTACCGAGAATCGACGACTTATTTGATCAACTACAAGGCTCTTCGGTTTATTCGAAGATTGATTTATGTTCTGGATATCATCAAATGCGGGTGAAGGAGGATGATATTCCAAAAACTGCTTTTAGGACGCGTTACGGTCATTACGAGTTTATGGTTATGCCGTTTGGATTGACAAATGCACCAGCTGTGTTCATGGACCTGATGAACCGAGTGTGTAGGCCATATCTTGACAAGTTTGTCATTATTTTCATCGATGACATACTTATTTACTCGAAGAATGATCAAGAGCACGAAGAACATTTGAGAAAAGTGCTAGAGTTGCTGAGAAAAGAAAAACTGTACGCTAAGTTTTCAAAGTGTGCATTTTGGTTGGAAGAAGTTCAATTCCTCGGTTATATAGTGAACAAAGAAGGTATTCAGGTGGATCCAGCAAAGATTGAAACCGTTGAAAAGTGGGAAACCCCGAAAACTCCGAAACACATACGCAAATTTTTAGGGCTAGCTGGTTATTATAGGAGATTCATCCAAGATTTTTCCAAAATAGCAAAACCCTTGACTGCATTAACGCATAAAGGGAGGAAATTTGAATGGAAGGATGAACAAGAAAAAGCGTTTCAATTGTTGAAGAAAAAGTTAACTACGGCACCTATATTATCATTACCTGAAGGTAATGATGATTTTGTGATATATTGTGACGCCTAAAAGCAAGTTCTCGGTTGTGTATTAATGCAACGAATGAAAGTAATTGCTTATGCGTCTAGACAATTGAAGATTCACGAACAGAATTATACGACGCATGATTTGGAATTAGGCGCTGTTGTTTTTGCATTAAAGACTTGGAGGCACTACTTATATGGGTTCAAAAGTATTATATATACCGACCACAAAAGTCTTCAACACATATTTAATCAGAAACAACTGAACATGAGGCAGCGTAGATGGATTGAATTGTTGAATGATTACGACTTTGAGATTCGTTACCACCGGGGAAGGCGAATGTGGTAGCCGACACTTTGAGTAGAAAGGACAGAGAACCCATTCGAGTAAAAGCTATGAATATAATAATTCACAATAACCTTACTACTCAAATAAAGGAGGCGCAACAAAGAGTTTTAAAAGAGGGAAATTTAAAGGATGAAATACCCAAAGGATCGGAGAAACATCTTAATATTCGGGAAGACGGAACCCGGTATAGGGCTGAAAGAATTTGGGTACCAAAATTTGGAGATATGAGAGAAGTGGTACTTAGAGAAGCTCATAAAACCAGATACTCAATACATCCTGGAACAGGGAAGATGTACAAGGATCTCAAGAAACATTTTTGGTGGCCGGGTATGAAAGCCGATGTTGCTAAATACGTAGGAGAATGTTTGACGTGTTCCAAGGTCAAAGCGGAGCATAAGAAACCATCAGGTCTACTTCAACAACCCAAAATCCCGGAATGGAAATGGGAAAACGTTACCATGGATTTCATCATTAAATTGCCAAGGACTGCAAGTGGTTTTGATACTATTTGGGTAATAGTTGATCGTCTCACCAAATCAGCACACTTCCTGCCAATAAGAGAAGATGACAAGATGGAGAAATTAGCACGATTATATTTGAAGGAAGTCGTCTCCAGACATGGAATACCAATCTCTATTATCTCTGATAGGGATGGCAGATTTATTTCAAGATTCTGGCAGACATTACAACAAGCATTAGGAACTCGTCTAGACATGAGTACTGCTTATCATCCACAAACTGATGGGCAGAGCGAAAGAACGATACAAACGCTTGAAGACATGCTACGAGCATGTGTTATTGATTTCGGAAACAGTTGGGATCGACACCTTCCGTTAGCAGAATTTTCCTACAACAATAACTACCATTCAAGCATTGAGATGGCGCCATTTGAAGCACTCTATGGTAGAAAGTGCAGGTCTCCGATTTGTTGGAGTGAAGTGGGGGATATACAGATTACAGGTCCGGAGATAATACAAGAAACTACCGAGAAAATCATCCAAATTCAACAACGGTTGAAAACCGCCCAAAGTCGACAAAATTGCTACACTGACATTAAAAGAAAAGATATAGAATTCGAAATTGGAGAGATGGTCATGCTTAAAGTTGCACCTTGGAAAGATGTAGTTTGATTTGGTAAACGAGGGAAATTAAATCCAAGGTATATTGGACCATTCAAGATTGTTGATCGTGTCGGACCAGTAGCTTACCGGCTGTACATAACACTTTCCACATCTCAAATTTGAAGAAATGTTTTGATAAAGAAGAACTCACTATTCCGTTAGACGAAATCCAAATCAACAAAAAACTTCAATTCATCGAAGAACCCGTCGAAATAATGGATCGTGAGGTTACAAGACTTAAGCAAAACAAGATACCAATTGTTAAGGTTCGATGGAATGCTCGTAGAGGACCTGAGTGCACTTGGGAACGAGAAGATCAGATGAAAAAGAAATACCCGCACCTATTTCCAGAAGATACGTCAACACCTCCAACTGCTTAAAATTTCGGGACGCAATTTATTTAACGGGTAGGTACTGTAGTGACCCGAACTTTTCCATGTTTATATATACTAAATGAAATTTTTATTTACATGATTAAGTGTTTCCAACATGTTAAGCAATCAAACTTGTTAAGACTTGATTAATTGAAATAGGTTTCATATAGACAATTGACCACCCAAGTTGACCGGTGATTCACGAACGTTAAAACTTGTAAAAACTATATGATGACATATATATGATTATATATATAGTTAACATGATATTATGATAAGCAAGTATCTCATTAAGTATTTTAACAATGAGTTATATACATAAAATTGAGTTTATTGAATTAAGAAACTCGAAATGATATATATAACGGTTATCGTTATAACAACGTCTTACTAAATACAAATGAATCATATTAAGATATTGATACACTATGTTTAATCATGATAAATGATAAGTAAACATGTCATTAAGTGTATTAACAATGAACTTCATATGTAAAAACAAGACTACTAACTTAATGATTTCGAAACGAGACATATATGTAACGATTATCGTTGTAACGACATTTAACTGTATATATATCATACTAAGATATATTATATATCATAATATTATGATAATGTAATAATTTAACATCTCTTTAGATATAATAAACAATGGGTTAACAACAATTAACAAGATCGTTAACCTAAAGGTTTCAAAACAACACTTACATGTAACGACTAACGATGACTTAACGACTCAGTTAAAAGGTATTTACATGTAGTGTTTTAATATGTATTCATACACTTTTGAAAGACTTCAAGACACTTATCAAAATACTTCTACTTAACAAAAATTCTTACAATTACATCCTCGTTCAGTTTCATCAACAATTCTACTCGTATGCACATGTATTCGTACTCGTACAATACACAGCTTTTAGATGTATGTACTATTGGTATATGCACTCCAATTATCAGCTCTTAGTAGCCCATGTGAGTCACCTAACACATGTGGGAACCATCATTTGGCAACTAGCATGAAATATCTCATAAAATTACAAAAATATGAGTAATCATTCATGACTTATTTACATGTAAACAAAATTACACATCCTTTATATCTAATACATATACCAACGACCAAAAATACCTACAAATACTTTCATTCTTCAATTTTCTTCATCTAATTGATCTCTCTCAAGTTCTATCTTCAAGTTCTAAGTGTTCTTCATAAATTCTATAAGTTCTAGTTTCATAAAATCAAGAATACTTCCAAGTTTGCTAGCTTACTTCCAATCTTGTAAAGAGATCATCCAACCTCAAGAAATATTTCTTATTTACAGTAAGATATCTTTCTAATACAAGGTAATACTCATATTCAAACTTTGATTCAATTTCTATAACTATAACAATCTTATTTCGAGTGGAAATCTTACTTGAACTTGTTTTCGTGTCATGATTCTGCTTCAAGAACTTTCAAGCCATCCAAGGATCCTTTGAAGTTAGATCTATTTTTCTCATTTCTAGTAGGTTTACCTACTAAAATTAATATAGTAATGATGTTCATAACATCATTTAATTCATACATATAAAACTATCTTATTCGAAGATTTAAACTTGTAATCACTAGAACATAGTTTAGTTAATTCTAAACTTGTTCACAAATAAAGTTTATCCTTCTAACTTGACTTTTAAAATCAACAAAACACATGTTCTATATCTATATGATATGCTAACTTAATGATTTAAAACCTGGAAACACGAAAAACACCGTAAAACCGGACATACGCCGTCGTAGTAACACCGCGGGCTGTTTTGGGTTTGATAATTAAAAACTATGATAAACTTTGATTTAAAAGTTGTTCTTCTGGGAAAATGATTTTTCTTATGAACATGAAACTATATCCAAAAATCATGGTTAAACTCAAAGTGGAAGTATGTTTTCCAAAATGGTCATCAAGACGTCGTTCTTTCGACTGAAATGACTACCTCTTACAAAAATGACTTGTAACTTATATTTCTGACTATAAACCTATACTTTTTCTGTTTAGATTCATAAAATAGAGTTCAATATGAAACCATAGCAATTTGATTCACTCAAAACGGATTTAAAACGAAGAAGTTATGGGTAAAACAAGATTGGATATTTTTTGATTGTTGTAGCTACGGGAAATATTGTAACAATTCTATACAAATCATATCCTAGCTAAATTATATTGTATTATACATGTATTCTAATATATTATGTAATCTTAGGATACCATAGACACGTATGCAAATGTTTTGACATATCATATCGACCCATGTATATATATTATTTGGAACAACTATAGACACTCTATATGCAGTAATGTTGGAGTTAGCTATACAAGGTTGAGGTTGATTCCAAAAATATATATGCTTTGAGTTGTGATCTAGCCTGATACGTGTACACACTGGGTCGTGGGTTGATTCAAGATAATATATCGATTTATTTCTGTACATCTAACTGTGGACAACTAGTTGTAAGTTATTAACGAGGACAGCTGACTTAATAAACTTAAAATCATTATAACGTAATAAAAATATGTTGTAAATATAGTTTGAACATACTTTGATATATATGTACATGTTTGTTATAGGTTCGTTAATCGACCAGTGGCCAAGTCTTACTTCCCGACGAAGTAAAAATCTGTGAAAGTGAGTTCTAGTCCCACTTTTAAAATCTAATATTTTTGGGATGAGAATACATGCAGCTTTTTAAATGTTTTACAAAATAGACACAAGTACATGAAACTACTTTCTATGGTTGAACGATCGAAGCCGAATATGACCCTTTTTACTTGGTAACCTAAGAATTAGTAAACCAGTCAACTAATTGACGCGAATCCTAAAGATAGATCTATTGGGCCCAACAAACCCCATCCATTGTAGCGGATGCTTTAGTACTTCGATGTTGTTTTATCATGTCCGATGGATGTCCCGGAATGATAGGAGATATTCTTATATGCATCTTGTTAATGTCGGTTGCCAGGTGTTCACCATATGAATGAATTTTATCTTTATGTATGGGATGTATATTGAAATATGAAATCTTGTGGTCTATTATTATGATTTGATAATATATAGGTTAAACCTATAACTCACCAACATTTTTGTTGACGTTTTAAGCATGTTTATTCTCAGGTGATTATTAAGAGCTTCCGCTGTTGCATACTAAAATAAGGACAAGATTTGGAGTCCATGCTTGTATGATATTGTGTAAAAAAAAAAAAACTGCATTCAAGAAACTTATTTTTGATGTAATATATTCTTATTGTAAACCATTATGTAATGGTTGTGTGTAAACGGTATATTTTAGATTATCATTATTTGATAATCTACGTAATGCTTTTTAAACCTTTATCGATCAAATAAAGGTTATGGTTATTTTAAAAATGAATGCAGTCTTTGAAAAACGTCTCATATAGAGGTCAAAACCTCGCGACGTAATCTATTAATTTGGAACGTTTATAATTAATATGAACGGGACATTTCATGTTTAGTGATAAGTGTTATTCGTAAGGATTCGCTTTTGTTCGGTCTTCATCGTTTTGGTTGTTGACCTTAGGTTGAGACTTGGTTGCTTTTGGCATTGTACTTGACAAGGGTACGCTAAGGGATTGATATCTCGGTAAGAGATTGGTTGAGTTTTTCTCGATGTGAGGGATTGAGCGGGTTTTAGTGCTTGGATTTGTGGATTTGATAAATCGCGGATGACGATTTAGTGATAAAAGTGATTCGTTGGGAAGAATCGCCTAGAGGAATAGGGGAAAAAACGTGTGGTTTTTCATTGTGTGCTAAGCGTTGTAGTAGTTTTCAGATGTTGTGTGCGTTGCATGTCTTGAAATGCGTGCACGTGTGTATGGGTAGTGGTATAATCTTCGAGTTAATGATTCATGTGACGAAAGTCGGGTTGGAACACATGTTTGAGGACCATTGAGTGTTGGTCCGGTTGGTTAAGTGATGGAGATCACGAGGACGTGATCCAATTTAAGTGGGGGAGAGTTGTAAGACCCTGTTTCAGTTCAGTCCGGTTCAATTGATTGGGAC
Organism: Rutidosis leptorrhynchoides; assembly: GCF_046630445.1. Lineage (NCBI taxonomy): Eukaryota > Viridiplantae > Streptophyta > Magnoliopsida > Asterales > Asteraceae > Rutidosis > Rutidosis leptorrhynchoides. The sequence goes on from NC_092335.1 coordinate 557,975,716, forward strand.
GCCGTCCAAGTTTTGGGACGCCGTCCAGTACTGAAGAGTTGGACGCCGTCCAATATTTGGGACGCCGTCCAAATGGTCTGTCAGGCTAGCTGTGTGATTTTAAGATTTTAAAAGGGGTATGTTGGTCTTTTCACTTGGTGGCCGGTTTTAAGCCACAAATGGTCAAGGTTGAGCTCATTCAACCTTATCTTCACCAATGATAGTGCTCCAAATGAACATATATTTAGGCACAATATCCTTCCAATATGTAAAGCTTTTAGTTGCAATTGTTCTATTTTTATGTAATATTCGTTTAAATAAATAAGTGCGAAGACAAAAGAAGAAAACGATGATTTAAAGACGCAAATGACCAAAAAGCTCAAATGAACAAGATATAATTCAAGTGGTTCCATTTATTGATAAGAAACGCCAAAAATGACAAGAGTACGAGCCGCGGAAAGCAAAGTACAAGATATCTCCGCGTACGAAAGGACGTTCAAAAATCTGGAACCGGGACCTGAGCCAACTATCAACGCGCGACACAACGGACCTAAAATTACAAGTCAACTATGCACAAAAATATAATATATATATATATATATATATATATATATATATATATATATATATATATATATATATATATATATATATATAATTAATATAAATTATATATATTTAAATAAAACGTCGGCAAACTAGAAAACAAAGTGATTGAGCTGGATCCAGATGGCCATGCTATCGCATGGCCTGGAAGAGCAAATCCCATGCGATCGCATGGCACCCAGATGCTGGCCAACTCTATAAATTGCAACGAATTTCGACGAGTTTTAATACATCTTTTTCTTTTCCTTCTCTGTAAGAAACATATATATATATATTTATAATTTAATGTTTAATTTAAGTTTAATAATAATTGGGTTATTGTAAGAAATGTTTTAAGGTTTTGTAAGTCTGAACTCTGTCCGTGTAACGCTACGCGATTAATCACCACTATAAGCTATGTTCTTTTTTTTTAAATTAATGTCTCGTAACTAAGTTATTATTATGCTTATTTAAGCCGAAGTAATCATGATGTTGGACTAAAATATTAAGACTGGGTTATTAGATTTTGTACCATAATTAAGGTTTGGACAAAAGACCGACACTTGTGGACATTGGACTATTGACTATTAATAGATAGGGCGTATTGTCTAATCGAATGACAACTCATTAGAATCTGTCGAACCTATCTTCAAATTAGTTAATCTAATAATTATTAAAATGATTATGTATGTTCTATTTAGTGACGTTTATACGACATCTTTTACAATCATTTAATTAATTATTCGGGTTGGGTAATTGATTATTCATTCTGATCAAGTGGGTAAATTAATATTCATATCTCATTAAAACAGGGGTGGATTACATACAAGGATAATTGGTGTAATTGTTAACAAAGTATTAAAATCTTGTTACAGTTCGAATCCCTAATTAGTTGAAATATTTGACTTCGGGAATAAGGTTAATTTGACGAGCATTTTATAATTATGACCGATGGACTATTATGGACAAAAACCAGATATGTATCAATTAAACCAGGACAAAGGACAATTAACCCGGGTAACAATTAATTAAAATCAAAACGTCAAACATCATGGTTACGGAAGTTTAAATAAGCATAATTGTTTTATTTTATATCTCATCGTACTTTTATTTACTGTCATTTATTTATTGTAATTTTAAATATTGTTATTTATTTTACGCATTTTAATTTTCGTCATTTATCTTTACGCTTAAAATATAAAATCGACAAACCGGTCATTAAACGGTAAAACCCCCCTTTTATATAATATTATTACTTCATATATATTTATATACATTTTATATAAATATAGTTGTTAAAAATATAGCGTTAAACTCTGCTAGCTCCCTATGGAACGAACCGAACTTACTAAAAACCACATTACTCTACGATTAGGTACACTGCCTATAAGTGTTGTAGCAAGGTTTAGGTATATCCATCCGTAAATTAAATAAAACTTGTGTAATTTAGTCGTATTTCATATTAAAAATAATAGTATTTCGTATACACCTCGCAACACATCAAGTTTTTGGTGTCGATGCCGGGGACTCGGTGAAAAACGCTATATTAAAACCATATTTTTGTAAAAATATATTATTTCTTATTTCGTAAAAATATTTTGTTTTAAGTGTTAAAAAAATATATAAAAATATAAAAATAAAAGATATTTATATATATATATATATATATATATATATATATATATATATATATATATATATATATATATATATATATATATATATATATATATATATATATATATTTAGTTTTAAGAACTTTATTTATAAAATTAAAAAATACTTTTATTTTAAAGATTTTAAAATATAAGTTTATTATATTTTGTATAAATATTCTATAAATATTTTCTATATTTTAAAATAAAAAAAAAAGATAAATAAAATTAAATTTGGGCCGAGCCGATTAAAAGCCCAAAATTTTGCTGGACTGTTGGGTCATGCGACCGCATGAGGGTGAAGCTATAATATCATGCGATCGCATGATATTGGCTGACAGAACAACATCGTACGTAATTAATACTGATTTAGGGTTTTTATTTCTTAATAATTATTATTATTAGGGTTTACTTTAAATATTAATTATTAGTTTTTAGTTTTAATATATAATTAGTAATTTTAAGTTTAATTATTATTATTATTTATATAGTTTAAAATTTTTATAAAATAATAATATAAAAATAATATTTTTATAAAATTTGTATTTTTATCATTTTATTTTATATTTTGTATCTTTTTATCATTTATTCGTAGTTTTTAATATTTGTCGTTCGTAATATTAATTTCGTAGTTATAGATTTGCCGTAGATTTTTAGCTTTTAAGACTTTGCCGTAAAATCCCTTAAGTGCTTTTTCTTTAGATTAAGATTTAGGTGCTTTAGAATTTTACGACGTCGCTTATCGCTTTAGTTTTAAATAGATTTTAGTGCCTAATTAAGTTATTGCCGTTTAGGTTATAGAATTCCTTTTAAGCTTTAATTCCTTTAGACGCAACTTTTAATATTTAGTTTTTAGACTTTTAAGTTTCGACATTTTTATTTCTTTTTATTATTTTTCGACTTTTTATTTTTTGACGTTTGTTTTTCGACCTCTTATTTTTCAACGCGCTTTTTCTTCCTCATTTCTACGCTCTAGTTTTTAGGACATAGATTTTTATCTTCTTTAAATTTCGATGAAAAATTATTTTAAGCGGTTAAATTGATAGACATTCAAAATTTTTTGGTTCGTAGTAATAGTTAGATTTGTTAGTGGCGAGTTGTGGGCTTTCGATTTAAAGGGTCCTGGCTACCTGCTACATCTATTGGCTATTCGAAACATGGGCAAAATCAGAAAAGTCTATTAATTTGATAACTTATATAATTTTTTATTTTTTATAACTAATAGGATATTCTGTGAATGCACCGAGTAAAACGTTCACCACCTTTCATACGTTCACCACCTGTAACTCGATCAAGACATCTAGCCAATATTGTCACCGTTGATTTTTCTTTAGAATCATCATCTAGTTGAACAAGTACTCCAATTCAAATTTTCGATAATCCATTTTTTGAACCCGATTTCACTATCGAGAACCCGGAGGATATTCAAGGACAATTCCAAGATCCTGAAACACTAATCATTCCTCCTGAATTACAAACCGTTAAATCAGAATCCTCTAGTGATTCAGATTCAACAATTTCAATCATGGAAAATCTGGAACCTCTAAGTATGGAAGACCGAATGAGAGCTAAACGCACTGGCCAAGGACACGCCATTATTAAGCCAGACATTAATGTGCCAGATTATGAAATCAAAGGACAAATCCTACACATGGTAACTAATCAATGCCAATATAGTGGTACGCCAAAAGAAGATCCAAATGAACATCTTCTAACTTTTAATAGGATTTGTACTCTATTTAAGATCAGAGAAGTTAAGGATGAACAGATCTATCTAATGTTATTTACCTGGACTTTAAAGGGAGAAGCCAAAAATTGGTTAGAATCGTTACCTGAAGGGGCGATTGACACATGGGATGTTTTAGTTGAAAAATTTCTTAAATAATTCTTTCCGGCATCTAAAGCTGTGAGACTTCAAGGAAAAATTGTTACGTTCGCGTAAAAGCCAAATGAAACATTATATGAGGCATGGACAAGATTCGAAAAGTTGTTGAGAGGATGTCCTCAACATGGTTTAGACACTTATCAAATAGTACAAATATTCTACCAAGGTGTCTACGTTGCTACACGAAAATACATTGACACAGCAGCTGTGGTTCCATAATGAAGAAAACCGCAACTGAAGCTCACAAAATCATTGATAACACAGCCTCCCACTCGCATGAGTGGCACCAGGAAAAAGATATTTTTCGTTCATCTAAAGTGGCTAGAGCCGATTCTAGCCATGACTTTGATTCCGTTTAAGCAAAAATAGATGTTTTTGAGAGACGAATGGAAAAGATGAATAAAGATATTCACGCAATACAAATCAGTTGTGAGCAATGCGGTGGACCACACTTAACGAAAGATTGTCACATCGAGCAAACCATGGAACAACGAGAGAATGTTTCATATATAAACCAAAGGCCGGGAAATAATTATCAAAATAATTATCAACCGCCAAGGCTAAACTTTAATAGAAATCAAAACATTCTTTACAATCCAAATGGACCCAACAATAATTCGTACAATCAATAAGATCCGAATAACCAAAACAACACTTTCAATCAACAAAGACCTATCTTGTATAAACCACCACAACAACCGAAGAGAGAAAGCCAAATCTAGAAGAAATGATGGCAAAGCTAATGGAATCTCAAACACAATTTATAACATCTCAAACCCAAACAAATGAGAGGTTTGATCAGTCACTAAGAACTCAACAAGCTTCCATTTTGAATCTAGAAAAACACGTAGCTACTCTTGCTAGCATGATGAGTGAGTGGGAACAAGGAAAGTTACCGAGTAATACTGAAGTAAATCCTCGGAATGAGAATGTTAATATGGTTTCAACGAATTCTGAAAAACCAGCATCAGAAGATGTGAAGGTTTTTGATGTGAGTAACAATGAAGAAGTTACAACACCACCACCACCACCCGAGTATGTAAAGCCAGTGGTGGCACCATACAGACCACCCATCCCGTTTCCAAGAAAAGTAGTTGAGTATGAGCAAGTAATAGGTAATAAAGTTTGTGATAACTCTGGAAAGAAGAAGAAGAATAAAAAAGTATAAGAAACAAAAACCGTAAAAGTAAACCCGGTGAAGACAGTTCCACCAAAACCTCCACCCAGGGTGGGTGATCCGGGTGAATTTATTGTTCCTTGTCTACTTAGTGATTGTGTCATGTATGATGCACTAGCAGATTTAGGTGCCAGTGTGAGTGTTATGCCTCTTTCATTATATAAGAGAATGTTTGACATGTTCTAAGGTCAAAGCTGAGCATCAGAAACCATCAGGTCTACTTCAACAACCCGAAATCCCAGAATGGAAATGGGAAAACATTACCATGGATTTCATCACTAAATTGCCAAGGACTGCAAGTGGTTTTGATACTATTTGGGTAATAGTTGATCGTCTCACCAAATCAGCACACTTCCTGCCAATAAGAGAAGATGACAAGATGGAGAAGTTAGCACGACTGTATTTGAAGGAAGTCGTCTCCAGACATGGAATACCAATCTCTATTATCTCTGATAGGGATGGCGGATTTATTTCAAGATTCTGGCAGACATTACAGCAAGCATTAGGAACTCGTCTAGACATGAGTACTGCCTATCATCCACAAACTGATGGGCAGAGCGAAAGGACGATACAAATGCTTGAAGACATGCTACGAGCATGTGTTATTGATTTCGGAAACAGTTGGGATCGACATCTACCGTTAGCAGAATTTTCCTACAACAACAGCTACCATTCAAGCATTGAGATGGCGCCGTTTGAAGCACTTTATGGTAGAAAGTGCAGGTCTCCGATTTGTTGGAGTGAAGTGGGGGATAGACAGATTACGGGTCCGGAGATTATACAAGAAACTACCGAGAAGATCATCCAAATTCAACAACGGTTGAAAACCGCCCAAAGTCGACAAAAGAGCTACGCTGACATTAAAAGAAAAGATATAGAATTTGAAATTGGAGAGATGGTCATGCTTAAAGTTGCACCTTGGAAAGGCGTTGTTCGATTTGGTAAACGAGGGAAATTAAATCCAAGGTATATTGGACCATTCAAGATTATTGATCGTGTCGGACCAGTAGCTTACCGACTAGAGTTACCTCAAAAACTCGCGGCTGTACATAACACTTTCCACGTCTCGAATTCGAAGAAATGTTTTGCTAAAGAAGATCTCACTATTCCGTTAGATGAAATCCAAATCAACGAAAAACTTCAATTCATCGAAGAACCCGTCGAAATAATGGATCGTGAGGTTAAAAGACTTAAGCAAAACAAGATACCAATTGTTAAGGTTCGATGGAATGCTCGTAGAGGACCCAAGTTCACCTGGGAGCGTGAAGATCAGATGAAGAAGAAATACCCGCATCTATTTCCAGAAGATTCGTCAACACCTTCAACAGCTTAAAATTTCGGGACGAAATTTATTTAACGGGTAGGTACTGTAGTGACCCGAACTTTTCCATGTTTATATATATTAATTGAGATTGATATTTACATGATTAAATGTTTCCAACATGTTAAGCAATTAAACTTGTTAAGACTTGATTAATTGAAATATGTTTCATATAGACAATTGACCACCCAAGTTGACCGGTGATTCACGAACGTTAAAACATGTAAAAACTATACGATGACATATATATGGTTATATATATAGTTAACATGATTTTATTATAAGTATGTATCTCATTAGGTATTTTAACAATGAGTTATATACATAAAAATGAGACTATTAATTTAAGAAACTCGAAAACGATATATATAACGATTATCGTTATAACAACGTCTTACTAGGTACATATGAATCATATTAAGATATTGATACACTTGGTTAATTATGTTAAATGATAAGTAAATATATTATTAAGTGTATTAACAATGAATTACATATGTAAAAATAAGACTACTAACTTAATGATTTCGAAACGAGACATATATGTAACGATTATCGTTGTAACGACATTTAACAGTATATACATCATACTAAGATATATTATATATCATAATATCATGATAATATAACAATTTAACATCTCATTTGTTATAATAAACAATGGGTTAACAACATTCAACAAGATCGTTAACCTAAAGGTTTCAAAACAACATTTACATGTAACGACTAACGATGAGTTAATGACTCAGTTAAAATATATATACATGTAGTGTTTTAATATGTATTTATACACTTTTGAAAGACTTCAATACACTTATCAAAATACTTCTACTTAACAAAAATGCTTACAATTACATCCTCGTTCAGTTTCATCAACAATTCTACTCGTATGCATCCGTATTCGTACTCGTACAATACACAGCTTTTAGATGTATGTACTATTGGTATATACACTCCAATGATCAGCTCTTAGCAGCCCATGTGAGTCACCTAACACATGTGGGAACCATCATTTGGCAACTAGCATGAAATATCTCATAAAATTACAAAAATATGAGTAATCATTCATGACTTATTTACATGAAAACAAAATAACATATCCTTTATATCTAATCCATACACCAACGACCAAAAACACCTACAAACACTTTAATTCTTCAATTTTCTTCATCTAATTGATCTCTCTCAAGTTCTATCTTCAAGTTCTAAGTGTTCTTCATAAATTCCAAAAGTTCTAGTTTCATAAAATCAAGAATACTTTCAAGTTTGCTAGCTCACTTCCAATCTTGTAAGGTGATCATCCAACCTTAAGAAATCTTTGTTTCTTACAGTAGGTTATCATTCTAATACAAGGTAATAATCATATTCAAACTTTGGTTCAATTTCTATAACTATAACAATCTTATTTCAAGTGATGATCTTACTTGAACTTGTTTTTGTGTCATGATTCTGCTTCAAGAACTTCGAGCCATCTAAGGATCCGTTGAAGCTAGATCCATTTTTCTCTTTTCCAGTAGGTTTATCCAAGGAACTTAAGGTAGTAATGATGTTCATAACATCATTCGATTCATACATATAAAGCTATCTTATTCGAAGGTTTAAACTTGTAATCACTAGAACATAGTTTAGTTAATTCTAAACTTGTTCGCAAATAAAAGTTAATCCTTCTAACTTGACTTTTAAAATCAACTAAACACATGTTCTATATCTATATGATATGCTAACTTAATGATTTAAAACCTGGAAACACGGAAAACACCGTAAAACCGGATTTACGCCGTCGTAGTAACACCGCGGGCTGTTTTGGGTTAGTTAATTAAAAACTATGATAAACTTTGATTTAAAAGTTGTTATTCTGAGAAAATGATTTTTATTATGAACATGAAACTATATCCAAAAATTATGGTTAAACTCAAAGTGGAAGTATGTTTTCTAAAATGGTCATCTAGACGTCGTTCTTTCGACTGAAATGACTACCTTTACAAAAACGACTTGTAACTTATTTTTCCGACTATAAACCTATACTTTTTCTGTTTAGATTCATAAAATAGAGTTCAATATGAAACCATAGCAATTTGATTCACTCAAAACGGATTTAAAATGAAGAAGTTATGGGTAAAACAAGATTGGATAATTTTTCTCATTTTAGCTACGTGAAAATTGGTAACAAATCTATTCCAACCATAACTTAATCAACTTGTATTGTATATTATGTAATCTTGAGATACCATAGACACGTATACAATGTTTCGACCTATCATGTCGACACATCTATATATATTTCGGAACAACCATAGACACTCTATATGTGAATGTTGGAGTTAGCTATACAGGGTTGAGGTTGATTCCAAAATATATATAGTTTGAGTTGTGATCAATACTGAGATACGTATACACTGGGTCGTGGATTGATTCAAGATAATATTTATCGATTTATTTCTGTACATCTAACTGTGGACAACTAGTTGTAGGTTACTAACGAGGACAGCTGACTTAATAAACTTAAAACATCAAAATATATTAAAAGTGTTGTAAATATATTTTGAACATACTTTGATATATATGTATATATTGTTATAGGTTCGTGAATCAACCAGTGGCCAAGTCTTACTTCCCGACGAAGTAAAAATCTGTGAAAGTGAGTTATAGTCCCACTTTTAAAATCTAATATTTTTGGGATGAGAATACATGCAGGTTTTATAAATGATTTACAAAATAGACACAAGTAAGTGAAACTACATTCTATGGTTGAATTATCGAAATCGAATATGCCCCTTTTTATTAAGTCTGGTAATCTAAGAATTAGGGAACAGACACCCTAATTGACGCGAATCCTAAAGATAGATCTATTGGGCTTAACAAACCCCATCCAAAGTACCGGATGCTTTAGTACTTCGAAATTTATATCATATCCGAAGGGTGTCCCGGAATGATGGGGATATTCTTATATATGCATCTTGTTAATGTCGGTTACCAGGTGTTCACCATATGAATGATTTTTATCTCTATGTATGGGATGTGTATTGAAATATGAAATCTTGTGGTCTATTATTATGATTTGATATATATAGGTTAAACCTATAACTCACCAACATTTTTGTTGACGTTTTAAGCATGTTTATTCTCAGTTGATTATTAAGAGCTTCCGCTGTCGCATACTTAAATAAGGACGAGATTTAGAGTCCATGCTTGTATGATATTGTGTAAAAACTGCATTCAAGAAACTTATTTTGTTGTAACATATTTGTATTGTAAACCATTATGTAATGGTCGTGTGTAAACAGGATATTTTAGATTATCATTATTTGATAATCTACGTAAAGCTTTTTAAACCTTTATTGATGAAATAAAGGTTATGGTTTGTTTTAAAATGAATGCAGTCTTTGAAAAACGTCTCATATAGAGGTCAAAACCTCGCAACGAAATCAATTAATATGGAACGTTTTTAATCAATAAGAACGGGACATTTCAGTTGGTATCCGAGCGTTGGTCTTAGAGAACCAGAATTTTGCATTAGTGTGTCTTATCGAGTTTGTTAGGATGCATTAGTGAGTCTGGACTTCGACCGTGTTTACTTGAAAAATGATTGCTTAACAAATTTTGTTGGAAACTATATATTTTTAACATGTGAATATTATGTGATATATTAATCTCTTAACGCGTTTGATATTATGTGATAGATGTCTACCTCTAGAACAAGTCCCATTGACTCACCTAATAATAATGAAGAGTCAAATGTAAATTGGAATGATTCGTGGACTGATTCAAAAGTTCCCGAAGAGGAACCGGAAGAAGAGTCGGAACCGGAAGAAGAATCGGAACCGGAAGAAGAATCGGAACCGGATGAAGAAATAGAACCGGTGGGGGAAATAATAAAACGGTTAAATAAAAGAAAATCCTCAACCAACCGACCAAGGTTAATTATGGTCAATGGTGTTTCCGCCAAGGAAGCAAAATATTGGGAGGATTACCAATTCTCCGATGAATCGGATTCCGACGAGAATTCCGATGATGTTATAGAAATTACCCCAACTGAATTTAAAAAGGCAAAAGAAAATAATAAGGGAAAGGGCATAAAAATAGAGAAATATAATTCCAACCCCGATGAACTTTATATGTATCGTCAACCCCCGAAGTCCTTAAGTTGTAACAATGACCCGGGAACCTCTAAACCACCAGGTTTTTCTAAACCAATGTGGATCACGACGGCTCGTATTAGGGGAACATCATATATCCCTAGAAACTTGGCAAAACGAACCAAAACCGAAGAAGAAGAAACAAGCGAGTCGGAATAAGATAGTTGTATTCGTGTGGTGTAATATATGTAATATAGTGTGCTTATGCTTTATGATATATGTAAAAATTGCTTGTATTAATAAGTATTTTTTTTATGAATCTAACTCTTGTCTATTTTACAGTATAAAAACACAAAATGGATAGACAACCCAATATTTTAAGAGACCTACCCGGAGACATGATTGATGAAATCTTGTCTAGAGTCGGTCAGAATTCTTCGGCACAACTATTTAAGGCGAGATCAGTTTGTAAGACATTCGAAGAACGTTCCAAGAATGCCTTGATTTATAAAAGGCTTTCGTTCGAAAGATGGGGGATATCACATTGGGAAATCCATAAGTTACGATGTGTTTACTTTGACGCATATATTGCGGGGAACCCAAATGCTATTTTACGCAATGGGTTAAGAAATTATTTTGACTCAATATATCCGAATATTGGACTTCGTGATTTAGAAAAAGCGGCTAACATGCAACATAAAGAAGCATGTTATGCTTACGGATTAGTAATGTTCGCTTCTCACCAAAGTGAGAACAAGAACATCGGCCTACAACTATTAAACAAAACGTTCCCACAAGTGACGGAGTCGGTAATTGGGGTAAGAAATGAGGTTTTTAGATTGTTACGGGACTGTTGGACATTACGTAACCCTCGTCCCTTTAACGACGTTACAACACGCTGTCTTATCAACGGCCATAACGGTTATGTTCCACAAGACCAAGGATGGGAAGTAGTCCTAGTAAAACCAGAATGCATGACTTGTTTCTGGACGTATGAATTACGTGTCTTTATTACCTTTGCTGAACGACTTGTGTACTAGCTAGAATTATCTTCACAACTATCTTGTATCAAAGTTATTGTGTGCTATATTTCATGCTTTATGTAAAATAAGCGGTATTGTAAGTTTGTAAAATATTGTATAAAAGTTTGAACGCGAAATATTATTATAATCAGTTTTTCATATAGAATTGTAGTAGTTGAATTGTATATTAGCTACTAAGTATGAACTTAACGGGTAGGTACTACCCGAATTTAAACTTATAAAATGCTAATATGAAGAAAAAGCTTTTATAAATGAGTTCATATTATGCTACGAAATACTATTAAGTACTCTTAATATTCTGTATGATTAACTTGTTCCATTTGACTATTTTGAAGGAAATGGCACCGACTACTCGACACACCGTGAATATGAATGAAGAGGAATTCCGTACTTTTCTAGCTTCAAACATAGCCGCAGTACAGGCTGCGCTACATACCAACAATAACATTGGATCTAGCAGTACAGGAAATCGTGTAGGATGCACCTACAAAGAATTCACTGCCTGCAAACCTTTGGAATTTGATGGAACCGAAGGACCGATCGGATTGAAACGGTGGACCGAGAAGGTCGAATCGGTGTTTGCCATAAGTAAGTGTACTGAAGAGGACAAAGTGAAGTACGCTACGCATACCTTCACAGGTTCTGCATTAACATGGTGGAATACCTATCTAGAGCAAGTGGGACAAGACGATGCGTACGCACTACCGTGGTCAGCATTCAAGCACTTGATGAACGAGAAGTACCGTCCCAGAACCGAGGTCAATAAGCTCAAGACAGAACTTAGAGGGTTACGAACCCAAGGATTTGATATTACCACGTACGAAAGACGATTCACAGAATTGTGCCTATTGTGTCCGGGAGCATTCGAAGATGAGGAAGAGAAGATCGACGCGTTTGTGAAAGGATTACCGAAAAGAATCCAAGAAGATACAAGTTCACACGAGCCCGCCTCCATACAACTGGCATGTAGAATGGCTCACAAACTAGTGAACCAGATTGAAGAAAGAATTAAAGAACAGACTGCTGAAGAGGCCAATGTGAAGCAAGTCAAAAGAAAGTGGGAGGAAAACGGTGATAAGAATCACCAATACAACAACAACAATAATCGCAACAATTATCCCAACAATCGCAACATCAATCGCAACTACAACAAACGGCCCAACAACAACAACAACAATAGCAACTACAACAATCATCCAAACAACAATAATAACCGCAACAACAACAACAATCAGAAGCAGCTATGCCAAAGGTGTGAAAAGTATCACTCGGGGTTCTGCACCAAATTTTGCAACAAGTGTAAAAGAAATGGTCATAGCGCGGTGAAGTGTGAGGTCTACGGACCAGGGGTTAATAGAACGAAAGGAACAAATGGTGTCGGAACAAGTAATGGCGGAGCAAGTAGTGTCAGAGCAAGTTATGCCAATGTAGTTTGTTATAAATGTGGAAAACCGGGCCACATTATTAGAAATTGCCCGAACCAGGAGAACACGAATGGACAAGGCCGCGGAAGAGTTTTCAATATTAATGCGGCAGAGGCACAAGAAGACCCGGAGCTTGTTACGGGTACGTTTCTTATTGAAAATAAATCTGCTTACGTTTTATTTGATTCGGGTGCGGATAGAAGCTATATGAGTAGAGATTTTTGTGCTAAATTAAGTTGTCCATTGACGCCTTTGGATAGTAAATTTTTACTCGAATTAGCAAATGGTAAATTAATTTCAGCAGATAATATATGTCGGAATCGAGAAATTAAACTGGTTAGCGAAACATTTAAGATTGATTTGATACCAGTAGAGTTAGGGAGTTTTGATGTGATAATCGGTATGGACTGGTTGAAAGAAGTGAAAGCAGAGATCGTTTGTTACAAAAATGCAATTCGCATTATACGAGAAAAAGGAAAACCCTTAATGGTGTACGGAGAAAAGGGCAACACGAAGCTACATCTTATTAGTAATTTGAAGGCACAAAAACTAATAAGAAAAGGTTGCTATGCTGTTCTAGCACACGTCGAGAAAGTACAAACTGAAGAAAAGAGCATCAATGATGTTCCCGTCGCAAAAGAATTTCCCGATGTATTTCCGAAAGAATTACCGGGATTACCCCCACATCGATCCGTTGAATTTCAAATAGATCTTGTACCAGGAGCTGCACCAATAGCTCGTGCTCCTTACAGACTCGCACCCAGCGAGATGAAAGAACTGCAAAGCCAATTACAAGAACTTTTAGAGCGTGGTTTCATTCGACCAAGCACATCACCGTGGGGAGCTCCTGTTTTGTTTGTCAAGAAGAAAGATGGTACATTCAGGTTGTGTATCGACTACCGAGAGTTGAACAAACTTACCATCAAGAACCGCTACCCACTACCGAGAATCGACGACTTATTTGATCAACTACAAGGCTCGTCTGTTTATTCAAAGATTGACTTACGTTCCGGGTATCATCAAATGCGGGTGAAAGAAGATGATATTCCAAAGACTGCTTTCAGAACACGTTACGGTCATTACGAGTTTATGGTCATGCCATTTGGTTTAACTAATGCACCAGCTGTGTTCATGGACCTTATGAACCGAGTGTGTGGACCATACCTTGACAAGTTTGTCATTGTTTTCATTGATGACATACTTATTTACTCAAAGAATGACCAAGAACACGGTGAACATTTGAGAAAGGTGTTAGAAGTATTGAGGAAGGAAGAATTGTACGCTAAGTTTTCAAAGTGTGCATTTTGGTTGGAAGAAGTTCAATTCCTCGGTCACATAGTGAACAAAGAAGGTATTAAGGTGGATCCGGCAAAGATAGAAACTGTTGAAAAGTGGGAAACCCCGAAAACCGAAACACATACGCCAGTTTTTAGGACTAGCTGGTTACTACAGAAGGTTCATCCAAGACTTTTCCAGAATAGCAAAACCCTTGACTGCATTAACGCATAAAGGGAAGAAATTTGAATGGAAGGATGAACAAGAGAAAGCGTTTCAGTTATTGAAGAAAAAGCTAACTACGGCACCTATATTGTCATTGCCTGAAGGGAATGATGATTTTGTGATTTATTGTGACGCATCAAAGCAAGGTCTCAGTTGTGTATTAATGCAACGAACGAAGGTGATTGCTTATGCGTCTAGACAATTGAAGATTCACGAGCAAAATTATACGACGCATGATTTGGAATTAGGCGCGGTTGTTTTTGCATTAAAGACTTGGAGGCACTACTTATATGGGGTCAAAAGTATTATATATACCGACCACAAAAGTCTTCAACACATATTTAATCAGAAACAACTGAATATGAGGCAGCGTAGGTGGATTGAATTGTTGAATGATTATGACTTTGAGATTCGTTACCACCCGGGGAAGGCAAATGTGGTAGCCGATGCCTTGAGCAGGAAGGACAGAGAACCCATTCGAGTAAAATCTATGAATATAATGATTCATAATAACCTTACTACTCAAATAAAGGAGGCGCAACAAGGAGTTTTAAAAGAGGGAAATTTAAAGGATGAAATACCCAAAGGATCGGAGAAGCATCTTAATATTCGGGAATAAGGAACCCGGTATAGGGCTGAAAGGATTTGGGTACCAAAATTTGGAGATATGAGAGAAATGGTACTTAGAGAAGCTCATAAAACCAGATACTCAATACATCCTGGAACGGGAAAGATGTACAAGGATCTCAAGAAACATTTTTGGTGGCCGGGTATGAAAGCCGATGTTGCTAAATACGTAGGAGAATGTTTGACATGTTCTAAGGTCAAAGCTAAGCATCAGAAACCATCAGGTCTACTTCAACAACCCGAAATCCCAGAATGGAAATGGGAAAACATTACCATGGATTTCATCACTAAATTGCCAAGGACTGCAAGTGGTTTTGATACTATTTGGGTAATAGTTGATCGTCTCACCAAATCAGCACACTTCCTGCCAATAAGAGAAGATGACAAGATGGAGAAGTTAGCACGAATGTATTTGAAGGAAGTCGTCTCCAGACATGGAATACCAATCTCTATTATCTCTGATAGGGATGGCAGATTTATTTCAAGATTCTGGCAGACATTACAGCAAGCATTAGGAACTCGTCTAGACATGAGTACTGCCTATCATCCACAAACTGATGGGCAGAGCGAAAGGACGATACAAACGCTTGAAGACATGCTACGAGCATGTGTTATTGATTTCGGAAACAGTTGGGATCGACATCTACCGTTAGCAGAATTTTCCTACAACAACAGCTACCATTCAAGCATTGAGATGGCGCCATTTGAAGCACTTTATGGTAGAAAGTGCAGGTCTCCGATTTGTTGGAGTGAAGTGGGGGATAGACAGATTACGGGTCCGGAGATTATACAAGAAACTACCGAGAAGATCATCCAAATTCAACAACGGTTGAAAACCGCCCAAAGTCGACAAAAGAGCTACGCTGACATTAAAAGAAAAGATATAGAATTTGAAATTGGAGAGATGGTCATGCTTAAAGTTGCACCTTGGAAAGGCGTTGTTCGATTTGGTAAACGAGGGAAATTAAATCCAAGGTATATTGGACCATTCAAGATTATTGATCGTGTCGGACCAGTAGCTTACCGACTAGAGTTACCTCAACAACTCGCGGCTGTACATAACACTTTCCACGTCTCGAATTTGAAGAAATGTTTTGCTAAAGAAGATCTCACTATTCCGTTAGATGAAATCCGAATCAACGAAAAACTTCAATTCATCGAAGAACCCGTCGAAATAATGGATCGTGAGGTTAAAAGACTTAAGCAAAACAAGATACCAATTGTTAAGGTTTGATGGAATGCTCGTAGAGGACCCGAGTTCACCTGGGAGCGTGAAGATCAGATGAAGAAGAAATACCCGCATCTATTTCCAGAAGATTCGTCAACACCTTCAACAGCTTAAAATTTCGGGACGAAATTTATTTAACGGGTAGGTACTGTAGTGACCCGAACTTTTCCATGTTTATATATATTAATTGAGATTGATATTTACATGATTAAATGTTTCCAACATGTTAAGCAATTAAACTTGTTAAGACTTGATTAATTGAAATATGTTTCATATAGACAATTGACCACCCAAGTTGACCGGTGATTCACGAACGTTAAAACATGTAAAAACTATACGATGACATAAATATGGTTATATATATAGTTAACATGATTTTATTATAAGTATGTATCTCATTAGGTATTTTAACAATGAGTTATATACATAAAAATGAGACTATTAATTTAAGAAACTCGAAAACGATATATATAACGATTATCGTTATAACAACGTCTTACTAGGTACATATGAATCATATTAAGATATTGATACACTTGGTTAATTATGTTAAATGATAAGTAAATATATTATTAAGTGTATTAACAATGAATTACATATGTAAAAATAAGACTACTAACTTAATGATTTCGAAACGAGACATATATGTAACGATTATCGTTGTAACGACATTTAACAGTATATACATCATACTAAGATATATTATATATCATAATATCATGATAATATAACAATTTACCATCTCATTTGTTATAATAAACAATGGGTTAACAACTTTCAACAAGATCGTTAACCTAAAGGTTTCAAAACAACATTTACATGTAACGACTAACGATGAGTTAACGACTCAGTTAAAATATATATACATGTAGTGTTTTAATATGTATTTATACACTTTTGAAAGACTTCAATACACTTATCAAAATACTTCTACTTAACAAAAATGCTTACAATTACATCCTCGTTCAGTTTCATCAACAATTCTACTCGTATGCACCCGTATTCGTACTCGTACAATACACAGCTTTTAGATGTATGTACTATTGGTATATACACTCCAATGATCAGCTCTTAGCAGCCCATGTGAGTCACCTAACACATGTGGGAACCATCATTTGTCAACTAGCATGAAATATCTCATAAAATTACAAAAATATGAGTAATCATTCATGACTTATTTACATGAAAACAAAATAACATATCCTTTATATCTAATCCATACACCAACGACCAAAAACACCTACAAACACTTTCATTCTTCAATTTTCTTCATCTAATTGATCTCTCTCAAGTTCTATCTTCAAGTTCTAAGTGTTCTTCATAAATTCCAAAAGTTCTAGTTTCATAAAATCAAGAATACTTTCAAGTTTGCTAGCTCACTTCCAATCTTGTAAGGTGATCATCCAACCTCAAGAAATCTTTGTTTCTTACAGTAGGTTATCATTCTAATACAAGGTAATAATCATATTCAAACTTTGGTTCAATTTCTATAACTATAACAATCTTATTTCAAGTGATGATCTTACTTGAACTTGTTTTTGTGTCATGATTCTGCTTCAAGAACTTCGAGCCATCTAAGGATCCGTTGAAGCTAGATCCATTTTTTTCTTTTCCAGTAGGTTTATCCAAGGAACTTAAGGTAGTAATGATGTTCATAACATCATTCGATTCATACATATAAAGCTATCTTATTCGAAGGTTTAAACTTGTAATCACTAGAACATAGTTTAGTTAATTCTAAACTTGTTCGCAAATAAAAGTTAATCCTTCTAACTTGACTTTTAAAATCAACTAAACACATGTTCTATATCTATATGATATGCTAACTTAATGATTTAAAACCTGGAAACACGAAAAACAAAGTAAAACCGGATTTACGCCGTCGTAGTAACACCGCGGGCTGTTTTGGGTTAGTTAATTAAAAACTATGATAAACTTTGATTTAAAAGTTGTTATTCTGAGAAAATGATTTTTATTATGAACATGAAACTATATCCAAAAATTATGGTTAAACTCAAAGTGGAAGTATGTTTTCTAAAATGGTCATCTAGACATCGTTCTTTCGACTAAAATGACTACCTTTACAAAAACGACTTGTAACTTATTTTTCCGACTATAAACCTATACTTTTTCTGTTTAGATTCATAAAATAGAGTTCAATATGAAACCATAGCAATTTGATTCACTCAAAACGGATTTAAAATGAAGAAGTTATGGGTAAAACAAGATTGGATAATTTTTCTCATTTTAGCTACGTGAAAATTGGTAACAAATCTATTCCAACCATAACTTAATCAACTTGTATTGTATATTATGTAATCTTGAGATACCATAGACACGTATACAATGTTTCGACCTATCATGTCGACACATCTATATATATTTCGGAACAACCATAGACACTCTATATGTGAATGTTGGAGTTAGCTATACAGGGTTGAGGTTGATTCCAAAATATATATAGTTTGAGTTGTGATCAATACTGAGATACGTATACACTGGGTCGTGGATTGATTCAAGATAATATTTATCGATTTATTTCTGTACATCTAACTGTGGACAACTAGTTGTAGGTTACTAACGAGGACAGCTGACTTAATAAACTTAAAACATCAAAATATATTAAAAGTGTTGTAAATATATTTTGAACATACTTTGATATATATGTATATATTGTTATAGGTTCGTGAATCAACCAGTGGCCAAGTCTTACTTCCCGACGAAGTAAAAATATGTGAAAGTGAGTTATAGTCCCACTTTTAAAATCTAATATTTTTGGGATGAGAATACATGCAGGTTTTATAAATGATTTACAAAATAGACACAAGTAAGTGAAACTACATTCTATGGTTGAATTATCGAAATCGAATATGCCCCTTTTTATTAAGTCTGGTAATCTAAGAATTAGGGAACAGACACCCTAATTGACGCGAATCCTAAAGATAGATCTATTGGGCTTAACAAACCCCATCCAAAGTACCGGATGCTTTAGTACTTCGAAATTTATATCATATCCGAAGGGTGTCCCGGAATGATGGGGATATTCTTATATATGCATCTTGTTAATGTCGGTTACCAGGTGTTCACCATATGAATGATTTTTATCTCTATGTATGGGATGTGTATTGAAATATGAAATCTTGTGGTCTATTATTATGATTTGATATATATAGGTTAAACCTATAACTCACCAACATTTTTGTTGACGTTTTAAGCATGTTTATTCTCAGGTGATTATTAAGAGCTTCCGCTGTCGCATACTTAAATAAGGACGAGATTTGGAGTCCATGCTTGTATGATATTGTGTAAAAACTGCATTCAAGAAACTTATTTTGTTGTAACATATTTGTATTGTAAACCATTATGTAATGGTCGTGTGTAAACAGGATATTTTAGATTATCATTATTTGATAATCTACGCAAAGCTTTTTAAACCTTTATTGATGAAATAAAGGTTATGGTTTGTTTTAAAATGAATGCAGTCTTTGAAAAACGTCTCATATAGAGATCAAAACCTCGCAACGAAATCAATTAATATGGAACGTTTTTAATCAATAAGAACGGGACATTTCAAGAACCACACTCGAACACACCTTCAATCATCAATCAACTTTATTATCACTATTGATGATTGATCCTTTGAATTCTACCGTTTTTGTTTTCTTCATATATCTCAATCTAAATATTATATGTATATATCACTTTCCCACTAGCTACCACTTTCACTAGAATATTTATTCTATAAATGTACATCGATATACATATAGATAGAAGAGAGATATCAACCAAAAGCCAAAACACTTTCTATTTCTTTTCATTCTACTAGACTATATATATATATATATATATATATATATATATATATATATATATATATATATATATATATATATATATATATATATATATATATATATATATATATATATATATATATATATATTAAGCAAACACATATATTAATTGAAACTTTGATTGAAGTATTGGTCACTGTGGTTTCATTTCAACTCTATTAAAATTATATATATATAATCCTCTTTCTTCTAATAACCTCACAACCACACACAACTATTTTTTTTCTTCTTTGCTATACTTGATCTTTATTACTATTAGGTTGCTCCAACACCAATCAACCACATTTTACTACTAAATAACCTCAAGTGTTTATTGTTACTGTTTTTGCTTCTTATTTTACTTCATGAAATCACACAACAAGACCCACTTCATCAAACTACTACACCTTCTAGATATTGAATTACTTATTAATTATTTATTATATTTATGTTACTAGTCGACTGCAAACATATTGATTGAAGTTATAATTATTTAACACCTACTTTTTCCATGCTTTTGTCCCAACTCAAAACCACCTTTTCTTTTTTTTTTCTTTCTCGTGAACAACCATCAAAACAATCACCATCCCTTTTTTTTTTCTTTTTCTTTTTGAGTAGTACACCACCTTCATCATAATTACACTATCATTATTGTAAATGATTGAGTGTATCATATATAGCTGGTATGTGTAGCTGGCATATGGATATCACAGAATATCCTCTAGTTTGTTAGGGGATTAGACACATCAATTCTTGTATATATACATCGTATATTGCATCAATGAAAGACACAGAACCTTTTACATCTTATAATCATCACCCATATTACCATCATAGTTCTCAATTATCTATTATCACCTTTGTTCATCACCTCTTTAACCTACAATCACCAATAGATCAACGACAACCATCACTTTCATCATCAACTACCACCAAACCGCCACCACTTTTCTTCATTTTCTTTTTCTCTATTTTCATTCATGAACTTATCACCACCACCATCTTTAATCTCCAACATCCTCGATACATCACCGAACTTGTTCCCTATTTTCTGTTTTGAGATCACCGTCATTCAATCACTGCAACCTTCTACTTGCTTTTGATCTTGCAGCCCACACCCGCCACCATAACCACCGGTTACCATCACCAAATAATTACCACCATCATTAAACAAAAACCATGAAAACCGTCATCCATTCCTACCACCTTACATCTTCAAAACCACTAAACTACACTGATATTCTCCACTGTTTTATGTCGCTGCTACAGCAGCTTCTGTTGTACATTATTTTTCTTTCTTGCAATCGAACCAAAAATCAGTTGAACCACCTTCTTCACCACAAACAACCGTGAACACCGTACTTTCATCTCTTCCCTCTCTCTCAACTATCTATCTATCTGTGTTCTTTTCTTTTTCGCACTATGAGCTGGTTCATTTCAATTATATTATTTCTGTTTCACTAAACTGCCACCCACAATTGTGTGATACTTCTGACACGTTATAAATTTTTCTTTTAGAATGAATATAAAATAAAGGAAACTAATGTACCATATGTTGCTGTACATGATTAGTCAAAAAGAAAAGTGAAAGGTGACACCACAAGCTTTTGTCTACCAACACTCTGTATGAAGCCTTTTTCCTAGTTGTGCCAATTGTTTAGTTCTTATGCCATTTCTCAAGTCTTGGACTAAAACTAGTAAATAAATTGGGCCCGAGGTTTTTTTTTTATTGGACCGTGAGCATGTTCTGTTGGGCCAACTCCTTTTGTTACTGTTGGGCCGAATTGAAGCTTGGGCTAGTTCTTGATAAGTTGGGCTTTGAAACAACGTTATCACCTTTGTCCTGATTCGACTAATATCCGTCACTATTTTTTTTTCTTTTATTTTTGATGATGAATGTGAAAATAGAATGACTACTATCATGGTAAAGGTGATATGTGATATAGGTTATAGTGAAACAAAAATGATATTAGGAAAATAGATTGATGATGGTGATGATGCCCGTAACTCAAGAATGTTGATGATGTTTTGATGTCAAAAGTATTATGATGATGACGTGATTACCGTATGATGATGATGATGATATGTGACCATGAATGGTGTATGTTAATTAAGATGATTATATTGTGATAGTGATTATGGCGAGTCATGGTTTGATAATGATTAAGATGAGAATTAAAGATAGGTTAAGTTAATGATATCGATGATGATGAAAGAAGAGAACTGATAAATAAATTGGTTTAATACATATTGGATACAAATAAATTCAGAATGATACAGACAGAGTAAATGGTTAAGAGTGTAGGTGGTTAAGCGAGAGGTCGCGGGTTTGACCCCGGGCTGCGACATTATTTTTGAAGCTATTTCCTTAAGGTAGTATACTTATTATTCCTATTGTTATTTTTTATTATGACTATTATTATTATTATTATTATTATTATTATTATTATTATTATTATTATTATTATTATTATTATTATTATTATTATTATTATTATTATTATTATTATTATTATTATTATTATTATTATTATTATTATTACTACTACTAATATCAAAACTAGTATTATTATCTTTATCATTTTTAAACCTAATCATTTTCATTATTAAAGAATACTAGTATAATAAGTAATATCATTACTATTATTATTTTTAAACCTTATTATTATTAGTATTATCAATATTATTATTATTATTATTATTATTATTATTATTATTATTATTATTATTATTATTATTATTATTATTATTATTATTATTATTATCATTATTATTATTATTATATTTATTATTATCACCTATATCATAAATATACTAATATTACATAATATCATTTATTTTTTTACTAATATAATATAATTCCTAGTAAATAAATTATATATCATGTACATACTATGACCGATTATAAGTATTAATATGAAAATATATATGGACATTAGTCTTAATACAATATAAACTTAGCTGATTAATATTATATGTGTTGATATATATACTTGATATAGGTTCGTGAATCCGAGGCCAACCCTGCATTGTTCAATGTCGTCATATGTATTTTTACTACAAAATACAATATAGTGAGTTCATTTGCTCCCTTTTACTCATTACATTTTTGGGCTGAGAATACATACACTGTTTTAATAACTGTTTTACAATATTTATATACGTGAGTTCATTTGATTCCTTTTTACTCTTTACATTTTTGGGACGGAGAATACATGCACTACTTTTACAACTGCTTTATTAAATGCTTTTGAAATACATTTTGAACTGCGAATACATGAAATACTTTTATAAATGTTTGACGAGATAGACACAAGCAAAACATTCCTCGAATGAATTATGTGGACGTGATAATTGCCACCATTGAATTATGTGAACGTGATAATTGCCACAATTGATATGAATATTTTTCCCCGGATTATTATTGCTTGGTAACCTAAGAATTAGGGAACATCACTAATTTTGAGAATTAGTGCACGCCTAATTGACGCGAATCCTAAAGGTAGCTACCGGGTTTAACACCCCCACCCAGAATGTTCACTAGACGGAAGGGCTAGTGGGCGTGGTGTTTAGTATTTCGAAGTTTATATGATTATTATACATACGAGATGTTCTGTTTTGGGGATATTATTATGCGCATTATATGTTAAGGTCGGTTACTAAGCCAAGCTATGAAAGCAATGAAAAGTGAATGTTATATATCGAGAGAATGATTTTATACACAGGTTATGTGTATATTATTTTTGTGCACAAGATATGTGTACGGTTACTAAGATTTATGAAAGATGATTTCGTACACGAGAAAGGTGTACTGTATTTAAAAGATATCGCGTGTACATTACAGGTGGGTATAGGATTCGGGCCCATTTGTACCATGCAGCATTTAAATCTTGTGGTCTATCAAAATGATGAATTTTATTGTTTTATGATAAACCTATGAACTCACCAACCTTTTGGTTGACACTTGAAAGCATGTTTATTCTCAGGTATGAAAGAAATATTCCGCTGTGCATTTTGCTCATTGTAAAGACATTATTTGGAGTCGATCATCGTAATGGAACCAGATGTTGGTGACTTCGTCCAGACGGATTAGGACGGGGTATGACATGTGGTATCAGAGCGGTGGTCTTAGCGAACCAAGTCTTGCATTAGTGTGTCTAACTGATAGTTGTTTAGATGCACTAGTGAGTCTGGACTTCGACCGTGTCTGCATGTCAAAAGTTTTGCTTATCATTTCGTGTCAAAAATTACCTGCTTATCATTCTTAGGGAATCATTTGCTTATCATTCTTAGTCTAGACATATCTTACTGCATTGATTGCATTAATAGTGTATAGACAAATTCATATCCTAGCATATCTGCTAATTCATATCTTAGCGTATCTGTTACTGTTACCTTTGCCTGACAGCTTCCGTAGATCCCTCCGTAACTTATGGGATTTTAGTATTATATATGCATATGTAATTTATGTATTTCAGGGTACTAATCTACATCCTATAATCTATTTCTTATCGAAAATCCTTCATCTGATCATATGAGATGAATCCCTCAACCAGTTCGAATTCCTCGAATTCCGACAGCTATTCCGATATGGAGTTTCACCTAAGCTCCGAAAACAGTGTCACCAGAATGAATCAACCAATCATCCATCCCTAATTCATCTGATGGGTTCGTAGTCAACTTAATCAATGGAGACGCGCAGAAGGCGATCCCTTCCACTAATCGAATTCACCTCTTGATGAAGAACCTGAAGCACTTACCGGCGAACCTGTTCGTAACACCATTTTCACCCTCATTTCCCGAATATCTCGTCACGATTATATTCTATCTAAATTTCTAAACCTTATTCATTCACTCGTTCTTACCGACAATCATCCCGGAATAATAGAAGAAGTCAACGAACTTCGCGCTCGAGTAATCAATTTGGAGAATATGGTGAAAAATTTACTAGCTTCAGCAACATCACCGGCACCAACAGTACCATCAGTAATAGCACCAGTATCATCAACAATTCATGCCTCAACATCTCATTCTGTACCTCGAGTATAATCATCGTTCTACATATCGTTCTACATCAATCATCTTCGTTCTACATGGTGATTATGTAATCTCTAATGTTATAGAGATTATGTATTCTAGTTTTGATGGTAAACCAAATGAGTTTAATACTATATTAACTCATTAAATTCATGATTACATCTGAAGAAAATATATATGTATATATGTTTTCATAAAGATTGTAATTAAAAAGTCTTTTGTACAAACTGTTAATGGTGAAAATATTTTAACGGGTAGGTAATACCCGAGGAATATTTAGATTTCACATTAATAAGTTACACTGTACATTCTTCCAATCTGATTCAACAGTCATTTACTATCCTACTTACATCAACCACATATATACATATCCGTTCACCAAAAGACCAACTATTATCAATCAAAATCCATTTCATATTCGGATTTTAACCGATCAAAATCCAAGTCAAGATTTGACAAGTGACATAATGAAGAAAATAATGGACAAAATAAAATTTATTAGTAATCAATTAATTAATTACGTAAAATCTTCATCATCTTCTAATCTTAAATATTTAAAAATTTTAAGATTATATATCGGACTGTTAGATTACTAACATTGGACAATTACAACGTATTAAAATGTTGATTTTAACATATGAAACGAAACATTTCTGCAAGTTTGTCACTTGATTTCATCTTAAACATCCTTTGTATCTTGACGATCACAATCAGCGTTTAATCATCTGAAAACCTTCAATATTCTTGAAAACCCTCGGTTTGATAACCGATGACCCACATTTGTTAACTTTGAAAATGCTGACGAAGCAGCATGTTGTAGATGATCTTAATGGCCAAAAGTTGATGATAAATAATGGAACGCTCGATAAAAAAAAAATTTGGTACTGAAAAACGGATTGAGCTAACCATGAAGGAGACCAAGGACAAATACAAGGACCAAACCCTATATTCAAAGAATCCAGGTAATTCTGGATCCGATGAAATCTTTAGAGAATATCTTGCTCCGAAGTCATGTTAAAATCTTGCGAAAAATTTTTCTTCATCAACCTTCGAACTTAGAAATTCCAAAATATCATCATAAATATCTTCGATATTTCTGAGGATATTTTCATAAATATTCTTTGTCCGAAATTATCTATCTCATCGTGTTACCTATGTTACATCTTAAAAGAAACTGTTTTAGTTTCTATCCTTCTGTAAAATTTGAGTTTTAAATTAGGAATGATTTCTGGGGAAGTGTTGGGAATTGAGGCATGGGTTAATATAATATAATGACACTTGGCCAACGTGATTATATTACAGTAAGTCATGCTGAGTTTCTAATGGAACGTGATGATTCACAGATCATACCGTCATCATAGACCATGTTACACGACTCTTACATTCTAACTAATCTCCAAATAGATCGAGAACATATCTTCCTGATAGTTCTATCTTATCTCTTGAATTCTGGTAAATTAACCAATCAATATCGTGCTATTACAATTTCTATCTAAGAACATTAACTCTATTCATTCTGAAATTCATATCTACGAATTCTGGATCATTTTTCGCTTGACTTAAAGTCAGAAAGAGAAAACAAAAGGATGCAACTCCAAAATATAAAGGAAATGAAAAGAATGGATTTATAGTGAAATACCAGACAAAGCAATCGAGATAGATGATCGCATTTAATTAAAGAGATGTTTATTTCCATAAATCCTGAAGAATCAGATCTTATAGATTTTTAAGATTTTCTTTTAAATTCCTTGAATTTCTGAAATCCACCGTATCTACGTTAAAAGTTAAATCTCTATCTCAATATTTTGTGACAGCTTCACTCGGACGCTCCACATAATCGAGTCATTTTATCTATATTTATCAATAATGATAAAACCATATTTATCAACTAATATTCGTCATAAAAATAATTTTATTGTTAGCCATGACGACCTCACTCAAATTTCGGGACGAAATTTCTTTAACGGGTAGGTACTGTGACGACCCGGAAATTTCTGACCAAATTTAAACTTAATCTTTATATGATTTCGACACGATAAGCAAAATCTGTAAATGTGAGTCTCAAAATTTGTGAACTGTTTTCATACATTCATTTGATCTTCGACTGCTCCCGACGACTCACGAATAACTATTTGTAAATAGATATATATATATTTTAATTTGAAATATAATTTGAAATGAAATACGATTTAACTGCTATAAATAAATATGTAAAAATTTGGGAATTTTCTGACAATTTTTATCCGCCATTGATTAACAACGGAGAACAAAATTTAGTCCGTGAAAGATAACGACAATTATATTCACACGTTTTTATTTAGTGACTATATTATAATTATTATATTATTATTATTATTAATTTAATGATACTATTTTTTTGGTTTTTGTTATCCCACCATTCCACTATCTCACTATCTATATTATTTATGCATATATATGAAGTATGTACATAAGAGATTGAGAACCACACTCGAACACACCTTCAATCATCAATTAACTTTATTATCACTATTGATGATTGATCCTTTGAATTCTACCGTTTTTGTTTTCTTCATATATCTCAATCTAAATATTATATGTATATATCACTTTCCCACTAGCTACCACTTTCACTAGAATATTTATTCTATAAATGTACATCGATATACATATAGATAGAAGAGAGATATCAACCAAAAGCCAAAACACTTTCTATTTCTTTTCATTCTACTAGACTATATATATATATATATATATATATATATATATATATATATATATATATATATATATATATATATATATATATATATATATATATATATATATATATATATTAAGCAAACACATATATTAATTGAAACTTTGATTGAAGTATTGGTCACTGTGGTTTCATTTCAACTCTATTAAAATTATATATATATAATCCTCTTTCTTCTAATAACCTCACAACCACACACAACTATTTTTTTTCTTCTTTGCTATACTTGATCTTTATTACTATTAGGTTGCTCCAACACCAATCAACCACATTTTACTACTAAATAACCTCAAGTGTTTATTGTTACTGTTTTTGCTTCTTATTTTACTTCATGAAATCACACAACAAGACCCACTTCATCAAACTACTACACCTTCTAGATATTGAATTACTTATTAATTATTTATTATATTTATGTTACTAGTCGACTGCAAACATATTGATTGAAGTTATAATTATTTAACTCCTACTTTTTCCATGCTTTTGTCCCAACTCAAAACCACCTTTTCTTTTTTTTTCTTTCTCGTGAACAACCATCAAAACAATCACCATCCTTTTTTTTTTCTTTTTCTTTTTGAGTAGTACACCACCTTCATCATAATTACACTATCATTATTGTAAATGATTGAGTGTATCATATATAGCTGGTATGTGTAGCTGGCATATGGATATCACAGAATATCCTCTAGTTTGTTAGGGGATTAGACACATCAATTCTTGTATATATACATCGTATATTGCATCAATGAAAGACACGGAACCTTTTACATCTTATAATCATCACCCATATTACCATCATAGTTCTCAATTATCTATTATCACCTTTGTTCATCACCTCTTTAACCTACAATCACCAATAGATCAACGACAACCATCACTTTCATCATCAACTACCACCAAACTGCCACCACTTTTCTTCATTTTCTTTTTCTCTATTTTCATTCATGAACTTATCACCACCACCATCTTTAATCTCCAACATCCTCAATACATCACCGAACTTGTTCCCTATTTTCTGTTTTGAGATCACCGTCATTCAATCACTGCAACCTTCTACTTGCTTTTGATCTTGCAGCCCACACCCGCCACCATAACCACCGGTTACCATCACCAAATAATTACCACCATCATTAAACAAAAACCATGAAAACCGTCATCCTTTCCTACCACCTTACATCTTCAAAACCACTAAACTACACTGATATTCTCCACTGTTTTATGTCGCTGCTACAGCAGCTTCTGCTGTACATTATTTTTCTTTCTTGCAATCGAACCAAAAATCAGTCGAACCACCTTCTTCACCACAAACAACCGTGAACACCGTACTTTCATCTCGTCCCTCTCTCTCAACTATCTATCTATCTGTGTTCTTTTCTTTTTCGCACTATGAGCTGGTTCATTTCAATTATATTATTTCTGTTTCACTAAACTGCCACCCACAATTGTGTGATACTTCTGACACGTTATAAATTTTTCTTTTAGAATGAATATAAAATAAAGGAAACTAATGTACCATATGTTGGTGTACATGATTAGTCAAAAAGAAAAGTGAAAGGTGACACCACAAGCTTTTGTCTACCAACACTCTGTACGAAGCCTTTTTCCTAGTTGTGCCAATTGTTTAGTTCTTATGCCATTTCTCAAGTCTTGGACTAAAACTAGTAAATAAATTGGGCCCGAGGTTTTTTTTTTAAATTGGACCGTGAGCATGTTCTGTTGGGCCAACTCCTTTTGTTACTGTTGGGCCGAATTGAAGCTTGGGCCAGTTCTTGATAAGTTGGGCTTTGAAACAACGTTATCACCTTTGTCCTGATTCGACTAATATCCGTCACTATTTTTTTTTCTTTTATTTTCGATGATGAATGTGAAAATAGAATGACTACTATCATGGTAAAGGTGATATGTGATATAGGTTATAGTGAAACAAAAATGATATTAGGAAAATAGATTGATGATGGTGATGATGCCCGTAACTCAAGAATGTTGATGATGTTATGATGTCAAAAGTATTATGATGATGACGTGATTACCGTATGATGATGATGATGATATGTGACCATGAATGGTGTATGTTAATTAAGATGATTATATTGTGATAGTGATTATGGCGAGTCATGGTTTGATAATGATTAAGATGAGAATTAAAGATAGGTTAAGTTAATGATATCGATGATGATGAAAGAAGAGAACTGATAAATAAATCGGTTTAATACATATTGGATACAAATAAATTCAGAATGATACAGACAGAGTAAATGGTTAAGAGTGTAGGTGGTTAAGCGAGAGGTCGAGG
This sequence comes from Rutidosis leptorrhynchoides, assembly GCF_046630445.1. Classification (NCBI taxonomy): domain Eukaryota; kingdom Viridiplantae; phylum Streptophyta; class Magnoliopsida; order Asterales; family Asteraceae; genus Rutidosis; species Rutidosis leptorrhynchoides. Next base: position 558,006,119 of record NC_092335.1, read on the forward strand.
GTTTGAGCCCGGGCTGCGACATTATTTTTGAAGCTATTTCCTTAAGGTAGTATACTTATTATTCCTATTGTTATTTTTTATTATGACTATTATTATTATTATTATTATTATTATTATTATTATTATTATTATTATTATTATTATTATTATTATTATTATTATTATTATTATTATTATTATTATTATTATTATTATTATTATTATTACTACTAATATCAAAACTAGTATTATTATCTTTATCATTTTTAAATCTAATCATTTTCATTATTAAAGAATACTAGTATAATAAGTAATATCATTACTATTATTATTTTTAAACATTATTATTATTAGTATTATCAATATTATTATTATTATTATTATTATTATTATTATTATTATTATTATCATTATTATTATTATTATATTTATTATTATCACCTATATCATAAATATACTAATATTACATAATATCATTTATTTTTTTACTAATATAATATAATTCCTAGTAAATAAATTATATATCATGTACATACTATGACCGATTATAAGTATTAATATGAAAATATATATGGACATTAGTCTTAATACAATATAAACTTAGCTGATTAATATTATATGTGTTGATATATATACTTGATATAGGTTCGTGAATCCGAGGCCAACCCTGCATTGTTCAATGTCGTCATATGTATTTTTACTACAAAATACAATATAGTGAGTTCATTTGCTCCCTTTTACTCATTACATTTTTGGGCTAAGAATACATGCACTGTTTTAATAACTGTTTTACAATATTTATATACGTGAGTTCATTTGATTCCTTTTTACTCTTTACATTTTTGGGACGGAGAATACATGCACTACTTTTACAACTGCTTTATTAAATGCTTTTGAAATACATTTTGAACTGCGAATACATGAAATGCTTTTATAAATGTTTGACGAGATAGACACAAGCAAAACATTCCTCGAATGAATTATGTGGACGTGATAATTGCCACCATTGAATTATGTGGACGTGATAATTGCCACAATTGATATGAATATTTTTCCCCGGATTATTATTGCTTGGTAACCTAAGAATTAGGGAACATCACTAATTTTGAGAATTAGTGCACGCCTAATTGACGCGAATCCTAAAGGTAGCTACCGGGTTTAACACCCCCACCCAGAATGTTCACTAGACGGAAGGGCTAGTGGGCGTGGTGTTTAGTATTTCGAAGTTTATATGATTATTATACAGACGAGATGTTCTGTTTTGGGGATATTATTATGCGCATTATATGTTAAGGTCGGTTACTAAGCCAAGCTATGAAAGCAATGAAAAGTGAATGTTATATATCGAGAGAATGATTTTATACACAGGTTATGTGTATATTATTTTTGTGCACAAGATATGTGTACGGTTACTAAGATTTATGAAAGATGATTTCGTACACGAGAAAGGTGTACTGTATTTAAAAGATATCGCATGTACATTACAGGTGGGTATAGGATTCGGGCCCATTTGTACCATGCAGCATTTAAATCTTGTAGTCTACCAAAATGATGAATTTTATTGTTTTATGATAAACCTATGAACTCACCAACCTTTTGGTTGACACTTGAAAGCATGTTTATTCTCAGGTATGAAAGAAATATTCCGATGTGCATTTTGCTCATTGTAAAGACATTATTTGGAGTCGATCATCGCAATGGAACCAGATCTTGGTGACTTCGTCCAGACGGATTAGGACGGGGTATGACATGTGGTATCAGAGCGGTGGTCTTAGCGAACCAGGTCTTGCATTAGTGTGTCTAACTGATAGTTGTTTAGATGCACTAGTGAGTCTGGACTTCGACCGTGTCTGCATGTCAAAAGTTTTGCTTATCATTTCGTGTCAAAAATTACCTGCTTATCATTCTTAGGGAATCATTTGCTTATCATTCTTAGTCTAGACATATCTTACTGCATTGATTGCATTAATAGTGTATAGACTAATTCATATCCTAGCATATCTGCTAATTCATATCTTAGCGTATCTGTTACTGTTACCTTTGCCTGACAGCTTCCGCAGATCCCTCCGTAACTTATGGGATTTTAGTATTATATATGCATATGTAATTTATGTATTTCAGGGTACTAATCTACATCCTATAATCTATTTCTTAACGAAAATCCTTCATCTGATCGTATGAGATGAATCCCTCAACCAGTTCGAATTCCTCGAATTCGGACAGCTATTCCGATATGGAGTTTCACCTAAGCTCCGAAAACAGTGTCACCAGAATGAATCAACCAATCATCCATCCCCAATTCATCTGATGGGTTCGTAGTCAACTTAATCAATAGAGACGCGCAGAAGGCGATCCCTTCCACTAATCGAATTCACCTCTTGATGAAGAACCTGAAGCACTTACCGGCGAACCTGTTCGTAACACCATTTTCACCCTCATTTCCCGGATATCTCGTCACGATTATATTCTATCTAAATTTCTAAACCTTATTCATTCACTCGTTCTTACCGACAATCATCCCGGAATAATAGAAGAAGTCAACGAACTTCGCGCTCGAGTAATCAATTTGGAGAATATGGTGAAAAATTTACTAGCTTCAGCAACATCACCGGCACCAACAGTACCATCAGTAATAGCACCAGTATCATCAACAATTCATGCCTCAACATCTCATTCTGTACCTCGAGTATAATCATCGTTCTACATATCGTTCTACATCAATCATCTTCGTTCTACATGGTGATTATGTAATATCTAATGTTATAGAGATTATGTATTCTAGTTTTGATGGTAAACCAAATGAGTTTAATACTATATTAACTCATTAAATTCATGATTACATCTGAAGAAAATATATATGTATATATGTTTTCATAAAGATTGTAATTAAAAAGTCTTTTGTACAAACTGTTAATGGTGAAAATATTTTAACGGGTAGGTAATACCCGAGGAATATTTAGATTTCACATTAATAAGTTACACTGTACATTCTTCCAATCTGATTCAACAGTCATTTACTATCCTACTTACATCAACCACATATATACATATCCGTTCACCAAAAGATCAACTATTATCAATCAAAATCCATTTCATATTCGGATTTTAACCGATCAAAATCCAAGTCAAGATTTGACAAGTGACATAATGAAGAAAATAATGGACAAAATAAAATTTATTAGTAATCAATTAATTAATTACGTAAAATCTTCATCATCTTCTAATCTTAAATATTTAAAAATTTTAAGATTATATATCGGACTGTTAGATTACTAACATTGGACAATTACAACGTATTAAAATGTTGATTTGGGGAGATTCAAATGTTCTAAAAAGAAAATACTGTCTAGAGTTAGTTGTTCTGTTCTCGTGTAGTTCCGATAATGGAATCCGATTGGTCTTTTCCGCTAGCAGACACTTAAGAACTAGTTTTCTCCCCCCATTCTGAAATTTTGTTTTGTAGGTTTTGTATGAAATTAATATGCATTTTTAAATTTAAGTTTTGTGTGATTTTCAAAAAAAATTTACTTTATTTCATTAAGTTTAAAAAAATGATTTCTAAAATTCATCGTAAGTTGAAGACTAGGTCATGTAATCGAAATTGCTTTACCCGAGGGCGGGGCGAAAAATTTTGTTATCATTATTTTTAATTTTATTGATCTAAAGTATACCAAAAAAAATTAAAAAACCCAAAAATCTTTGCTTTTAAAACAATCGCTTTAAAAATGACAAATTTTAAATTTTGTCAAGGGACGGACTAGGTAAACATACCGAAACTACCTAAAGTAAAAGGAAACAAAATTTTAAATTTTTTTTTATTCATTTAAATTGTTTTAATAAATAAAGGTTATATATATATATATATATATATATATATATATATATATATATATATATATATATATATATATATATATATATATATATATATATATATATATATATATATATATATATATATATATATATATGTAAAGGTATGTATATATATGTTTGTAGTTTATCTCATGTACAAAACAGGGTAAAACAGTGCATTTTCAAAGACTGACATTAAGTTCAGCAAAAGTAACTAATTTTGACGATAAGACGCAAAACATATGTGAAATTACAACAAAAGAAATGAACGATGAAGCGCGCCATCTATCATTCGACGAGCTTAGAAATTTCAAACTGGGTATTTTTAATCACTTTTCTACACTAATCACCCTCATGATTTTATAATTATAGTCTGATTTCATGCAAATGAGGGCATTGCATGATCTCAAGTGTGGGGAAGGGTTATAAATTCTCTCGGGTTTACACTTAGTTTAATTGCCAAATTTTGTGAAAATTTGAAAAAATTTCAACTAAATGAATTCAAAATCATGTTTATACATATTTATGGACGATAAAACTAGGTGATAATACCAAAATTATTGTTACCTCGGAGAGAACATAAATTGAGAAACAATCCAAAACGTTTGAATTCATTTAAAATGGAATAGAAGAGAATAAAAAGGAAAAGAAAAGAATAAATAAAAGCTAAGTGTGGGAAGAATTTACCAAATTCTTTAAAACATATATCACATATTTTTGTACAAGATTATTGCAGGTACTTTTGCTTTGGACTAAACAAATCAGTTTTACCCGATTTTCTGTAATACATTTGAAAGAAAGATGGATCTACACGATGAATCAATTCCATCATTAAAAGGAAGTAAAGTCTTTCGATAAAGACACGCGCTTCTTGATTTAGGTCAGGAAGTTGTCGTCCAAACCAGCTGTAGGTTGACAAAAAATCTAGAAAAGTCATCTCTAAAATCAGCAGGAAATCCACGGAACTCAACATCAAACAGGGTCGCCAAGTGGTCAGACTTATCCTAACCATGAGAGGATCTGTCTCGTAAAATGGAGAGGGCGCCGTGTAAATTAGCTTGATAAGACTAATGAATCAGATCTCCAGAAAGGATAATCTCCTTAAAGATTAAAAATCAGCTTTTAAGCCTGATATTACTAAATCTTTGAGATTGACCTTAAAGATTGAGAATTATAAACTCATGAAATTCATTGATATCTAAACTCGAGCTTGAACGAGAAAATATTTTGATCAAAATTAAAACCGATTTGTTTTCTGAAAACCTATTTTCAATGCGTTCATTACCATTGAACGTAAAATCCTAGGAATTCACCTGGAATTCATTAGGTTACCTGAACCAATTCGGGTGTTAACCGTAAAAACGGTGGTTGCATAGCATGGTCGAAGACAGGACCTTGTGCCAGACCGAAAAATTATAGGGTCATCTTTACTATTGCTCCTATAAAGGATAGTAATTACATCTGACAAGTTTTTGACCATAATTAAATGCATGTCATTAGACATTGCCTTAACAGTTGCTTGTTCAACGCTTTCCTTTACAACCGGACGGTAGTTTACCGAAAGGTAATATACGGAGCAAGTATACTGGACGTGTGCTTTCCTAATACAAGGTTAGCAAGTGGGTGACACAAAATCTCAAGTTTTGAGCTAAAATTTTAAAATCCGAAACTCACAAAACCCACAAAAATATTTTGCAAACACCGGTGAAGGGTTATTCCGGAAAACTTATCTAGGGTAAAAGCTAGAATGAATTTTCAAAAGATCAAATGTTTTTATAAAGATCCAATTTTCTTAAAGGATCTAAATTTTCATAGTCATGTGGGACTGTAAACCACATCGTTACTATCATTGTTTATACCGCTGTATCAAAATCACTAATGTATAAAGTGTGAAGAATAAAGAAGTGATTCGTGTGATTTAATTTCAAGTTCTGTATTGCTTGAGAACAAGCAACGCTCAAGTGTGGGGATATTTGATAGTGCTCCAAATGAACATATATTTAGGCATAATATCCTTCCAATATGTAAAGCTTTTAGTTGCAGTTGTTCTATTTTTATGTAATATTCGTTTAAATAAATAAGTGCGAAGACAAAAGAAGAAAACGACGATTTAAAGACGCAAATGACCAAAAAGCTCAAATGAACAAGATATAATTCAAGTGGTTCCATTTATTGATAAGAAACGCCTAAAAATGACAAGAGTACGAGCCGCGGAAAGCAAAGTACAAGATATCTCCGCGTACGAAAGGACGTTCGAAAATCTGGAACCGGGACCTGAGCCAACTATCAACGCGTGACGCAACGGACCTAAAATTACAAGTCAACTATGCACAAAAATATAATATAATATATATATATAATTAATATAAATTATATATATTATATATATTTAAATAAAACGTCGACAAACTAGAAAACAAAGTGATTGAGCTGGATCCAGATGGCCATGCGATCGCATGGCCTGGAAGAGCAAATCCCATGCGATCGCATGGCACCCAGATGCTGGCCAACTCTATAAATTGCAACGAATTTCGACGAGTTTTAATACATCTTTTTCTTTTCCTTCTCTGTAAGAAACATATATATATATATTTATAATTTAAAGTTTAATTTAAGTTTAATAATAATTGGATTATTGTAAGAAATGTTTTAAGGTTTTGTAAGTCTGAACTCTGTCCGTGTAACGCTACGCGATTAATCACCACTATAAGCTATGTTCTTTTTTTTTAAATTAATGTCTCGTAACTAAGTTATTATTATGCTTATTTAAGCCGAAGTAATCATGATGTTGGACTAAAATATTAAGACGGGGTTATTAGATTTTATACCATAATTAAAGTTTGGACAAAAGACCGACACTTGTGGACATTGGACTATTGACTATTAATAGATAGGGGGTATTGTCTAATCGAATGACAACTCATTAGAATCTGTCGAACCTATCTTTAAATTAGTTAATCTAATAATTATTAAAATGATTATGTATGTTCTATTTAGTGACGTTTATACGACATCTTTTACGATCATTTAATTAATTATTCGAGTTGGGTAATTGATTATTCATTCTGATCAAGTGGGTAAATTAATATTCATATCTCATTAAAACAGGGGTGGATTACATACAAGGATAATTGGTGTAATTGTTAACAAAGTATTAAAACCTTGTTACAGTTCGAATCCCTAATTAGTTGGAATATTTGACTTCGGGAATAAGGTTAATTTGACGAGCATTTTATAATTATGACCGATGGACTATTATGGACAAAACCAGATAGGTATCAAATAAACCAGGACAAAGGACAATTAACCCGGGTAACAATTAATTAAAATCAAAACGTCAAACATCATGGTTACGAAAGTTTAAATAAGCATAATTATTTTATTTTATATCTCATCGTACTTTTATTTACTGTCATTTATTTATTGTCATTTTAAATATTGTTATTATTTTACGCATTTTAATTTTCGTCATTTATCTTTACGCTTAAAATATAAAATCGACAAACCGGTCATTAAACGGTAAAACCCCACTTTTATATAATATTAAAACTACTTATATATTTATATATATTTTATATAAATATAGTTGTTAAAAATATAGCGTTAAACTCAGCTAGCTCCCTATGGAACGTACCGGACTTACTAAAAACTACACTACTCTGCGATTATGTACACTGTCTATAAGTGTTGTAGCAAGGTTTAGGTATATCCATCTGTAAATTAAATAAAACTTGTGTAATTTAGTCGTATTTCATATTAAAAATAATAGTATTTCGTATACACCTCGCAACACATCAACCAACACAAACACTCTCATCCATATCTAGTGAGAGAGTGAGAGTTTAGAGAGAGAGAGCTTGATTCGGAGAGGAAGGAGTCATATTCTCGCCAAAGCTCGGGTTTTAAAGTAGTTCATCTCATTCTCGGCTATGTGGTGGTGGTATTGGTAAGTTCAAACTCCGAATTTCATTTGTTAGATTTGATATTCATGTTAGGGTTTGAGCTTGATTAGTTGTGAAACCCTTCTGATGATGAAGTGGGTTTATGGTGACTAGTTATTCTTGTCACTTGGCGGGTTTTGGGTTGGTTGACGTTTTGTCCATGATTAGGCTTTGATAACGGGTTTAATCACTAGGTTTAGTGATTATGGAAGTGTTGGAACCCATTTGGGGTTTTTTGGTTGACTAATTTTGAAATGGGTCAAAATTAGGGTTTGTATGTCATTTTGGGCAAGACGAGTGCTTAACACTTGTGTTCGGGTTTAATTGGCGTATTAGGACCATTCTCACTTGTGTTAGTGATTATTGGTTAGTTTGGGCGCGGTTTGTGCTTGGAAGTGCATTTGGGTGGAAATTGCACTAAGTATCAATTAGGTTGGTTTGTAAGTCCACCCTAATTGTGTTGTTTGTATTGTAATAATAGGATAGGTACTTTCCATTGGCTTGTTGTGGAATTTTTCGGTTGCATTCATCAAGACAACAAGGTGAGTGTTAATATCTATGTGCATATGTATGTGTAGGATGGGTGTGGGTCGGGTGAAGTGGTTCTCGGTTATAGAACTCACTTCACATATAGGTGGATTTGATGGGCTTGTGTAATAAGTCCAATTGGCACGGTTGTGCGTTTTGGTTGACCACCTTTGGTGAGGTGCACACTTCGTGTGTACGTTATCACATGGACTTGTGATATGGAGTTATATAATCCCGATGTAGTGGGATTGGTATTGAGATACGGTTGAGTAACCCCGATGATGTGGGTATTGTTGAGGTAATGAATCTCGGGTAGTGCGGATTCATGATGACTCGGGTTGTACGGTCATCTTATTGATGAGGTAGTGAATCTCGGGTTGTACGAATTCACTAAGACACGGGTAGTACGGCCGTCCTCGGTTGTTGAAGTGGTGAAGGAAGTGAATCTCGGGTTGTACGAATTCACTAAGGCTCTGGGTGTTCGGCCAACCTTCATGGGTTTAAGGTTAAGGGGTTAACCTTGTTGTATTTACATTTGTATCTTGTATATGCGTATATATATACTTATTGTATGTTGTAGCTAATCTTACGGATTTGGCTTGGTGGTACATTAGGTATAACTTTGCTTAGTTATGCTCGAATTGCGGTATGTGTTTACTATTTGTGTGTTGGCGTTGCGTATTCATTTTATGCATATATGAAATGACCCGTCCATATTACTATAAACGTAGATCGTTCTCATTGGTCCCAAAGCGAGGTATTTGACCTCTATATGATACGTTTTATAAAATATTGCATTCGTTTCATAAAAAGCACATCATTATTATACATAATGCATGTTTTAAACTAGTGGGCGATTATTTAAGAAATAATCCCCAAAATACATCGGTTTCCAAATACTACACACGTGACATAACAGTTGAATATAATACATGACAAAGGTTTTATGGAATGCAACACTTTATTTAAATAAAAGTATGAGACTCCATGCACAGCTTGCTCAGATAATGCAACAGCGGAAGACTTTCTTAAGGACCTGAGAATAAACATGCGTAAACAGTCAACACAAAGGTTGGTGAGATATATAGGTTTATCATTGCCATAAATATAGGCTACAAGATTTCATAGTTATAAATATGTGTACACTCGCAAGTGTATAAAAGTATTCCATAAGTTGTTGAGCGCTTCGGTAACCATACTTAACCATTAATGTGGCATATTCCCTTTATTATGAAATCTCCCTACACTGTACCAAGTGTAGTAAAAATGAAGTGCTATGCAACCGTTTATGATACTAGAGCGACTAGCCCGGTTGGGGTTGTCAAACCCGATAGATCTATCAATAGGATTCGCGTATACATGTTCTTACAACATGTAAATATTAGTTACCAAGCTATTAGGGAAGATATGCAATGTGGCACAACTCAACGCAGAATATATTTTAAGTACTTGTGTCTATGGCGTAAAACATAAAATGCATGTATTCTTATCCCAAAATATTTGTAGAGTTTAAAAAATGGGACTATATACTCACAGCAGTAAAAGTATATTAATAATAAGTTTTCAACTTATTAAAAATATGACCGTCGTCCTTGGATTCACGAACCTATAACAATAATAACGATTCAGATAATAATACGACATATGAATAAAATAAAGCAAGTTCATAGAATACTTATATAATAATTTTTAACATTTTAAGTTAGTAGTCCATTGTTAGTAGTCTAAAATAGTCCAAAAAGTCCAACAGTCCAATAATCGGTATATATATATATATATATATATATATATATATATATATATATATATATATATATATATATATATATATATATATAATCTTAGAATTACCCCACGACGTATTGTATATGTATTGTCTTTTCATCAACCCATAGATGTATTGTATATGTATTATCTTAGAATTAACTAAGACGTATTGTGTACGTATTGTCTTAGGATTTATCAAAACGTATTGTATACTTATTGTGTTAGGACGTACCAAGAATATTATTATACATATATACAATCACAGAATTAACCAAGATTATAATATTTTGTTATACTACTGATAACATGTCCAAATATATTTAGGATATAGGAAAAGTTAACAAGGATATGGTTAATATAGTTTTTATAATATAAATTTCGTCCATACAGCGTTAATTTTAGCAGATTTTGTTTTGCTCGCCAAATATTCATTACAACTCCGTTTAAAGTGAATCAAATTGCCATGGATTCATTAAGAATTAAATTTTACAAAACCAATTCGAAAAGTTCATCCCAAGTAGTATTTTTTAGAGCTTTACCCTCTTTTTGTGTCGGTGGACAGATTTGGAAAAATCCCGGCATCCACCCAATATATGATTTTTGATAAAAATACTTCCACTTTGTCTAAAATCTTGAAAAAAATACCGGAAGTCTTATTTACATATATTAACATATTTCTAAAGTCTTAGCCTCGAACTCAAAGTCTAAGATAGGTTTTTAATTCCCAACCCAAAACAGCCCGCTTTTTACCGAATGAAGATTAAAGGATATATGTTAAGTTTCAAGGTGTTCTTCATATGTACAAGTTATAAGTTCTTACATTAACTTAATATAACATTATAATACATATAAATAAGTGTTATTAGAGTTAAGTTAGAAAGATTAGTGATAATGCTAAAAACGAACATATATTTCATAGCATTATTCCTCAAGAAAGACAAGCTTTTAGTTGCAATTGTTCTATTTACAAGTGATATTCGTTTAAATAATAAAAGGTGAAGACAAAAGACAGATTCGACGAATTGAAGACGCAAACGACCAAAAAGCTCAAAAGAACAAAAGACAATCAAAGAGGTTCCAATTATTGATAAGAAACGTCTCGAAATTACAAGAGTACAAGATTCAAAACGCAAAGTACAAGATATTAAATTGTACGCAAGGACGTTCGAAAATCCGGAACCGGGACGAGAGTCAACTCTTAACGCTCGACGCAACGGACTAAAAATTACAAGTTAACTATGTATATAAATATAATATAATATATAATTAATTATATTAATTATATATATATTATATATATATTAAAAACCGTCGGCAGAGAAAGACTCCAAGGGTGTGAGCTGTAAATTCATTCTCCGCGACTCGCGGAATTTGAAGAGGATTTCACCGCGAGTCGCGGAGCCCCAAAAATCAACTTTTCCTATAAAAGCAACCGAATTCTGATCGCAATTCATAATCTTTTTCTCTCTTCTCTCATATAAACGATATATATATATATATATATATATATATATATATATATAATTTATATTTTAATTTTAATTTTAATTTTAATTCTAATAATAAGGGTATGTTAGCGAATGTTGTAAGGGTGTAAGTCGAAATTCTGTCCGTGTAACGCTACGCTATTTTTAATCATTGTAAGTTATGTTCAACCTTTTTACATTAATGTCTCGTAGCTAAGTTATTATTATGCATATTTAATCCGAAGTAATCATGATGTTGGGCTAATTACTAAAATTGGGTAATTGGGCTTTGTACCATAATTGGGGTTTGGACAAAAGAACGACACTTGTGGAAATTAGACTATGGGCTATTAATGGGCTTTATATTTGTTTAACTAAATGATAGTTTGTTAATGTTAATATAAAGATTTACAATTGGGCGTCCCTATAAATTACCATATACACTCAATCGGACACGATGGGCGGGGTATTTATATGTACGAATAATCATTCATTTAACCGGACACGGGAATGGATTAATAGCCACTAGAATAATTAAAACAGGGGTGAAATTATGTACAAAGGACATTTGGTATAATTGATAACAAAATATTAAAACCTTGGGTTACACTCAGTCGACATCCTGGTGTAATTATTAAACAAAGTATTAAAATCTTGTTACAGTTTAAATCCCCAATTAGTTGGAATGTTTAACTTCGGGTATAAGGATAATTTGACGAGGACACTCGCACTTTATATTTATGACTGATGGACTGTTATGGACAAAAACCAGACGGACATATTAAATAATCCAGGACAAAGGACAATTAACCCATGGGCATAAAACTAAAATCAACACGTCAAACATCATGATTACGGAAGTTTAAATAAGCATAATTCTTTTATTTCATATTTAATTTCCTTTATTTTATATTTAATTGCACTTCTAATTATCGCACTTTTATTTATTGTTGTTTAATCGCACTTTTAATTATCGTACTTTTTAATTATCGCAATTTTATTTTATCGCACTTTTATTATTCGCAATTTCATTATTGTTATTTATTTTACGCTTTAAATTAAGTCTTTTATTTATTAGGTTTTAACTGCGACTAAAGTTTTAAAATCGACAAACCGGTCATTAAACGGTAAAAACCCCCCTTTATAATAATAATATTACTTATATATATGTTTGTATTTTTATATAGCGTTGAGCTTTGTTTAAAGATTTCCCTGTGGAACGAACCGGACTTACTAAAAACTACACTACTGTACGATTAGGTACACTGCCTATAAGTGTTGTAGCAAGGTTTAAGTATATCCATTCTATAAATAAATAAATATCTTGTGTAAAATTGTATCGTATTTAATAGTTTTTCCTAGTAAAATATAAACTATTTCGTATACACCTTGCATGACATCAAGTATTTTTGGCGCCGCTGCCGGGGATCTTTCTAAACGCCGGAAGCGCAACGCTAATATAAAAAAAATAAAAAAATTTTTTTAGCTTACTTCTATTAAAAATTCGTTTTTGTAAAAATACGTTTTAATTATTCAAAAATATAAAAAGAAAAACAAAAATATAAGTATTTTTTTAAGATTTTGTTAAATATTTAAGTTTTATAAGTTTCTTTATTTTTATTTTAATTTATAAAAATATAAGTTTTATTAAATATCTTTTATTTATAGAAAAAACAGAAAACAGAAAATAAAAAAAAATAAATAAAGAAAAAAAACGCGTCGAATATTTAAACCTGTCAGCTGAATTCTGGAACCCCGCGACTCGCGGGGTTTGATGCAATAAATACCGCGACTCGCGGAGACTTTCTGACAGGCGACAAAAAACCCTAAACCAGCATTAATTACGGGTATTAATTAATTATTATTATTATTTAACCCTAATAATTATTATTATTATTATTAATCTTATTTTAACTTTTACTTTTTAATTAATTTGTATTTTTAGTTTAAATAAGTTTAATTAAATTGTAAAATTAGTAGTTTTATTAAATAAATAATATAAAAATAATATTTTTATAAAAATTGTACTTTTTACAACTTTTTATATATTTTTATATTTTGTCCATTTTTAATCGTTGTAGCGTAATATTTGTATTTTTAGCTCATATTTAATTTTAAACTTAGTTTTTGCTATAGTTATTTTTACTCCTAGATTTTTAGGCTTTGCCGTAGAATTCCTTAAGTGCTTTTTCTTTAGACTAAGATTTAGGTGCTTTAGAATTTTGCGACGCCTTTTTAAGTTTTAGTTTCTTTTTAAGTTATTTCCATTTGGGATTTAGTTTTTCCTGTAAGCTTTAATATTTTTAGACCTTTTACTATGTATCAATTATCATTCCAATTAGTAATTTCAATTTGCGATTATAATTTTAAGTTAGTTGTAGTAATAAGGTTAGGTTAGTCAAGTATTTTTAAGTTTTTATAAGTTTCTTTTATTTTTCCGTCACCTTTTATTTTTAAACCATTTTTTTCTTTTTCGACCTTTTGCGACGAATTCTTTTTCTTTCTTATTTCTCGCTATTCTAGTTTTAGGACATAGATTTTTATTCTACTTCTTATCTAAATTTCTTAAAATTACGAAAATTTATTTTAAGTGGTTAAATTGATAGACATCAAAATTTTCTGGTTCGTAGTAATAGTTGGATTTGTACGTGGACCGGGTTATTGGAGCCAAACAGTCCTCAATTATATTGAGACCAAACGAATCCTGCCCCTCTGCTGCATCTTTTGGCTATTCCAAACGTGGGCAAAATCAGAAAAGTCTATTAATTGGATAACTTATTATAATTTTTCTTTCCTTTTTAAAACTAATAGGATATTCAGTGAATGCACCGAGCAAGACGTTCACCACCTTTTGTACGTTCACCACCTGTAACTAGATCAAGACATTTAGCAAATATAACCGCCGCTGATTTTTCTTTAGAATCGTCATCCAGTCGACCAAGTACTTCAGTTCAAATTTCCGATAATTCATTTTTTGAACCCGACCTCACAATTGAGAATCCGGAGAATATTCAGGAACGGTTCGTAGATCCTGAACCACTAAACTTTCCCCCGGAACCACCAATCATTCAAACAGAGATTGTTGAGGAACGAACTATTAAATCAGAATCCTCTAGTGATTCCGATTCAACAAATTCAATTATGGAGAATCTGGAACCTTTAAGTATGGAAGACCGAATGAGAGCTAAACGCACTGGCCAAGGTCACGCAATTACTCATCCAGACATTAATGCGCCAGATTATGAAATCAAAGGACAAATTCTACATATGGTGACTAATCAATGCCAATTTAGTGGTGCGCCGAAGGAAGATCCAAATGAACATTTACGTACCTTTAATAGGATCTGCACACTATTTAAAATCCGAGAAGTGGAGGATGAACAGATATATCTCATGTTATTTCTCTGGACTTTAAAGGGAGAAGCCAAAGATTGGTTGGAATCGTTACCTGAAGGGGCGATCGATACATGGGATGTTTTAGTTGACAAATTTCTTAAACAATTCTTTCCTGCATCTAAAGCCGTAAGACTTCAAGCAGAAATTGTTACGTTCACACAGAAACCAAATGAAACTCTATATGAGGCGTGGACAAGATATGGAAAGTTGTTAAGAGGATGTCCGCAACATGGTTTAGACACCTGTCAAATAGTACAAATATTCTACCAAGGATGCGACATCACTACAAGGAAAGACATAGATATAGCAGCTGGTGGTTCTATTATGAAGAAAACCGAAACTGATGCTTACAAAATTATTGATAACACTGCTTCCCACTCACATGAGTGGCACCAAGAAAAAGATATCATTAGATCATCTAAAACAGCTAGAGCCGATTCTAGCCATGACTTAGATTCCATTTCCGCAAAGATAGATGCTGTGGAACGACGAATGGAAAAGATGACTAAAGATATTCACTCAATACGAATTAGTGGTGAGCAGTGTGGAGGACCACATTTGACAAAAGATTGTCTCAGTATTGAATTAACAATGGAACAAAGAGAGAATATTTCATACATAAACCAAAGGCCTGGAAATAATTATCAGAATAATTATCAACCGCCAAGACCGATTTACAATCAAAACCAGAATTATAACCGAAATATTCCATACAACAACCAACAAGGTCCTAGCAATCAACAAGTATCCAATAATACTTACAATCAGCAAAGACCAAATTTTCAAAACAAACCACCACAACAAACCGATGATAAAAAGCCAAATTTAGAAGATATGATGACGAAGCTAGTTGAAACTCAAACGCAATTTTTCACATCTCAGAAACAAACCAATGAACAAAATGCTCAAGCATTTAGAAATCAACAAGCTTCTATTCAAAATCTGGAACAAGAAGTAAGTAACCTAGCAAGGTTAATAGGTGAAAGAAAACCGGGAAGTCTACCTAGTGATACAAATGCTAACCCCCGAAATGAAACAGCTAAATCCATTACCACAAGAAGTGGTACAACACTTAAACCACCTGAAATACCTGTAACTTCTGATGAAACTATTCCTACTCCACAAGAACCACAACCTGATCAAGATAAGGAAAAAGAACCGGTAGTTGAAAAGGTTAATAAAGATAACACAGTTAAGGATAAACCTTATGTTAAACCATACCAACCACCACTTCCTTATCCGAGTAAAATGAAGAAAGAAAAACTTGAAGCCGAGCAATCCAAATTCTTGGATATGTTTAAACAGATAAATGTAAATCTTCCTTTCATTGATGTGATTTCAGGAATGCCAAGATATGCTAAATTCTTGAAAGATCTAATCTCAAATAGAAAGAAAATGGAAGAACTCTCGGCTGTTACTATGAATGCTAATTGTTCAGCAGTGCTGTTGAATAAGATACCAGAAAAACTATCTGATCCAGGAAGTTTCACAATTCCATGTTTTCTGGGTAGTCTTAGTTCAATAGAAGCATTGGCAGACTTAGGTGCTAGTATAAATCTAATGCCGTATTCACTATACGCTAAACTAGACCTTGGAGAATTGAAACCAACCAGAATAAGCATACAACTAGCCGATAGATCAATAAAATATCCTAGAGGGATAATGGAGAACATGCTAGTTAAAGTTGGTACTTTAGTATTTCCAGTAGATTTTGTTGTTTTGGACATGGAAGAAGATTCTCAAGTTCCTCTCATATTAGGAAGACCATTCTTAAACACGGCTAAAGCAATGATAGACGTGTTCGGTAAGAAACTGACCCTAAGTATAGAGGATGAGAGTGTTACCTTTTCAGTTGATAGAGCAATGCAACAACCACAATCTGCAGATGATACATGTTATTATATTCAAACTATAGATGCACATGCAGAATTATTAGAAGAATTTCCAGAATTACAAGGAACAGGAGAATGTTCTTTAGGAGAAGGTAATGAACCAATTGATGAAGCCGAAATGTTAGCTACACTTATAGCTAATGGATATGAACCAACAACAGAAGAAATTCAAATGCTAAAAGAAGAAGACAGATATCGATATAAATCATCGATAGAAGAACCTCCGAAATTAGAGTTAAAGCCACTTCCAAACCATTTGGAATACGCTTATTTACATGGTGAATCTGAATTACCTGTAATAATATCGTCTTCTCTTACTGAAAATGAGAAATCACAACTCATTTCTGTGTTAAAAGCTCATAAACCAGCCATTGCATGGAAGATTCATGATATTAAAGGAATAAGTCCTTCGTATTGCACACATAAAATCCTTATGGAAGAAGGTCATAAAACGTATGTGCAACGCCAACGAAGACTAAATCCTAATATGCAAGATGTAGTTAAGAAAGAGATTATTAAACTGCTAGATGTAGGTTTGATATATCCAATTTCTGATAGTCCATGGGTAAGCCCAGTTCAATGCGTGCCTAAGAAGGGTGGCATGACTGTCATTACAAATGAGAAAAATGAGCTTATTCCTACTAGGACTGTAACAGGATGGCGTGTATGTATTGTTTATAGAAAATTAAATGACGCCACCAGAAAAGATCACTTTCCCTTACCTTTCATAGATCAAATGTTGGAAAGATTAGCCGGAAATAGTTACTATTGTTTTCTAGATGGATTTTCCGGATATTTTCAAATTCCAATAGCACCCGAGGATCAAGAGAAAACCACATTCACGTGCCCTTATGGTACTTTTGCTTACAAACGCATGCCATTTGGACTTTGCAACGCCCCTGCAACCTTTCAAAGGTGTATGATGGCGATTTTTCACGACATGATAGAAGAATGCATGGAAGTTTTCATGGATGACTTTTCAGTCTTTGGTGATACATTTGAATCATGTCTAGTTAATCTGGAACGAATGCTTCTTAGATGCGAAAAATCAAATCTAGTACTTAATTGGGAGAAATGCCATTTCATGGTTAAAGAAGGCATCGTTCTTGGACATAAAATTTCAAAAGAAGGAATTGAAGTGGATAGAGCTAAAGTAGATGTAATTGCTAAACTTCCACATCCCACAAATGTTAGAGGAGTTAGGAGTTTTCTAGGGCATGCCGGTTTTTACCGACGTTTCATAAAAGATTTTTCTAAAATTGCCACTCCTATGAATAAACTCCTAGAAAAGGATGCGCCATTCATCTTTTCAGATGAGTGTATCAAATCTTTTAATATTCTTAAAGAAAAACTCACTAATGCGCCGATCATGATAACACCAAATTGGAATCTACCATTTGAACTAATGTGCGATGCAAGTGATTTTGCAATGGGAGCCGTTTTAGGACAAAGGATTGAAAAACGATTTCAACCTATATATTATGCTAGTAAGACGTTACAAGGAGCACAAACGAACTATACAACTACTGAAAAAGAACTCCTTGCTATTGTCTTTTCTTTTGACAAATTTCGATCATATCTCGTTCTAGCAAAAACGGTGGTCTATACCGACCATTCTGCTCTTGGATACTTATTTTCAAAACAAGATGCTAAACCAAGATTAATCCGTTGGATCTTACTCTTACAAGAGTTTGATATTGAAATTCGAGATAAAAAAGGAGCAGAAAATCTCGCCGCTGATCATCTTTCTCGTCTTGAAAATCCTGAGTTAGAAGTTCTAAATGAATCGGCCATACAAGACAACTTTCCTGATGAATATCTATTGAAGATAGATTATAAAGAAATCCCATGGTTTGCAGACTATGCAAACTACTTAGTTTGTGGATTCCTTGAAAAAGGATTATCGTACCAAAGACGAAAGAAATTCTTCAGTGATATAAAACACTATTTTTGGGAAGATCCACATCTGTTTAAAAGTTGTCCCGATGGAATAATACGCCGATGTGTATTTGGAGATGAAGCTAGTAAAATATTAAACCATTGTCACACAGGACCAACAGGAGGGCATTATGGGCCTCAACTAACAGCAAGAAAAGTTTATGATGCTGGATTCTATTGGCCTACAATTTACAAAGACGCACACTTTCTTTGCAAATCCTGTGATGCTTGTCAAAGGGCCGGAAAAATAAGTCAACGTGATGAAATGCCACAAAATGTCATCCAAGTATGTGAAGTATTTGACATTTGGGGTATTGACTTTATGGGTCCATTTCCAAAATCTAATAATAATCTATATATACTCGTAGCCATTGATTATGTATCTAAATGGGCGGAAGCACAAGCTCTCCCAACTAACGATGCACGAGTTGTAGTCAACTTTTTAAAACGTCTTTTTGCAAGGTTTGGAACACCGAAAGCTTTAATAAGTGATCGGGGTACTCATTTCTGTAATAATCAACTTGAGAAAGTTCTTAAAAGATATGGAGTAACTCATAAAATCTCCACCGCATATCATCCACAAACAAGTGGACAAGTTGAAAATACCAACCGAGCTTTAAAACGTATTCTAGAGAAAACCGTAGGATCAAATCCGAAGGAATGGTCCATTAAATTGGAGGATGCACTCTGGGCTTTTAGAACAGCCTACAAAACTCCAATTGGAACCACACCTTTTAGACTTGTTTACGGAAAAGCATGTCATCTTCCTGTAGAAATTGAACACAAAGCATTTTGGGCTTTGAAGACATGTAATCTTGATTTACATGAAGTTGGACGTCTACGATTAAGTCAACTAAACGAATTAGAAGAATTAAGACATGAAGCATACAAAAATTCGTTAATCTATAAAGAAAGAATGAAGAAATGGCATGATAAAAGAATCAGAAGTTCAAAAGAATTTAAAGAAGGAGACAGAGTTCTTCTTTTCAATTCACGATTCAAGCTATTTCCTGGAAAATTGAAATCAAGATGGTCTGGACCATTCATAGTCAAAAGAGGTTTCCCATACGGAACGATAGAATTGATAAATTCAAATGGGATTGAATTTAAAGTTAATGGTCACAGAGTTAAACATTACATACATGGTCCGATGGAAGTCGACAACGAAGTTAATCACAATTTCGACACCACAGCTAACTAAGTGTGGGGAGAATCAAGTCTTTAAAGGATAATATGTATTTCTGTTAGAGTTAGATTGTCTGTTTTCGTGTAGTTCTCGAAAATGGAACCCGAATGGTCTTTCCCTAGCAGACCCTAAAGAACTAGTCTTCTCCCCCCATTCTGAATTTTTATTTTTTTAGGTTTTTACAAAATGAAGACTGCCTGTGAACTAAACCATGGTCTAATGCTACACGCTTTGATCACTAAAAGAAATAATGACATACTACCAAGTGAAATAGTATCAGTAATCAGAGAAAGAATGGACGGAGTTAGAAAAGAATCCAGATGCGAAGATAATAAGTTACAATTTGGTAAAGGAAAATCAAAATCCGCAGCAAAAAGAAGAGCACGACACCTAGAAAGATGTCACAAATGCGGAAAATGGTCACATGGAGGTAAATGTTCAAATAATCAAACCTATTCAAATACCGAATTTGTTACTTTATGCAGAGACGGACCGTTCATATGTTTAGAAGAAAAGATACTGAATGCTCGAGGTTACGCCTATGTAGCCATGGAAAACCAATTAAACCGACTATCTTATGAATGGGATAGATCATATAACTAAGAAATCTATTTCACAGGTATGTCTGTACAGTTTTTATTTTTATTTTTATTTTTAACCTTTTGATAATAAACGCTAATTTGTTCGCTAAAAAGTATTAAATTGGTATTGAATAAAATTAGGTTTGGCGACCGAAATTATTGATATCATTCAAAAATTTATTACATCACTGCGAAATTTAACGTTTATTCTTAAGGTATAAATATCTTTAATCAATCAACCCAAAATATTTCAAAAATTCGTCATGAGTTAAATTAGGTCTTGGAACCGAAATTACTTTACCGAAAAGAGGGGCGCATATTTTTGATAATATTTGATTGATTAAAGTGGGATAAAAAGACAAAAAGATTTTTAAATTTATTTTTACCATGTTTTTAAAATTAATATTTAAATCTTAAATTAATATTGAAAACTTTGTAAAAACAATATATTTAAAATTGTAAATATTTGAAAAATTAATATAAGTTTGATATAAATTTATAAATTTTTAAATTAAAGTTGGTGTGAATTTTTAATTTTTAAAATATAAATTTTTAATTTTATGCATTTCAAATTTTAAGTTTGGTGTGAATTTTTAATATTAATTTTGAATTTTATATTTAAGTTGTGTGAATTTAAAAACAAAAATTTACTTTATCTCATTAAGTTAAGAATATGATTTTTAAAATTCGTCGTAAGTTGAAGACTAGGTCTTTGAACCGAAATTGCTTTACCCGAGGGAGGGACGAGAACTTTTATTATCATTATTTTTAATCTTATTGAATTAGAGTATGCCAAAAACATTGAAAAAACCCAAAAATCTTAGCTTTTAAAACAATCGCTACAAAAAGACAAATTTTAAAATTTTGTCGAGGGACGGACTAGGACATCGATCCGAAACGACCTCGTCCTAAATAACAAGGGAAACAAAATTTTAAAATTAAGTACTTAATTGTTTCAAAAGTTAATGATTATAAAAAAAAAAAAAAAAAAAAAAAAAAACAAACTCCGCGAGTCGCGGAGTTTGAAGTGCATTTCGCCGCGACTCGCGGAGGGATGAAAAATCAGAAAAAAATAAAGAGCTGGAACAGATCAGTCCCAACCCCAAAACAATAAAAACCTGCGAAAAACACTCCGCAAAAACACGAAAAAAATCCCCCAAAATCACAATTTTTAACCGTTAATCACCAAATCTTTTGCTAAAATCATGTTGAGAAGAATGCTATCTAAGAATTACTCAAGAAAAACGGTAAATTTCTACACCTAAACACCATTTAATTCGAAATTTGATGTTCTTGAGCAATTTTTTTCCCAATTTGATTTTGATGCTTTTTAGTGTAATTAGGCTTAAATTGTTTATGTATTATGCTTGTATAACCTAGATTGATGCTGTTTAACATGATTAGAAGCCTTAAACTTCAAATTTTGAATAATCTAGGGTTTGTGTTCTTGAGCAATTTGGGGCTTTTTGATATAAACAGGTTATGGCCGATTTTTGTCATGAATTGTTGCTAAATTGAGTAGTGTAACATGTCTAGGTAGTTAAATGATCCAAACTTTGAGCCTAAACATGATTTTGAGAATTAAAGTGGACTTTTTCAAGTCTAAAATTCATGAACTTGATTTTTGAAAGATAATGCCATTTGAGACTTGTTTAATTGCTAGTAATGATTATTTTGACATGTTATTTGAGTTGAATGCTTATGAACTTGGCGAACATTTTCGTATATGCTTATTTGAAAAAGTGTAGATTTGATAAAAATGTGAAAATGAGCTTAAGTTTGATATAAATTGATAATGTCATTGTAATTATTTTGATTGATGATTTTGCTGACACTAATGCATATTTGGATGCAAAAAAATTGTGTTTGATGTGTTTTGCAGAATGAAAGGGGTGAATCTTCATCCCAAGCCCGCAATGCTCCTGCTGAGAATTTGGAACAACAGGAGGTGGATAACTACTACAAGCAGGATATACCTCATCCAGTCATGACCTTTTCCGATATGCACTTGGAAGAGTTGCACCCGAACCTGAGATTTGACAGACTTTGGATAGATTATCCAAAATATCAAAGGAGTTTGCATACTCTTCATTCTAAGGTTGTTGAGGTACCAAGGGTCATAGAATGGGGACCCTTAGAAGCTGTAGAATTGGCCGGGCCAATTAGGGAATTACTTGTACAGAGGTATGGTAATTCTTCTTTTAATGACTGGGTACATTTATTCACCATACGTAGACCTGTATATAAAGTATGGTGTGAAGAATTGTTATGTAGTATAGAGTTGAATGATCGGGTAGCTAGTTTAACCGATCGTTCTTTTATTAGATTTTTGTTAGGCGGTTCGATGCGCCACATGTCTTTACTGGACATGGCTCAGGCTTTACGTATATATACGCCTGAGGAGTTAGCGTCTGCCGATTGTAGAGGATTGATACTAAACGGTAGAAAGATAGATGAAAATTTTGATACACACGGTGTGTGGAGTCAAATGACAAGCCATCACCGTTTCAAAGGGGGAAATTACTCTTATTTGGATATAGATAGAGCCGAATTAAGAGTGATACATAGGTTTTTAGCTAATTCGATTACACAAAGGGGTAAAAACAAGGAAAAGGTAAATGAACAGGATTTGTTTTACCATATGTGTATTCGAGACCCACAAAGCGCTGTAAGTATACCATATTGTGTGGGTTATTATTTATCAGCTATGGTTCGGGGGATGCGACCGCATAGCATAATAGGAGGTGGTATTTTTATTACTTTGATTGGTGAATATCTCGGTGTGGATATAAGTCGGGGGAGATTATTACTAGAAGAGCCGGAACCCCGCGATACTATAGGTTTAAATGTATACCATGGTGCGAAAGTTTTGAAGAGGCGAAATAACGCCGCAGTACGATACCATGGTAGACATCCACAGGTGGAGAGAAACCAACAACAAGGTAATGTAGGAGGGGGGAATGAGATGCAAGAAATGCATAGGTTTATAGCTTCTCAGGAATACGAAAATGCTAGACAGAGAGCATTTGAAGATTGGCAAGTTCATCAGAACCAGATCATAGCTCATTGCCAACATATAGGTAGAAACTATATTCCTACACCGAAACCCATCTTCCCTCCCTGGTCTATAGAGATGCAGCCACCATATCCTACGTATGACCCTGCCGAAGCATTCTATAGCACCTATGGTTATGCCTGGAACCCCTATTGGTACCAATATCATCCTTAGTTTACTTATTATTTTTTTTTATTTTGTAATTTGTAATTATTGATACGTTTAATACTTTTGTTAATATTGTAATCATTTTTATAATTATCTAACTTTTATTCTTAGATTTTAATAATTTTTGAATG
Organism: Rutidosis leptorrhynchoides; assembly: GCF_046630445.1. NCBI lineage: Eukaryota > Viridiplantae > Streptophyta > Magnoliopsida > Asterales > Asteraceae > Rutidosis > Rutidosis leptorrhynchoides. The sequence goes on from NC_092335.1 coordinate 558,030,002, forward strand.
TGGGGTAATATACCAAACTTCAAAAATATGTATATATGTTTGCAGTTTATCTTATGTACACAACAGGGTAAAACAACGCATTTTCAAAGACTGGCATTAAGTTCACTAAAGCAACTAATTTTGACGACAAGATGCAAAATATATGTGAAATAACAACAAGACGGAATGAACAAATGATGTGCACCATTTATCATTCAGCAAACAAACGCCAATATATTTGGAAACTTTGGTAAAATTTAATCATTTTCACACAAATCACCCTCAATAATTTAAATTGTTACTGATTTCTTGCAAATGAGGGCATTGCAAGATCTTAAGTGTGGGAAGGGGTTAAATTCTTTCGGATTTTAAAATTTTTATTTTATACACTTGGTTACCATTAAAAATACTAGTAAAGCAGTAGTTGTATTAGAATCTAGTGCTCTCTGATAATAAAGAACAGCCCTGGTCTTATATACTGACTACCCAATTCTAGTAAAATTTTTCAAAATTTTCAATTAAATGAATTCAAAATCATGTTTATACATATTTATGAACGATAAAACTAGGTTTTAACACCGAAATTATTGTTACCTCGGAAAGGACATAAATTGAGAAACAAACTAAAATGTTAAAATTCATTTAAAATGGAATAGAGGACGATAAAAAGGAAAATAAAAGCCAAGTGTGGGAAAATTTACCAAGTTATCTTAAACATATGTCACATATATCTGTAACAAATAAGTGAAAATACTTTTGCTTTGGACTAAACTAAACTGTTTTACCCGATGAAAGAAAAGAAGAGATGGATCTACACGATGAATCAATTCCATCATTAAAAGGAAGTAAAGTCTTCCGAAAAAGACACGCGCTTCTTGATTTAGGTCATGAAGTTGTCGTCCAGACCAGCTGTAGGTTGACGAAAAATCTAGAAAAGTCATCACTAAAATCAGCAGGAAATCCACGGACCTCAGCATTAAACAGGGTCGCCATGTGGTCAGATTTATCCTAACCATGAGAAGGATTTATCTTGTACAATGGGGGGGCACCATGCAAATTAGCTGGATAAGACTAATGAATCAGATCCCCAGAAAGGATAATCTCCTTAAAGATTAAAAATCAGCTTTTAAGACTGATATTACTCAATCCTAGAGATTGACCTTAAAGATTGAAAATTACAAACTCATGGAATTCAATGATATCTAAACTCGAGCTTGAACGAGAAAGTATTTTGATCAAAATTACAAACCGATTTGTTTTCTGAAAACCCTATTTTCAATGCGTTCATTACCATTGAACGTAAAATCCTAGGAATTCACCTGGAATTCATTAGGTCACCTGAACTAAATCGGGTGTCAACCGTAAGAACGGTGGTTGCATAGTGGTCAAAGACAGGACCTTGTGCCAGACCGAAAAATTATAAGGGTGAGCTTTACTATTGCTCCTACAAAGGATAGTAATTACGTCCGACACGTTATAGACCATAATCAAAAGCATGTCACGGGACATTGCCTTAACAGTTGCTTGTTCAACGCTTTCCTTTACAACCGGACGGTAGTTTGCCGAAAGGTAATATACGGGACAAGTAAACTGGACGTGTTGCTTTCCAAATACAAGGTTAGCAAGTGGGTGACACAAAACCGCAAGTTTTGAGCTAAAATTTTCAAATCTGAAACCCACCAAACCCACAAAAATATTTTGCAAACACCGGTAAAGGGTTATTCCGGAAAACTTATCTAGGGTAAAAACTAGATTTAATTTTCAAAAGATCAAATGTTTTCATAAAGATCCAATTTCCTTAATGGATCTAAATTTTTATAGTCATGTGGGACTGTAAACCATATCGTTACTACCATTGTTTATACCACCTTATAGAAATCACTGATGTACAAAGTGTGAAGAATAAAGAAGTGATTCTAGTATTTCAAGACGATATTGCTTGAGGACAAGCAACGCTCAAGTGTGGGAATATTTGATAATGCTAAAAACGAACATATATTTCATAGCATTATTCCTCAAGAAAGACAAGCTTTTAGTTGCAATTGTTCTATTTACAAGTGATATTCGTTTAAATAATAAAAGGTGAAGACAAAAGACAGATTCGACGAATTGAAGACGCAAACGACCAAAAAGCTCAAAAGAACAAAAGACAATCAAAGAGGTTCCAATTATTGATAAGAAACGTCTCGAAATTACAAGAGTACAAGATTCAAAACGCAAAGTACAAGATATTAAATTGTACGCAAGGACGTTCGAAAATCCGGAACCGGGACCAGAGTCAACTCTTAACGCTCGACGCAACGGACTAAAAATTACAAGTTAACTATGTATATAAATATAATATAATATATAATTAATTATATTAATTATATATATATTATATATATATTAAAAACCGTCGGCAGAGAAAGACTCCAAGGGTGTGAGCTGTAAATTCATTCTCCGCGACTCGCGGAATTTGAAGAGGATTTCACCGCGAGTCGCGGAGCCCCAAAAATCAACTTTTCCTATAAAAGCAACCGAATTCTGATCGCAATTCATAATCTTTTTCTCTCTTCTCTCATATAAACGATATATATATATATATATAATTTATATTTTAATTTTAATTTTAATTTTAATTCTAATAATAAGGGTATGTTAGCGAATGTTGAAAGGGTGTAAGTCGAAATTCTGTCCGTGTAACGCTACGCTATTTTTAATCATTGTAAGTTATGTTCAACCTTTTTACATTAATGTCTCGTAGCTAAGTTATTATTATGCTTATTTAATCCGAAGTAATCATGATGTTGGGCTAATTACTAAAATTGGGTAATTGGGCTTTGTACCATAATTGGGGTTTGGACAAAAGAACGACACTTGTGGAAATTAGACTACGGGCTATTAATGGGCTTTATATTTGTTTAACTAAATGATAGTTTGTTAATGTTAATATAAAGATTTACAATTGGGCGTCCCTATAAATTACCATATACACTCAATCGGACACGATGGGCGGGGTATTTATATGTACGAATAATCATTCATTTAACCGGACACGGGAATGGATTAATAGCCACTAGAATAATTAAAACAGGGGTGAAATTATGTACAAAGGACATTTGGTATAATTGATAACAAAATATTAAAACCTTGGGTTACACTCAGTCGACATCCTGGTGTAATTATTAAACAAAGTATTAAAATCTTGTTACAGTTTAAATCCCCAATTAGTTGGAATATTTAACTTCAGGTATAAGGATAATTTGACGAGGACACTCGCACTTTATATTTATGACTGATGGACTGTTATGGACAAAAACCAGACGGACATATTAAATAATCCAGGACAAAGGACAATTAACCCATGGGCATAAAACTAAAATCAACATGTCAAACATCATGATTACGGAAGTTTAAATAAGCATAATTCTTTTATTTCATATTTAATTTCCTTTATTTTATATTTAATTGCACTTCTAATTATCGCACTTTTATTTATTGTTGTTTAATCGCACTTTTAATTATCGTACTTTTTAATTATCGCAATTTTATTTTATCGCACTTTTATTATTCGCAATTTCATTATTGTTATTTATTTTACGCTTTAAATTAAGTCTTTTATTTATTAGGTTTTAACTGCGACTAAAGTTTTAAAATCGACAAACCGGTCATTAAACGGTAAAAACCCCCCTTTATAATAATAATATTACTTATATATATGTTTGTATTTTTATATAGCGTTGAGCTTTGTTTAAAGATTTCCCTGTTGAACGAACCGGACTTACTAAAAACTACACTACTGTACGATTAGGTACACTGCCTATAAGTGTTGTAGCAAGGTTTAAGTATATCCATTCTATAAATAAATAAATATCTTGTGTAAAATTGTATCGTATTTAATAGTTTTTCCTAGTAAAATATAAACTATTTCGTATACACCTCGCATGACATCAATTAGATTAGTTTTTCAAACAAGCTTGGTGTTCACCAAAACAAGTTCTAGTTTTTACAAGTTTTATAAGTATAATAAGATAGCAACTATACAAGGAATTGAACAAGGATTTTGAGAAGTATTTTACCTTGATTATGAAGAGGAAAGTTGCTGAGATTAAAGTATGATATGAGAGCATTCAAGTGTGTGTTTTTAGTTTAAGAAAATGTGGAGTAAAAATGAGTTATAATGGTCATTATTTATAAGCTTATAATTTTGGCTTTTATTAAAAATATCTAAGATAAGTTAAATTGTATTAAGTCAAGCATGACATATTAAATTTATTAGATCATGGATGACATATTACACAAATAATTGCAGATTTTTATTGATATATACCAATAGTAAATACTTCTAGAAGTTGTGTATAATACAGGTAAAAATACCGTATGAAAGCGAGTAGAATTCTTTGAGGAAATTGAACGGAAATACGAGTATAGGTATCCTTTATATGTATTGGTATATTATAAAGTGTATTCAATACTTGTAAGGATGTATTTACACTCGTAATACATTATATGTAAATACATTTTAACATAAGTTAATTACATCGTTTAAATAGTTATATATATATATATATATATATATATATATATATATATATATATATATATATATATATATATATATATATATATTGTTTGAAAACTCTTTAAATTAGTAGTATGAAAATATATATATAATACTATTAATATACTTAATGAGATATTTAATTATCATATTTTCAAGTTAAATATATATAAATCCATATATATACACAATAATTAAACAATTAAATCAAGTTATGACGTTCGTGAATTGTCGGAATAAAAGGGTGACCAAAAGCTTGTGTAAAACTCTTTTTGGAGGTTCGAGATTTATTAAAATTCATTGCTTATCAAGTCGGAATTATATAAAGATTAAGTTTAAATTAGGTCGGAAATTTCCGGGTCGTCACAGTACCTACTCGTTAAAGAAATTTCGTCCCGAAATTTGATCGAGGTAGTCATGGCTAACAATAAGAATGTTATTATGACGAATATAAGTTGATTCATAGGGTTTTATCATGATTGAAAAATATGGATAAAATAATTCGATTAATCGAAACGTATGAGTGAAGCTATCGTAAAAGAGTGAAATGAGAAAATAGGGATTCGTCTTATCTTTTGACGTCATCACGGTTGATCTCCAAATTAATGAAAATCTTTGTAATCTATATAAGATTTGATTCTTCGGCAATTAAGGAAATTATGATCCTCTTCGATTTAATGCAATAATCTGTCTCGATTTCTCTGTCGGATATTTTACTATAAATCAACCTCATACGTTTCCTTATTTCCACATCTCCCATCTTTTATACTTTCTTCCTTTCTTCGTACTTCCAAAACATTCGTCAATATACTCCATCCAGTTTTAATTCTTGATATATTCTTGACTATCACATCTGTCATTCTTCTTTTTCATCTTCCACTGGAGGAATCCGTTAATTTCTACTATGCTCTTAGGTTTATAGTGTTCTTAGTTTTCCCGCGTCTTTATATTGCTATATGCATCGATACACAAGGTTTGTAATTTCCGCGTTGTCTTCGTGCTTATATTTTTCCGTAATTTTGGAGTTTCATGCTTCAGTCTTCTTTTTCCGACTTCAAGTCAAGCGAATAATGGTCTAGAATTCATAGATATGAAATTCGGAATGAACATAGCTAATGCTCTAAGAGAGAAATTGTAATAGCACAATTTGACTTATGAAATTACCAGAATCCAAAGAAAAAGATAGAACTATCAATAGAATATGTTCTTGATATGTTTAGAGATTAGATTGAATGTAAGAGTCATGTAACATGGCACATGATGACATTATGGTCTGTGAATCATTAGTTCCATTTAGAAACTCAGCATGACTTACTGTAATATAATCACGTTGATCAAGTATCATTATATTATACTAACTCATCCTTCAGTTCCCAACATTACTTCAAAACATTCATATTTTAAACTCGAAGGTTCCAGAATTTAGAAACTAAAATAGTTTCTTTTATGATGTAACATAGATAGCGCGAAAAGATGAATTATTTCAGATAAGAATAGTTATGAAAATATCTTCAAAAATATGGAGGATATTTATAATGAAAGATATGATGATATCTTAGAATATCTAATATCAGAGGATGATGAAGAATATTATCCACAAGGGTTTAGAGTAAGGAGCAAGGTATTCGCTAAAGGCTTCAGCAGATACTGAATCATTTGGATTCTTTAAAGGCAGATTTAGTCCTTGTGATTTGTCCACAGCCTCCTTCAGGGTTTGCTCAATCTGTTTTCCAGTTCTAAACCTTCTCTTTTTCTGTGATTTGCTAACAATATTCTTTATCATCAACTTTTGACTGTTACGGTTGTCTACAGTTTCTGCTATTTCATTCAGCTTTTTCAAAACTCCATAGTACTAATTCGTAGGCTGAAGTGCTATTCCGGATTTCAGAATTATAATTCCAGGGGATAACGTTATATGTATATGCAGAAATGATGTGAGATTCAAGAATAATTATTGATGCGTCCTTGGGTTTGGTATGACAATTATTGTTACAAGATGTAGATGGGTACATGATAAGGTTTTATAGTGATCTTTCAGAGAGATTTAAGTCAAAGAGCAATAAAGTTACTGGTAAGCTTACTACTAATGTGGTGGAATATAAAAGGTTCCCCGGTAACGATGGCGAGAAGACAACGTATATATCAAGGTTATAATAAGGCTACTCCAGATGAAAAGTCAAAGTTGTCTTTTTGGAGCTGTGACAAAATTCGCTATTTTGAAAAGGGATTGTAAAGCTATTTTGGGTAATAATAATGCTAAAGGATCTGACATGGATACGTGTTGAACCTTTGCTTAGATTCAAGTGTCCTCCGAATGCATATCTATATGCATATATTCTTCGTATGTATCGTGTGATTGGTTCGGTTGTTCCTTAGTTGAGGTGTTTTCAAGAATTTTGAAGGGTTTGGACGCAGGTTGTCATCATCAATATCCGTATAATGAATTTGTCTTGAATCTTGAATGATACGAATATCTTTATGAGTTCTGTGAATGAAAGTGATGTTCTAGTATAGTTTTTAATTTAAAGTATGATTTTGTAGGATGTAGGAATTTAAGATTGATGGCACTTCTTAAATCTTGACTTGGATTTTGATTTGTCAAAATTAGAATATGTAATTGAATTGGTATGGAAAATGGTTGTCTTGAATTTTGTGAAATGATGTATATTGCTATGAAAGGAGAGAGTATAATTAACGATTGTCGAAACATCATTGAAAATGTACAGTGTAACATATTAATGTGAACTTAAGTATTTCTCGGGTATTACCTACCCGTTAAAATAAAATTTCACAAGTAATATTTCGTACAAAAGAATTTTTATTACAGTCTTTATGAAAATATATGTATGTATATTTTCTTCAGATGTAATATGGATTTAATGAGTTAATATTATATTAATCTCATTTGGTTTACGGTTGGAACTAGAAATGAATAATCCCTAAAACTTTAGAGATTACATAATCGCCGCGGAATATTTCTTCAACGTAAATGAAATAATGAATTAATATTCATCACTCATTATTGTTGGTATCCCTCAGTGCCTGCGGTGCGTATGATGTTGATGCTCGTAATGCGGCTTGTGATATTGTTGGTACTGCTGGTACTGGTGCTGGTAGTGGTTTGATGTTAGTATAGATGATAAGAATTTGTTTTGTTTTATATTGTGAAAGAAGTTGTTTAAAGTTTCTTGAATAAAAAGAGAGGTCAAGAGCTTTATAAAGGGAATGAAATGATGTAGGATGCACTTGCTAATGAAGTTTTGCTTTTCATGACAGTAAATAATTCACCATGCAAGATACGGAGTAAAGGTCGGATAGCCTCAATAATATTAGTAATATTATACTCGTTGCAGCATATCCTGGAAAGGAGAGAGAAAATGGTGTTACAAACGGGTTCGCAGGTAAGTGCTTCATGTTCTCTATCGAGAGGCGAATTAGATTCATGAAAGAGATCGCCTTTTTCATGTCTAAATTGATTGATTCGTCCACGAACCCACCCCCAATTCATCCAAAAAAAAAAGTGATGACTAATTAGTTGGTTCATTCCGATTAAACTGCTCTCGGAGCTCAAATGAAATTCTATATCGGAATAGCTTTTAGAATCTGATAACCTCGAGCTTTGTGAAGGATCAGCCTTACATGATCAGAGAAATGATTGTTGATATGAAAAAAAATTTAGGACTTAGATTGATATTCTTAATACATAATTTACATATGCATATTTAATACCAAAATCCCATAAGTTAAGAAGAAATTTACGAAAGATGTCAGGCAGAGTCTACCGTGATAGATATGATAAGATATGAATATTTCTATACACTATCTATGCAATAATTGCAGTAAAACGTGTCTAGATTAAAAATTGATAGGCATGTAATTTCTGACAAAAATGATAAGCAAAATTTATAATATGCAGATACGGTCGAAGTCCAGACTCACTAATGCATCCTAACAACTACTGGTTAGACACACTAATGCAAATTCTGGTTCGCTAAGACCAACGCTCTGATACCAACTGAAACGACCCTTCCATATTACTATAAACGCAGTACGTTCTCATTGGTCACATAGCGAGGTATTTGACCTCTATATGATACATTTTAGAAAATATTGCATTCGTTTCATAAAAAGCACATCATTATTATACATAATGCATGTTTTAAACAAGTGGGCGATTATTTAAGAAATAATCCCCAAAATACATCGGTTTCCAAATACTACACACGTGACGTAACAGTCGAATATAATACATGACAAAGGTTTTATGGAATGCAACACTTTATTTAAATAAAAGTTTGAGACTTCATGCACAGCTTGCTCAGATAATGCAACAGCGGAAGACTTTCTTAAGGACCTGAGAATAAACATGCGTAAACAGTCAACACAAAGGTTGGTGAGATATATAGGTTTATCATCGATATAAATATAGACCACAAGATTTCATAGTTATAAATATGTGTACACTCGCAAGTGTATAAAAGTGTTCTATAAGTTGTTGAGCACTTCGGTAACCATAGTTAACCATTAATGTGGCATATTCCCTTTATTATGAAATCTCCCTACACTGTACCAAGTGTAGTAAAAACGAAGTACTATACAACCATTTACGATACTAGAGCGACTAGCCCAGTTGGGGTTGTCAAACCTGATAGATCTATCAATAGGATTCGCGTATACATGTTCTTACAACATGTAAATATTAGTTATCAAGCTATTATGGAAGATATGCAATGTGGTACAACTCAACGTAGAATATATTTTAAGTACTTGTGTCTATGGAATAAAACATAAAATGTATGTATTCTCATCCCAAAATATTTTTAGAGTTTAAAAAATGGGATTATATACTCACAGTAATAAAAGTATATTAATAATAAGTTTTCAACTTATTAAAAATATGACTGTATTCACGAACCTATAACAATAATAACGATTCAGATAATAATACGACATATGAATAAAATAAAGCAAGTTCATAGAATACTTATATAATAATTTTTAACATTTTATATTAGTAGTCCATTGTTAGTAGTCCTTTGTTAGTAGTCCAAAATAGTCCGAAAAGTCCAACAGTCCAATAATCGGTATATATATATATATATATATATATATATATATATATATATATATATATATATATATATATATATATATATAATCTTAGAATTACCCCACGACGTATTGTATACATATTGTCTTTGCATCAACCCAGAGACGTATTGTATACGTATTTTCTTAGAATTAACTAAGATGTATTGTGTACGTATTGTCTTAGGATTTATCAAAACGTATTGTATACTTATTGTGTTAGGACGTACCAAGAATACTATTATACATATATACAATCACAGAATTAACCAAGATTATAATATTTTGTTATACTACTGATAACATGTCCAAATATATTTAGGATATAGGAAAAGTTAACAAGGATATGGTTAATATAGTTTTTATAATATAAATTTCGTCCATACAACGTTAATTTTAGCAGATTTTGTTTTGCTCTCCAAATATTCATTACAACTCCGTTTAAAGTGAATCAAATTGCCATGGATTCATTAAGAAGTAAATTTTACAAAACCTATTCGAAAATTTCATCCCAAGTAGTATTTTTTAGAGCTTTACCCTCTTTTTGTGTCGGTGGACAGATTTGGAAAAATCCCGGCATCCACCCAATATATGATTTTTGATAAAATACTTCCACTTTGTCTAAAATCATGAAAAAAATACTGGAAGTCTTGTTTACATATATTAACATATTTCCAAAGTCTTAGCCTCGAACTCAAAGTCTAAGATAGGTTTTTAATTCCCAACCCAAAACAGCCCGCTTTTTACCGAATGGAGATTAAAGGATATATGTTAAGTTTCAAGGTGTTCTTCATATGTACAAGTTATAAGTTCTTATATTAACTTAATATAACATCATAATACATATAACTAAGTGTTATTAGAGTTAAGTTAGAAAGATTAGATTAGTTTTTCAAACAAGCTTGGTGTTCACCAAAACAAGTTCTAGTTATTACAAGTTTTATAAGTATAATAAGATAGCAACTATACAAGGAATTGAACAAGGATTTTGAGAAGTATTTTACCTTGATTATGAAGAGGAAAATTTCTGAGATTAAAGTATGATATGAGAGCATTCAAGTGTGTGTTTTTAGTTTAAGAAAATGTGGAGTAAAAATGAGTTAAAATGCTCCTTATTTATAAGCTTATAATTTTGGCTTTTAGTGAAAATATCTAAGATAAGTTAAATTGTATTAAGTCATGCATGACATATTAAATTGATTAGGTCATGGATAACATATTACACAAATAATTGCAGATTTCTATTGGTATATACCAATAGTAAATACTTCTAGAAGCTATGTATAATACGGGTAAAAATACCGTATGAATGCGAGTAGAATTCTTTGAGGAAATTGAACAGAAATACGAGTATAGCTATCCTTTATATGTATTGGTATATTATAAAGTGTATTCAATACTTGTAAGGATGTATTTACACTCGTAATACATTACATGTGAATACATTTTAACATAAGTTAATTACGTAGTTTAAATAGTTATATATATATATATATATATATATATATATATATATATATATATATATATATATATATATATATATATATATATATATATATATATATATATATATATTGTTTGAAAACTCTTTAAATTAGTAGTATGAAAATATATATATATATATATATATAATACTTTGTTAATATACTTAATGAGATATTTAATTATCATATTTTCAAGTTAAATATATATAAATCCATATATATACACAATAATTAAACAATTAAATCAAGTTATGACGTTCGTGAATCGTCGGAATAAAAGGGTGACCAAAAGCTTGTGTAAAACTCTTTTCGGAGGTTCAAGATTTATTAAAATTCATTTCTTATCAAGTCGGAATTATATAAAGATTAAGTTTAAATTTGGTCGGAAATTTCCGGGTCGTCACAATATATATGTACGTAGTATATTCTCACTCACTAAGCATTAGCTTACCCTCTCGTTGTTTACATTTTTATAGATTTGCATGGATACGGTGGCTCGGGTAAGCGTGGGAACTAGTAGACTCGCGTAGTTGCTTTAGAAGATCGTGCTTTTGGATTGTTTAGGATTGGATAGCGTATCCCCAATCACCATGCTCGGTCTATGTTTTGTATTAAAACTAAAATGGGTAGAAATGGTCGCTTGTCGTAATATGGGTCGATGTGGGCCCGGTAATGTAAAACTCGGTTTTTATTATGGAAAACCTTTAGTTTAATTATTATTAACATGTTGTGAAAACCGTTTAGTTTAAAAGTGTCGGGAAGCGAGTTTTTCGCCCGCGTGTATTTGTAAAACTAATCAGTAACTTGCAGTTCATTTGGACGCCGTCTAAGGAGCTTGGACGCCGTCCTGTCCTCTAATACTGGACGCCGTCCAGATAACTGGATGTCGTCCAGATAACTGGACGTCGTCCAGATGTACTGTCCCATAATTTTTTTAAGGCGTGTTTTTGGTCGGATAATGGGTTGGATCGTTACATGATGAAACAGAGACGTGGGTGACCGACACTGCAAATAACATGACCTACAAGCCCGTTATTCCGTTTGAATGCACGATTTCTGATGTAGACAAACCAACTAAAAATGAACAAACTGAGAAGGTAGAACTTGCGGGCATAGCCTAACGGTTCTTCCCATGTACTTTGTGTCATGGGATAGGGAGAGGTCATGGGTTCGATTCTTAGGGATGACATGATTTTCTTTAAACCAATTGAACACCAATAATGGTGGTATATAATGACCCTATAGGGAGGTTTTACCGGATTCGTTCATGGACCCCTACCCGAAACCACTGCCCGAATGGATGTGTTCCCGGGTACCGTCGATCGGGTTCAGGTTTCCACCCGAATGTGTGTTACGTGCAAATGATGAGGGTCGCTGAAAGAAATGATCTCCTGATGCTAAAAATTCGCCGTTAAAAAAAAAAAACTGAGAAGGTAAGGCGAGTTTTAAATACTATATCAAGGTTGCAAAAATCGCTTTATTGGGGGAGTACTTGGTTGGGACTTTTTAGGGAGTACTCCGCAGCTTGGGGAGTACTCCGATGTTGACCAAGTTTGACTTTGACCGATTTTGATCAAATTTTGGCCATTTTAGACATTGACTGAGTTTTGACTGATTTTCTGAGTAATCCGGAGTTTTTTGTCGAGTTTGACCGAGTTTTGACCGAGTTTGACCACGTACTCACCGAGTACTCCCGAGTTGCAAAAACCGAGTACTCCCGAGTCATTCCTAGTTCTGCAAATATATTTTTACAATGTCAAGTTCCGTTAATTGCTTCTCGCGATTTTCAATATTTCAGATTTGTCTGGATTTAGGGGTGCTTTTAGATTCACGATTTGCAAATGATTTTGGGAGTGCCAACAATGGGCTCGATTTCCAAGATGGAAGCTGCGAACAGGATGTGTCGCTCTCTGAATTGTTGTCACTCATACAGAACGGCAATGAGTGCTCTTTTAAAGATAATAAGCAGGTCATGAATTCGGAACAATTAACGAGTCAGACTAATGTTAATGATGTTTGGGAGCTTTACAACAGTTCGCCCTGAATTCAAGTTTCGTACTTGTCAATCTGAAGCTGACCCAAGTACTGTAAATGTTATGAGACAAGGGACTGCATCTAGAAGACTTCGTCTGCTAATTGATTCTTCATCTGGCTCAGCCGTGTCCGAGGTAAGTACCAATAAATACTAAACGTTTGCATTTAGTCAAACATATTTTTTTTGTTATTCAGATGGTCTGGAGATTAAAAAAAAACATAATGTTTTATATATCTGTGCAGGTCGATGAAGGAGATGATCAACGTGGTATATTGAAGATGATACATGATGCTGTTAGTTGTCTTATGCAAAAGCAACCATTGAACTTGGTTAGGGTGCTGATTCAGATAATGAGTCTATTCCTTGTTATATTTGTTTTTATCTCTTTAGGATTTAGAGAATGTTCTGTTTTTCGCCTTTGATTGTGTCAGAGGTTGTAGAAATCTGTCTATATGCCGAGTTAGGTTCTTTATCGATCTAGTGTGTTACTCGTTTTCTTACAAGTATCCACTACAAATTGCTCTTTAATAGTATGACAATCCTAACCGGACTCATATTATTAACAAAAGTAATGAAATTGCAATCATTTAAACCAATCATCCCCTGCACAAGATTGATCTTGTGATCATATAACCAAAAAAATCATGATCTGCATTTGCAGCTTGCATATTGTAGATAGCATTCAAATGGCCATCTATCTCTTCAAGGTTTGCATGATGTACTCACCATAAAGGTCCCTGCAAAACAATATATACACTCTTGTGTTCAAATCTTTTCGCTACATAAGTAGTCAAAAACAAATATTAATATGCAATTTCATGCTTGATCAACATACATTGAGTGTTGAATGCGTTCATGAGCTTTTGACGAAGGGAGAAAGTCATCGACTGCTACTTCTTTGTTCTCGTTCTTTTTATCTATTTCATATGTCAACAGAAACTGTTTATATTCTATGTTTTCATTAGTTAACAATCCATAAATGTACAATGAAACAATAGTGAAATAAGCATACAGTCTTCAAAGAAACGGCGGATTTCAGCTAGACGATGTGGAGGTAACTGGTGTATATCATTGAGGTCGCGATATTCTGGATCATCCGCACTAACTGCAATAATTTTGTCATCTCTTTCTCCCTAAACGAATCAAACATATACATAGTTCGAGATTATTAAAATTAAAAAAAAATGTAAAATAAAATTTGTATCGATATAACTTATAGGAAGTGTTACCTGATCAATCATAGGCATTAGTCCAACGGCCCTTGCGCGCAGAAAACATCCTGGAACCACTGTTTCCTATTCAATGAGCCAAATTTAATTAGTTAGATAGTCATCATTTTGTGCAGAAAGGACATTTGTTCATTAGGTCTAGTTTATGTTTTCTGTTGTATCGGTTTGTACTATATTGATCTTCGGATCCTTATAATATGTAACATAATGTATTTTTGCCAAATATTGGACATTTGTAGACATTTGCATACCTGCATAATGACTAGTACGTCCATTGGGTCGTTATCTTCACATAACGTTCGAGGAATGAAGCCATAGTTGTGAGGGTAGACCACTGACGAATATAATACACGGTCAACCTGATTGATCACCAAATACGCGCTCATTTATTCACGTTCGTCAAGGCTGATTTTTATTTTTTAATAATAAGGTTATAGTTATTTGGTTAATTAAGTACCTTGATGAGACCAGTTTTCTTATCAAGTTCATATTTCACTTTGCTTCCCTTGGGTATTTCAATAACCTGTGATGCAACATTCACTTTTTACTCTGTCCGAGTGTTAAATTTTTATGGAAATGTTTTGAGTGATATGATAAAATATAATTGATAGTTGAGTGAAATATAAATATATTAAATATATGTGTTAAATTTTGATCGGGTATAAAAAAAGAAACGCTCCAAAATCATCCATCACCCACTTGACTAATTAACGCCCATTTTCCATCACGAGTAACATCCCATTAGTGGCGTCAGGGCGTCAGATTTTGTATCACCTCACCTCCACATCACCTTTGGGGGTCAGATTGGGGGGCCATGCCCCGTTAAGAATGGTCTTATTTAATAACTAAACGGATAATAAATTAGCCCTTTAACGTACCACGTTGAAAACTTCAGGTGCGCCAGGTCCTGCATAGCATAAAACAGAATGATCCATTCATAGTAATTAAGTACTCCGTAAACAAATTGATCCATCCATTGAACTTGTGGGTATAGCCCAACGGTTCAACCCCATGTACTTTGTGTCATGAGATATGAAGAGGTCATGGGTTCGATCCTTAGGGATGACATGATTTTCTTTAAACCAATTGAACACCAATAATGGTGGTATATATTGACCCTATATGGAGGTTTTACCGGATTCGTTCACGGACTACTACCCGGTGCACTGCCCGAATGGATGTGTTCCCGGGTACCGTCGATCGGGTTCGGGTTTCCACCCGAACGTGTGTGTTACGTGCAAATGATGAGGGTCGTTGAAAGAAATGATCTACTGATGCCAAAAAAGTCGCCGTTAAAAAAAAAAAAATTTGATCCATCCATTAATCCATATATACAAAAGTAGACGTACCGATATCAAGATCATGCCAGGGATGTGCCGCAGCAGATCGCTTCGATAATGACGATAGGATCCTTTCATTCAATCGTGGTGCAGCAGGCTTTGGATCACTCATGATTAACTAAATCGATACGTCAAGTTTCTATCTAATGTTAAAGATTTGTATCTGTTAAAACAGTTTTAGTTTGATGGTTAATAGTTTTCTATATATTCATTCATATATTCATATTTTTAGACAACATATATGCATAAATTACCTACCTTTTAGATTGAATGTTGGAGTCTTAGTTTAATAGGAAGTGTGATGTGATATAATGTGTTATGTATATGTATATGCATAGAAATAGAAATAGAAACTAATGGTTTTGCATATTAAAGGGGGGAAGATCCGAGGAAAATGTACGGATACACCAATGGAGAGGGTCAAAATCGATTTCCACGTGGCACTCGGGGGCGGTCCAAAAAATATATGAATATTGTCAACTGCTTTTTTAAGGCAATCTTGTCATATGTTGCAACTAATTCCATTTTCATTTCCATTTCCTGTACCAAATTAAAAGAGGCGATCAATATTGTACATTTTTATTTGACAAAACT
This sequence comes from Rutidosis leptorrhynchoides, assembly GCF_046630445.1. NCBI lineage: Eukaryota > Viridiplantae > Streptophyta > Magnoliopsida > Asterales > Asteraceae > Rutidosis > Rutidosis leptorrhynchoides. The sequence goes on from NC_092335.1 coordinate 558,046,297, forward strand.
ATGTAGTTGGTCCTTGTAGTTTGATTCAAATTACATGAATGTCCCTTCATTTTTTTTACGTGATTGATCACCATAATGTACAAAAGTTACGTGGTTTGAACTTAACGTTCATTAGTGAGTTTACGTTAAATCACCCTATGTGCCACTCATGTGAGAATATTATCGTTCATCCTAATTGAACCCACGTGGAGTCACCCGTGTGTCATCTTCCAACTCATATTTCTAAATTGAAACTTAAAACTTATACATTTGAAATTAATAAACAAAATTTCACCGTGGGTGGCGGAAGACAATACAGTGGTGGTGGTAACCGACTACAGGATGCCCGGTGGTGGTGGTGGTAACGGCGACGGTGTTAATCGATTAAACGATTTTTGGTGGTGGTGCAACGGTGTAATTAGTTTAATCATTTCTAAAGTGTACACTAAAGAGGTGTTTGGGTACGCTTTATCTAATCGAAGGAGCAGAAATATAAGGTACCGTTTTGATTAATGCGAAGGAGTTAAAAATATATAAAGAAATATTCATGTGAAGGAGTAGGATTTTAAGGGTTTTTTTATCCACTAATTTAATTAAGAAGTGATGTGGAACCGGACTAAGATTTGGAACCAGATTATCCACTATTTTAAATTGTTTTTATTCAATAAAATTATTATGAAGTTTTTCTGATCAAGAATATTTTTTTGAGTTTATTTCTTGTTATTTTCTAATAGAAGAGCGTGATTGTCTTCTATTAGTTTGTCCGTATCAATTGCTATCAAAGCGAGGTTTCTCGTCGTTTCAATGGTCGTTGATTGCGAGAACGAGAACAAGTTATATTGCAAAATCACACTTAAAATTAATGTAATAAACTAAATGGTTTTATCACACGAATCACACAACTATTCATGATCAATGCATTAAAGTATATTGCAAGTTCAGATTCGTCCGCAAAGAGTAGTTGTTCAAGATATAGTTTTCTAATAATTGTTACTCCATCCGTCTCATTCCAATAGTCTACAGACAAAAAACACGCAGTTTTATGAAATCCCACTAACTTCATTTCTCCACCAACGAAATATCTCCTCTCTCCAGATCCACCAATGAAATATCTTCTTTCCTTTCTATTTATGGAGGTGGACTATTAGAATGAGACAGTCCAAAATGGAATACTGCCCTATTGGAATAAGACGGAGGTAGTATATAGAAAAGGTTTTGTAAAGTTGGATTTTAATTAAACTAAAACACAAAATATGAAATATGAAATATGAAATAGACAGATATTAGAGAAAGCGAGCAATGTTCACTCAAATGATTCACAATTACGGTGGATTGTTCTTTACAGTGAAACTGATTAAATATCCAATAAGTTATAATCTAATCAATCAAATTTGACTAACTCACATTAATCTCCTTCAAAAGACAAGCTATATAAAGATTGAGTTATTGATATTCAACCTGGATTATTCACATAAAATCCTAATTACAAAGATCACTCAACGCAATTAAGACTGTGATATTCAATTACCAATTACACTCACATGTAATTGTCTAGATCACCTAAGTGTCGAAGTACAAGATGTCTATCACAAATATCTCACAATAACTAGTCACCAACCTATATAATTGAATTAAAGCAACAAACAATCACAATAATGGAGCTTTTGATCAAACTCAATAATACATCAATAAATCAAACATAATAATTCATAAAATAGAACAATCTAACCATAATAGTTTCCCATCTAAGCAAATATCAAAGGATTTAGCCAATCATGTTTATAGATAAATCAAACACGCAATCGAAAATAACAGAATTCATCATAAAATCACTAATATAATTGAAAAGTAGAGTACAATGATGTTATTGAAGGTATTTTGTATGCCCGAGAGACATTAAATTAACGTGGCCACTATGTTATGATCCAAGTCGGGTCATACCCAATAACAAGCTTACCAACACTTTATATGTATTTATTTAAACGGTTGGATTGTTAAATGAATACGCGACACTTGAACTTTAGAAAATCGTTTTCTAAATTATGATCACTTGAGATAAATTATTTGGATAATTTATATATGATGTGGATTTAATTATTTATAGGTTTAAATAATTATGTGGTGTTATATTTTATAAATTGGTTTATAAAATATATAAGTAACTTAATGACTAAATGCATTTATATAACAAGTTTTATAAAAATTACATTTTGGTTATTAAAAGCCCCTAGGTGGCGGTTTTGGGGACTCCAATGGAATCTCCCATGCTCTCCCTTTGTTACTTTTAAGACCACATTAAGCATGCTCAAGTATTTTACTAAGACTAAGACTTGTTGGGAATACTAAGATACATGCATTTTCAACAAGAACAACTAACTAGTAATATCAAAACTCTCTCCTCTCTTGGTGCAGCCTGCTGGCCGAAATAATTGGGAGAGAAAGGAAGGGTTTAAGCTTGTTAATCTTGGTCCTTTAAGTGTCAAAAATCCTAACTAATTAAAGGAAGGTGTTGGTGTTTGATAGCTTGGGGTATTACACACTTGAGGCTTCAAGTTAGAGGTTATAATTCCATCATATTCTTCATCCTCTTGCTCATCCAATTCAGCCCTCAATTAATCTTGAGGAGGTATAATCTTACTTCCTTGTTGTTATATGTAAGCATTATTCCATAACTTGATAACTATATGGAATTCATCCAAAATGGTTTAACATATAAACTTGTTTTATTAATCACCATGCTTCCGCTTACTATAACTTTCATAAAATTGGTTTTGTGATTATGTTAACATTAAGAACATGTTATTATGTTGAATTCCATCAATGGTATCTAGAGCCGAAGTCTATGAAATATGCTTCTTATATATGGTCTTTAAAACCCACCAACTTTGCATTCTATTAACATGCATGAAAGTAGAATGTAAAAATGTTCGGGTTTGGGTGGGTATGAGATATAGGCCGAATTTGGGAGGGCTCCAAAAGTGGTTTTGGGTTTGCCATTTGGTTCATATTTGTTGATATATTGATGTTCACAATCATAGCCTTGACCTTGTGTATGGTTGCATGTTTGTTTGGTTGATTATTCATTCATTTGGTTTGTAATAATATTTATTCAATTTAGTTTGTAATATTATTAATTTTGGTTATGTAATTTATTTTATATTTGGTATGTAAAATAGATTAGGTTGTATTTCATTTTAGACAAAATGTATTAGGATATATTTTGTAAAATGATGAAGATGATGAAGACTTGATGGACACATGAAGATGCATTTGGATGCAAGTTTAAGTGGGAGGTTAAAACCTTCTACTTTGTGTTACGACCCGTTACCCGGTGGCATTTTGTTTTCGGCTAAACAAAATGCTTTCCAAAAGGCTTGATTGTGAACAAAATTATTTTGCATGCGTGGTTGTTTTATTTTCTTGTATGATTGTGGATTATGTATGTTACTACAACAAGTTATCACACAAGTTATCAACAAGCAAAACTATAATTTAATTGGTTAAATTATTAACTATATGCAATGAACAAAACTACAATTTAATTGGTTAAATTGAAATGGCAAAAGACGTTAATAAATGGTTATTAAGAACTAGAAATGGATTGCACATATAAAATGGTTTATATCATTGTAATAAAATTGGCATTATTACATGACATGAAAATGGATTTTCATAAGTACCATACACTAAATGCATGTTGGTGTATGGCATAAATGTTTTCTCAAACTAGAATTAACGAAAACTTAAAATCCCTTAATCGACAAGGTAAACAAGTTTAACGCCATCCTTTTGTGGGACACTTAAACATAGTAGGGAACTCATAAATGGGATAAAGGTCACCTAACCGTTATGAGCTAACTAATATGGTTAAGGTAAAATTCGCATGCTTGTGGGATAAAGGTCACCTAACCACTTGTATGTTAATTTTACATGTTTACACAAGTAGGACGACTTGATTTGGGAATCATGAACTTAGGGTCACCGAAGCATGAGGAACAAATAGGCGTTGATGGGATAAATATGCCATGCAAAAGGATTGCATGATCCCATAATTTAGAAGTTGCAAAAGGATTGCAATTGTCATATAATGACTACCTAGCTAAATCAAATGACGGGATAAAGGTCACCTAACCGAAATTTGGTTTACCGTTGGATTCTAAAATTTAATATATATATCAATTGGATTTAAAGGGTATTGATTGTTAAATTTAAAATCGATACTTAAATGAACTTTGTTAAATTTTGTAGATGGCCGCCAATAACAACAACATGCAAAACGCACCTATTAACTTGAACAACCTATCGTTAAGGTCTCTCCTCGAGAAAGACAAACTCAACCATACGAACTTTATGGATTGGTTCCGCAATCTTAGGATTGTCCTCAAACTTGAGGATAAGGCGTATGTGTTGGAAGACCCCATTCCCGATCAACCCGATGAGGATGATACGGAAGGCATGGCTTATTGGGATAAGTATTGCGCCGATTCGGTGCAAGTCGCTTGCCTAATGCTTGGGACTATGATACCCGAACTCCAAAAGGATTTCGAGCATCATACTGCATACGACATGATCACGCAATTGAAGGAGATGTTCCTTCAACCAGCTCGTGTCGAGCGCTTTGAAACGGTCCGAGCGCTTCATGCATGTCGTATGGACGACTCCCAATCCGTTTCATCTTATGTCCTTAAGATGAAAAGCCTCATTGATCGCACAAACCGTCTTAATCTAAACATATCTAATGAGCTTGCCACGGATCTTATCCTAAACTCCTTGTCAAAGAGGTTTGACCAATTTATGATTAATTACAATATGAATGGAATGGATAAGACCATTGGCGAACTTCATGGCATGCTTAGAACGGCGGAAACTAGCATGGGTAAGAGGGCTTTACCCGTGCTAATGGTCAATGATGGTGGGTCCAAAGGTAATAACACCTCTAAGCCAAAGGCGGCTAAGAGGAAAGGACCCGCCCATCAAGGCAAGGGAAAGGGGAGGATGGTTACCCCAAACAAAAACAAGAACAAGAAGCAAAAGGTTGCCGGATAAGCAAACCCCAAGGAAGACCCGTGCTTCGGTTGCGGTGAAATGGGTCACTGGAAACGCAACTGCCCGGTCTACCTTAAGGAGTTGAAGGAAAAGAGGGATGCGGGGAAAACCTCAGGTAATGTATATATGGTATATATAGAGCTTAGTATTACTTCTTCTAATACATGGGTATTAGACACTGGATGTGGAACTCACATTTGCAATTCTTTGCAGGGGTTCAAAAGAAGTAGCAAGCAAGCGGGAACATCAAGTCTCTTTATGGGTAATGGAGCCAAAGTGCAAGTGAAGGCTCAAGGAGACTTTGTATTAAAGCTTCCAAGTGGTTTGGAACTTATTTTGAACAATGTTTTATATGCACCGGATTTATGTCGAAACATTATTTCAGTTTCCCGTTTAAAACAATGTGGTTTTTATCTTAATTTTGTGAATGATGATATCCACGTTTATTTAGATAATGTATTCTATTTTAAGGCTTCGCCTTCAAATGGAATTTATGAATTGGTTCATGATGACACATCATCTAGTAGCTCAATATACCATACTAGCACCAAGAAACTCAAAAGGGATTTGAGTGATTCCTACTTATGGCATTGTCGCCTTGGTCACATAAACAAGAACCGAATACATACACTTCAAAAGAATGGACTTTTGAAATCAAATGAACTAGACTCGTTTGATGTATGTGAGTCTTGTTTACAAGGCAAAATGACTAAATCACCTTTCAAAGGGACCTATGAAAGGGCTAAGGACTTATTGGGATTAATACATTCGGATGTATGTGGACCCTTTAAGCCCATAACTAGGAATGGTGAAAGATACTTCGTTACTTTCATTGATGACTTCAGCCGTTTCGGATATGTCTACTTGTTAAAACATAAGGACGAAACTTTTGAAGCATTCAAAGAGTATCAAAATGAAGTACAAAATCAACTCAATAAGACAATCAAGGTACTTCGTACCGATAGAGGAGGTGAATACCTAAGCGATGATTTCCAAGATCATCTTAGAAGTTGTGGGATTATCTCACAACTCACTCCTCCTGGAACACCCCAACTGAATGGAGTTTCCGAAAGGAGGAACCGAACCCTAATGGATATGGTTCGATCTATGATGGCTAGAAGCTCGTTACCTCTATCATTTTGGGGTTATTGTCTATGCTCCGCGGCTCGTATTTTAAATATGGCCCCAACCAAGAAAGTGGAACGAACACCTCATGAGATGTGGTTTGGAAAACCTCCATCTCTATCATACTTAAAGGTATGGGGATGTGAAGCTTACCCTAAGCGTTACGTCCCTAATAAGTTGAATGCTCGATCCACGAAGTGTATCTTCATAGGATATCCCAAGGATGATATGGGATATTATTTCTATGATCCATCCGAGCAGAATGTATTTGTTGCTCGGAAGGCGGAATTCCTTGAAACTAAGTTCCTAATGGAAGGAAATAGTGAAAGGAAGATAGATCTTGAGGAGGTTCAAGATCAAGTAGATGATACACAATTGGTTGACGCTAGCACTCAACATGAAAATGTTGAGAATGATCAAATGGATGATCAAAATACACAAGACGTTCGCAGATCTGGTAGGATTAGTAATCCTCCTGAGAGATATGGGTTTCTCATGGATGGTTGCTATGTGGTTGATTTGGATGAACCAATAAACTACCAAGATGCTTTATCAAGGATTGATAAAGATAAATGGCAGGAAGCCATGAACGCTGAGATGCAATCCATGTATGACAACCAAGTTTGGGAACTTGTTACACAACCTGCTGGCTCAAGGCTAGTTGATTGTAAATGGCTTTTCAAAATGAAAACCGACATACATGGAAACTTGGATACATATAAATCTAGACTTGTAGCAAAAGGTTTCACTCAAACTCAAGGGGTTGACTATGATGAAACTTTTTCGCCTGTGGCAATGCTAAAGTCTATTAGGATATTACTTGCCATTCCTGCTCATTATGATTATGAAATATGGCAAATGGATGTCAAGACCGCTTTCCTAAATGGACATCTTGAGGAAGATGTCTATATGGTTCAGCCTGAAGGTTTTGTTGATCCGAAATATACTAAAAAGGTATGCAAGTTAAAGAAGTCAATCTATGGATTGAAACAAGCATCTAGAATGTGGAATCATCGATTTAATGAGGAGGCCAAGAAATTTGGCTTCATTAAAAATGGTGATGAAGCTTGTGTATACAAGAAAGCTAGTGGGAGCACTATCATGTTCCTTGTACTATATGTGGATGATATATTGTTATTTGGAAATGATATCCAGCAATGCAAGGTGTTAAAACTTGGATAAGTAAATGCTTCTCCATTAAGGATCTTGGAGAAGCACAATACGTTTTGGGGATTGGGATCTACAGGGATAGATCCAAGAAACTGATAGGTTTGAATCAAAGTGCATACATTGAAAAGATCTTGAAAAGGTTCAAGATGGAGAACTCTAAGAAAGGTTTGGTACCTATTCAAAAGGGAACACTTCTCAGTTCATCTCAGTGCCCCACCACGAAAGATGAACAGGAGAGAATGAAGAAAGTTCCATATGCATCTGCTATTGGGTCAATCATGTATGCAATGATATGCACGAGACCGGATGTGTCATGCGCTCTAAGCCTGATAAGTAGATACCAGAATAACCCAGGCAACAGTCATTGGATTGCTGTCAAAAGTATATTGAAATACCTTAGGAGAACTAAGGATATGTTTCTAATATATGGGTCTGGTGAGGAGGAACTCGCTGTAAAAGGTTACGTGGACGCGAGTTTCCAAACTGATCGAGATGATTCTCGATCATAATCTGGTTATGTCTTCACGTTAAATGGAGGTGCGGTCTCTTGGAAGAGTTCAAAACAGGATGTTGTTGCTTTATCCACTACAGAGTCGGAGTACATCGCCGCATCATTGGCAGCTCAGGAAGCTGCATGGATGAAGAAATTCATCGACGACTTAGGAGTAGTCCCTTCCATTCAGGACCCTCTTGAGATCTTTTGTGACAACGAGGGTGCGATTGCTCAAATCAAAGAACCTCGTGCTCACCAAAAGACCCGTCACATTGAGCGGAGATTCAACTACATAAGGGATGAAGTTGAAAAGGGAAAGATATGTATTCGCAAAGTTCACACAGATCTTAACATAGCGGATCCACTCACGAAGCTCTTACATGGATCAAAACATGCAGGACATGTTTGTGCTTTAGGGCTTCGATATTCTAGTGATTGGTCATGATCTGTTTAAGTATTGTAACGGAACGAAATTGTTCAAACTCATTAATATAATTATGGTATTAATTTATTTTGAGTCATGTTCCTATTTTGCATATTTTATCCATGAATAAGTAATTATTCTAAAATTCCGTAGTCGATCACATTCGTGGGAACAAGTATGAGGTTTAGACTATTATGAACTTGGATTGGTATACATTCACGGGATGAATGTGGGGCAAGGTTGCAACCAAGGCTCATAGATATTTGTAGGATACAAATATTGGAAGACCCGCTCTCAAGATTTACTAAATGGAGCCTTTGTGGTTGATCACATGTAATCTTGAGTAAAGGCGAATATCATTGTATCCTCTGACCTGAGATACGTATTGGGTTCGGATATTTATCAGGTATTGTGCCTTGATTCTTTCCTTCGCTATTCTGAAATATGGTAGTTCATAAGGAAGAGCTCAGGTATAATGCAAGGTATGTATTTAGGACATATGTAGTCAAGATGGAATTTGTCCCTCTTATTCGTTGAGAGTCAGATGTTTAAGGCCTGATAAAGTTAAATCTAGAAGAGAGTGATCACTCTGTGTCTCTTGGATTTAACATGACATCTAGGACGAAAGGATATAATGAAAAGATTCACCTATTCATATTCGAGATGGGAACTCGAAAGGGATGATGTTATTGAATGGCACAAAGTCATAACATATTGGGGGTGATGGACGGTCGTTAGGTGGTATCCATCACTTGCATTAATTTCTTATGTTTCTCGTGCAAGTGGGAGATTGAAGGTATTTCGTATGCCCGAGAGACATATTAAATTAACGTGGCCACTATGTTATGATCCAAGTTGGGTCATACCCAATAACAAGCTTACCAACACTTTATATGTATTTATTTTAACGGTTGGATTGTTAAATGAATACGCGACACTTGAACTTTAGAAAATCGTTTTCTAAATTATGATCACTTGAGATAAATTATTTGGATAATTTATATATGATGTGGATTTAATTATTTATAGGTTTAAATAATTATGTGGTGTTATATTTTATAAATTGGTTTATAAAATATATAAGTAACTTAATGACTAAATGCATTTATATAACAAGTTTTATAAAAATTACATTTTGGTTATTAAAAGCCCCTAGGTGGCGGTTTTGGGGACTCTAATGGAATCTCCCATGCTCTCCCTTTGTTACTTTTAAGACCACATTAAGCATGCTCAAGTATTTTACTAAGACTAAGACTTGTTGGGAATACTAAGATACATGCATTTTCAACAAGAACAACTAACTAGTAATATCAAAACTCTCTCCTCTCTTGGTGCAGCCTGCTGGCCGAAATAATTGGGAGAGAAAGGAAGGGTTTAAGCTTGTTAATCTTGGTCCTTTAAGTGTCAAAAATCCTAACTAATTAAAGGAAGGTGTTGTGTTTGATAGCTTGGGGTATTACACACTTGAGGCTTCAAGTTAGAGGTTATAATTCCATCATATTCTTCATCCTCTTGCTCATCCAATTCAGCCCTCAATTAATCTTGAGGAGGTATAATCTTACTTCCTTGTTGTTATATGTAAGCATTATTCCATAACTTGATAACTATATGGAATTCATCCAAAATGGTTTAACATATAAACTTGTTTTATTAATCACCATGCTTCCGCTTACTTTAACTTTCATAAAATTGGTTTTGTGATTATGTTAACATTAAGAACATGTTATTATGTTGAATTCCATCAGTTATATGATCCAATCTTCAAGTCTTAGATGATATTTCCTCTTGATTTGATGAAGAATGGTGTTTTCAAACCTAAAATCGCCCAAATTTTTGCCTGGAAAAAGGTAAAACGATATATATACTAATGCTGCTCGTATTGGGGTTTGAATAGAATCATATTTGACCGCCAAGACCTCGCATTCACGAGGTCATATGCATTACCCATCTCGCGATCGCAAGCCTCCTAAAATGGGGGTTCGCATTCGATTTTCGTATTCTCGCGTTGCGCAAAACCTTCGATGTTATCATCGAGAAAGGGAGGCCAAATACAATGTCTGGCTCGCGAAAGGGAGATTTTATGGAAGCTTTTTAGCCATGAAAAAGTCTCTAACATTTAGCTCAAACCCTGGCTCAAACCGAAACCAAATTTTATGATATTTTAGCTCTAAAACACGTATAAATCACCCAAAACTCTTCTAATATCGGTCTTGAACCATAAACTCTAATCTTCAACAAATATTAACATTAAATTTTTCAATAATAAATCGAAACAAACACGAATGGAACCGATATTGTGAGGTAGAAGATGTATAAACCCAACAATATCAAATTCCCCCACACTAGAATCTTGCTTGTCCTCAAGCAAGTCTGAACTTTAAATAATGTAAATGAGCAAGATTCCAGTCTTCAAAATGCGTACATCAACTGTCAGCACTTAAGATCACTAATGTAATGCCATTACAATAGAACCAAGGTAAAAAAAAATTCATACGGAGTTGCAAGGTGAGTGTGCCATCCACAGTCATCCTCGTGTTCAGGACAATGACACTCATCAAGTGTACTAACGACCACTCTTGTGACTCTAGAGCAGGGTGTAAAAATGAAGGAAGGTCATGGTTTAAGTGCCACATGACTTATTTGTTTTCTTTGATTTGGCCCCAATTAGCTATCGTGTTTTGTATTTATCCCTAAAAGGCTCTAATGATTACGAAATAACCGTTTTAACGGACATCATGTACAAGAATCGTCCACCAAGGTAGATGATTGTTTCAGACTGCACAATTTAGGCTTTCACCCATTATACTCCTAATGTTAACCTAGATAGGCCTCCGGACTAAGCTCACTGGGAAATTCGTTTCCATGATTATAGTCTCATGGGACTCTACCGGACGCCCCCTCATGCGATATTGCTATTGGTCTCAAAAGATTTTGCATAAATGCGTGCGGGCTTCCTACTCTTAGTCAAGCCAAGCCTTCCAACAGTACCTAACATCATAATGATGTCGGTAGGAAAATAATGTAGGTTAGGAAGATACTGCATTGCGTCTAGATGTCATTGAAATGCCATGACATTATTATCTCTACTGTTTAATCAACCTGTAACGATTGAGTATGATCGGGATTAAAAGCTGATTTGATCTTTTTAGGAGATCAACCATAACAAATTTGACCAAAAACACAGAATTTTTTTTAAAAATTCTCAAATTTTTCAAAAATGACTCAAAAATAAGACATAAAGTAAAGTGTAATACATTCGTGAGAATTTATATCTCTCCCCCAAACTTAAGATCATGTAATACCCTCATCATTAAATCAGATAATCAAATATAAACTGGAGAGGAAAATAGAGTAATGGAAACAAAGATACCATGATTTAGAGTTGGAAATCACGAAACGGACTGACAGACGGCTGTGTACTGACGACCATTCTTTGATTGTCATCACACAATTTGAACAAATGGTACCTATAATGAATACAAAAGAAACACACAACAGAAAAGCAAAATATTTTTGGGTTATTAAAAGTTTTCAAACTTATACGATTTTTCAATTTTCAAAAAAAATTATACAAACTTTACAAGGATACATATGTATGTTTATTAACGATCTGTGCACTCGACTCGGTCTCCACTTCATCTAATACCAGGATGATAGGTTCTCTCAACCTTCAATCCACAGAAACCATCACTTGTAGAACCAAACCCAATCTGAGTCAACAACCAAACATACGCATGCTTTGAATCTTCACACAACTCTTTCAACTTATCATTCTGTTTCCTAGATAGATTCAATACTAATCTATTCCTCACATGTTCATCTTTTTTTAGATGTAGAGCTTTGAACTCGTCCATATAGCTTCCTCACTGACATATGAAGCTTTTCATCCTCAAGAGGTTTAACTATGGGTTCCTCCTCAACTTTCCCCCAACACTTAGTCAGTATACCATCTCGTGTCTTATCCTTAATGGTTTCAACACTATAAACAATATTCAAAGAACCTACATGTGTGTGTGGTGGGTTTACAATACACTTAGTCAGAAAACTCATCTGTGTACCTCTATCTCTTAGACTCAATTTCCCAATTTTCAAATCAATCAACGCACTTGCAGTTGCTAAAAATTGACTACTCAAATTCAATGGTACAAGCTTATCTTCTATCAAATCAACAACCACAAAGTCTGCAGGAAATTCTAACTCCCGAATCTTAATAATCATATTTTCAGAAATCCCTACGAGTCTACTAACCGATTGATCAATTAATCTAACACCCGAATTAGTTAGCTTATGGTCACTTAAGTTTAATCACGAATAAACATGTAACGACTCGACTTTTTTGACTTTTAATTATATTTATTACTTTCATGAAACTGCGTATTTGTGCGTACTGAGTTAGATTATATTCTGGGATCATTAATTATGTTAATTACTTTCATTAATATCTACAACGTGTTATTAACTGCTTAATCACTTAACATTATTCGTGAATGCATTTACGACCGTTAGTGTCACTTATTGTTCAAAACGAGCTACGTACTTGGTACACGTTAAAATTTTGTCGTAATTTGAATATTATGACTGCGTAAACATAATTGTTATTTAGTTATGACAATTACTTGGCTTGGTGGTTATTTAATTACGCTTAGTGTTTACTAAGGCTCACTAGTCACCTTAATGGACTTAACACCTTATTTGTAACATCCCGCATTTTTCCGTTAAATTATTTTAACGCCCGTCTTTTTTTTTTAGATAATATCTTCCGTTATCTAAATTCGTACCTTTCGTTGACTAATGTACTAATATTTCCGTTATTTAATTATAACATCACTCGTTTACTGGAGCGTTTTTAAAATAATTCGTTTGGTTAATTCTCGCACCCGACTACAAACTTGAGGGACTAAACTTGCCAAGAGGGCAAAGGGATGACTAGGTCAATTAGTCAACCTTCACCCTCCTCCATTCATTTCATCCTCCCCATTTCATTACTTCCATTTTTATTCTCTCAAACCCTCAAACACAAAATCATCATCTAAATTCGATCTAGGAAGCTTGCAACAAAACAAATTACATATTTGGAATCCTCTCTTCATCCTCTACAATTTGATACCGACTTCATCTCGTTTGGGTAACATTTCTAAAACTCTAGATTTCTCTAAATTCGTGTTTTTGACTTGAAATGGTGTTAGTTAGTGTCTATGGCTCGTGTCTAGCATGAATATATGATTTATTTGCTCGATTTGTTGTTTTGGGTAACTAGTATGAACATTTGAAATGGGTGTGCTTAATCTTTGATTTTGGATGAGTTAATGTTGGTAAATTGTTAAAGTTCATGTATTAATTATGTTACTAGTATCACTAGCTTCAATTTGATGTGTAGGTTGCTTTAGAAAACTTCATAAACTTGAATATTGATTTTATAGGTTTTGGTTAGGGTTTGATAACTCTTAAAATGGACTTTTGATGATTTGAATGCCATGAAATATTGTTGGTAAGTGTTTGGTTGGATTGTATGCTTGATTACCTTCGAAACGGCATATCATACATGTAAATTGGTTGCCCGAATCATGAAATGCATTTTACGAACTTGAGACTTTGATTATGAACATTTAACGATCATTTGACGAGGTTTTGTTGTTGTAAATGATGAACTCGATTAATGATATGTGGTTAGTTGTACTCCTTGTCAAAATACCTTTCCAACGATATACGATACATGTTCTAAGTGTTTTCGGTTCACAAATTGTGTTAGTTTGAGTTTTGGTTCGTGCACTTGTGTGTTTCAGCAAAACAGGGTCTGCTATTCTTGGACGCCGTCCAGTCCTTCAATGTTGGATGCCGTCCAGCAAATCTGGACGCCGTCCAGATGAACTGCCAGATTCTGTTTCGCTTGGTCGTTTACCGTTTAATTCTAACTATGCTACGCACCTCCGATTAACATGAAACTTGGCCAACATGCTCATATATGATTATATAACTTAGAAAAATTTTCCGAGACCCGACCCAACCGCGTTGACTTTGACTTTGACCAAGTTTGACTTTTAGTTAAACTTAACCAAATACTTATGCGACCGTCCTAATCTTCTTTTATACTTGACTCTAGCATGAAACTTGACAATTTGATTCACATGCTATATAATCGAGTCGTAACGAGCCATAGGACTAATTGTTTAGGTCAAGGCTAAGCAACTTTCATGCACACATTTACTTTGTGAAGTACATTTATACTCGTGCACTCGAGGTGAGATCATAGTCCCACATTTTCAACAACTTTTTTTACTTTTAAATCGTGGGCTGAGAAACATATACTTTGTTACATCTTGTACTACTTACTTTTATGTTTTGAACATAAGTCCGATGAAACAAACATTCCACAGCGAGTTTAGAACAAAATCCTCAATTTGATTATCATTAGTTACACTTGCCGGGTGTAAGCGAGAACTTATGTTGTATGGATCCATATGGGTTTGACAAACCCTCATTCAAACGGTTCGCTACCGTTTACGAATGAAATATATTTTCGAGAAACAGTGTATGTTCCAACACTATTGTGATGGGGTTCTATGGAAGGAATGTTAAGCATTGATAATTGGGTGCTCGCGAACCTATTTTGGAATGCAACTTTTGGATGATCAATTTTATGAAAATACTAAATCTTGTGATTTAAAAATAACGTTTATTACTACATCTATGATTTCACCAACGTTTTTCATTGACAGTTTTCTATATGTTTCTCAGGGTCATACTTGGCTACTTGATACATGCTTCCGCACACTTTGATTACTTGCTTGGAGTCAAGCATAAATGCATACGCTAGTGATAGCACCTTTGGATTCAAACTTAAAGCATACATACTTTCGCTATTTATAGCAAACCCTGATTTTAAACTAATTATGTCGCAAGTTGTTTCATTTACACCTCATAACTTTTGTAAACTTAAACTTGTTGTCGATCCGTTTGGTAAACTAAACATTGTAAGTTTCGTACGTTTCAAATGAATGCGGCATAATTTTGGTCAAACGTGTCTCATATAGGGACTACGACCACGTAACAGGACCTAAGTTAATGGCGCCGTCAATGACATTTTTGTCGGGTCGTTACAGATGGTATCAGTGCCAGGTTTAACCTTAGCCGTAAAGGTAGTCACGCGCGCCGGCTGTCAGGCCGGGCACCCGAACGGACTATGCTTTTTGGCAGGTTAATCGTAGAGGGGGTTCTTGCAGTGTAACTTGTGACAAATCATTGGCTCTTACCCCTTGCGGTCCCTTTGTAGGAGGGTTGGCAGTTTAGCAGAAATGCGGGCCATAAAATCAGTGTCTGAGGTACGCTCAGTGGTCACCAAGCGGTTAGCTGGAAAGGCACTGGGTGGGTTTCTACCCCATTTATTGTTACAGATGGTATCAGAGCGTTGGTTGTAGGGAACTAGGATATGCATTAGTGTGTCTGACAGAGTCGTTAGGACGCATTAGTCAATCTAGACTACAACTGGATAGTTAGCCATTGCATTCTGACATACATTTGCTATAGATAGCACTTACTTGACTACTTGTGCATTATACTTGAATCATTCTTAGGCAACTTCCTAGTGGTACCAAGTTTTCATCATGTGAATCTGTAATCTACCGCTTCCCGGTAATACACGCAAACTTAAGATTCATACGCGTAAGGACGACGACGACTTCATTAGTCATACTTTTTCGGGAACTCTGTCTCCCAGATTGTTATTCGCCACCGTTTCAACTTACTATCGATGTCACACCGGTGTTCCTTACTATCTACCACTTCTTGTTACTACCATCACTACTCTAGGTGAGTATCGTCATCACTATTTTTATCACTACGGTTGCGTACTATTCGTTATCATGATTCGTTACACTTTTCGTACCGGAATACATTATTATTTGACTTGAATCGCATTGACGTGAACAATCATTTATACACTTCCCTCAGGGAACGCTTCTTTAGAGTTGCACTAATTCTTTCGATTCAATACGAGTCACGTTAGAGACATCGTTACACTTTGTTCATTTTAAAACTTCACGATTATACAAACTTGAATCTATGGAGTGATGTGGGAATGGAGGTATGATTTAGTGTAATATAACGACACTCGATCAACGTGGTTATATTACGGTAAGTCATACCAAAGTTCTAATGACTCGTGATGGTGATTGGACTGGATCAACCTAATCACCACCATGTGCCATGTACATGACTTCATTTTTCTTGTTTGAACATCCGAAAACTCCGAGAATACTGATAACAACCATACCCGGGACACATCTTCGATTATTGTCGAACCATATTTATGCTTCCAAATGAATGACAAATTCTTTCAACATCAGACGTATGTTACACGTGTATACTATCTCGTTTTCGCACAGTTTTATCGACGAACTACAAACTGTTTGGTATGCTCACATCGAGGCGGAAACTTCTCTCGCATTACACTCGTACTTCCGTTTAAGGAAATCTTTTATCTAAATTATCAATGGAGAGAGAGAGACTCTTCACATTATACTAGTATTCGCCACGAGGGGGAATATTCCTAACGAACGTTTTCGAAAACCGATAAATCTTTCTCGGCGCGAATTTCTTGAGAAACTTGTTCTAACTAACGTTATTAAGTCCTAACGAACTTGTTCAATATCCTTAAAGAGATGTACCTCGTTTCGGATCGAGATCCTCGTTTCACTTCTAGATTTTGGAGTGCCTTACAAAAAGTCTCGGGACCACGTTTAAACATGAGTACAACATATCAACCACATCCCGAAGGACCAAACAAACATACGATTCAAACCTTAGAAACTATAATATGAGTTCGTGTTATCGACTTCAAATTTACTTGAGGAAAAGTACTTGCCTTTAGTCAAATTCTCTTACTATAAAATTTTCTTTAGTGTATTAACGCCGCACCTTTTCGAAACTTTATATGTCTGCAATTATCATTTTATAATTTGTTGGGCCGATGTAGGCAACAATCAAACCACCGGAATCAAACTCATTCATGAAATAACCGTTAAGATCGTTCAAATCCAAGAGAGGCCCAAGACGATCCGTAGTACCCAAAAGAGCCATGCAAATGTTAGACGTAAACCTCTCGAATTCCAAGTGGGAAACTGCGTAACGTTAAAAGTCGCACCTTAGAAAGGTGTAATCCATTTCAGGAAACGTAGAAAGCTAAATCTGCGATATTTTGAACCTTTTAAAAATCTTGGGGCGTTTTGGACCCGTTGCTAGCCATTTAGATTTTCCGATTCATTTGAGCTTTGTTCATCCTACATTCTATGCATCAAACTTGAAGAAGTGTCTTGCCGAACAAGAACTTGTTATTCCTTTTGATGAACATACTGTCGATGACAAACTTCACTTCCTAGGAGAACCGGTTGAAATTGTGAATCGTGAAAACCAAACTTTAAAACAACGTAAAATCCCGTAATGTCAAGGTTCGTTGAAATGCTCAAGGAATTACCTTCACTTATCCGTAGAATTGACAACGCAAGATCTCGAGGGAGAAACAACGACTACTACTTCCAACTAAATTTCGGGACAAAAAATTTCTTTTAAGGTGTAGGTAATGTAACATCCCGCATTTTTCCGTTAAATTATTTTAACGCCCGTTTTTTTTTTTAGATAATATCTTCCGTTATCTAAATTCGTACCTTTCATTGACTAACGTACTAATATTTCCGTTATTTAATTATAACATCACTCGTTTACTCGAGCGTTTTTAAAATAATTCATTTGGTTAATTCCCGCACCCGACTACAAACTTGAGGGACTAAACTTGCCAAGAGGGTAAAGGGATGACTAGGTCAACTAGTCAACCTTCACCCTCCTCCATTCATTTCATCCTCCCCATTTCATTACTTCCATTTTTATTCTCTCAAACCCTCAAACACAAAATCATCATCTAAATTCGATCTAGGAAGCTTGTGAAATGTCCCGTTCTTATTGATTAAAAACGTTCCATATTAATTGATTTCGTTGCGAGGTTTTGACCTCTATATGAGACGTTTTTCAAAGACTGCATTCATTTTAAAACAAACCATAACCTTTATTTTATCAATAAAGGTTTAAAAAGCTTTACGTAGATTATCAAATAATGATAATCTAAAATATCCTGTTTACACACGACCATTACATAATATCTTGAATGCAGTTTTTACATAATATCATACAAGCATGGACTCCAAATCTCGTCCTTATTTAAGTATGCGACAGCGGAAGCTCTTAATAATCACCTGAGAATAAACATGCTTAAAACGTCAACAAAAATGTTGGTGAGTTATAGGTTTAACCTATATATATCAAATCATAATAATAGACCACAAGATTTCGTATTTCAATACACACCCCATACATAGAGATAAAAATCATTCATATGGTGAACACCTGGTAACCGACATTAACAAGATGCATATATAAGAATATCCCCATCATTCCGGGACACCCTTCGGATATGATATAAATTTCGAAGTACTAAAGCATCCGGTACTTTGGATGGGGCTTGTTGGGCCCGATAGATCTATCTTTAGGATTCACGTCAATTAGGGTGTCTGTTCCCTAATTCTTAGATTACCAGACTTAATAAAAAGGGGCATATTCGATTTTGATAATTCAACCATAGAATGTAGTTTCACGTACTTGTGTCTATTTTGTAAATCATTTATAAAACTGCATGTATTCTCATCCCAAAAATATTAGATTTTAAAAGTGGGACTATAACTCACTTTCACAGATTTTTACTTCGTCGGGAAGTAAGACTTGGCCACTGGTTGATTCACGAACCTATAACAATATATACATATATATCAAAGTATGTTCAAAATATATTTACAACACTTTTAATATATTTTGATGTTTTAAGTTTATTAAGTCAGCTGTCCTCGTTAGTAACCTACAACTAGTTGTCCACAGTTAGATGTACAGAAATAAATCGATAAATATTATCTTGAATCAATCCACGACCCAGTGTATACGTATCTCAGTATTGATCACAACTCAAACTATATATATTTTGGAATCAACCTCAACCCTGTATAGCTAACTCCAACATTCACATATAGAGTGTCTATGGTTGTTCCGAAATATATATAGATGTGTCGACATGATAGGTCGAAACATTGTATACGTGTCTATGGTATCTCAAGATTACATAATATACAATACAAGTTGATTAAGTTATGGTTGGAATAGATTTGTTACAAATTTTCACGTAGCTAAAATGAGAAAAATTATCCAATCTTGTTTTACCCATAACTTCTTCATTTTAAATCCGTTTTGAGTGAATCAAATTGCTATGGTTTCATATTGAACTCTATTTTATGAATATAAACAGAAAAAGTATAGGTTTATAGTCAGAAAAATAAGTTACAAGTCGTTTTTGTAAAGGTAGTCATTTCAGTCGAAAGAACGACGTCTAGATGACCATTTTAGAAAACATACTTCCACTTTGAGTTTAACCATAATTTTTAGATATAGTTTCATGTTCATAATAAAAATCATTTTCTCAGAATAACAACTTTTAAATCAAAGTTTATCATAGTTTTTAATTAACTAACCCAAAACAGCCCGCGGTGTTACTACGACGGCGTAAATCCGGTTTTACGGTGTTTTTCGTGTCTCCTGGTTTTAAATCATTAAGTTAGCATATCATATAGATATAGAACATGTGTTTAGTTGATTTTAAAAGTCAAGTTAGAAGGATTGACTTTTATTTGCGAACAAGTTTAGAATTAACTAAACTATGTTCTAGTGATTACAAGTTTAAACCTTCGAATAAGATAGCTTTATATGTATGAATTGAACGATGTTATGAACATCATTACTACCTTAAGTTCCTTGGATAAACCTACTGGAAAAGTGAAAAAATGGATCTAGCTTCAACGGATCCTTGGATGGATCGAAGTTCTTGAAGCAGAATCATGACACGAAAACAAGTTCAAGTAAGATCATCACTTGAAATAAGATTGTTATAGTTATAGAAATTGAACCAAAGTTTGAATATGATTATTACCTTGTATTAGAATGATAACCTACTGTAAGAAACAAAGATTTCTTGAGGTTGGATGATCACTTTACAAGATTGGAAGTGAGCTAGCAAACTTGAAAGTATTCTTGATTTTATGTAACTAGAACTTGTAGAATATATGAAGAACACTTAGAACTTGAAGATAGAACTTGAGAGAGATCAATTAGATGAAGAAAATTGAAGAATGAAATTGTTTGTAGGTGTTTTTGGTCGTTGGTGTATGGATTAGATATAAAGGATATGTAATTTTGTTTTCATGTAAATAAGTCATGAATGATTACTCATATTTTTGTAATTTTATGAGATATTTCATGCTAGTTGCCAAATGATGGTTCCCACATGTGTTAGGTGACTCACATGGGCTGCTAAGAGCTGATCATTGGAGTGTATATACCAATAGTACATACATCTAAAAGCTGTGTATTGTACGAGTACGAATACGGGTGCATACGAGTAGAATTTTTGATGAAACTGAACGAGGATGTAATTTAAGCATTTTTGTTAAGTAGAAGTATTTTGATAAGTGTATTGAAGTCTTTCAAAAGTGTATAAATACATATTAAAACACTACATGTATATACATTTTAACTGAGTCGTTAAGTCATCGTTAGTCGTTACATGTAAGTGTTGTTTTGAAACCTTTAGGTTAACGATCTTGTTAAATGTTGTTAACCCAATGTTTATAATATCAAATGAGATTTTAAATTATTATATTATCATGATATTATCATGTATGAATATCTCTTAATATGATATATATACATTAAATGTCTTTACAACGATAATCGTTACATATATGTCTCGTTTAAAAATCATTAAGTTAGTAGTCTTGTTTTTACATATGTAATTCATTGTTAATATACTTAATGATATGTTTACTTATCATAGTATCATTTTAACTATATATATATCCATATATATGTCATCATATAGTTTTTACAAGTTTTAACGTTCGTGAATCACCGGTCAACTTGGGTGGTCAATTGTCTATATGAAACATATTTCAATTAATCAAGTCTTAACAAGTTTGATTTCTTAACATGTTGGAAACATTTAATCATGTAAATATCAATCTCAATTAATATATATAAACATGGAAAAGTTCGGGTCACTACAGTACCTACTCGTTAAATAAATTTCGTCCCGAAATTTTAAGCTATTGAAGGTGTTGACGAATCTTCTGGAAATAGATGTGGGTATTTCTTCTTCATCTGATCTTCACGCTCCCAGGTGAACTCGGGTCCTCTACGAGCATTCTATCGAACCTTAACAATTGGTATCTTGCTTTGCTTAAGTCTTTTAACCTCACGATCCATTATTTCGACGGGTTCTTCGATGAATTGGAGTTTTTCGTTGATTTGGATTTAATCTAACGGAATAGTGAGATCTTCTTTAGCAAAACATTTCTTCAAATTCGAGACGTGGAAAGTGTTATGTACAGCCGCGAGTTGTTGAGGTAACTCAAGTCGGTAAGCTACTGGTCCGACACGATCAATAATCTTGAATGGTCCAATATACCTTGGATTTAATTTCCCTCGTTTACCAAATCGAACAACGCCTTTCCAAGGTGCAACTTTAAGCATGACCATCTCTCCAATTTCAAATTCTATATCTTTTCTTTTAATGTCAGCGTAGCTCTTTTGTCGACTTTGGGCGGTTTTCAACCGTTGTTGAATTTGGATGATCTTCTCGGTAGTTTCTTGTATAATCTCCGGACCCGTAATCTGTCTATCCCCCACTTCACTCCAACAAATTGGAGACCTGCACTTTCTACCATAAAGTGCTTCAAATGGCGCCATCTCAATGCTTGAATGGTAGCTGTTGTTGTAGGAAAATTCTGCTAACGGTAGATGTCGATCCCAACTGTTTCCGAAATCAATAACACATGCTCGTAGCATGTCTTCAAGCATTTGTATCGTCCTTTCGCTCTGCCCATCAGTTTGTGGATGATAGGCAGTACTCATGTCTAGACGAGTTCCTAATGCTTGCTGTAATGTCTGGCAGAATCTTGAAATAAATCTGCCATCCCTATCAGAGATAATAGAGATTGGTATTCCATATCTGGAGACGACTTCCTTCAAATACAGTCGTGCTAACTTCTCCATCTTGTCATCTTCTCTTATTGGCAGGAAGTGTGCTGATTTGGTGAGACGATCAACTATTACCCAAATCGTATCAAAACCACTTGCAGTCCTTGGCAATTTAGTGATGAAATCCATGGTAATGTTTTCCCATTTCCATTCCGGGATTTCGGGTTGTTGAAGTAGACCTGATGGTTTCTGATGCTCAGCTTTGACCTTAGAACACGTCAAACATTCTCCTACGTATTTAGCAACATCGGCTTTCATACCCGGCCACCAAAAATGTTTCTTGAAATCCTTGTACATCTTCCCCGTTCCAGGATGTATTGAGTATCTGGTTTTATGAGCTTCTCTAAGTACCATTTCTCTCATATCTCCAAATTTTGGTACCCAAATCCTTTCAGCCCTATACCGGGTTCCGTCTTCCCGAATATTAAGATGCTTCTCCGATCCTTTGGGTATTTCATCCTTTAAATTTCCCTCTTTTAAAACTCCTTGTTGCGCCTCCTTTATTTGAGTAGTAAGGTTATTATGAATCATTATATTCATAGATTTTACTCGAATGGGTTCTCTGTCCTTCCTGCTCAAGACATCGGCTACCACATTTGCCTTCCCCGGGTGGTAACGAATCTCAAAGTCGTAATCAATCAATAATTCAATCCACCTACGCTGCCTCATATTCAGTTGTTTCTGATTAAATATGTGTTGAAGACTTTTGTGGTCGGTATATATAATACTTTTGACCCCATATAAGTAGTGCCTCCAAGTTTTTAATGCAAAAACAACCGCGCCTAATTCCAAATCATGCGTCGTATAATTTTGTTCGTGAATCTTCAATTGTCTAGACGCATAAGTAATCACCTTCGTTCGTTGCATTAATACACAACCGAGACCTTGCTTTGATGCGTTACAATAAATCACAAAATCATCATTCCCTTCAGGCAATGACAATATAGGTGCCGTAGTTAGCTTTTTCTTCAATAACTGAAACGCTTTCTCTTGTTCATCATTCCATTCAAATTTCTTCCCTTTATGCGTTAATGCAGACAAGGGTTTTGCTATTCTGGAAAAGTCTTGGATGAACCTTCTGTAGTAACCAGCTAGTCCCAAAAACTGGCGTATGTGTTTCGGAGTTTTCGGGGTTTCCCACTTTTCAACAGTTTCTATCTTTGCCGGATCCACCTTAATACCTTCTTTGTTCACTATGTGACCGAGGAATTGAACTTCTTCCAACCAAAATGCACACTTTGAAAACTTAGCGTACAATTCTTCCTTCCTCAATACTTCTAACACCTTTCTCAAATGTTCACTGTGTTCTTGGTCATTCTTTGAGTAAATAAGTATGTCATCAATGAAAACAATGACAAACTTGTCAAGGTATGGTCCACACACTCGGTTCATAAGGTCCTTGAACACAGCTGGTGCATTAGTTAAACCAAACGGCATGACCATAAACTCGTAATGACCGTAACGTGTTCTGAAAGCAGTCTTTGGAATATCATCTTCTTTCACCCGCATTTGATGATACCCGGAACGTAAGTCAATCTTTGAATAAACAGACGAGCCTTGTAGTTGATCAAATAAGTCGTCGATTCTCGGTAGTGGGTAGCGGTTCTTGATGGTAAGTTTGTTCAACTCTCGGTAGTCGATACACAACCTGAATGTACCATCTTTCTTCTTGACAAACAAAACAGGAGCTCCCCACGGTGATGTGCTTGGTCGAATGAAACCACGCTCTAAAAGTTCTTGTAATTGGCTTTGCAGTTCTTTCATCTGGCTGGGTGCGAGTCTGTAAGGAGCACGAGCTATTGGTGCAGCTCCTGGTACAAGATCTATTTGAAATTCAACGGATCGATGTGGGGGTAATCCCGGTAATTCTTTCGAAAATACATCGGGAAATTCTTTTGCGACGGGAACATCATTGATGCTCTTTTCTTCAGTTTGTACTTTCTCGACGTGTGCTAGAACAGCATAGCAACCTTTTCTTATTAGTTTTTGTGCCTTCAAATTACTAATAAGATGTAGCTTCGTGTTGCCCTTTTCTCCGTACACCATTAAGGGTTTTCCTTTTTCTCGTATAATGCGAATTGCATTTTTGTAACAAACGATCTCTGATTTCACTTCTTTCAACCAGTCCATACCGATTATCACATCAAAACTCCCTAACTCTACTGGTATCAAGTCAATCTTAAATGTTTCGCTAACCAGTTTAATTTCTCGATTCCGACATATATTATCTGCTGAAATTAATTTACCATTTGCTAATTCGAGTAAAAATTTACTATCCAAAGGCGTCAATGGACAACTTAATTTAGCACAAAAATCTCTACTCATATAGCTTCTATCCGCACCCGAATCAAATAAAACGTAAGCAGATTTATTGTCAATAAGAAACGTACCCGTAACAAGCTCCGGGTCTTCCTGTGCCTCAGCCGCATTAATATTGAAAACTCTTCCGCGGCCTTGTCCATTCGTGTTCTCCTGGTTCGGGCAATTTCTAATAATGTGGCCCGGTTTTCCACATTTATAACAAACTACATTGGCATAACTTGCTCCGACACTACTTGCTCCGCCATTACTCGTTCTGACACCATTTGTTCCTTTCGTTCTATTAACCCCTGGTCCGTAGACCTCACACTTCGCCGCGCTATGACCATTTCTTTTACACTTGTTGCAAAATTTGGTGCAGAACCCCGAGTGATACTTTTCACACCTTTGGCATAGCTGCTTCTGATTGTTGTTGTTGTTGCGGTTATTATTGTTGTTGGGATGATTGTTGTAGTTGCTGTTGTTGTTGTTGTTGTTGTTGTTGTTGGGCCGTTTGTTGTAGTTGCGATTGATGTTGCGATTGCTGGGATAATTGTTGCGATTATTGTTGTAATTGCTGTTGTTGTTGTATTGGTGATTCTTATCACCGTTTTCCTCCCACTTTCTTTTGACTTGCTTCACATTGGTCTCTTCAGCAGTCTGTTCTTTAATTCTTTCTTCAATCTGGTTCACTAGTTTGTGAGCCATTCTACATGCCTGTTGTATGGAGGCGGGCTCGTGTGAACTTATATCTTCTTGGATTCTTTCCGGTAATCCTTTCACAAACGCGTCGATCTTCTCTTCCTCATCTTCGAATGCTCCCGGACACAATAGGCACAATTCTGTGAATCGTCTTTCGTACGTGGTAATATCAAATCCTTGGCTTCGTAACCCTCTAAGTTCTGTCTTGAGCTTATTGACCTCGGTTCTGGGACGGTACTTCTCGTTCATCAAGTGCTTGAATGCTGACCACGGTAGTGCGTACGCATCGTCTTATCCCACTTGCTCTAGATAGGTATTCCACCATGTTAACGCAGAACCTGTGAAGGTATGCGTAGCGTACTTCACTTTGTCCTCTTCAGTACACTTACTTATGGCAAACACCGATTCGACCTTCTCGGTCCACCGTTTCAATCCGATCGGTCCTTCGGTTCCATCAAATTCCAAAGGTTTGCAGGCAGTGAATTCTTTGTAGGTGCATCCTACACGATTTCCTGTACTGCTAGATCCAAGGTTATTGTTGGTATGTAGCGCAGCCTGTACTGCGGCTATGTTTGAAGCTAGAAAAGTACGGAATTCCTCTTCATTCATATTCACGGTGTGTCGAGTAGTCGGTGCCATTTCCTTCAAAATAGTCAAATGGAACAAGTTAATCATACAGAATATTAAGAGTAGTTAATAGTATTTCTTAGCATAATATGAACTCATTTATAAAAGCTTTTTCTTCATATTAGCGTTTTATAAGTTTAAATTCGGGTAGTACCTACCCGTTAAGTTCATACTTAGTAGCTAATATACAATTCAACTACTACAATTCTATATGAAAAACTGATTATAATAATATTTCACGTTCAAACTTTTATACAATATTTTACAAACTTACAATACCGCTTATTTTACATAAAGCATGAAATATAGCACACAATAACTTTGATACAAGATAGTTGTGAAGATAATTCTAGCTAGTACACAAGTCGTTCAGCAAAGGCAATAAAGACACGTAATTCATACGTCCAGAAACAAGTCATGCATTCTGGTTTTACTAGGACTACTTCCCATCCTTGGTCTTGTGGAACATAACCATTATGGCCGTTGATAAGACAGCGTGTTGTAACGTCGTCAAAGGGACGAGGGTTACGTAATGTCCAACAGTCCCGTAACAATCTAAAAACCTCATTTCTTACCCCAATTACCGACTCCGTCACTTGTGGGAACGTTTTGTTTAATAGTTGTAGGCCGATGTTCTTATTCTCACTTTGGTGAGAAGAGAACATTACTAATCTGTAAGCATAACATGCTTCTTTATGTTGCATGTTAGCCGCTTTTTCTAAATCACGAAGTCCAATATTCGGATATATTGAGTCAAAATAATTTCTTAACCCATTGCGTAAAATAGTATTTGGGTTCCCCGCAATATATGCGTCAAAGTAAACACATCGTAACTTATGGATTTCCCAATGTGATATCCCCCATCTTTTGAACGAAAGCCTTTTATAAACCAAGGGATTCTTGGAACGTTCTTCGAATGTCTTACAAACTGATCTCGCCTTAAATAGTTGTGCCGAAGAATTCTGACCGACTCTAGACAAGATTTCATCAATCATGTCTCCGGGTAGGTCTCTTAAAATATTGGGTTGTCTATCCATTTTGTGTTTTTATACTGTAAAATAGACAAGAGTTAGATTCATAAAAAAAATACTTATTAATACAAGCAATTTTTACATATATCATAAAGCATAAGCACACTATATTACATATATTACACCACACGAATACAGCTATCTTATTCCGACTCGCTTGTTTCTTCTTCTTTGGTTTTGGTTCGTTTTTCCAAGTTTCTAGGGATATATGATGTTCCCCTAATACGAGCCGTCGTTATCCACATTGGTTTAGAAAAACCTGGTGGTTTAGAGGTTCCCGGGTCATTGTTACAACTTAAGGACTTCGGGGGTTGACGATACATATAAAGTTCATCGGGGTTGGAATTAGATTTCTCTATTTTTATGCCCTTTCCCTTATTATTTTCTTTTACCTTTTTAAATTCAGTTGGGGTAATTTCTATAACATCATCGGAATTCTCGTCGGAATCCGATTCATCGGAGAATTGGTAATCCTCCCAATATTTTGCTTCCTTGGCGGAAACACCATTGACCATAATTAAACCTTGGTCGGTTGGTTGAGGATTTTCTTTTACTTAACCGTTTTATTATTTCCCCCGCCGGTTCTATTTCTTCATCCGGTTCCGATTCTTCTTCCGGTTCCGATTCTTCTTCTGGTTCCGACTCTTCTTCCGGTTCCTCTTTGGGAACTTGTGAATCAGTCCACGAATCATTCCAATTTACATTTGACTCTTTATTATTATTAGGTGAGTCAATGGAACTTGTTCTAGAGGTAGACATCTATCACATAATATCAAACGCGTTAAGAGATTAATATATCACATAATATTCACATGTTAAAAATATATAGTTTCCAACAAAATTTGTTAAGCAATCATTTTTCAAGTAAACACGGTCGAAGTCCAGACTCACTAATGCATCCTAACAAACTCGATAAGACACACTAATGCAAAATTATGGTTCTCTAAGACCAACGCTCGGATACCAACTGAAATGTCCCGTTCTTATTGATTAAAAACGTTCCATATTAATTGATTTCGTTGCGAGGTTTTGACCTCTATATGAGACGTTTTTCAAAGACTGCATTCATTTTAAAACAAACCATAACCTTTATTTCATCAATAAAGGTTTAAAAAGCTTTACGTAGATTATCAAATAATGATAATCTAAAATATCCTGTTTACACACGACCATTACATAATATCTTGAATGCAGTTTTTACATAATATCATACAAGCATGGACTCCAAATCTAGTCCTTATTTAAGTATGCGACAACGGAAGCTCTTAATAATCACCTGAGAATAAACATGCTTAAAACGTCAACAAAAATATTGGTGAGTTATAGGTTTAACCTATATATATCAAATCATAATAATAGACCACAAGATTTCGTATTTCAATACACACCCCATATATAGAGATAAAAATCATTCATATGGTGAACACCTGGTAACCGACATTAACAAGATGCATATATAAGAATATCCCCATCATTCCGGGACACCCTTCGGATATGATATAAATTTCGAAGTACTAAAGCATCCGGTACTTTGGATGGGGCTTGTTGGGCCCGATAGATCTATCTTTAGGATTCGCGTCAATTAGGGTGTCTGTTCCCTAATTCTTAGATTACCAGACTTAATAAAAAGGGGCATATTCGATTTTGATAATTCAACCATAGAATGTAGTTTCACGTACTTGTGTCTATTTTGTAAATCATTTATAAAACTGCATGTATTCTCATCCCAAAAATATTAGATTTTAAAAGTGGGACTATAACTCACTTTCACAGATTTTTACTTCGTCGGGAAGTAAGACTTGGCCACTGGTTGATTCACGAACCTATAACAATATATACATATATATCAAAGTATGTTCAAAATATATTTACAACACTTTTAATATATTTTGATGTTTTAAGTTTATTAAGTCAGCTGTCCTCGTTAGTAACCTACAACTAGTTGTCCACAGTTAGATGTACAGAAATAAATCGATAAATATTATCTTGAATCAATCCACGACCCAGTGTATACGTATCTCAGTATTGATCACAACTCAAACTATATATATTTTGGAATCAACCTCAACCCTGTATAGCTAACTCCAACATTCACATATAGAGTGTCTATGGTTGTTCCGAAATATATATAGATGTGTTGACATGATAGGTCGAAACATTGTATACGTGTCTATGGTATCTCAAGATTACATAATATACAATACAAGTTGATTAAGTTATGGCTGGAATAGATTTGTTACAAATTTTCACGTAGCTAAAATGAGAAAAATTATCCAATCTTGTTTTACCCATAACTTCTTCATTTTAAATCCGTTTTGAGTGAATCAAATTTCTATGGTTTCATATTGAACTCTATTTTATGAATCTAAACAGAAAAAGTATAGGTTTATAGTCAGAAAAATAAGTTACAAGTCGTTTTTGTAAAGGTAGTCATTTCAGTCGAAAGAACGACGTCTAGATGACCATTTTAGAAAACATACTTCCACTTTGAGTTTAACCATAATTTTTAGATATAGTTTCATGTTCATAATAAAAATCATTTTCTCAGAATAACAACTTTTAAATCAAAGTTTATCATAGTTTTTAATTAACTAACCCAAAACAGCCCGCGGTGTTACTACGACGGCGTAAATCCGGTTTTACGGTATTTTTTGTGTCTCCTGGTTTTAAATCATTAAGTTAGCATATCATATAGATATATAACATGTGTTTAGTTGATTTTAAAAGTCAAGTTAGAAGGATTAACTTTTATTTGCGAACAAGTTTAGAATTAACTAAACTATGTTCTAGTGATTACAAGTTTAAACCTTCGAATAAGATAGCTTTATATGTATGAATTGAACGATGTTATGAACATCATTACTACCTTAAGTTCCTTGGATAAACCTACTGGAAAAGTGAAAAAATGGATCTAGCTTCAACGGATCCTTGGATGGCTCGAAGTTCTTGAAGCAGAATCATGGCACGAAAACAAGTTCAAGTAAGATCATCACTTGAAATAAGATTGTTATAGTTATAGAAATTGAACCAAAGTTTGAATATGATTATTACCTTGTATTAGAATGATAACCTACTGTAAGAAACAAAGATTTCTTGAGGTTGGATGATCACCTTACAAGATTGGAAGTGAGCTAGCAAACTTGAAAGTATTCTTGATTTTATGTAACTAGAACTTGTAGAATATATGAAGAACACTTAGAACTTGAAGATAGAACTTGAGAGAGATCAATTAGATGAAGAAAATTTAAGAATGAAAGTGTTTGTAGGTGTTTTTGGTCGTTGGTGTATGGATTAGATATAAAGGATATGTAATTTTATTTTCATGTAAATAAGTCATGAATGATTACTCATATTTTTGTAATTTTATGAGATATTTCATGCTAGTTGCCAAATGATGGTTCCCACATGTGTTAGGTGACTCACATGGGCTTCTAAGAGCTGATCATTGGAGTGTATATACCAATAGTACATACATCTAAAAGCTGTGTATTGTACGAGTACGAATACGGGTGCATACGAGTAGAATTTTTGATGAAACTGAACGAGGATGTAATTGTAAGCATTTTTGTTAAGTATAAGTATTTTGATAAGTGTATTGAAGTCTTTCAAAAGTGTATAAATACATATTAAAACACTACATGTATATACATTTTAACTGAGTCGTTAAGTCATCGTTAGTCGTTACATGTAAGTGTTGTTTTGAAACCTTTAGGTTAACGATCTTGTTAAATGTTGTTAACCCAATGTTTATAATATCAAATGAGATTTTAAATTATTATATTATCATGATATTATCATGTATGAATATCTCTTAATATGATATATATATACATTAAATGTCTTTACAACGATAATCGTTACATATATGTCTCGTTTAAAAATCATTAAGTTAGTAGTCTTGTTTTTACATATGTAATTCATTGTTAATATACTTAATGATATGTTTACTTATCATAGTATCATTTTAACTATATATATATCCATATATATGTCATCATATAGTTTTTACAAGTTTTAACGTTCGTGAATCACCGGTCAACTTGGGTGGTCAATTGTCTATATGAAACATATTTCAATTAATCAAGTCTTAACAAGTTTGATTTCTTAACATGTTGGAAACATTTAATCATGTAAATATCAATCTCAATTAATATATATAAACATGGAAAAGTTCGGGTCACTACAGCTTGTAACAAAACAAATTACATATTTGGAATCCTCTCTTCATCCTCTACAATTTGATACCAACTTCATCTCATTTGGGTAAAATTTCTAAAACTCTAGATTTCTCTAAATTCGTGTTTTTGACTTGAAATGGTGTTAGTTAGTGTCTATGGCTCGTGTCTAGCATGATTATATTATTTATTTGCTCGATTTGTTGTTTTGGGTAACTAGTATGAACATTTGAAATGGGTGTGCTTAATCTTTGATTTTAGATGAGTTAATGTTGTCAAATTATTAAAGTTCATGTATTAATTGTGTTACTAGTATCACTAGCTTCAATTTGATGTGTAGGTTGCTTTAGAAAACTTCATAAACTTGAACATTGATTTTGTGGGTTTTGGTAAGGGTTTGATAACTCTTAAAATGGAATTTGATGATTTGAATGCCATGAAATATTGTTGGTAAGTGTTTGGTTGGATTGTATGCTTGATTACCTTCGAAACGGCATATCATACATGTAAATTCGTTGCCCGAATCATGAAATGCATTTTGCGAACTTGAAACTTTGATTATGAACATTTAACGATCATTTGATGAAGTTTTGTTGTTTTAAATTATGAACTCGATTGATGATATGTGGTTAGTTGTACTCCTTGTCAAAATACCTTTCCAACGATATAAGATACATGTTCTAAGTGTTTTCGATTCACAAATTGTGTTAGTTTGAGTTTTGGTTCGTGCACTTGTGTGTTTCAGCAAAACAGGGTCTGCATACTGATCTGGACGCCGTCCAGATTCTTGGACGCCATCCAGTCCTTCAATGCTGGATGCCGTTCGGCAAATCTGGACGCCGTCCTGATGAACTGCCATATTCTGTTTCGCTTGGTTGTTTACCGTTTAATTCTAACTATGCTACGCACCTCCGATTAACATGAAACTTGGCCAACATGCTCATATATGATTATATAACTTAGAAAAATTGTCTGAGAACCGACCTGACTGCATTGACTTTGACTTTCACCAAGTTTTACTTTTAGTCAAACTTAACCAAATACTTATGCAATCGTCCTAATCTTCTTTTATACTTGACTCTAGCATGAAACTTGACAATTTGATTCACATGCTATATATTCGAGTCGTAACGAGCCATAGGACTAATTGAACACATTTTTCCCGACCTTGTGTCGTAACCGGTTAATTGATACAACTTACTTGTTTAGGTCAAGGCTAAGCAACTTTCATGCACACGTTTACTTTGTGAAGTACATTTATACTCGTGTACTCGAGGTGAGATCATAGTCCCACCTTTTCAACAACTTTTTATACTTTTAAATCGTGGGCTGAGAAACATATACTTTGTTACATCTTGTACTACTTACTTTTATGTTTTGAACACAAGTCCGATGAAACAAACATTCCACAGCGAGTTTAGAACAAAATCCTCAATTCGATTATCATTAGTTACACTTACCGGGTGTAAGCGAGAACTTATGTTGTATGGATCCATATGGGTTTGACAAACCCTCATTCAAACGGTTCGCTACCGTTTACGAATGAAATATATTTTCAAGAAACAGGGTATGTTCTAACACTATTGTGATGGGGTTCTATGGAAGGAATGTTAAGCATTGATAATTGGGTGCTCGCGAACCTATTTTGGAATGCAACTTTTGGATGATCAATTTTATGGAAATACTAAATCTTGTGATTCAAAAATAACGTTTATTACTACCTCTATGATTTCACCAACGTTTTTCGTTGACAGTTTTCGATATGTTTCTCAGGTTCATACTTGGCTACTTAATACATGCTTCCGCACATTTTGATTACTTGCTTGGAGTCAAGCATACATGCATACGCTAGTGATAGCACCTTTGGATTCAAAATTAAAGCATACATACTTTCGCTATTTATAGCAAACCCTGATTTTAAACTAATTATGTCGCAAGTTGTTTCATTTACACTTCATAACTTTTGTAAACTTAAACTTGTTATCGATCCGTTTGGTAAACTAAACTTTGTAAGTTTTGTACGTTTCAAATAAATGCAACATAATTTTGGTCAAACGTGTCTCATATAGGGACTATGACCACGTAACGGGACCTAAGTTAACGGCGCCGTCAATGACGATTTTGTCGGGTCGTTACATTATTGGACTTCCATGGCCCAACCTACTCAACTTAGTGGACTAATTAGTGGATTAATTAGCCCATGTAATTAATAGTTAGCCCATGTAAATAATGAGGCAAGTAACTTGCATGCTTATGTACTAATGCTTGCATTTTGTCTCAAACCACCCAACATGTCAACATCACCTTGTACCACCACCATGGACTACACCATGCCACCATCACATGAGGCCAAATGGTCCCCCCCACCCCTTCCTTGGTCGATGGTTACATACACCACCACCACCATTCCATTTTTTTTTAACTTCACTCTCATTTCTCTCAAAACACACACACACATTCTCTAGTTTTTCTCTCTAGCTTCTCTCTCTAAATTACTTGAAGAACTTGTAAGTTCTTGGCTTCTTTTTCTTTCTTTGCTTGCTTTAATTCATAAATCAACATCATCATGAACAAAGATTCAAGTTTTGTAACTTGAATCTTCATAACTTTTGTTGATTCAAACTTTGTTTTGAAAAGTCTTCAAGAACATGAAGGATTCAAGCTTTTTAGCTTTGAATCTTCATAATCTTGTTAGATCTAAGTTATTAACTTAATATCTCTTTAATTTTGTTAAAAGATCAAAACTCATGTTTATGATCTTCATGTAACTTGTAGATCCAACTAATTACTTTATGGATCTTCAAGAAAGTTTGAAATACAAGCTTACTAGCTTGAGATTTCTACAAAAAGTTAGTTAAGATCAAAGTTTATTAACTTATGATCTTCTTTAGTTTGTTGTAATTTATATTTGTGACTTGTGTTTTAATTAAATAAAAGATACAAGCTTACTATCTTGAGATCTCATAAGTGTTGTTAGGAATCCAAGCTCTCTAGCTTAGGGTTTCATTTTTGTGTTTGATCTAAGTTGTGTAACTTATGGTCTTCTACTTTGTTTAAACAAAAGCTCATTTGTTTATGTTCATCCTACTTTACAAGATCTAAGTTTCATAACTTATAGTTGTGTAAAAGTTGAAAGTCTAAGTGTTATGACTTAGGGTTTCACCAAGAACATGAGATCTAGACTTTTTAGTCTAAAGTCTTTCATATTTAGTTAAGATCTAAGTTTTATAACTTAAGGTCTTGCTTATTTAGTTTGATTCAAAGTTTATAGCTTAATAGAACTTGTACTTGTATTGAAATTAAGAAATTGATGTAACTTTGGTTCATCATCTTGCTCAAACTCTCACATGAGTTGTATTTTATTTCATAGTCTTGACTTTATGCATTGATGGTTAAACCTTGGTTAAAGTGATACTAAAACATCAAGAGTTGTACACTTGAGGCTTATACGCATCAAGGATGAGAACCGTGATGAGCATCAAACACCAAGAAACCCACCGGAGCACTTGTTTTATGTTTTCAGGGTCTGTCCAGACCCCTGAGCTTCTGGAAAAGTTTATTTCCAGATAGTTCGGTTCGAGTAGATGACTTTTCATTTAAGACTCGCCTAAATCCGATATACGATTTAGGATTTATAGCCTCCCGAAGGTCACTACGCCCTTGTAACGACGTGCTAAACATTCTGACCTACTCGTGCTTGAACCGTCGCCATGGTCAAACGACATCGAGTTAGGATCTGAAAATTGGATAGAGGTAAAAGGACTCACATACGAAGCCTTGGCCATTGACCGCGCATCATTTCAGTTTGTATAGAGGTCGTATCAACTGAACGAAGTCAGCCTTTGTTTCGATCTCTATTCTTGATTGAAAACTTACTTTAATTTTTACGTACGATGATAATGATGATGATATCTAAGGCTTAATTTATTTACTTTTAAACCTTTGAGGACAATATACTGACTTAGTGACCTTTTCCTTAGGTTGACGACCTTTCGGACCGACTTACTACTTGCATACTTTGCACATCGACTTTTACCGCATTTATCACTGTGAGTTATAGCTCCCTTTTTACTTCAACTATTTTGGGACTGAGAATACATGCGCTTTTTATGTTTTACTTACTAGGCACGAGTACTTAAACTTTATATATGTGTGGGTGATATAACGGCACAAATATTCCCCTTAGCACGGTAACGTTTAATCATTAGTTTTTGAACCGGTGAACGCGAATATTAGATATGGATCCATAGGGTTTGACATCCCCACTCAGGCTAGTCACGCTAGCATTTAACGGGTGTTTAGTACTTCGAGGACATACGCACTCGCCAAGTGCACTTTTAGGGGGTATTATTATTACGTTAAATTAGTTACCGGGTGCCCACGGATAAGCATATACTTTATCATACTGATTTGAAATGCTGGTTGAAGCACTGAAATCTCGTGGCCTACATTACATTATTGTTTACAAACAAACTATAGCTCACCAATATTCGTGTTGACATTTTTAAGCATGTATTTCTCAGGTACTTAGACGTTGCTGTTAGACTTGCTGTTATAGTCTTGATGTTATAGACTTGCTGTTACAGACTCGCTGTGTTAGACTTCTGCTGCATTGTTTAGAGATGTCTCAATCATGAAACTTTTACTTTGCATTCACAACTTATGCTACATTTGAACAATGGCTTTGTAATGACCTTTGTGTCACGTACTAATGGTTTCTATTCATAGAAGCACGTTATCCTTTGTAAAACATTTGACGTTGGTAAAAACGTTACCTTTTTATGAATGCAAAACTTGTTTTGAAATAGCATGTAGTATTATACCGTGTAATGGACCTGTTGTTGATGAACCGTACACATTGATTTTGTACGGGCCATTGATATGGCCGAAACGGACGGTTTTATTTTCGCGGTGTCGTTAGGCCGCGGCACGTCAGAATCAGCTACCACAAGGAGGAGTAGTGGTTTATTTTATCATTTATATTTAGCTGGGGTTCCAAGCTATAACTCACCTACTTGTCTTCCTTTTAACGAGTAAGTGGTAAATATAACTCAGGTACGTATTTTTGTATGCTTATTCAGTAATGTGGGACAAAAGTGCCTATATAGTTAACCCTAGTGACAAGAGGTGATAGATTAAGATTAACTAGATAAAATAGTAATTAAACAATAAAACTAAAGATAGGTATGAAGAATAGAATTCTGAAGGGGAATTATCGCAAGAGTTCAACTTCCTAGGATAAACACTAAACCTCAATCAACTGGCTATGAACCTAACTGATTTGTCACTAAGAGTTTAGGCTTTGAAGATTCTGGCTAAGACAGGTATCCCTACTCCCAACGCTAACCTGAAAGGTTTAAATGCCCTTATGGATAGAATCCTAGGTACATGAACAAAGTGGTTTACCCAATAAAGGAACGTCTCAACTTTTCTTAATCCTAGTTGGTCTAACTAAAGCAATATCCTACCACTAAATCACTATGCTATGCCTTAACATTAACAGATGTGCAATCTTAGATATTCTAAGGTACTGCTAATTGGGATAGAAGTCTCTTCTTTGCGATCACTTATTCAACCCCGGATCATCTTACAATATCTCAAGAACATTGCTTCTGACGCGAATCATGCTTCTGAGTAAGCTGGTGTTCACTGAACTCTCTATTGCTAACTCTAACCACAATCTAAATGGGCAACTCTTCTATGATGAACAAATGGTTATTCATACGTAGGTACTATATCCCTATTGTGACGTTAAGCACACATAACTACTCACCTTGTATCCTAGGGTTGATCACGTCCTAATACTAGGTTATAGCCACGTGAATAAGTGGAAAGGGTGATCTGTAAATTAAACCTCTAGACCGTCAAGGTTTCAGCATAACAAAATGATAATTTTCAGATAAAATATTCAACACGTAATAAACAATTGTAACAGATAGATAATCATGCAAGATGAAAGCAACTCAAGATAATAACTTTATTAAATTAAGGAAAGCGTTCACCGTTTACAGATGAGATCTGGACCATTACAAGTGCTGACAACCTCTAGCCCGCTCCTATTACAATCTTCAGCGTTCGCCTCCGGGTACTTAATTTCCCGCTCGGAGGTGAGAAGGCCTTGAAAGCTCTAGTGGGAGAAAGTGTATTGTAGTGAGAGAGTGAAGAGAGGTGTGTGTTGGAATGGATGACAAAGACCCTTTAAATAGACTTGAAAATTGCCAAATACGCCTGGCAGGCCGTTTGGCAGGCGGTATGGCAGGCCGTATTTGGCAGGCCGTTTTTCTGGTAGGTCGTTTGGCAGCTCGTGTGGTGGCACGTATCTGGCAGGCCGTTTCCATAACGGCAGGCCGTTTCCATAACGGCAGGCCGTATGGCAGGCCGTTTGGCTTGCTGGTCAGCCTTGATTTCCTGGATCGTAACTTGATTTCTTGTCTTTCACCATTTTCGCTCTAGAATCTTCGTTTTAGCTCCGTTTCTCTTGATTCTTTTTGCATTGTCTTTGTAATTACTTTACCTATAAGTTTAACCGAAAAACGATTATTTTGCCGACAAAGCTTTGAACTTTATGCTTTTGGGACTCAATATCGGGGGTAAAAACGTGACTTTTTAGCCGATATCAAATATCCCACACTTAGACTTTGCTTGTCCTCAAGCAAACTTCCGAACTTAAAACAGTGAGGACTTTAATTTGTAGAGATCAAGCTGTTTTGTTCCGCAAGACGAAAGCGGAAACCTGGCTTTTATTCTTTTTGCTATTCTCGAATCTTTTCCCGCAAGCATGAGAGGAGGTTACACAACTAAGGCTATCTCACTCGGGTCACTCATTTCACTAAAGTGTTTAGGGTATCCTAAATTTCTAAGAAATGAAGTCACTCTTAGCCAGTCATGCTTACATTCTTCGTCATAGGCTTGATCAAGACTCAAATCTCCATCACTTATTTGCGAGAATTTTTGGTTATCGACTCAGTTTGAATTTGTGAAGAGATGGGGATTTGGAAGTTTCTAGAGTACGAAGGCTTTTGATAGATAGGAGTTTTATTTTTCGAAAGATTGATTTCGGCGATCCCTTCAGCTTTTTATCAGGAATTTCTTGGTGAGCATCCTTCTTTTTGACTGCCAGGAGTTTTTCTCGAATCTTTGCTGGTTCTGCTCCCTTTCTCAGAGCCTTTATTCGTAGAGACTTTGCTCTAGTTTTTTTTTTTTTTTTTTGAATGCATCTTCTTTGATATTTGGCTTGGATGCTTGCATTTTTCTAGTGCAATTTTGGAGGTTTTTCCCGAAAAAGAATGATTTAGTCGGGATTTATTTATTTATGAAGCGAATAGAGTAAATAAGAAAAAGTGAAATGGATTTGTGGAGCGAAAATGGAAACGAAGGTGTGTAGCGGAGGTTGTTTTTGTCTTCACGGATAGCTGAGGCTTTAACTTAGTCATCTTCATCAAAATGTGTGATTCCGAAATGTAGATCAAGAGCAAGTTCTGATTCCGAAATGTTTAACATCGGCGCGCTCAACGAAAATATAGTGAAGCACTAAAAATGAGTGCTTATAAAGCCTTATTTAGGGGTGCCTTACAACAATTATAATAGGTTAAATTGCGCCTTTCGTTATGCAATGCTCCATTGGGAGAATTGATTTTGATTTTTCGCAAAAAGTTTTCAACCCTGTTTTACCCTTTTTGTCTATTTTGTAGCAAAAACTTTTTTGATCTTTTATAGAATTTTATCATCCTTAGCGTTTTATAATTCGAAAAGTTTTAAATTTTGTGAAAAACTTGAGGATTTTACAAGAATCGTTATGCGCAACATTTGCTATCCCACACTTTAAAATAACATTGTCCACAATGTCAAGACGTGCAATTGGATGGCGCGCTGCTTATGGATTCTTCAATTCTTGAGCCGGCGTCATCCTCGTTCAAAGCATCCTTGCTCCAAGTTGTTTCCATCTCGTACGGTCTCGATCGTTGTTTGCTTTGCGACGTTTATTCATGCAATATTTATTCTAAAAGCAACCATACATACTAAAACATAAAAGTAGTTATGCCCGAGACCGGGTGTACAGAAATGTAATTTAATGTAGCATTAATAATAAAAGGTACGAATGTTCCAAAAGATAATCATGATTACGGCTGAGGTGCTGAATATGGTGGAGAGTAGATCATGCTGGTACGGGCCCTGGTTGGGTTCCTCAATCTAGATTGACCCTCGCTGGTCATCTCCTTGTCTGTGGTAAACTGGTCTGCCAACTCTGCTGTATTCATACCCGAGGATATTCTAAATTCTATCTCATCTGATCTAGCGATTAACCCAGTTAACGATGACGTGCTCGTATGAACCATAGGCCCTGCCTGCCAACCCATACTATCCTGTAAATCTCTACCTCTTCCCCACTGCTGGTTCACGTCCATACTATCGATACCCTGTGCAACCCCTGCAGTTGTACGCTGCTCCAATGCCTGTTCCCATCTAGGGTCCTGACCAACGGTAGACGTGTTAATGTTGAACAACTCTTAAACAAAATTCTCGGGCCCTGTAGTCTGTGGAGGTGGCGGTGTAGGTGCGATAATTGTACGTTGTGTGTAGTGATGAGTAGGTGGAGGTGTAGTTCCTGAAAATTGATGGCTCGGGCCTGCTCCCCTTGGATCACGGTTGGCTTGCATTACCGGATACTCATGTGGGTATGGTGGGATGCCGAACTGCCTCCCCGCATAATGCGCAAAGTGGTCCAAATTCTCAAGGATCGCGTGCTGGGAAAACCAACTCTCATGCCCAGGTAAATCTCCCATATGGTACTGGTAGCCGTATGGTGGATATCGTGTACGATCACCCTCGCCAACTGATGAGTGACGGCGAGTGTCAGTGGGCCGTCCATGGGCTATGGGGTCATCCTCATCCACAGGTTCCTGGGAACCTCGTCTCCTACTACCATCCTTTGTCCTAGTATCAGGTCTGAATCTCTGAACTCTCACCCCTGGTACCGTCCGCTCTTCGGAACCGGGTATCTCTGGGTTAGCCTGGATGATCAACTGCTCACCCTCATCGCGAATATACTTCCAGTAGCTCAACAACTTATACCTAATCTCTTCTGATACGGCCCCAATCGTATAGTTAAACCGTGCAACATCTCCCAAAACACGCATGCTCTTGAGCAACTTAGTCACAACACACCCTAAAATTGGCACAACCGTGCTTGCCGAATTCTTCTCGCTGGTGATAGCCTGAGCTAGGAGATGTGCTACCTGTAGATTCTGGTTGTTCATTATGGCGTGCATCAGGCGCATG
This sequence comes from Rutidosis leptorrhynchoides, assembly GCF_046630445.1. Classification (NCBI taxonomy): domain Eukaryota; kingdom Viridiplantae; phylum Streptophyta; class Magnoliopsida; order Asterales; family Asteraceae; genus Rutidosis; species Rutidosis leptorrhynchoides. The sequence goes on from NC_092335.1 coordinate 558,086,767, forward strand.
TCTCTGATTGTAACCGCACCGCCAAATCTGGCTTTAGGATGGAGGGTTTTGGTGATTAGGTGGTGGAGGATTCGGAGTACGGGGTTGGCGAATTTTGACGCCTTTTTACTTGACTGCCATGGCCCGTTATCTGTGGTGTGCTCTTGCCAGAAAGTCTGATGATCCATGTAATTCAAGGTGGTCAATCCATCCCTGAATATTGGCCGGGTGAGTTGTGATGATTTGTACAACTCTAGGTGTCTCGCAAACCATGCGAGAGTCAAGTGATACATTCGGTTTTGATGTCGAAAATGGATGCATTCTTGATTATTATAATCTGCCGGATCAACTGTTGAATCAAAACTCCAGGTAGCCATAAACTCCGCATATGGCTCGTTATATGTTGTTTCGTTTAACTCAAACAACATTTTCCAGGCCCGGTGCGTTCTACCCGCGGCTTGAAAAGTCAACATTCTTCCGAGATCATCAGCCCAACCACACTGTTCCAATATTGTCCAATTTATGTATTTATTACCCGCTTTATCTCGGTTAATCCAAACTCTCATAAAGGGCTCATTTTCCTCCGGGTTATCCTGCCCACGAAGACAATGGGGCAACTCGACATCATTTCGACGATTGGCCATATACAAAAATCAAGTAAAATAGGTTATGCTCCAAAAATTAGGACTTAGAGTCCAAAAATACCTATATTTTTTGAAAAAAAATTCGAAATGAGGGTTTTAAAAATGGGGTTTTCCAAAATCCTGTGATAGTCAAATATAGCCAAAATTACCACAAACAACATTTAAATGAACTACAACCTTACTTTTGAGCAAAATTCAAAGTGTACCCGTGATTACAATAAATAATGCAAATAAATAATAATTATAGTCATTTAGTCGTAATAAGCAATTTTTAACCAAATGTGATGATTTTTAAGCATACAATGATCCTAAAGACCATTTCTAATTCCCTTAAATATTTTTAAACATCAAAGTTGAGCTATAACATATTAAAGTCAAAGATTAGAGCCGTTTGACTGAAAAATATTTATTTTGATCAAAATGTACAAAATAAGGAAAATCAAGGATTAGGCTACATTTTCTCGAGCAAATCAATGATTCCGTCATTTGAACTAGTTTTAAGGTAATCCTAAGTTTTAAAAACGTTTTAACTATAGGAAAAACCGAAGTCCTAATTATGTGTAGTTTGACCAAAATACTACATTCAAGCAAACTAGCCTTCTTAGTTCCAAATTCAGTTTCTAAACCTTCCTAATGAATCACTAAGCCTAACTAAGCTAGCAAAACATTAAATTTCCAAGAATTTCACCAAATTTCACCCTAAAACCTCAAGTAACTAGTCTAGAGCCAAAAATTATCCACAATATCTCAATCAAGCCTAAAAACTAACACAAAGTAATCACATTGTCTATCTAAGTATAAAGGAATTCATAATTGAGTCAAAAACTAATTTTTTGTAAAAAGTCAAAAATTTGACCCTAAGAGAAAATTCGAGTTTTCATCAAGAAAGAGTAACTTTCGTGCGAAATTGATGATGGAATCGAGTTTAGGAGGCTCGAGAGAACAAGTTTCAAGCTTTGATTCGTCGAATTTGGTTAAGATTTGAGTGTGGTAAGGTGGTGGTGGTGCGACGGCTTCGAAGGGACAGAGGGAGAAAAAAAATCACAAAAAGAAAAGAGAAGGAAGAAGAAAATAGAAGGAAAAGAGAAAGAAAAAGGCTCGTGTGGCTCGCGGACTTATTTCCCCGACCCGACTCGCACAATTTTTAAGTTTTTATGATTTTAAAATTTAAAGGGTTTTAAGATAAGACAAATAAAATAAAACCTCGGATTTTAATCCTGTTATTTTTATATTATTTCGTTATATTTTCTAAGATATATCACTAACTAAAATAAGAAAAGAAAAGGCCACCAAAATTTAAAATATTTTATTTTTATTAAAAACACAAATTACACAGGTTCTACAACTATATTCCAGAAATGACGCGGAAAGAAAGACAAGTCTAAAGCTTCCTTGACCATCCAGAGTAAATCAGCGGAGTGTATTGAGAATATTTCGAAATCACTTAACATTTTACGCTCGCGCCTCTGTAATTCTCCGATATCGTCCATAAGTTTAACCAAAGCCCTTTTTACTTTCTTAGTATTTGAAATTCCGTCCCTTGATCCAGTATCTCTATAATTTAGTTCAAAAAGAAGTTTTGCCACTGTGTCTTGAAATAAAAGATCTTCCGCGCAGTCAGGATCACCGATAGTAAATTTAAAGTTTGAAGATATTTCTCGAATGATCTTCCTTTGCGGGTTTGTAAATGAAAATTTTGACATAGTGAGGATTTGTACAAGTTCTGAGTATACTTCCTTTCTTTTTGCGAATAAATTCTGATGTATTCTTTCCTTGGTAGAATCCGAAAAAGCTTCAATTAATCTTTTGATGAGAAATGAGGCTGGATCAAAGTAAAAGAAATCTCTGTTTCTGTAGGTTGAAATAGGGTTAGGTGTCTTGCTTTCAATCCAAAATTCTAATTCAGAGATCATTGCCGAGACGTAACGGTTTATGTGAATTGGAGAAACTTCCTTATTGGTGAAATGAGGGAGAAAAGCGACGAATGACTCTAAATCGAATTTGAAAATGATTTCTACATCCCGATACTTGACGAAAAGGTCTTCCCCACATTCTTTTATCAGTTTGTGAAAAGAACGAGTCTGAGAACGCAGCTCTTTTAACAGATTGAGTTGAAATGTTGAAAATGGGAAGTCTGAGGAATAGAGGTGCCTAACGAATTCTCTATAGACGTTTAACCTTCTACTAGGATTTAACAGATTTCCAATAAACGGAGCTTTGGTTTTAACAGAGTTTCGTATCTCTTTAGGATTAAATTCAGACAAGTCTGGATAGTTGAAAATAGTTAGATTTTCTCCCCTTATCTCATCTTCCATTATTAGGAGTTCGTTAAGACTGAGCCTCCCTTTTGGATCGTGAAAAGGGTCGAATGCTGGTGTATTTGAGTAAAACTTTTCTAAAAGCAATGAAATCTCTAAGTCATATGAAATTATCCGGTTTCTTGGACTACAAGAATCAAGAACTAAGTCTTGATGAGATTCATCAGGGTTTAGATTTGTTTTAAGTTTATAAAGAAAAACTTCGCCGGTTTCGGAAGTCGTGGGAGAGCAACTGCCATTCGCACTTTCTTCGTAGACGGTTAAGTTTGAACTGAAAACTATAGAAATTAAAACCGTAATTAATATTTTTGTTATTATAATTTAAAAAGGGTTTACTATAATGGCGACTTTAAATCCTATACCGACAAACTCTATGTTTGTTAAGCATGTGTGATTTTTGTCAATTTATCTTTGAAACAAGTGGCCAGGCAGACAACGGAGAGGCATGATCCTTTTGGTTCCAATATAATTGGAGACTGTTCGGAAAATCCAATAACCAAGTACGTGTATAATTGTCTTTCTTAGACACCACTCAAGAATCTCAGATATCTTGATACAATCAACAATTACCTTAACAGACAGAAAATAGTTCCTCGGCAGCGGCGCCAAAATCTCTACTCTCCTTATGATATGGCCGAAACGGACGGTTTTATTTTCGCGGTGTCGTTAGGCCGCGGCACGTCAGAATCAGCTACCACAAGGAGGAGTAGTGGCTTGTTTTATCATTTATATTTAGCTGGGGTTCCAAGCTATAACTCACCTACTTGTCTTCCTTTTAACGAGTAAGTGGTAAATATAACTCAGGTACGTATTTTTCTATGTTTATTCAGTAATGTGGGACAAAAGTGCCTATATAGTTAACCCTAGTGACAAGAGGTGATAGATTAAGATTAACTAGATAAAATAGTAATTAAACAATAAAAGTAAAGATAGGTATGAAGAATAGAATTCTGAAGGGGAATTATCGCAAGAGTTCAACTTCCTAGGATAAACACTAAACCTCAATCAACTGGCTGTGAACCTAACTGATTTTTCACTAAGAGTTTAGGCTTTGAAGATTCTGGCTAAGACAGGTATCTCTACTCCTAACGCTAACCTGAAAGGTTTAAACGACCTTATGGATAGAATCCTAGGAACATGAACAAAGTGGTTTACCCAATAAAGGAACGTCTCAGCTTTTCTTAATCCTAGTTGGTCTAACTAAAGCAATATCCTACCACTAAATCACTATGCTATGCCTTAACATTAACAGATGTGCAATCTTAGATATTCTAAGGTACTGCTAATTGGGATAGAAGTCTCTCCTTTGCGATCACTTATTCAACTCCGGATCATCTTACAATATCTCAAGAACATTACTTCTGACGCGAATCATGCTTCTGAGTAAGCTGGTGTTCACTGAACTCTCTATTGCTAACTCTAACCACAATCTAAATGGGCAGCTCTTCTATGATGAACAAATGGTTATTCATACGTAGGTACTATATCCTTATTGTGATGTTAAGCACACATAACTACTTACCTTGTATCCTAGGGTTGATCAGGTCCTAATACTAGGTTATAGCCACGTGAATAAGCGGAAAGGGTGATCCGTAAATTAAACCTCTAGACCGTCAAGGTTTCAGCATAACAAAATGATAAGTTTCAGATAAAATATTCAACACGTAATAAACAATTGTAACAGATAAATAATCATGCAAGATGAAAGCAACTCAAGATAATAACTTTATTAAATTAAAGAAAGCGTTCACCGTTTACAGACGAGATCTGGACCATTACAAGTGCTGACAACCTCTAGCCCGCTCCTATTACAATCTTCGGCGTTCGCCTCCAGGTACTTAATTTCCCGCTCGGAGGTGAGAAGGCCTTGAAAGCTCTAGTGGGAGAAAATGTATTGTAGTGAGAGAGTGAAGAGAGGTGTGTGTTGGAATGGATGACAAAGACCCTTTAAATAGACTTGAAAATTGCCAAATACGCCTGGCAGGCTGTTTGGCAGGCCGTATTTGGCAGGCCGTTTTTCTGGTAGTTCGTTTGGCAGCTCGTGTGGTGGCACGTATCTGGCAGGCCGTTTCCATAACGGCAGGCCGTATGGCAGTCCGTATGGTAGGCCGTTTGGCTTGCTGGTCAGCCTTGATTTCCTGGATCGTAACTTGATTTCTTGTCTTTCACCGTTTTCGCTCTAGAATCTTTGTTTTAGCTTCGTTTCTCTTGATTCTTTTTGCATTGTCTTTATAATTACTTTACCTACAAGTTTAACCGAAAAAACGATTATTTTTCCGACAAAGCTTTGAACTTTATGCTTTTGGAACTCAATATCGGGGGTAAAAACGTGACTTTTTAGCCGATATCAGGCATCATATTTGGTATCAGAGCATTAGTTGTAGGGAATTAGGTTGCATTAGTGAGTCTTGACCGAGTTGAGTAGGATTCTCTAATAGGACTAATCTACAACTTGCTCGTTTAATTGTTTCTGCGAAACTGCGGCATGCTACTGCTTACTTTTACTGCTATATGCACTTGCTGCATGCTACTGCTTACTTTTACTGCTATGTGAACTTGCTATATGCTACTGCTTATTCTCGCTACTATATGCTACTACCTACTTTTTGCATGATACTTCTGTTTGACACTGTTATTATTGCCATGCTATGTACTGCTGTAGACAATCTAGGCTGCTGTAGTTATTATGCCTGATTACGTTCTTACTACATGTCTGCTATTCGCTGTACCTGTGACGCCCTGTACAAAACCAACGTGTACGGATCATCAACAACAGGATCATTACAAGGTCAAACACTATATGCTGTTTTAAAAAAATAAGTTTGCATTCATGAAAAGGGGTAACGTCTTTACCGACGTCAAATGTTTTACAAACGATAGTGTGCTTCTACGAATAAAAAGCAATAATATAAGTACGAGACTCAAAGGTCATTATAAATTCATTGCTCAAAAGTACCATAGATTGTGAATGCAATGTAAATATCACAGCAAGTGGGAGTCTACACAGCAAGTCTAACAGCGAGACTAATACAGCGGAAGCATCAAACGTCTAAGCACCTAAGAAATAACATGCTTAAAAGTCAACACAAATATTGGTGAGTTATAATTTAATTGTAACAGTAATGTAATGTAGGCCACGAGATTTCGTATTCAAAATAGTATGAAAAGTATATGCTTAACTGTGGGCACTTGGTAACTAACTTAATGTAAATATCACCCCCTAAAAGTACACTATGCGAGTGCGTAAGTTTACGAAGTATTAAACACCCGTTAAATGCTAGCGCAACTAGCCCGAGTGGGGATGCCAAACCCTATGGATCCATATCTAAGATTCGCGTTCACTGGTTCAAAAACCAATGACTAAACGTTACCGAGCTAAGGGGAAAGTTTATACCGTTATATAACCCACACATATATAAAGTTTAAGTACTCGTGCCTAGTAAGTAAAACATAAAAAGCGCATGCATTCTCAGTCCCAAAAATAGTTGTAGTAAAAAGGGAGCTATAACTCACAGTGAATGCGCGGTAAAAGTCGATACGAGGTAAATAAGCAAGTAAGCCGGTCCGAAAGGTCGTCAACCTAAGTTAAAAGTTACTAAGTCAGTAATTCGTTCCCAAAGGTTTAAAAATACGTAATTTAAGTCTTAAGTGTCATCATCATCAACATCATATGTAAAAAGTAAAGTAAGTTTTTAATCAAAATTAGAGACCGAAACAAAGGCTGACTTCGTTCAGCTGGTACGACCTCTATACAAACTGAAATGATGTGAGGCTAGTGTCCATGGCTCCATATATGAGTCCTCTAATCACTAACCAATTTTTTGAGCCAAACTCATCTTCGTTTGACCGTGGAGATGGTTTAAGTGGGAGTAGGTCAGAAATTTAAGCACGACGTTACAAGGGCGTAGTGACTTTCGGAAGGCTATAAATCCTAAACCGTATATCGGATTTAGGCGAGGCCTAAACAAAAAGTAATCTACTCGAATCGAACTAACTGAAAATAAACTTTCCAATAGCCCAGAGAGTCTAATCAGACGCTGAAAAATAGAAAGTATGTGCTCCGGTGGGATTCTTGGTGCTTGACGCTCATCACGGTTCTCATCCTTGATGCTTGTAGCTTCAAGTGTACAACTCGTTGATGTGTTTGCATCACTTTGATCAAGGTTTAACCATCAACACACAAGGTTAAGATTAGGAAACAAAATACAACTTATGTAAGAGTTTGAGCAAGATGATGAACCAAAGTTACATCAATTTCCTAGTTTCAACACAATCACAAGTTCTATTAAGCTATAAACTTTGAATCAAACTGAATAATCAAGACCTTAAGCTAGAGAGCTTAGATCTTAACTAGATATTAAAGATCTTAGACTAAAAAGTCTAGATCTCATGTTCTTGGTGAAACCCTAAGTCAAAACACTTAGACTTTCAACTTTACACAACCATAAGTTATGAAACTTAGATTTTGTAAAGTAAGGTGAGCACAAATTAATGAACTATTGTTTTAACAAGTTAGATGACCATAAGTTATGGAACTTAGATCAATCTTAGATGAGTGAAAGTTATAAACTAGTAAGCTTAAACTTTCTTGTTCTTGAACTTTCAAAGTTAGACTTTGGTTACAAGATTTATGAGATCAAAGTTAACAAGTAATCTTTGACCAAGTAACTTATACAAATCGAAATCCACAAACATAAATGACAAATTTAAAGTTAAAAAAATAAACAAGTTCAAGTAAGGATCCTTTATATAAAAAGATATCAAGTTACAAACTTGAATCTCCATGAAATGAACTTTAAAGTTCCAATACTTGAACATAAAGAGGATCTTAAATTATTTAATCCTTAAATTTGTTACAAGTTAATGTAGAACCAAAAGCTACAAAGCTTTGATCCTTGTTCTTGCTTCTTTATCATAAAAGTGATCAAAGGTTGCAAGATAACATGAGGATTGAAGTTATAAAAACCAAAATCCAAAAATAAATAATGATGATGATGATTTACGGTTTTGAAGGAAGAAAAAGAAGAGAAAAAGAATTAAAACATTCAAGTTCTTCAAGAAAAGTTGAGAGAAAAGTTAGAGAGAATTTGAGAGAAAATAAGTGTGTGTTTTTGAAATGAAATGAGAGTGTTTGAAATGAAATGGTGATGGTGGTGTGTGGGGGTGTGGCTGACGGTTTAAGGGAGCAAGGGGAGGGGACCATTTGCTTGCTATTGGATGGTGGTACATGGTGGTGGTTGTACATGTTGGGTGGCATGGCAAAAGATGTTAAAACATGTAAGTAATGGTACACTAGCATGCTTAATACTTGTCTTAATGTCTAATGGACTTGTCTCATGTAGTAATGGGCTAAATAGTCCATTAAGTGAGTCCATTAAGTTAAGTAGGTTGGGCATTTAATTAACTAGGTCCATTAAGGTGTTAGGTCCATTAAAACTAACTAGTAAGCATTAGTAACCACTAAGCATAATTAAGGAACCATAAAGCTAGGTAATTGTCATAAATAAATAACAATTATGTTTATGTAGTCACAATATTCCAATTATGACCAAAGTTTAACGTGTACCAAGTACGTAGCTCGTTTTAAATGGTAAGTGACACTAACGGTCGTAAATGCATTCAAGGATCATGTTAAGCACTTAATATCACGTTGTAAGGCATTAACGAAAGTAATTAACATAATTGATGACCCCAGAATATAATCTATCACAGTATGCACAAATACGTAGTTTCGTAAAAGTAATAAATATAAATAAAAGTCAAAAAAGTCAGGTCGTTACAGTACCCACCTGTTAAAGAAAATTTCATCCCGAAATTTAAGCTGAGGTAGATGGTGGAGTCGGGAAAAGGTGAGGATACTTCTGCATCATTTGATCCACTCGTTCCCAGGTAAACTCAGGTCCTCGTTTTGCATTCCATTGGACTTGGACAATTGAAATCTTGTTACCTTTCAAGGTCTTGACCTCACGGTCCATAATTTCAATAGGTTCTTCCACAAAGTGGAGTTTGTCATCAATCGTAAGTTCTTCTAGTGGTATGATAAGTTCCGGTTTAGCAAGACATTTTTTCAGATTTGACACGTGAAAAGTAGGATGAACAGAGCTTAATTATGTCGGAAGATCCAAACGGTAAGCAACGGGTCCAATACACTCCAAGATTTCAAAAGGACCAATATATAGTGGATTTAACTTTCCACGTTTTCCGAAACGGTTTACACCTTTTCAAGGTGCGACTTTCAACATAACGCGGTCACCCACGTTGAATTCGAAGTCTTTTCATTTAAGGTCGGCATAACTCTTTTGGCGATCACGGGCCGTCTTGAGCCTCGCTTGAATTTGAACAATCTTCTCGGTTGTTTCATGGACTAGCTCAGGTTTGGTGATTTACTTCTCACCCACTTCGGCCCAACAAATAGGAGAACAGCATTTGCAGCCATACAACGCTTCGAAAGGTGTGGCATTATTACTCGAATGATAGCTGTTGTTGTAAGAAAATTCGGCTAGTGGTAAATGCTTCTCCCAAGCTTTTCCGAAATCAATAACAGATGCACGCAACATGTCCTCCAAAGTTTGAATCGTGCGTTCACTTTGTCCGTCGGTTTGCGGGTGATATGCGGTACTCATGTCGAGACGTGTTCCCAAAGCTTCTTGTAAGGAACGCCAAAATCTAGAAGCAAAACGGGTATCTCGGTCTGAAATAATCGATAAGGGCACACCATGACGAGATAAAATTTCCTTTATGTATAGCTGAGCGAGTTTTTCCATCGTATCAGTTTCTTTCTGATGGATTTCAATACATAAACAAAGTCACAAACCCATTTTGTTACATATAAATTCGTGTGTATATGTATATATAAAGCGGAAGCAATTTCAAGTTTATGCATGTAAAGTTTAACCCTTTAAATTTGAAATCCATTAAAGATCTAGTCTTGAAAATACACTTAAATGTAAATAGAGCTAGTTAGATGTTTATACCTACTCCAAAATGGAGGTGAAGAACTAGGATGAAGAAGATGATGTAGATGAAGAAAACTTCTAACTTGAAGCCTCAAATCTTTGATACCCACAAGCAATAATCAACACCCAAGACTTGGTTAGGATTTTAGACACTTAATTACTTGCAAAAATCAACCAAGAATCCCTTGAAGAAAGGAGAGGAAATTGCAAGTATTATTTTCAAAATGCTAGAGTCAAAGAGTGTGTTAAAAGTTGCACCAATGCATGTGTATTAGTCATAATTATATGGAGTAATCAAGGAAGGGTGGTTGGCACCTAGGAGCCTTCAAAAAAAATGGCCCCCCACCCCTTCCATTTATTTTATATTTTATTACATATTTATAAAACATACATGCATTTAGTTGTAAGTATTTTATTTTATAAGCCTTTTATAAAATAAAATGCAACACACATATGTTACATACACTTTATATTATTTATAACCTATATAAATAATATACAACATGTAGTAACTTATAATTATCCAAATAATTATATCTAGCATTTATTTTAGAAAACCAATTTCTAAAATTCAAGTGTCGTGTATTTGCTTTAATGATCCGATTGTCAAAACAAATACATAAAGTGTTGATAGCTTGTTATTGGGTATGACCCGACTTGGATCACAACATGTAAGCCACATTAATTTATTATGTCTCTCGGGCACAAGAAAATCCTTCAATCTCCCACTTGCACGAGAAACATAAGGAATTAATGCAAGTGACAGATACCACCTAACGACCGTCCATCACCCCCAACATGTTATGACTTAGTTCCATTCAATAACATCATCCCTTTCGAGTTTCCATTTCGAATATGATTTAGGTGAATCTTTCAATATATCCTTTTGCCCTAGATGTCATGTTAAATCCAAGAGACATAGAATGATCACTCTCTTATAGATTTAACTTTGTCAGGCCTTAGACATCTGACTCTCAACGAATAAGAGGGACAAATTCCATCTTGACTACATACGTCCTAGACATTACACTTCGTACCATACCTGAAACCTCCCTTATGTACTACCATGTTTCAGAATAGCGAAGGAAAGAATCAAGGCACAATATTCGGTGAATATCTGAACCCAATATGTGTCTCAGGTCAGAGGATATAATGATATTCTCCTTTACTCAAGATTACATGTGATCAACCACAAAGGTTCCATATAGTAATCTTGAGAGCGGGTCTTCCAATATTTGTGTCCCACAAATATCTATGAACCTTGGTTGCAACCTTGCCCTACATTCACCATTTGAATGTTAACCAATCCAAGTTCATAATAGTCTAGACCTCACACTTGTTCCCACAAATGTGATCAACTACGGAATTTAGAATAATAATTTATTCATGGATAAAATATGCTAAATTGGAACATGACTCATAATTTAAATTAATACCATAATTATATTAATGAGTTTGAACTAATTCGTTCCGTTACAATACATAAAGTAGATCAATTCCAATCACTAGAATGTCGAAGCCCTAATGCACAAACATGTCCCTCATGTTTTGGCCCATGTAAAAGCTTCGTGAGTGGATCCGCAACATTTTGATCTGTGTGAACTTTGTGAATACATATCTTTCCCTTTTCAACCTCATCCCTAATGTAGTTGAATCTCCGCTCAATGTGACGAGTCTTTTGATGAGCACGAGGTTCCTTGATTTGAGCAATCGCACCCTCGTTGTCACAAAAGATCTCAAGAGGGTCCTGAATGGAAGGGACCACTCCTAAGTCGTCGATGAATTTCTTCATCCATGCAGCTTCCTGAGCTGCCAATGAGGCGGCAATGTACTCCGACTCTGTAGTGGATAACGCAACAACTTCCTGTTTCGCACTCTTCCAAGAGACCGCACCACCATTTAACATGAATACATAACCGGATTGTGACCGAGAGTCATCTCGATCAGTTTGGAAACTCGCGTCCACGTAACCTTTTACAACGAGTTCCTCCTCACCAGACCCATATATTAGAAACATATCCTTAGTCCTTCTAAGGTATTTCAATATACATTTAACCGCAGTCCAATGACTATTTCCTGGGTTATTCTGGTATCTACTTGTCAAGCTTAGAGCGCATGACACATCCGGTCTAGTACATATCATTGCATACATGATAGACCCAATAGCAGATGCGTATGGGACTTTCTTCATTCTCTCTTGTTCATCTTTCGTGGTAGGACACTGAGATGAACTGAGAACGGTTCCTCTTTGAATAGGTACCAAACCTTTCTTAGAGTTTTCCATCTTGAACCTTTTCAAGACCTTATCAATGTATGTACTTTGACTTAAGCCTATCAATCTCTTGGATCTATTCCTATAGATTCCAATCCCCAATATATATTGTGCTTCTCCAAGATCCTTAATGGAGAAGCAACTTTTTAACCAAGTTTTGACCTCTTGCATTGTGGTTATATCATTCCCAAATAATAATACGTCATCCACATATAGCACAAGGAACATTATGGAGCTCCCACTAGCCTTCTTGTATACACAAGCTTCATCACCATTTTTAATAAAGCCAAATTTCTTTGCCTCTTCATTAAAACGATGATTCCATATTCTCGATGCTTGTTTCAACCCATAGATTGATTTCTTTAACTTGCATACTTTTTTAGGATTTTTCGGATCGACAAAACCTTCGGGCTGTGCCATATAGACATCTTCCTCAAGATATCCATTTAGGAAAGCGGTTTTGACATCCATTTGCCAAATTTCGTAATCATAATGAGCAGCGATGGCAAATAATATCCTAATATACTTTAGCATTGCCACAGGCGAGAAGGTCTCATCATAGTCAACCCCTTGAGTTTGAGTGAAACCCTTTGCTACAAGTCTAGCTTTGTATGTATCCAAGTTTCCATGTATGTCGGTTTTCATCTTGAAAATCCACTTGCAATCAACTAGCTTAGAGCTAGGAGGTTGCTCAACAAGTTCCCAAACTTGGTTTTCATACATGGATTGCATCTCGGCGTTCATGGCTTCCTGCCATTTATCTTTATCTATCCTTGATAAAGCATCTTTGTAGTTTGTCGGTTCATCCAAATCAACCGTATAGCAACCATCCACGAGAAACCCATATCTCTCGGGAGGATTACTAATCCTACTAGATCTTCGAACGTCTTGTGTACCTTGATCATCCACTTGATCATTTTCAGCATCCTCATGTTGAGTGCTAGTGTCAACCAATTGTGTATCATCGGCTTGATCTTGTACCTCTACAAGATCTATTTTTCTTTCACCATCACCTTCCATAAGGAACTTGGTTTCAAGGAATTCCGCTTTCCGAGCTACAAATACCGTTTGCTCGGATGGATCATAGAAGTAATATCCCATGTCATCTTTGGGATATCCTATGAAGATACACTTTGTGGATCGAGCATGTAGCTTATTTGCTACATAACGCTTAGGATAAGCTTCACATCCCCATACTTTCAAGTATGAAAGAGAAGGAGGTTTTCCAAACCACATCTCATGAGGAGTTCGTTCCACTTTCTTGGTTGGGGCCATATTTAAAATACGAGCCGCGGAGCTTAGACAATAACCCCAAAATGATAGAGGTAACGAGCTTCTAGCCATCATAGATCGAACCATATCCATTAGGGTTCGGTTCCTCCTTTCGGATACTCCATTAAGTTGGGGTGTTCCGGGTGGAGTAAGTTGTGAGATGATCCCACAACTCCTAAGATGATCTTGGAAGGCATCGCTTAGGTATTCACCTCCTCTATCGGTACGAAGTACCTTGATTGTCCTATTGAGTTGATTTTGTACTTCGTTTTGATATTCTTTGAATGCTTTAAACGTTTCGTCCTTGTGTCTTAGTAAATAGACATATCCGAAACGACTAAAGTCATCAATGAAAGTAACAAAGTATCTTTCACCATTCCTAGTTATGGGTTTAAAGGGTCCACATACATCCGAATGTATTAAACCCAATAAATCTTTAGCCCTTTCATGAGTGCCTTTGAAAGGTGCTTTAGTCATCTTGCCTTGTAAACAAGATTCACATACATCAAACGAATCCATTTCATTTGATTTCAAAAGTCCATTCCTTTGAAGTGTATGCATTCGGTTCTTGTTTATATGTCCAAGGCGACAATGCCATAAATAGGAATCACTCAAATCCCTTTTGAGTTTCTTGGTGCTAGTATGGTATATTGAGCTATTAGATGATGCATCATCATGAACCAATTCATAAATTCCATTTGAAGGCGTAGCCTTGAAATAGAATATATCATCTTTAGAAAAATGGATATCATTATCAATAAAATTAACATTGAAACCACATTGTCTTAAGCGAGAAATAGAAATAATGTTTCGACATAAATCCGGTGCATACAAAACATTTTCTAAAATAAGCTCCAATCCACTTGGAAGCTTCAAAACAAATTCTCCTTGAGCTTTAACATGCACCTTTGCACCATTGCCCATATAGAGACTTGATGTTCCCGCTTTATGATCACTTCTTTTGAACCCCTGCAAAGAATTGCAAATATGAGTTCCACATCCCGTGTCTAATACCCATGTATTAGAAGAAGTAATACTAAGCTCTATATATACCATATATATATTACCTGAGGTTTGCCCTGCATCCCTCTTGTCCTTCAACTCTTTAAGATAGACCGGACAGTTTCGTTTCCAATGACCCATCTCACCGCAACCGAAACATGGGTCTTCCTTGGGGTTTGCCTTCTCGGCTACCTTTTGCTTCTTGGCCTTGTTGATGGTTGGGGTAACCATCTTCCCCTTCCCTTTGCCTTGATGGACGGGTCCTTTTCTCTTAGCCACCTTTGGCTTAGAGGTGTTACCTTTAGACCCACCTTGATCGATTGCTAACACGGGTAAAGCTCTTTTACCCATGCTTGTTTCCGCCGTCCTAAGCATACCATGAAGCTCACCTATGCTCTTATCCATCCCATTCATGTTGTAATTAATTACAAATTGATCAAACCTCTTTGATAGGGAGTTAAGGATAAGATCGGTGGCTAACTCATTAGATATGTTAAGGTTGAGACGGTTAGCACGATCGATAAGGCTTTTCATCTTAAGTACATAAGATGAAACCGATTGGGATTCGTCCATACGACAAGCATGAAGCGCCCGAACCGTTTCGAAACGCTCAACACGTGCTTGTTGGAGAAACATCTCCTTCAATTGTGTTATCATGTCGTAAGCGCTATGATGCTCGAAATCCTTTTGGAGTTCGGGTATCATAGTCCCAAGCATTAAGCATGAGACTTGAAGGGAGTCGTGGCAATACTTATCGTAAGAGGCCATTGCCTCCACATCACTCTCATCCGGTTGGTCGGGAATGGGGTCCTCAAGCACATACATTTTATCCTCTTGTTTGAGGACAATCCGAAGATTGCGGAACCAATCCATAAAATTTGTATGGTTGAGTTTGTCTTTCTCGAGGAGAGACCGTAACGATAGGTTGTTAAAGTTAAGTGGTGCGTTGTTCATGTTGTTGTTGTTATTAGCGGCCATCTACAAAATTCAACAAAGTTCTTTTAAGTATCGATTTGGATTTAATAAACAATACCCTTTTAATTTGTTTTATTAAATATTAGAATCCAACGGTAAATCAAATTTCGGTTAGGTGACCTTTATCCCGTCATTTGATTTAGCTAGGTAGTCATAATGACAATTGCAATCCTTTTGCAACTTCTAAGTTATGGGATCATGCAATCCTTTTGCATGGCATATTAATCCCATCAACGCCTATTTGTTCCTCATGCTTCGGTGACCCTAAGTTCATGATTCCCAAATCAAGTCGTCCTACTTGTGTAGACATGTAGACTTAACATACAAGTGGTTAGGTGACCTTTATCCCACAAGCATGCAAAGTGTACTTTATTCATATTAGTTCACTCATGACGGTTAGGTGACCTTTATCCCATCATGAGATTCCTAATATGTCTAAGTGTTTCCACAAAAGGATGGCGTTTAACTTGTTTATCTTGTATTAGTAAAGGGATTTTAGGTTTTCTACATTCTAGTTTAGAAAACAAAGTGCTATACACCAACATGCATTTGGTGTGTAGTATGTTTATGAAAAACCCATTTTCATGTGCCTTTTAGTAACCAATTACTAGTTTTAACCATTTCATTACCTTTTAAATAAACCATTTTATTCAAGTCTAATAACCAATTATTAGTGTCATTTTGTTATGTTTTATTATAACCATTTTATAATGTATTATGCAAGTGTAATCATGTGATGATCTTGTAGCAACCAAACATACAAACATACACAAACATGCATAGCAAAGTGTTCACAATCAAGAGCCATTTTGGTAGACATTTGTTTAGCCAATAAACAAATGTCACCTAAGGGGTTAAACCAAAGTAAGAGATTTTACCAAAATCTCCCACTTAATCTTGTAATCTTCAAAACTTCATCTTGTAATCTTCTTCATGAATCTTCACTTTCATTTTACAAAATCATATCCTAATACAATTTTTCTAGAAAATGAAATAACAGCCTATTCTATTTTACAAACCAAAATAGAACAAATTACATACAAAATACAAGATTAATTACAACTTTTACAAACCAAAATTACAAAATAATTACAAGCCATATGAATGAATATTACACCCATGAATAATCACCAAATCAATCAACCAAACAAACACATGGCCTAGGCTCGATTGTGAACAACAACATAACATCAAACATGGCCAAAACTTGAAATCCCAAACCCATTTTTGGGACCAAATATTTCGGCCATCACCATACACCCACCAAAACTCAATATTTTTACATTCTACTTTCATGCATGTTGGTAGATTGTAAAGAAAGTGAGTTTACTAGCCAAAAACAAGAAGCATATTAACAAGACTTTGGCTCTAGATACCATTGATGGATTTCAATACATAAACAAAGTCACAAACCCATTTTGTTACATATAAATTCGTGTGTATATGTATATATAAAGCGGAAGCAATTTCAAGTTTATGCATGTAAAGTTTAACCCTTTAAATTTGAAATCCATTAAAGATCTAGTCTTGAAAATACACTTAAATGTAAATAGAGCTAGTTAGATGTTTATACCTACTCCAAAATGGAGGTGAAGAACTAGGATGAAGAAGATGATGTAGATGAAGAAAACTTCTAACTTGAAGCCTCAAATCTTTGATACCCACAAGCAATAATCAACACCCAAGACTTGGTTAGGATTTTAGACACTTAATTACTTGCAAAAATCAACCAAGAATCCCTTGAAGAAAGGAGAGGAAATTGCAAGTATTATTTTCAAAATGCTAGAGTCAAAGAGTGTGTTAAAAGTTGCACCAATGCATGTGTATTAGTCATAATTATATGGAGTAATCAAGGAAGGGTGGTTGGCACCTAGGAGCCTTCAAAAAAAAATGGCCCCCCACCCCTTCCATTTATTTTATATTTTATTACATATTTATAAAACATACATGCATTTAGTTGTAAGTATTTTATTTTATAAGCCTTTTATAAAATAAAATGCAACACACATATGTTACATACACTTTATATTATTTATAACCTATATAAATAATATACAACATGTAGTAACTTATAATTATCCAAATAATTATATCTAGCATTTATTTTAGAAAACCAATTTCTAAAATTCAAGTGTCGTGTATTTGCTTTAATGATCCGATTGTCAAAACAAATACATAAAGTGTTGATAGCTTGTTATTGGGTATGACCCGACTTGGATCACAACATGTAAGCCACATTAATTTATTATGTCTCTCGGGCACAAGAAAATCCTTCACTTTCATGGCTACGAAGTGTGCAGATTTGGTAAGACGATCAATAATAACCCATATGGTATCGTATCCGCCCACCGTTTTTGGTAGTGTCGTAATGAAGTCAATTGTTATCCTTTTCCACTTCCATTCCGGGATGTTTGGTGGCTGAAGTAATCCATATAGCCTTTGATGTTCAGCCTTAACTTTCGAGCAAGTTAAACACTTCCCAACATAAGTAGCAACATCCTTCTTGAGATTAGGCCACCAATACTGCTCCTTGAGATCGTGGTACATCTTACTGGCTCCTGGATGAATCGAATATCTTGACTTGTGGGCTTCGTCTAGAATGAGGCTTCGTAAATCCCCATAACTAGGCACCCAGATTCTTCCGGCAAGGTACCGAAGTCCAGTCTCCTTAACCTCGAATCGAGAGACGAGAATGTTCAAATGTTCTTGAGAAATATTCTCCTCTTTGAGAGCCTCATCTTGGGCTACTCGGATTTGGCTATTGAGATTCGAATGGATGGTGATGTTCAAGGCTCGGACACGAAGAGGTACCATTCTTTCCTTTTGGCTCAAAGCATCGATTACAACATTTGCCTTACCAGGATGGTAACGGAGTTCACAATCATAGTCGTTCAATGTCTCGATCCATCGTCGCTGTCTCATGTTCAGTTGCTTCTGATCAAAGATGTGTTGGAGGCTTTTGTGGTCGGTAAAGATGGTACTTTTGTTCCATAAAGATAGTGTCTCCACAGTTTTAATGCAAAGACAACGGCTCCAAGTTCGAGATCGTGAGTCGTGTAGTTTCGCTCATGAATTTTTAGTTGACGAGAGGCATAAGCAATAACTTTCGTTCGTTGCATTAGTACACACCCAAAACCATTTTTCGAGGCATTGCAATAAACAACAAAATCATTACTGCCTTCGGCGAGGGATATGATAGGTGCGGTGGTCAACTTCTGCTTCAAGGTTTGAAATGCTGACTCTTGTTCGGTGTCCCAAACGAATTTCTTCCCTTTGTGAGTCAGTGCGGTTAATGGGCGTGCAATTAGAGAGAAACCTTCAATGAACCTTCGGTAATAACCGGCGAGGCCTAGAAATTAGCGGATATGAGTTGGAGTAGTGGGTATTTCCCACTTGCTGATAGCTTCGATCTTTGTGGGATCAACTTTGATACCCTGATCACTCACAATATGACCCAAAAATTGGACTTCCTTCAACCAAAACTCACACTTGGAGAATTTGGCATAAAGTTGCTCTTGTCTCAAGAGTTCCAGTACGAGTCGGAGATGTTGCTCATGTTCCGCTTCACTTTTGGAGTAGATGAGGATATCATCTATGAAGACGATAACGAACTTGTCCAGGTATGGTTTGCATACATGATTCATGAGATCCATGAACACGGCAGGTGGTTTGGTTAAAACCAATGGCATCACAAGAAACTCATAATGACCATAACGGGTTCGGAACGCAGTCTTAAGTACATCGCTCTCTTTCACCCTCAACTGGTGATAACCGGATCGCAAATCGATCTTAGAGTAAACGCTGTATCCTTGCAACTGATCAAATAGGTCGTCAATCCTGGGAAGGGATACCGATTCTTGATCGTCAACTTGTTGAGTTCGCGGTAATCAATACACATGCAGAAAGATCCGTCCTTCTTCTTTACAAACAAAACAGGAGCGCCCCAAGGCGAAGAGCTTGGTTGGATAAATCCACGGTCTAACAATTCTTGTAGTTGACTCTGCAACTCTTGCATTTCGGAAGGTGCAAGTCGATAAGGTGCGCGAGCTACAGGTGCAGCTCCTAGTACTAGATCAATCTGGAATTCCACTGATCGCGGCGGCGGTAATCTAGGTAACTCTTTTGGAAAGACGTCGGGAAATTCGTTCACAATCCGTACATCATCAACGCTCTTCTCCTTGGTTTCTGACTTCTTCACATGTGCTAAAATAGCAAAACATCCTTTCCTCATTACTTTCTGTGCCTTCATGCAACTAATAAGGTTCGACTTTAGGCTACCTTTTTCTTCATACACAATCAATGGCATACCGTCTTCGTGAGGTATACAGATAATATTCTCTCCACAAACAACTTTTGCTCTTACTTTGGACAACCAATCCATACCAACTATCACATCAAAATTTCCCAACTTGATGGGTATCAAATCAATCTCAAAGTCCACACCAGCTAGGTTTATTATGCCTCCTCGGCCAATTTGGTCATCTTTCTCAAGTTTTCCATTGGCTACTTCAACAAGAATACTCTCGTCTAAAGGTACTAATAACCAGTCTATCTTAGAACAAAAAAGTTTACATACATAACTCCAATCGGCACCGGTATCAAATAATACAGAAGCAAATAGGTTATTGATAGTGAATGTACCTGTGACCAAGTCAGGCTCCTCACGGGCATCCCTGGCTTTCATGTTGAAAACCCTTCCACGTGCTGGCCCACCATCCTTCTTCTTGTTCGAACATTCGTTCTTAAAGTGACCTTGCTGACCGCACTCAAAACACTTTCTTAGTCCAGTAGGGTTTGTCTTCACAGCTGGGGTGGTGATCCTGCAATCTTTGCCAATGTGCCCAGTTCTCTTACACTTTTCACATACCACGTTGCAGTACCTAGTATGATGCTTATAGCATCTCTTGCACTGCGGGAGACTACCCTTGTAGTTAGGGTTCGGGTTGGGGTTCCTCCAGTCGTTGTTTCCCTTAAAACTCTCATGCCTCTTAGCTGGGTTCTGATCAAAGACCTTTCCTTTGTTGCCTTCCTACTTACGCTTCTCATTACTAGCTCCTGATTCTGATTTTGCTTTCTCTAGTTCCTTGCAGGTGATCTGGTTCGTCAAGGTGTGCGCTATGCGCATAGCTTCCGGGACATCTGCTGGTTTCGAAGAGGTGACATTTCCCTGAATGGTCTTGGGAAGTCCCCACAAGTACCGTTCCATTCACTTAAATTCAGGGGTAACCATCGTGGGGCACATCAAAGCTAACTCCAAGTACCTGCGGTTATAGCCATCAAGATCAGTTCCTACAACTTTCAGTTCCCAAAACTCCGCTTCCATCTTCTGAATTTCGGTTCTGGGGCAGTACTCCTCGATCATAGCACTTTTAAACTCCTCCCATGGTGTAGCATAAGCCTCGTCAATTCCCTTAGCCTGAGCAAGTGTGTACCACCAGGTTAAAGCGCCGTTCGACAACGTGCAGGAGGCATACTAAGTTTTGTTCACTTCTGAGCAGTTACTCACATGGAATACAGCTTCCAACTTCTCAAACCACCTCGTTAATCCAACCGGCCCCTCAGTACCACTGAAATTGTAGGGCTTGCAGCTCTGGAATTCCTTATAGGTGCACCCGTTCTGAATGTTTTGGTTAGCCGGTGGAGCTTGGGGGTTGGCATTCGCCATTGCTGCTGCTACTCGAGCAGTTATCATTTCCTCAATCTGTGCCGCTGTGGGCGTTTCCCTTGGAACTCTTTCGTTTGCCATTGATCTTCTAAACAAAATTTCGACTTAAGTCAAAATCCAGCAGTCAATAAGTCACAATATTATAGTATATGGTAACCAATATGGAATCAACATAAAACGCGTTAACTAAGCATGGCAAACAGCAGCAGATTGCACAAAAGCCAACATGCAATAATTTAAATAAACATCGTACAATAATTAAACAACATTAAGTTCTATTCATTAATAAGAATGTTTCATACATCTTCATAAGGTTCGTACAATACATGAATAAAACAAGAAACTACCAACGGGATTACGTAATGAAATCTAATACAATAGCCCTATGGTGATGGTGGGTAAATGATGTCCTTCAGGTGGGTCATCTGGTCCTCGAGCTCAGTCACCCGAGCACGGAGGGTATGCACTTCCCTCGTCAGCTCCTTGACGGTGGGAGCTACTGGTGGGGCAGGTGGTGTAGATGGTGCCAGTGGTGCAGACGGTGCAGTGCCAGAAGTAGAAGGTGCATAACGAGCGGCCTTACCCACGAATGGTTCAGCAGGATATGGCACAACCCGCTTACGGGCGGTAACCCTAACCAACTGTCCACGTGCGTCCACGAACGGTCTACCTCCGTTAACCCCTGGAATAATAGTACCATCAAAACGATACCGCTTCTTCTGCGGGGTAGAGGGCGGCTGCACGGGCTCCTCCTTAGGGTCCTCCTCGGAATCATTCTCGGAATCCTCCTCGCTGGTGACATCGGATGATGAACCGTCTGAATCATCTGAAGGCGGATCTGCCCGGCCGGTGGTCATAAGTCGATATCTGCCAGGCGAGATCGGCACGACACGTCCATCAGCAAGGCGTCTAGCCCAATGTCCTTGCTCATTACGGAAAGGACCATCCCCATTTCCCCCAGGAATCACAGTACCACCGGAATGGTGCTGTGGCCCCGGGAGTCTAGGGCTGGGTGGAGCTGGAATCTCCGCGAGATCCTCGTCTCCATCTGAGATGTCCATAATGTCAAGCACGAGTCCACGGGAAGGTGAATAGCCAGAGTCGTCGGAGGGTAGCGGTGACAGGATCTGTGAGTCAGCAACAATGGTAGGCGATGCAACGGACGAATCTGAGTCACTCTCCAAATCAACGATAATGGGCGGTATGTCCGACATCTGAACAAGAAAAAATAACTTTTTTCATGTCAGTAAGACATATAGCAAGCACATAATTAGGCACTACAGCATCCTAGCAGTACATAGCATGTCAATATTAACAGTATTAAACAAAAGTAACATGCAATCAAAGGCAGATAGTAGCATGCAGTAGTGAGAATGAACAGTAGCATACAGTAAGTTCAGCAGAAACAGGTAAACAAGCAAGTTGTAGATTAGTCCTATTAGTGAATCCTACTCTGTCTGGTCTAAACTCACTAATGCAACCTAATTCCCTACAACCAATGCTCTGATACCAAATGTGACGCCCCATACAAAACCAACGTGTACGGATCATCAACAACATGATTATTACAAGGTCAAACATTTTATATGCTGTTTAAAAAAAATAAGTTTGCATTCATGAAAAGGGGTAACGTCTTTACCGACGTCAAATGTTTTACAAATGAAAGTGTGCTTCTACGAATAGAAAGCAATAACATAAGTACGAGACTCAAAGGTCATTACAAATTCATTGTTCAAAAGTAACATAGATTGTGAATGCAAAGTAAATGTTTCATGTAGAGGCATCTCTAAACAAAAGCAGCGGGAGTCTACACAGCAAGTCTAACAGCGAGACTAATACAGCGGAAGCATCAAACGTCTAAGCACCTGAGAAATAACATGCTTAAAAGTCAACACGAATGTTGGTGAGCTATAGTTTAATTGTAACAGTAATGTAATGTAGGCCACGAGATTTCGTATTCAAAACAGTATGAAAAGTATATGCTTAACCGTGGGCACTTGGTAACTAACTTAACGTAAATATCACCCCTAAAAGTACACTTGGCGAGTGCGTAAGTTTACGAAGTATTAAACATCCGTTAAATACTAGCGCGACTAGCCCGAGTGGGGATGTCAAACCCTATGGATCCATATCTAAGATTCGTGTTCACCAGTTCAAAAACCAATGACTAAACGTTACCGAGCTAAGGGGAAAGTTTATGCCATTATATAACTCACACATATATAAAGTTTAAGTACTCGTGCCTAGTAAGTAAAACATAAAAAGCGTATGCATTCTCAGTCCCAAAAATAGTTGTAGTAAAAAGGGAGCTATAACACACAGTGAATGCGCGGTAAAAGTCGATATGAGGTAAGTAAGCAAGTAAGTCGGTCCGAAAGGTCGTTGATAATGCTAAAAACGAACATATATTTCATAGCATTATTCCTCAAGAAAGACAAGCTTTTAGTTGCAGTAGTTCTATTTACAAGTGATTTTCGTTTAAAAAATAAAAGGTGAAGACAAAAGACAGATTCGACGAATTGAAGACGCAAACGACCAAAAAGCTCAAAAGTACAAAATACAATCAAAGAGGTTCCAATTATTGATAAGAAATGTCTCAAAATTTCAAGAGTACAAGATTTAAAACGCAAAGTACAAGATATTAATTATACGCAAGGACGTTCGAAAATCCGGAACCGGGACCAGAGTCAACTCTCAACGCTCGACGCAATGGACTAAAAATTACAAGTCAACTATGCACATAAATATAATATAATATTTAAATAATTCTTATAATTATTTATATATTATATAATATATAAAAATCCGTCGGCAAGAAAGGAGCCAAAATGTGTGAGCTGGTTTTACAAACTCCGCGAGTTGCGGAGTTTGTAGTGAAAATGGGCCGCGAGTCGCGGAGTTCCCCTGGATAAAAATCCCTATAAAAGCCAGCGCAATTCGACGATTTATATATCATATATCTTTCTCTCTATCTCGTAAACACACACACACACACACACACACACACACACATATATATATACATATATATATATATATATATATATATATATATTATAATTTTAATTTTAATTTTAATTTTAATTCTAATAATAAGGGTATGTTAGCGAATATTGTAAGGGTGTAAGTCGAAATTCTGTTCGTGTAACGCTACGTTATTTTTAATCATTGTAAGTTATGTTCAACCTTTTTAATTTAATGTCTCGTAGCTAAGTTATTATTATGCTTATTTAATCCGAAGTAATCATGATGTTGGGCTAAAAATATTAAAATTGGGTAATTGGGCTTTGTACCATAATTGGGGTTTGGACAAAAGAACGACACTTGTGGAAATTAGACTATGGGCTATTAATGGGCTTTATATTTGTTTAACTAAATGATACTTTGTTAATTTTAATATAAAGATTTACAATTGGACGTCCCTATAAATAACCATATACACTTGATCGGACACGATGGGCGGGGTATTTATATGTACGAATAATCGTTCATTTAACCGGATACGGGAATGGATTAATAGTCACTAGAATTATTAAAACAGGGATGAAATTATGTACAAGGACACTTGGCATAATTGATAACAAAGTATTAAAACCTTGGGTTACACGCAGTCGATAACCTGGTGTAATTATTAAACAAAGTATTAAAATCTTGTTACAGTTTAAGTCCCCAATTAGTTGGAATATTTAACTTCGGGTATAAGGATAATTTGACGAGGACACTCGCACTTTATATTTATGACTGATGGACTGTTATGGACAAAAACCAGACAGACATATTAAATAATCCAGGACAAAGGACAATTAACCCATGGGCATAAAACTAAAATCAACACGTCAAACATCATGATTACGGAAGTTTAAATAAGCATAATTCTTTTATTTCATATTTAATTTCCTTTATTTTATATTTAATTGCACTTCTAATTATCGCACTTTTATTCATTGTTATTGTATTTAATTGCACTTTTAATTATCGTACTTTTTAATTATCGCAAGTTTATTTTATCGCACTTTTATTTATCGCAATTTCATTATCGTTATTTACTTTACGCTTTAAATTAAGTCTTGTATTTATTTTTAATATTTTACATTTGGTTTTAACTACGACTTAAGTTTTAAAATCGACAAACCGGTCATTAAACGGTAAAAACCCCCCTTTATAATAATAATAATATTACTTATATATATATTTGTATTTTTATAAAATAAAACTAATATAGCGTTAAGCTTTGTTTAAAGATTTTTCCCTGTGAAACGAACCGGACTTACTAAAAACTACACTACTGTACGATTAGGTACACTGCCTATAAGTGTTGTAGCAAGGTTTAAGTATATCCATTCTATAAATAAATAAATATCTTGTGTAAAATTGTATCATATTTAATAGTATTTCGTTGTAAAATTTAATAGTATTTTATACCCCTTAGCGAAAACATCAAGTATTTTTGGCGCCGCTGCCGGGGAACTTAAAATCTAGCTTAAACGCCGGAAGCGCAACGCTAATATATATATAAAAAAAAAAATATTTTTAGTTTACTTTTATAAAAATACGTTTTTGTAAAAATACGTTTTAAATATTCAAAAACATAAAAAAGAAAAACAAAAATATAAATATTTTTAAGAGTTTGTTAAATATTTAAGTTTTATAAAGTTTCTTTATTTTTATTTTATAAAAAATATAAGTTTTATTTAAATATTTTGTGTTTATTTAAAACATAAAAAATTTTAAAACCGAAAAAAAAATAAAATAATATTAACTTATTTTTAAGATTTTTATTTTTAATAAGTATTTTTATTTTAAGTTTTTGAAATATATTTTATATAAATTATATATCTATTATTTTATCAAATTATTATATAAAAAAAAGAACTGGCCAGATTAAAATCGAAGCCCAAAGCATATTTTAATTATAAAACGAAACTGGGCCGAACTGTTTCAGCCCAATCTGAGCCCAGTATTATCAAACCCCGCGACTTGCGGAGTTTTCCAGCTGGGAGTACCGCGACTCGCGGAGTTCTCTCTAACAGGCCACACAGAAACCCTAACAGCATTAATTACGGGATTATTATTATTATTATTATTAATTTTAAACCCTAATTAGGGTATTATTATTATAATATTTAGTTTTAATTAGTTTATTTAGTTTTATTTAGTTTAATTAATTTATAAAATTAATACTTTTATTAAATAAATAATATAAAAATAATATTTTTTTTTAAAATTGTACTTTTTACAAATTTTAGTATATTTTTATATTTTGTATATTTTTATTTGTTTTAGCGTAATAATTTGTATTTTTCGCTCGTATTTAGTTTTAAATATAGTTTTTGCCATAGTTATTTTTATTTCTAGATTTTTAGGCTTTGCCGTAAAATCTCTTAAGTGCTTTTTCTTTAGACTAAGATCTAGGTGCTTTAGAATTTTGCGACGCCTTTTTAAGTTTTAGTTCCTTTTTAAGTTATTGCCATTTAGGATATAGTTTTACTTGTAGGCTTTAATATTTTTAGACGCAACTTTTAGTTTTTAGTTTTTAGTTCCTTTTTAAGTTTCAACGCGCTACATTTTTATTTTTATTTTTCGACGCCTTTTACCTATGTATCAATTATCACTCCAATTAGTAATCTCAATTTGCAATTTTAATTTTAAGTTAGTGATAGTAATAAGGTTGGGTTAGTCGAGTATTTTAAAGTTTTATAAGTCACTCTTTTTCTTTCTTATTTTTCGACGCCTTTTATTTTTCAACCCTTTTTCTTTTTCGACCTTTTTCGACGCGCTCTTTTTCTTTCTTATTTCTCGCCATTCTAGTTTTAGGACATAGATTTTTATTCTACTTCTTATCTAAATTTCTTAAAATTACGAAAATTTATTTTAAGTGGTTAAATTGATAGACATCAAAATTTTCTGGTTCGTAGTAATAGTTGGATTTGTACGTGGACCGGGTTATTGGAGCCAAAAAGTACTCAATTATATTGAGACCAAACGAATCCTGCCCCTCTGCTTCATCTTTTGTCTATTCGAATTGTGGGCAAAATCAGAAAAGTCTATTAATTGGATAACTTATATAATTTTTCTGTCCTTTTAAAAACTAATAGGATATTCTGTGAATGCACCGAGCAAGACGTTCACCACCTTTTGTACGTTCACCACCTGTAACTCGATCAAGACATCTAGCTAATATTATCGCCGTTGATTTTTCTTTAGAATCGTCATCCAGTCGACCAAGTACTCCAATTCAAATTTCCGATAATCCATTTTTTGAACCCGACCTCACAATTGAGAATCCGGAGAATATTCAGGGACGATTCATAGATCCTGAACCATTAATTTTTCCTCCGGAACCACCAATCATTCAAACAGAGATTGTTGAGGAATGAACCATTAAATCAGAATCCTCTAGTGATTCAGATTCAACAAATTCAATTATGGAAGTAACAGAACCTTTAAGTATGGAAGACCGAATGAGAGCTAAACGCACTGGCCAAGGTCACGCAATTACTCATCCTGACATTAATGCGCCAGATTATGAAATCAAATGACAAATTCTACACATGGTGACTAATCAATGCCAATTTAGTGGTGCGCCGAAGGAAGATCCAAATGAACATCTTCGTACCTTTAATAGGATCTGCACACTATTTAAAATCCGAGAAGTTGAAGATAAACAGATATATCTCATGTTATTTCCCTGGACTTTAAAGGGAGAAGTCAAAGATTGGTTGGAATCGTTACCTGAAGGGGCGATTGATACATGGAACGTTTTAGTTGAAAATTTTCTTAAACAATTCTTTCCTGCATCTAAAGCCGTGAGACTTCAAGGAGAAATTGTTACGTTCACACAGAAACCGAATGAAACTCTATATGAGGCGTGGACCAGATTTGGAAAGTTATTGAGAGGATGTCCGCAACATGGTTTAGACACCTGTCAAATAGTACAAATATTCTACCAAGGATGCGACATCACTACAAGGAAAGACATAGATATTGCAGTTGGTGGTTCTATTATGAAGAAAACCGAAACTGATGCTTACAAAATTATTGATAACACTGCTTCCCACTCACATGAGTGGCACCAAGAAAAAGATATCGTTAGATCATCTAAAGCAGCTAGAGCCGATTCTAGCCATGACTTAGATTCCATTTCAGCAAAGATAGATGCTGTCGAGAGACGAATGGAAAAGATGACTAAAGATATTCACTCAATACGAATTAGTTGTGAGCAGTGTGGAGGACCACATTTGACAAAAGATTGTCTCAGTATTGAATTAACAATGGAACAAAGAGAGAATGTTTCATATCTAAACCAAAGGCCTGGAAATAATTATCAGAATAATTATCAACCGCCAAGACCAATTTACAATCAAAACCAGAATTATAATCAAAATATTCCATACAACAATCAACAAGGTCCTAGCAATCAACAAGTATCCAATAATACTTACAATCAGCAAAGACCTAATTTTCAAAACAAACCACAACAAACCGATGATAAAAAGCCAAATTTAGAAGATATGATGACGAAGCTAGTTGAAACTCAAACGCAGTTTTTCACATCTCAGAAACAAACGAATGAACAAAATGCTCAAGCATTTAGAAATCAACAAGCTTCTATTCAAAACTTGGAACAAGAAGTAAGTAACCTAGCAAGGTTAATAGGTGAAAGAAAACCGGGAAGTTTACCTAGTGATACAAATGCTAACCCCCGGAATGAAACAGCTAAAGCTATTACCACAAGAAGTGGTACAACACTTAAACCACCTGAAATACCTGTAACTTCTGATGAAGCTATTCCTACTCCACAAGAACCACAACCTGAACAAGATAAGGAAAAAGAACCGGTAGTTGAAAAGGTTAATGAAGATAACACAGTTATGGCTAAACCTTATGTTAAACCATACCAACCACCACTTTCTTACCCGAGTAAAATGAAAAAAGAAAAACTTGAAGCTGAGCAATCTAAATTCTTGGATATGTTTAAACAGATAAATGTAAATCTTCCTTTCATTGATGTGATTTCAGGAATGCCTAGATATGATAAATTCTTGAAAGATCTAATCTCAAATAGAAAGAAAATGGAAGAACTCTCGGCTGTTACTATGAATGCTAATTGTTCTGCAGTACTGTTGAATAAGATACCAGAAAAATTATCTGATCCAGGAAGTTTCACAATTCCATGTTTTCTGGGTAGTCTTAGTTCAATAGAAGCATTGGCAGACTTAGGTGCTAGTATAAATCTAATGCCGTATTCACTATACACTAAACTAGACCTTGGAGAATTGAAACCAACAAGAATAAGTATACAACTAGCCGATCGATCAATAAAATATCCTAGACGGATAATGGAGAACATGCTAGTTAAAGTTGGTACTTTAGTATTTTCAGTAGATTTTGTTGTTCTGGACATGGAAGAAGATTCTCAAGTTCCTCTCATATTAGGAAGACCATTCTTAAACACGGCTAAAGCAATGATAGACGTGTTCGGTAAGAAACTGACCCTAAGTATAGAGGATGAGAGTGTTACCTTTTCAGTTGATAGAGCAATGCAACAACCGCAATCTGCAGATGATACATATTATTATATTCAAACTATAGATTCACATGCAGAATTGTTAGAAGAATTTCCAGAATTACAAGGAACATGAAAATGTTCTTTAGGAGAAGGAACTTAACCAATTGATGAAGCTGAAATGTTAGCTACACTAATAGCTAATGGATATGAACCAACAACAGAAGAAATTCAAATGCTAAAAGAAGAAGACAGATATCGATATAAATCATCGATAGAAGAAAATCCGACATTAGAGTTAAAGCCACTTCCAAACCATTTGGAATACGCTTATTTACATGGTGAATCTGAATTACCTGTAATAATATCGTCTTCTCTTACTGAAAATGAGAAATCACAACTCATTTCTGTGTTGAAAGCTCATAAACCAGCCATTGTATGGAAGATTCATGATATTAAAGGAATAAGTCCTTCGTATTGCACACATAAAATCCTTATGGAAGAAGATCATAAAACGTATGTGCAACGCCAACGAAGACTAAATCCTAATGTGCAAGATGTTGTTAAAAAAGAAATAATTAAACTGCTAGATGCAGGTTTAATTTATCCAATCTCTGATAGTCTATGGGTAAGCCCAGTTCAATGCGTGCCTAAGAAGGGTGGCATGACTGTCATTACAAATGAGAAAAATGAGCTTATTCCTACTAGGACTGTAACAGGATGGCATGTGTGTATTGATTATAGAAAATTAAATGACGCCACCAGAAAAGATCACTTTCCCTTACCTTTCATTGATCAAATGTTGGAAAGATTAGCCGGAAACAGTTACTATTGTTTTCTTGATGGTTTTTTCGGATATTTTCAAATTCCAATAGCACCCGAAGATCAAGAGAAAACCACGTTCACGTGCCCTTATGGTACTTTTGCTTACAAACGCATGCCATTTGGACTTTGCAACGCCCCTGCAACCTTTCAAAGGTGCATGATGGCGATTTTTCACGACATGATAGAAGAAAGCATGGAAGTTTTCATGGATGACTTTTCAGTCTTCGGTGATACTTTTGAATCATGTCTAGTTAATCTGGAACGAATGCTTATTAGATGCGAACAATCAAATCTAGTTCTTAATTGGGAGAAATGCCATTTCATGGTTAAAGAAGGCATCGTTCTTGGACATAAAATTTCAAAGGAAGGAATTGAAGTGGATAGAGCTAAAGTAGATGTAATTGCTAAACTTCCACATCCCACCAATGTTAGAGGAATTAGGAGTTTTCTAGGGCATACCGGTTTTTACCGACGTTTCATAAAAGATTTTTCTAAAATTGCCACTCCTATGAATAAAGTCCTAGAAAAAGATGCTCCATTCATCTTTTCAGATGAATGCATCAAATCTTTTAATATTCTTAAAGAGAAACTTACTAATGCGCCGATCATGATAACACCGAATTGGAATCTCCCGTTTGAACTAATGTGCGATGCAAGTGATTTTGCAATGGGAGCCGTTTTAGGACAAAGGATTGAAAAACGATTTCAACCTATATATTATGCTAGTAAGACGTTACAAGGAGCACAAACAAATTACACAACTACTGAAAAAGAACTCCTTGCTATTGTCTTTGCTTTTGACAAATTTCGATCATATCTCGTTCTAGCTAAAACGGTGGTCTATACCGACCATTCTGCTCTTAGATACCTATTTTCGAAACAAGATGCCAAACCACGATTAATCCGTTGGATCTTACTCTTACAAGAGTTTGATATTGAAATCCGAGATAAAAGAGGAGTAGAAAATCTCGCCGCTGATCATCTTTCTCGTCTTGAAAATCCCGAATTAGAAGTTCTAAATGAATCGGCCATACAAGACAACTTTCCTGATGATTATCTATTGAAGATAGATTATAATGAAATTCCATGGTTTACAGACTATGCAAACTACTTAGTATGTGGATTCCTTAAAAAAGGATTATCGTACCAAAAACGAAAGAAATTCTTCAGTGATATAAAACACTATTTCTGGGAAGACCCACATTTGTTTAAAAGTTGTCCAGATGGAATAATACGCCGATGTGTATTCGGAGATAAAGCTAGTAAAATTTTAAACCATTGTCACACAGGACAAACAGGAGGGCATTATGGGCCTCAACTAACAGCAAGAAAAGTTTACGATGCTGGATTCTATTAGCCTACAATTTACAAAGATGCACACCTTCTTTGCAAATCCTGTGATGCTTGTCAAAGGGCCGAAAAATAAGTCAACGTGATGAAATACCACAAAATGTCATTCAAGTATGTGAAGTATTTGACATTTGGGGTATTGACTTTATGGGTCCATTTCCAAAATCTCATAATAATCTCTATATTCTCGTAGCCATTGATTATGTATCTAAATGGGCGGAAGCACAAGCTCTCCCAACTAATGATGCACGAGTTGTAGTCAACTTTTTAAAACGTCTTTTTGCAAGGTTTGGAACACCGAAAGCTTTAATAAGTGATTGGGGAACTCATTTCTGTAATAATCAACTTGAGAAACTTCTTAAAAGATATGGAGTAACTCATAAAATCTCCACCGCATATCATCCACAAACAAGTGGACAAGTTGAAAATACCAACCGAGCTTTAAAACGTATTCTAGAGAAAACCGTAGGATCAAATCCGAAGGAATGGTCCATTAAATTGGAGGATGCACTCTGGGCTTTTAGAACAGCCTACAAAACTCCAATTGGAACCACACCTTTTAAACTCGTTTACGGAAAAGCATGTCATCTTCCAGTAGAAATTGAACACAAAGCATTTTGGGCTTTGAAGACATGTAATCTTGATTTACATGAAGCTGGACGTCTACGGTTAAGTAAATTAAACGAATTAGAAGAATTAAGACATGAAGTATACGAAAATTCGTTAATCTATAAGGAAAGAACGAAGAAATGGCATGATAAAAGAATCAGAAGTTCAAAAGAATTTAAAGAAGGAGACAGAGTTCTTCTTTTCAATTCACGATTTAAGCTATTTCCTGGAAAATTGAAATCAAGATGGTCTGGACCATTCATAGTCAAAAGAGTTTTCCCATACGGAACAGTAGAATTGATAAATTCAAATGGGATTGAATTTAAAGTTAATGGTCACAGAGTTAAACACTACATAGATAGTCCGATGGAAGTCGACAACGAAGTTAATCACAATTTCGATACCACAGCTAACTAAGTGTGGGGAGAATCAAGTCTTTAAAGAATAATATATATTTCTGTTAGAGTTAGATTTTCTGTTTTCGTGTAGTTCTCGAAAATGGAACCCGAATGGTCTTTCCCTAGCAGACCCTAAAGAACTAGTCTTCTCCCCCCATTCTGAATTTTTTTTTTTTTAGGTTTTTACGAAATGAAGACTTCCTTTGAACTAAACCATGGTCTAATGCTACACGCTTTGATTACTAAACGTAATAATGACATACTTCCTAGTGAACTGGTATCAGTAATCAGAGAAAGATTGGACGGAGTAAGAAAAGAATCCAGATGCGAAGATAATAAGTTACAATTTGGTAAAGGAAAATCAAAATCCGCAGCGAAAAGAAGAGCACGACACCTTGAAAGATGTCACAAATGCGGAAAATGGTCACACGAAGGTAAATGTTCAAATAATCAAACCTATTCAAACACCGAATTTGTTACTTTATGCAGAGATGGACCGTTCATATGTTTAGAAGAAAAAACATTAAATGCTCGAGGTTACGCCTATGTAGCCATGGAAAATCAATTAGTCCGACTATCTTATGAGTGGGCTAGAGCATATCACTAAGAAATATATTTCACAGGTAAGTCTGTACAGTTTTTATTTTTATTTTTATTTTTAACCTTTTGATAATAAACGCTAATTTGTTAGCTATAAAGTATTAAATTGGTATTCGATAAAATTAGGACTTGCGACCGAAATTATTGATATCATTCAAAAATTTATTACATCACTGCGAAATTTAACGTTTATTCTTAAGGTATAAATATCTTTAATCAATCAACCCAAAATATTTCAAAAATTCGTCATGAGTTAAATTAGGTCATGGAATCGAAATTACTTTACCGAAAAGAGGGGCGCATATTTTTGATAATATTTAATTGATTAAAGTGGGATAAAAGCCAAAAAGATTTTTAATTTTATTTTTACTATGTTTTTAAAATTAATATATATTTAAAATTGTAAATATTTGAAAAAATTAATATTTTTAATATAAGTTTGTATGTATAAAAACAAAATTTAATTTAAGTTTGGTGTGAATTTTTAATATTAATTTTGAATTTTATGCATTTTAAATTTAAGTTTGGTGTGAATTTATAATATGAATTTTTAATTAAGTTTGGTGTGAATTTTTAATTTTATGCATTTTTTAATTTAAGTTTGGTGTGATTATAAAAACAAAAATTTACTTTATTTCGCTAAATTAAAAATATGATTTTTAAAATTCGTCGTGAGTTGAAGACTAGGTCGTTGAACCGAAATTGCTTTACCCAAAGGAGGGACGAGAACTTTTATTATCATTATTTTTAATCTTATTGAATTAAAGTATGCCAAAAACATTAAAAAACTCAAAAATCTTTGCTTTTAAAACCGCGCTACAAAAAGACAAATTTTAAAATTTTGTCGAGGGACGGACTAGGACATCGTTCCGAAACGACCTCGTCCTAAATAACAAGGGAAACAAAAATTTAAAATTAATTACTTAATTGTTTTATAAGTTAAAGATATAAAAAAAAAAAAAAAAAAACCAAACGCCGCAACTCGCGGAGTTTGCATTGGCTAAACACCGCGACTCGCGGAGAAATCAAAATACAGAAAAAAATAAAAACGCTGAAACAGATCAGTTGCACACACCACACTCCATTTTACTGCGAAAAAACCCGAAAAATACACACAAAAATCGATATTTTTCACCAAAAATCATCACATTTTTTACTAAAATCATGTTGAGAAGGATGCTATCATCGATCCATTAGCCTCTACCGACGAAATCATCGATCCATCAATGGATAAAGAAGAAGTAAGGGTAACAAATTTGTACTCTTGGGAAAACGATAACGTTGAAAATTTTACCCCCGAGACCAAAATGGAAGGACTGATAAGTACCGTTAATGAAGAAGAATCTACTCCAATCCCGAAATTCACCATTCCACAACCTTCCAACCCAATATTCTCAATAGACGAGTCATCTACCGGAAATGAACTACGAGCTGTAATAGATAATGACACCTCGAATTTCACCCAATTGGGTAATAGAGGTGAAAACTTTGATCCTGAGAATAAAAGGAAGGAAATATTAGGAATTGTCCACCCTATAGAAATAAGTATGTCGGTGTATATCGATCCATTTGACCAAGAACCAGAAAAGAGACATATCCATTTACTAAAAGCTACACTTAAAAAAGAATCAGGTAGTGACGATCGGGTGGGTCTAAACTTTAAACCCATTGATATATTTTATACCACCCGAGATGTAAATAACTGGCTCACTATTTTAATTCGTGAAACTTATTCTACCGACTTCACATGTCGTCAGCTAAGTGTGGGGAAGTCTAACCCCACTCAACGTTAAATTAGGGGTTCGGGTTAGTGTATAACTCGTTAATAAACATGCATAATAAATTAGGGTAAAAAACGCATTTTTAAAGATTAGCAAACAGTTCAGAAAAGCAACCGTTTTTTAAGGAAAAAAAACATAGGTGATAAAACAAGAAGGAATGAACGATGAGGCGCGCCATCTATCATTCGACGAGCTTTGTAATTACAAACTGGGTATTTTTAATCACTTTTCTACACTAATCACCCTCATGAATTTATAATTATAGTCTGATTTCATGCAAATGAGGGCATTGCATGATCTCAAGTGTGGGGAAGGGTTATAAATTCTCTCGGGTTTGCACTTAGTTTATTTTCTAAATTTTGTGAAAATTTTAAAAAATTTCAACTAAATGAATTCAAAATTATGTTTATACATATTTATGAACGATGAAAACTAGGTGTTGAAACCGAAATTATCGTTACCTCGGAAAGGACATAAATTGAGAAACATCCTAAAACGCTTGAATTCATTTAAAATGGAATAAAGGAGAATAAAAAGGCAAAGAAAGAAACTAAGTGTGGGGAGAATGTACCAAGTTATTCAATTAAAAACTATCTATCACATGTTTCTGTAAAGTTTATTGCAGGTGCTTTTGTTTTGGACTAAATTAACTGTTTTACCAGATTTACTGTAATGAAAGATGGATCTACACGATGAATCAATTCCATCATTTAAAGGAAGTAAAGTCTTCCGAAAAAGAAACGCGCTTCTTGATTTAGGTCAAGAAGTTGTCGTCCAGACCAGCTGTAGGTTGACGAAAAATATAGAAAAGTCAACACTAAAATCAGCAGGAAATCCACGGACCTCAGCATAAAACAGGGTCGCCAAGTGGTCAGACTTATCCTAACCATGAGAGGATCTGTCTCGTAAAATGGGGAGGATGCCGTGCAAATTAGCTTGATAAGACTAATGAATCAGACCCCCAGAAAGGATAATCTCCTTTTAAAGATTAAAAATCAGCTTTTAAGACTGATATTACTCAATCCTTGAGATTGACTTTAAAGATTGAGAATTACAAACTCATGGAATTCAATGATATCTAAACTCGAGCTTGAACGAGAAAATATTTTGATCAAAATTAAAACCGATTTGTTTTCTGAAAACCTATTTTCAATGCGTTCATTACCATTGAACGTAAAATCCTAGGAATTCACCTGGAATTCATTAGGTCACCTGAACCAAATCGGGTGTCAACCGTAAGAACGGTGGTTGCATAGCATGGTCGAAGACAGGACCTTGTGCCAGACCAAAAAAATCATAGGATGATCTTTACTATTGCTCCTACAAAGGATAGTACTAGCATCCGACACATTTATAGACCATAATCAAAAGCATGTCAGGGGACATTGCCTTAACAGTTTCTTGTTCATCGCTTTCCTTTACAACCGGACGGTAGTTTGCCGAAAGGTAATATACGGAGCAAGTATACTGAACGTGTTGCTTTCCTAATACAAGGTTAGCAAGTGGGTAACACAAAACCACAAGTGTTGAGCTAAAATTTTCAAATCTGAAACCTACACAACCCACAAAAATATTTTGCAAACACCGGTGAAGGGTTATTCCGGAAAACTTATCTAGGGTAAAAGCTCGATTGAATTTTCAAAAGATCAAATATTTTCATAAAGATCCAATTTCCTTACGGATCTAAATTTTCATAGTCATGTGGGACTGTAAACCGCCTTTCAAATGTGCACTTTGCTTTGGAAACCGAAAGTAAATCGGCTATTTGGTTGCAAGTGTCGTTGACCTAAACCCGAGGCAACTGTGGATGACACACCCACCTTTAACTATGGTTCTATTGTTACTATCATTGTTTATATCGCCATCTCAAAATCACTAATGTATAAAGTGTGAAGAATAAAGAAGTGATTCGTGTGATGTATTATATTTCAAGTTCTGTATTGCTTGAGGACAAGCAACGTTCAAGTGTGGGGATATTTGATAAGGCTAAAAAGGAACATATATTTCATAGCAATATCCCTCCTAAATAATAGGTTTTCATATGTAATTGTATTATATTTTCATTGTAATTGTGTAAATAAATAAGTGCGAAGACAAAAGGCGAAAATGACGATTTGAAGACGCAAATGACCAAAAAGCTCAAATGTACAAGATACAATCCAAGTGGTTCAAATTATTGATGAAGAACGTCTAAAAAAGATAAGAGTACAAGTTACAAAACGCAAAGTACAAGATATTAAATTGTACGCAAGGACGTTCGAAAATCCGGAACCAGGACATGAGTCAACTATCAACGGCCGACGCAACGGAAAAAAAATTACGAGTCTACTATGTATATAAATATAATATAATATATAAATAATTATAAAAATTATTTATATATTATATATATTTAAATAAAAACCGTCGGCAGCCTTGGATCTTGAACTTGTGGGCTGGTTTTGGAACCTCCGCGACTTGCGGAGCTGGAAGGCCAAAATGGCCGCGACTCGCGGAGCAGTGAATTTCAGTTCTGGCTATAAAAGCTCTCGAGTTCTGCATGTAAAAATATAAAAAAACATAATAATAATAATACTCCCTAGTATAATATAAATAAATATATATATGTATATATATTATAGATTAGTGTTATATTAGATTAGTTTGGGTTATGTAAAAGTTATTTTTACGGGTTTTTAAAGTCGGAGCTCTGTCCGTGTAACACTACGCGATAAATAATCAATGTAAGCTATGTTCTCCTTTTTAAATTAATGTCTCGTACTTAAGTTATTATTATGCTTATTTGAACCAAAGTAATCATGATGTTGGACTAAATATTAAAGACGGGGTAATTGGGTTTTGTACCATAATTGGGGTTTGGACAAAAGAACGACACTTGTGGAAATTAGACTATGGGCTATTAATGGGCTTTATATTAAATTATCGATACCTCGTTAATTTAATATAAAGGTTATGATTTGAAGTATCTATATATAACCACATACGCTTAATCGGACACGATGGGCGGGATATTTATAAGTACGAATTATTGTTCATTTGACCGGACACGGGGATGGATTAATAGTCAATGGACTCATTAAAACAGGGGTGGATTACATTCAAGGGTAATTGGTGTAATTGTTAACAAAGTATTAAAACCTTGGTTTACACACAGTCGATAACCTGGTGTATTCATTAAGCAAAGTATTAAGACCTTGTTACAGTTCGAATCCCCAGTTAGTTGGAATATTTGACTTCGGGTATAAGGTTAAATTTGCCGAGCAGTTTATAATTATGACCGATGAACTATTATGGACAAAAACCAGATAGGTTTCAAATACATCCAGGACAAAGGACAATTAGCCCAGGACAATAAATTAAAATCAAAACGTCAAACATCATGGTTACGGAAGTTTAAATAAGCATAATATATTTTATTTCATTTTTCCTCGTACTTTTATTTATTGTCATTTTAATTATTGTTATTTATTTTATATTGTTATTTAAATATCGTCATTTACTATACGCTTCGCTTAAAATATAAATCGACAAACCGGTCATTAAACGGTAAACCCCCTTTTATATATTATTATATATAATTATATATATTTTGTACAAATATAGTTGTTTAAAAATATAGTGTGCAATAAGCCCGCTCCCTGTGGAACGAACCGGACTTACTAAAAACTATACTACTCTACGATTAGGTACACTGCCTATAGTGTTGTAGCAAGGTTTAGGTATATCCCATTTGTAAATAAATAATTAAAACTTGTGTAATTTGTAACGTATTTCGTAGTAAAATATAGTACTATCACGTACCCCTCCGCTACATCATCAAGTTTTTGGCGCCGCTGCCGGGGACTCGGCAAAACGCTATATTTTTAATTTATTTTTGTATAAATTTATTTTTATATATTTTTAGAAAAACAATAAAAAAAAAACACGTTTTTCAATCTCCGCGACTTGCGGAGGTTTTCTGGTACGGATCACCGCGACTCGCGGAGCCGCCCTGGCAGACCTGACCACGGAACCCTAATCGCATTTAATACGGAGTATATTAATTATTATTATTTTTAAAACCCTAATTAGTTTAATTAATTTAATATTTAGTTTTAATTTTAATTAATTAGTAATAATTAATTTTAATTAGTTTTATTTATATATAAAAATTAATACTATTATAAAATAAATATAAAAATAAGTAATTTTATCACTTTTTGTAATTTGTATCCTTTTATTTAGTGTAATCGTAATATTTTGTATATTTTTCATTCGCAATTAGTTTTAAAATTAGTTTTTCCGTAGTTATTTTATATGTATAGA
Organism: Rutidosis leptorrhynchoides; assembly: GCF_046630445.1. Classification (NCBI taxonomy): domain Eukaryota; kingdom Viridiplantae; phylum Streptophyta; class Magnoliopsida; order Asterales; family Asteraceae; genus Rutidosis; species Rutidosis leptorrhynchoides. Next base: position 558,126,224 of record NC_092335.1, read on the forward strand.
TTCTTAGGCTTTGCCGTAAAATCCCTTAAGTGCTTTTTCTTTAGATTAAAATTTAGGCGCTTTAGAATTTTGCGACGCCGTTTTTCGCTTTAGTTTTAAATAGATTTTAGTGCCTTTAAGTAATTGACGTTTTCTGAATAAAATTGCGTTTACCTTTAGACCTTTAGGCGCAACTTTTTAGATATAATTTTTAGACTTTTAAGTTACGACGCGCTATTTTCTTATTTTTATTTTTCGACATTTTTCGACACGCATTCTTTTTCTTTCTTATTTCTCGACGCTTTAGTTTTTAGGACTTAGAAATTTTCTCTATTTCTTATCTAATATCTCAAACAGAAAGAAAAATTATTTAAGTGGTTAAATTAATGGACGTTGACAATTTTCTGCTTCGTAGTAATAGTTGGATTTGTTAGTGGCTGAGTTGTGAGCTTCCGATTTAAAGGGTTCTGGCTCCCTGCTGCATCTTTTGGCTATTCGAAACGTGGGCAAAAGCAGAAAAGTCTATTAATTAGACAACTTATATAAGTTTTTCTATTTTTATAACTAATAGGATAATTAGTAAATGCACCACATTGTAGCTAAAATTTGGCCATCGCAATAAAATGGAAAATTTTGAAAACAAGGCTATGGAAACCCTTTTTGATATCCAAAATCAATTAAATCAATACTCTCAAACGAGTGTTGATGACAATTCGTTCGGTCAATCTTGGATCACGAATGACGAAACAATAACTGGTTGTGAAATCTGTGGAGATTATCACTCAACATGGGAATGTTATTATTACGTTCCTATGGAAAATTACGCACCCACGAAACCCGAATGGAATGATTATGAAGAATACAATTCAAATTGGGATTATTCCCAAGAATATTTCCAAACTCAACAACCAGTAGACGAGGAAAATTACGTGTCTGAAAATTTATTAGACAATATGAAAATCAAACTCGAAGAACTCAATGCTCAAAATGAACAAATGAGAGAGTTTGTAAACCGGCAAGCTGAAACTCTATCAGACTACACACCTGTTGATCTGAGGAGTCGTGTGCAAGAAAATCTCATATCATCGAATTTTGATGAATTCGAGAGCTCCAAAATCACCAACTATCCCGATGATACTTTTTATTCAGTCTTACCAATTTCACAACATATCGACACATTAGCCTCTACCGACGAAATCATCGATCCATCAATGGATAAAGAAGAAGTAAGGGTAACAAATTTGTACTCTTGGGAAAACGATAACGTTGAAAATTTTACCCCCGAGACCAAAATGGAGGGACTGATAAGTACCGTTAATGAAGAAGAATCTACTCCAATCCCGAAATTCACCATTCCACAACCTTCCAACCCAATATTCTCAATAGACGAGTCATCTACCGGAAATGAACTACGAGCTGTAATAGATAATGACACCTCGAATTTCACCCAATTGGGTAATAGAGGTGAAAACTTTGATCCTGAGAATAAAAGGAAGGAAATATTAGGAATTGTCCACCCTATAGAAATAAGTATGTCGGTGTATATCGATCCATTTGACCAAGAACCAGAAAAGAGACATATCCATTTACTAAAAGCTACACTTAAAAAAGAATCAGGTAGTGACGATCGGGTGGGTCTAAACTTTAAACCCATTGATATATTTTATACCACCCGAGATGTAAATAACTGGCTCACTATTTTAATTCGTGAAACTTATTCTACCGACTTCACATGTCGTCAGCTAAGTGTGGGGAAGTCTAACCCCACTCAACGTTAAATTAGGGGTTCGGGTTAGTGTATAACTCGTTAATAAACATGCATAATAAATTAGGGTAAAAAACGCATTTTTAAAGATTAGCAAACAGTTCAGAAAAGCAACCGTTTTTTAAGGGAAAAAAACATAGGTGATAAAACAAGAAGGAATGAACGATGAGGCGCGCCATCTATCATTCGACGAGCTTTGTAATTACAAACTGGGTATTTTTAATCACTTTTCTACACTAATCACCCTCATGAATTTATAATTATAGTCTGATTTCATGCAAATGAGGGCATTGCATGATCTCAAGTGTGGGGAAGGGTTATAAATTCTCTCGGGTTTGCACTTAGTTTATTTTCTAAATTTTGTGAAAATTTTAAAAAATTTCAACTAAATGAATTCAAAATTATGTTTATACATATTTATGAACGATGAAAACTAGGTGTTGAAACCGAAATTATCGTTACCTCGGAAAGGACATAAATTGAGAAACATCCTAAAACGCTTGAATTCATTTAAAATGGAATAAAGGAGAATAAAAAGGCAAAGAAAGAAACTAAGTGTGGGGAGAATGTACCAAGTTATTCAATTAAAAACTATCTATCACATGTTTCTGTAAAGTTTATTGCAGGTGCTTTTGTTTTGGACTAAATTAACTGTTTTACCAGATTTACTGTAATGAAAGATGGATCTACACGATGAATCAATTCCATCATTTAAAGGAAGTAAAGTCTTCCGAAAAAGAAACGCGCTTCTTGATTTAGGTCAAGAAGTTGTCGTCCAGACCAGCTGTAGGTTGACGAAAAATCTAGAAAAGTCAACACTAAAATCAGCAGGAAATCCACGGACCTCAGCATAAAACAGGGTCGCCAAGTGGTCAGACTTATCCTAACCATGAGAGGATCTGTCTCGTAAAATGGGGAGGACGCCGTGCAAATTAGCTTGATAAGACTAATGAATCAGACCCCCAGAAAGGATAATCTCCTTTTAAAGATTAAAAATCAGCTTTTAAGACTGATATTACTCAATCCTTGAGATTGACTTTAAAGATTGAGAATTACAAACTCATGGAATTCAATGATATCTAAACTCGAGCTTGAACGAGAAAATATTTTGATCAAAATTAAAACCGATTTGTTTTCTGAAAACCTATTTTCAATGCGTTCATTACCATTGAACGTAAAATCCTAGGAATTCACCTGGAATTCATTAGGTCACCTGAACCAAATCGGGTGTCAACCGTAAGAACGGTGGTTGCATAGCATGGTCGAAGACAGGACCTTGTGCCAGACCAAAAAAAACATAGGATGATCTTTACTATTGCTCCTACAAAGGATAGTACTAGCATCCGACACATTTATAGACCATAATCAAAAGCATGTCAGGGGACATTGCCTTAACAGTTTCTTGTTCATCGCTTTCCTTTACAACCGGACGGTAGTTTGCCGAAAGGTAATATACGGAGCAAGTATACTGAACGTGTTGCTTTCCTAATACAAGGTTAGCAAGTGGGTAACACAAAACCACAAGTGTTGAGCTAAAATTTTCAAATCTGAAACCTACACAACCCACAAAAATATTTTGCAAACACCGGTGAAGGGTTATTCCGGAAAACTTATCTAGGGTAAAAGCTAGATTGAATTTTCAAAAGATCAAATATTTTCATAAAGATCCAATTTCCTTACGGATCTAAATTTTCATAGTCATGTGGGACTGTAAACCGCCTTTCAAATGTGCACTTTGCTTTGGAAACCGAAAGTAAATCGGCTATTTGGTTGCAAGTGTCGTTGACCTAAACCCGAGGCAACTGTGGATGACACACCCACCTTTAACTATGGTTCTATTGTTACTATCATTGTTTATACCGCCATCTCAAAATCACTAATGTATAAAGTGTGAAGAATAAAGAAGTGATTCGTGTGATGTATTATATTTCAAGTTCTGTATTGCTTGAGGACAAGCAACGTTCAAGTGTGGGGATATTTGATAAGGCTAAAAAGGAACATATATTTCATAGCAATATCCCTCCTAAATAATAGGTTTTCATATGTAATTGTATTATATTTTCATTGTAATTGTGTAAATAAATAAGTGCGAAGACAAAAGGCGAAAATGACGATTTGAAGACGCAAATGACCAAAAAGCTCAAATGTACAAGATACAATCCAAGTGGTTCAAATTATTGATGAAGAACGTCTAAAAAAGATAAGAGTACAAGTTACAAAACGCAAAGTACAAGATATTAAATTGTACGCAAGGACGTTCGAAAATCCGGAACCAGGACATGAGTCAACTATCAACGGCCGACGCAACGGAAAAAAAATTACGAGTCTACTATGTATATAAATATAATATAATATATAAATAATTATAAAAATTATTTATATATTATATATATTTAAATAAAAACCGTCGGCAGCCTTGGATCTTGAACTTGTGGGCTGGTTTTGGAACCTCCGCGACTTGCGGAGCTGGAAGGCCAAAATGGCCGCGACTCGCGGAGCAGTGAATTTCAGTTCTGGCTATAAAAGCTCTCGAGTTCTGCATGTAAAAATATAAAAAAACATAATAATAATAATACTCCCTAGTATAATATAAATAAATATATATATGTATATATATTATAGATTAGTGTTATATTAGATTAGTTTGGGTTATGTAAAAGTTATTTTTACGGGTTTTTAAAGTCGGAGCTCTGTCCGTGTAACACTACGCGATAAATAATCAATGTAAGCTATGTTCTCCTTTTTAAATTAATGTCTCGTACTTAAGTTATTATTATGCTTATTTGAACCAAAGTAATCATGATGTTGGACTAAATATTAAAGACGGGGTAATTGGGTTTTGTACCATAATTGGGGTTTGGACAAAAGAACGACACTTGTGGAAATTAGACTATGGGCTATTAATGGGCTTTATATTAAATTATCGATACCTCGTTAATTTAATATAAAGGTTATGATTTGAAGTATCTATATATAACCACATACGCTTAATCGGACACGATGGGCGGGATATTTATAAGTACGAATTATTGTTCATTTGACCGGACACGGGGATGGATTAATAGTCAATGGACTCATTAAAACAGGGGTGGATTACATTCAAGGGTAATTGGTGTAATTGTTAACAAAGTATTAAAACCTTGGTTTACACACAGTCGATAACCTGGTGTATTCATTAAGCAAAGTATTAAGACCTTGTTACAGTTCGAATCCCCAGTTAGTTGGAATATTTGACTTCGGGTATAAGGTTAAATTTGCCGAGCAGTTTATAATTATGACCGATGAACTATTATGGACAAAAACCAGATAGGTTTCAAATACATCCAGGACAAAGGACAATTAGCCCAGGACAATAAATTAAAATCAAAACGTCAAACATCATGGTTACGGAAGTTTAAATAAGCATAATATATTTTATTTCATTTTTCCTCGTACTTTTATTTATTGTCATTTTAATTATTGTTATTTATTTTATATTGTTATTTAAATATCGTCATTTACTATACGCTTCGCTTAAAATATAAATCGACAAACCGGTCATTAAACGGTAAACCCCCTTTTATATATTATTATATATAATTATATATATTTTGTACAAATATAGTTGTTTAAAAATATAGTGTGCAATAAGCCCGCTCCCTGTGGAACGAACCGGACTTACTAAAAACTATACTACTCTACGATTAGGTACACTGCCTATAGTGTTGTAGCAAGGTTTAGGTATATCCCATTTGTAAATAAATAATTAAAACTTGTGTAATTTGTAACGTATTTCGTAGTAAAATATAGTACTATCACGTACCCCTCCGCTACATCATCAATTGCTAGTAATGATTATTTTGACATGTTATTTGAGTTGAATGCATATGAACTTGGCGAACATTTTCGTATATGCTTATTTAAAAAAGTGTAGATTTGATAAAAATATGAAAATGAGCATAAGTTTGATATAAATTGGACATGTCATTGTAATCATTGTAATTGATGATTTTACTGACACTAATGCATATTTGGATGCACAAAAATTGTGTTTGATGTGTTTTGCAGACTGAAAGGGGTGAATCTTCATCCCAAGCTCGCAATGCTCCTCTTGAGAATGCGGAACAACAAGATGTTGATAACTATTACAAACAAGATATACCTCATCCAGTTATGACATTTTCAGATATGCACTTGGAAGATTTGCACCCGAACTTGAGATTTGACAGACTTTGGATAGATTATCCAAAATACCAAAGGGGCTTGCATACTCTTCATTCTAAAGCTGTTGAAGTACCTAGGGTAATAGAATGGGAACCGTTAGAAGCTGTAGAATTGGCCGGGCCAATTAGAGAATTACTTACACAGAGGTATGGTAATTCTACTTTTAACGATTGGATACGATTATTCAACATGCGTAGACCTGTATATAAAGTATGGTGTGAAGAATTATTGTGTAGTATAGAAATAAATGATCGGGTAGCTAGTTTAACCGATAGATCTTTTATTAGATTTTTGTTAGGAGGTTCGATGCGCCACATGTCTCTACTAGACATGGCTCAGGCCTTACGTATATATACGCCCGAGGAGCTAGCATCTGCCGATTGTAGAGGGTTGATATTAAATGGTAGGAAAATTAATGAAAATTTTGATACGCATGGTGTATGGAGTCAAATGACTAGCCATCACCGATTTAAAGGAGGAAATTACTCTTATTTGGATATAGATAGAGCTGAATTAAGAGAAATTCATAGGTTTCTAGCGAATTCGATTACACAGAGAGGTAAAAATAAGGAAAAGGTAAATGAGCAAGATTTATTTTACAACATGTGTATTCGGGACCCACAAAGCGCTGTAAGTATACCTTATTGTGTAGGTTATTATTTATCAGCTATGGTTAGGGGGATGAGACCGCACAGTATAATAGGAGGTGGTATATTTATTACATTAATTGTAGAGTATCTCGATGTGGATATAAGGCGGGGGGATTATTAGTCGAAGAACCAGAACCCCGCGATACAATAGGTTTAAATGTATATCATGGTGCGAATGTTTTGAAGAGGTGAAATAACGCCGCAGTACAATACCATGGAAGACATCCACATGTTGAGAGAAATCAACAGCCAGGTAATGTGGGAGGGGGAAATGAAATGACAGAAATGCAAAGGTTTATAGCTTCCCAAGAGTACGAAAATGCTAGACATCGAACATTTGAAGATTGGCAAGTTCATCAAAACCAAATCATAGCTTATTGCCAACATATAGGTAGAAACTATATTCCTACTCCAACACCCATATTTCCTCCCTGGTCTATAGAGATGCAACCACCGTATCCTACTTATAACCCAGCTGAAGCATTTTATAACACATATGGTTATGCATGGAACTCCTTCTGGTATCAATATCATCCCTAGTCTACTTAGTTTTATTTATTTTATTATTTGTAATGTTGATACATTTAATACTTATGTTAGAATTGTATTAGTTTTTATAATTTACTAACTTTTATTTTTAGATTTTAATAATTTTTGAATGTGGGGTAATATACCAAACTTCAAAAATATGTATATATATTTGCAGTTTATCTTATGTACACAACAGGGTAAAACAACGCATTTTCAAAGACTGGCATTAAGTTCAGCAAAAGCAACTAATTTTGACGACAAGATGCAAAATATATGTGAAATAACAACAAGACGGAATGAACAAATGATGTGCACCATTTATCATTCAGCAAACAAACACAAATATGTTTGAAAACTTTGGTAAAATTTAATCATTTCTACGATAATTACCCTCAATAATTTAAATGGTTACTGATTTCTTGCAAATGAGGGCATTGCAAGATCTTAAGTGTGGGAAGGGGTTAAATTCTTTCGAATTTTAAAATTTTTACTTTATACACTTGGTTACCATTAAAAATACTAGTAAAGCAGTAGTTGTATTAGAATCTAGTGCTCTCTGATAATAAAGAACAGCCCTAGTCTTATATACTGACTACCCAATTCTAGTAAAATTTTTAAAAATTTTTAATTAAATGAACTCAAAATCATGTTTATACATATTTATGAACGATAAAACTAGGTGTTAACACCGAAATTATTGTTACCTTGGAAAGGACATAAATTGAGAAACAAACCAAAATATTAGAATTCATTTAAGAATGGAATAGAGGAGAACAAAAAGGAAAATAAAAGTCAAGTGTGGGAAATTTTCACCAAGTTATTCAAAATATATATCACATATTTTTTACAAATAATTGAAAATACTTTTGTTTTGGACGATAATTAACTGTTTTACCCAATTTACTGTAAGAAAGATGGATCTACACGATGAATCAATTCCATCATTAAAAGGAAGTAAAGTCTTCCGAAAAAGACACGCGCTTCTTGATTTAGGTCAGGAAGTTGTCGTCCAGACCAGCTGTAGGTTGACGAAAAATCTAGAAAAGTCATCACTAAAATCAGCAGGAAATCCACGGACCTCAGCATCAAACAGGGTAGCCAAGTGGTCAGATTTATCCTAAACATGAGAAGAATTTATCTCGTACAATGGGGGGGGGCACCATGCAAATTAGCTTGATAAGACTAATGAATCAGATCCCCAGAAAGGATAATCTCCTTTAAAGATCAAAAATCAGCTTTTAAGACTGATATTACTCAATCCTAGAGATTGACCTTAAAGATTGAGAATTCAAACTCATGGAATTCGATGATATCTAAACTCGAGCTTGAACGAGAAAATATTTTGATCAAAATTACAAACCGATTTGTTTTCTGAAAACCTATTTTCAATGCGTTCATTACCATTGAACGTAAAATCCTAGAAATTCACCTGGACTTCATTAGGTCACCTGAACCAAATCGGGTGTCAACCGTAAGGACGGTGGTTGCATAGTATGGTCAAAGACAGGACCTTGTGCCAGATCGGAAAATTATAAGGGTGAGCTTTACTATTGCTCCTACCAAGGATAGAAATTGCGTCCGACACGTTATAGACCATAATTAAAAGCATCTCAGGGGACATTGCCTTAACAGTTGCTTGTTCAACGCTTTCCTTTACAACTGGATGGTAGTTTATCGAAAGGTAATATTCGGAGCAAGTAAACTGGACGTGTTGCTTTCCCAATACAAGGTTAGCAAGTGGGTGACACAAAACCGCAAGTTTTGAGCTAAAATTTTCAAATATGAAACCCACCAAACCCACAAAAAGAATTTGCAAACACCGGTGAAGGGTTATTCCGGAAAACTTATCTAGGGTAAAAGCTAGATTTAATTTTCAAAAGATCAAATGTTTTCATAAAGATCCAATTTCCTTAATGGATCTAAATTTTTATAGTCATGTGGGACTATAAACCATATCGTTACTACCATTGTTTATACCGCCGTATAGAAATCACTGATGTATAAAGTGTGAAGAATAAAGAAGTGATTCTAGTATTTCAAGACTATATTGCTTGAGGACAAGCAACGCTCAAGTGTGGGAATATTTGATAATGCTAAAAACGAACATATATTTCATAGCATTATTCCTCAAGAAAGACAAGCTTTTAGTTGCAGTTGTTCTATTTACAAGTGATTTTCATTTAAATAATAAAAGGTGAAGACAAAAGACAGATTCGACGAATTGAAGACGCAAACGACCAAAAAGCTCAAAAGTACAAAATACAATCAAAGATGTTCCAATTATTGATAAGAAACGTCTCAAAATTTCAAGAATACAAGATTCAAAACGCAAAGTACAAGATATTAAATTATACGCAAGGACGTTCGAAAATCCGGAACCGGGACCAGAGTCAACTCTCAACGCTCGACGCAATGAACTAAAAATTACAAGTCAACTATGCACATAAATATAATATAATATTTAAATAATTCTTATAATTATTTATATATTATATAATATATAAAAATCCGTCGGCAAGAAAGGAGCCAAAATGTGTGAGCTGGTTTTACAAACTCCGCGAGTTGCGGAGTTTATAGTGAAAATGGGCCGCGAGTTGCGGAGTTCCCCTGGACAAAAATCCCTATAAAAGCCAGCGCAATTCGACGATTTATATATCATATATCTTTCTCTCTATCTCGTAAACATATATATATATATATATATATATATATATATATATATATATATATATATATATATATATATATATATATTATAATTTTAATTTTAATTTTAATTTTAATTCTAATAATAAGGGTATGTTAGCGAATGTTGTAAGGGTGTAAGTCGAAATTCTGTCCGTGTAACGCTACGCTATTTTTAATCATTGTAAGTTATGTTCAACCTTTTTAATTTAATGTCTCGTAGCTAAGTTATTATTATGCTTATTTAATCTGAAGTAATCATGATGTTGGGCTAAAAATATTAAAATTGGGTAATTGGGCTTTGTACCATAATTGAGGTTTGGACAAAAGAACGACACTTGTGGAAATTAGACTATGGGCTATTAATGGGCTTTATATTTGTTTAACTAAATGATAATTTGTTAATTTTAATATAAAGATTTACAATTGGACGTCCCTATAAATAACCATATACACTTGATCGGACACGATGGGCGGGGTATTTATATGTACGAATAATCGTTCATTTAACCGGACACGGGAATGGATTAATAGTCACTAGAATTATTAAAACAGGGGTGAAATTATGTACAAGGACACTTGGCATAATTGATAACAAAGTATTAAAACCTTGGGTTACACGCAGTCGATAACCTGGTGTAATTATTAAACAAAGTATTAAAATCTTGTTACAGTTTAAGTCCCCAATTAGTTGGAATATTTAACTTCGGTTATAAGGATAATTTGACGAGGACACTCTTAATTTATATTTATGATTGATGGACTGTTATGGACAAAACCAGACGGACATATTAAATAATCCAGGACAAATGACAATTAACCCATGGGCATAAAACTAAAATCAACACGTCAAACATCATGATTACGGAAGTTTAAATAAACATAATTCTTTTATTTCATATTTAATTTCCTTTATTTTATATTTAATTTCACTTCTAATTATCGCACTTTTATTTATTGTTATTGTATTTAATTGCACTTTTAATTATCGTACTTTTTAATTATCGCAAGTTTATTTTATCGCACTTTTATTTATCGCAATTTCATTATCGTTATTTACTTTACGCTTTAAATTAAGTCTTGTATTTATTTTTAATATTTTACATTTGGTTTTAACTGCGACTTAAGTTTTTAAAATCGACAAACCGGTCATTAAACGGTAAAAACCCCCCTTTATAATAATAATATTACTTATATATATATTTGTATTTTTATAAAATAAAACTAATATAACGTTAAGCTTTGTTTAAAGATTTTTCCCTGTGGAACGAACCGGACTTACTAAAAACTACACTACTGTACGATTAAGTACACTGCCTATAAGTGTTGTAGCAAGGTTTAAGTATATCCATTCTATAAATAAATAAATATCTTGTGTAAAATTGTATCATATTTAATAGTATTTCGTTGTAAAATTTAATAGTATTTTATACCCCTTAGCGAAAACATCAGTCGTCAACCTAAGTTAAAAGTTACTAAGTCAGTAATTCGTTCCAAAAGGTTTAAAAATACGTAATTTAAGTCTTAAGTGTCATCATCATCAACATCATATGTAAAAAGTAAAGTAAGTTTTCAATCAAAAATAGAGACCGAAACAAAGGCTGACTTCGTTCAGCTGCTATGACCTCTATACAAACTGAAATGACGTGAGGCCAGTGGCCATGGCTCTGTATATGAGTCCTCTAATTACTGACCAATTTTAAGAACCAAACTCATCTTTGTTTGACCGTGGAGACGGTTTAAGTGGGAGTAGGTTAGAAATTTCAGCACAACGTTACAAGGGCGTAGTGACTTTCGGAAGGCTATAAATCCTAAACCGTATATCGGATTTAGGCGAGGCCTAAACGAAAAGTCATCTACTCGAACCTAAATAACTGAAAATAAACTTTCCAGTAGCCCAGAGAGTCTGATCAGACCCTGAAAAACAGAAAGTAAGTGCTCCGGTGGGATTTTTGGTGCTTGACGCTCATCACGGTTCTCATCATTGATGCTTGTAGCTTCAAGTGTACAACTCGTTGATGTGTTTGCATCACTTTGACCAAGGTTTAACCATCAACACACAAGGTTAAGACTAGGAAACAAAATAAAACTTATGTAAAAGTTTGAGGAAGATGATGAACCAAAGTTACATCAATTTCCTAGTTTCAACACAATCAAAAGTTCTATTAAGCTATAAACTTTGAATCAAACTAAATAATCAAGACCTTAAGCTAGAGAGCTTAGATCTTAACTAAATATTAAAGATCTTAGACTAAAAAGTCTAGATCTCATGTTCTTGGTGAAACCCTAAGTCAAAACACTTAGACTTTCAACTTTACACAACCATAAGTTATGAAACTTAGATTTTGTAAAGTAAGGTGAGCACAAATTAATGAACTATTGTTTTAACAAGTTAGATGACCATAAGTTATGGAACTTAGATCAATCTTAGATGAGTGAAAGTTATAAACTAGTAAGCTTAACTTTCTTGTTCTTGAACTTTCAAAGTTAGACTTTGGTTACAAGATTTATGAGATCAAAGTTAACAAGTAATCTTCGACCAAGTAACTTATACAAATCGAAATCCACAAACATAAATGACAAATTTAAAGTCAAAAAAATAAACAAGTTCAAGTAAGGATCCTGATGATCCGCATAGCGCATCGGGCTACTATTTGCGCTTGTCTTTGAGCCTGGTCTGTTAGAGGCCCATTTAGCCTTTTTCCTAGAAACCCTAAATATGCCTCTATAAATAAATGGCAGGACTTCTACCCTAAAGACACATCCGAAAAGCTTAAATGATTTCTTCTCCTTCTAGGGTTTTACATACGAAAGTGTAGGGTTTTCCCCTAGCCGCCAATCGACATGCCTCGATGGCGGCCATTCAGCCATAACCACCCTCCCGAGATCATCATCTCGGCTAGGGTTATCATGGTAACCGGACCGGAGGTTAAAGCCGCTGTACATAATAAACCTTTCTCTATTGCACTCAAGCGTATCTCTTGCTTTCGGTGGAAATATGCTTGATCATTTGGCGCCATCCGTGGGACATCGGAACAACTATGTCATGTGTTCCTTCATAACGGTAAGTTTCACTGATATTATTATCAATTTTCTATATTATACCATTGAAACTCGTAAGATTCGATAAGTACGTAACAATTAATTAATTAAAAGGAATATATAATTGATTAAGCGATGATACAGTACAATAGCATCAATGGTATAATTTAATATATGATATTATATATGAACGAGTTCGTTGTATCGTAAATATGGCAACTCAGTTTCAAAATTAAACAATCTTTTCAAGAGAAATTTTGAAAATTTATTGAAATAAAATTATGAGGACAAGATATCGACGCTCTTTAACTCGTTTTGACAAACGCAACGTAGATCTATGTCGATTGAAATTCATCATGGTGTGTTAAATTCTTGTCATAGCCATTGTTTGTTTTCTTTTTCTATGGTTGTTACAACGCCGATGACGGCGGATCCGTGGAGCTGGACTTCTTAATAACTCTTTGATATGGAATATCAATTAACTGTACTGCTCCGACACACACGGTCTTAGCTGTATGGATTCCGCAAGCAACGACAATCAACGATCTTCCTACCATCAAACGAATTAACGAGTCAGACCTGACTCGTGTATGTAAGTCTTCATTTATTTATGAAACGTATTATTAATAGACTAAATATTATGATGGTGCAGAAATAATCGTAATTATGATTATACATACTTTTGTCATGATCACAAAAAGGATTTAATTATACAATATACAGTTGTTGCTCGGTTCGACCGAAACTCTGACGCAATTCTTTCCAACGATTATATAACCATAATTATGGTTTCCTACTTATTAAATTTGTTTAAGGGCTAATTGCCCAAAAAGGTAATATAAGTTATTTCCTCCGTCTCATTCCAATAGTTCACAGACAAAAAACACGCAGTTTTAGAAAATCCCACTAACTTCATCTCTCCACCAATGAAATATCTTCTCTCTTCAGATCCACCAATGAAATATCTTCTTTCCTTTCTATTTATGGAAGTGGACTATCAGAATAGGACAGCCCAAAATAGAATACTGCCCTATTGGAATGAGACAGAGGTAGTACTAAATTTATCAATAAAGGTAACTTTGATAATTTTTTGCTCAAAAAGGACTATAAACGTAAAATCGATGCAAATTAAGGTAATGTTAACCTTGAAACCTGAATTATGTTGAGTCAGCAAGTTGAAACTAATGTGACAATGTCATCAATACATCAATAATAATTAAATTTTATATTAATACTTTAATCAACTCTTTTCTCTGACATTTTCTCTGACAATTATGCAAATAAAAATAATTTTAGTTAATTTTATGATAACAAAAGCCACATAATCACTCCACATAACCATTATAACTTGTTACCTGCTTAAAAGGTAATCCACTCCCCTAATTGCATCGTTTTAATGTTTATAATTCTTTTTGTGCACGAATTTATAAATGTTAACTTTATTAAAAAATTTAGTAACTTACGTTACCTTTTTGGGCAATTTGCCCTTCGTTTAAATGCTCACGCTAGCGTTTTGCTTTTGAGGAAATCCTTTTATATCATAGACTTAACGATTGGATAAAAGTCTAAAAAGAATGGCAGATTATGACAAGCAAGTGCATCAGTTTCTTTTATGCTTTGATATTGAATATTGAATATTGTATATCGACGTTGATGAGATACTCGATATATGCCAACTAAAATCCTATAATTATGAGCCGTAATTATTCATTATTTGAATCCGAATATACTCACATCCTTATAAACGAATTTTATCTCATCAAGGTCTAGTCTAGCAAATATTTTCTAAACGTACACAATATATTGTTGTAATCTTATCTTTTGTGAGATCTCAGCTAAAAATATATATTACATGATGTATACAACTTAGATATAGTACGATAACTTTGTGAGGCCCCAATAATGGTAATATGGGGATTTAACTTCTTTTAATATTTATGTTTTGCATAAATAAAGCAAACTCCATGTGGTTCCGTATAAACCATCGGAGTCTGAGACACATTGGGTCACGCTATGTGCCCAATCTAGGCGAACTATGGAATTGAATTATCTTGTTCGAATCTTCCGATTTTGGTATGTATATTAACTCATTTAAACCTTGATCGATATATTCTTACATATAGAAGGAATATAAATATAAACACTCGGTATGCATGAACGTGACAAAAGCACCAAATTTTATGATATATTAATATTCGTCATATTGGTCAGTGTATATATCTCATGAAAATGCATATACTTAAATTAATTGGTGATATTGTTGCCGTTGATTCTAACGAAGTTATTATTAGTCGTTAATAATTTAAAAAATATGTGACGGATATAGTTACTAGCAATATATTAGGTAGCTAAATAATGTGTGGGTTTTGTTAATATCCCATATCTGTTATTTCAATTGAAAGATTAATGAGAAATTTTGTTTCCATTAATATAATATTTTTGCCTTGACGAGAAACTTAAACTGCGAAGATTATTACGAGATACTATTTTGCGAAGATTATTTGTAAAGTTCAATTTACGCATAGCAAGAGTTTGTAACGCAAACCCTTGGTGTAATATGTATTGTGCAAATTTCAATACAACTGAAATACTTCAATAATTTCAAATTTCAAGTCCGCAAAGCTTAGCAAAGTCGTGTGACTTAATAATTTTGTGTGACCTAAGATTCATTGTGCGTATTGTTAAGGTATTCCGTGAAAATTTTTGAGTGATATCAATTTTAGTTCAAAACAACTAAATACTTTAGTTATATTGAACTGGGAGCTGGCATAGTATACACTATAACTGGTAGAAAAAGAATGTTTCCTTTATCTTTGAAAAGATGGTGGGGTACGGAAAATGTCTCCCTGAGATGCTAAGATTACGCAATGCTACTCCGCAATGCCGCTCAATAATGCCCCCTTGTGATGCTAATCACGCAATATCGCATTCCGCACTATTTGTAAAAACTAGTCCATGGCGGCAACACGTAAGCCCATGGACAATTATTTAAAGACCATGATCGCGTAAGCACGCCCATGGCATATTTATTAGTCCATGGCCGCAAGGCGTAAGCCCATGGACAATTATTTAAAGTCCATGGTCGCGTAAGCGCGCCCATGACATATTTATTAGTCCATGGCCGCAACAGGTAAGCCCATGGACAATTATTTAAAGACCATGGTCGCGTAAGCGCTCCCATGGCATATTTATTAGTCCATGGCTGCAAGGCGTAAGCCCATGGACAATTATTTAAAGTCCATGGTCGCATAAGCGCGCCCATGGCAAATTTATTAGTCTATGGCCGCAAGGCGTAAGCCCATGGACAATTATTTAAAGTCCATGGTCGCGTAAGCGCGCCCATGACATATTTATTAGTCCATGGCCGCAACACGTAAGCCCATGGACAATTATTTAAAGACCATGGTCGCGTAAGCGCGCCCATGACATATTTATTAGTCTATGGCCGCAAGGCATAAGCCCATGGACAATTATTTAAAAACCATGGTCGCGTAGGCGCGTCCATTGCATATTTATTAGTCCATGGCCGCAAGGCGTAAGCCCACGGACAACTATTTAAAGACCATGGTCGCGTAGGCGCGCCCATGGCATATTTATTAGTCCATGGTCGCAAGGCGTAAGCCCATGGACAACTATTTAAAGATCATGGTCGCGCAAGCGCGCCCATGACATATTTATTAATTCCATGGCGGCAACGCGTAAGACCATAGACAATTAAAGACCATGGTCGCATTCGCGCGCCCATGGTATATTTATTAAGTCCATGGCGGCAACGCGTAAGACCATGGACAATTGTTTAAAGGTCATGGTCGCGTACGCGCGCCCATGGCATATTTATTAAGTCCATGGCGGCAACGCGTTGGACAATTGTTTAAAGACCATGGACGCGTACGCGCGCCCATGGCATATTTATTAAGTCCATGGCGGCAGCGCGTAAGACCATGGACAATTGTTTAAAGACCATGGTCGCGTTATGCGCCCCATGGCATCTTTAGTATAAGTCCGTGGCTGCAACATGTAAGACCATGGACGATTATTAAAAACCCATGGTCGCGCCCGTGGCATATTTATTAAATGCATGGATGCAACGCGTAAGACCATTGAAAATTATTATAATCTAGCATTACGTAAGTCTATGAGATCATTTTCTTTGCTCATGGTTGCATACGTGCTTTTGCATTGC
Source organism: Rutidosis leptorrhynchoides (assembly GCF_046630445.1). NCBI lineage: Eukaryota > Viridiplantae > Streptophyta > Magnoliopsida > Asterales > Asteraceae > Rutidosis > Rutidosis leptorrhynchoides. Next base: position 558,143,262 of record NC_092335.1, read on the forward strand.
CCATCTAAAAGTGGTTTAAGTTTCATTCTAGATTTCAACACCACTAAGTACTTTAGTACTATTGAAATGGGGGCTACCATGATATGAGCATGACTATTAGAAAGGATTATTGTCCTTTGAGTGATTAGCGGTCGCATGCCGAAAATCCTTTAAACAGGTAGGATAGACCCGCATACACATCGCATATATTATTTTCGCAGTTAAGCCTGTAAGGAAACACACTTATCGAGGGAATTGATCCACCCTCTACAAACTCAGTGTTTCTTATTTAGTGCGTCCAAAACATTATAAACATTAAGTATGTTGATTGCACGCACCGCCGCACAGGGAACGCTCCGAATCCCAAGTGGCATAGTTTAGTTTGGCTACTAAAACTATAAATAATGGTGACAGTAGTAAAACATTGGTTTGTTTCAAACGCTTGTACACCGCGCAGGAAGGAGATCTGCAAAGTCATGACTATAAAATACAAGTTTGGTTACTTGTCCAAATACCCGGGCATTGGTTTGGCCGGAAGACTCTTGAATAAGCATTGGTTTGCTTATATAGACGGATTCGACATTGGAATGTCAATACGTGTAAACACTTATAAGAAATTTATAAAAGTCAAGAGTATAATATTTAGAGCATTGGCTTGCTCTCTCTGCGGACAACATTGGATTGTTGCCGCAAGAATAAAAAGATTATGTCTGTATAGAGGGGTCGCTCCTGTCATGCAGCATAACATTTATTCTACGTTATTGTGCAAATAATGAAAACTGGCTTTTTAATTTGCTATTTTGAAAATATTAAGGAACTAAGTTGTTTCTTTGCTCGAGCATATGCCAGAATAAAACACTAAATGCAGAATAACGACGCGCGCATAAAAATACTATCAAAAATAAAAAAGGCATTAGTTTACCTGCGTAAATATACGCAAATTGTGGCATTGAATTTCCCGCACAATTAAATACCCCTCACCTTTTGGTTGGGATGCCTCAAAATGACTGAGTACGGAGCTTGCAAGTCAGAGATGCCTTGAATGCAACATCGATCTCTGACTTATCACATTGTTGCATCAAGAAGGCTCCTATGCGAATAGCTGGAGAAGCCTGGACATGGCCTTGAGATTCGGAACTCAAAGTCACTAGCGAGATGTCTTGAACGCAAACGGAAATTCGAAACAATGTTTGCTTCAGGAAAGCCTTACTTTACGATAAAACGTTTTATGAGTAGACCATGACTTTGTGTTATGGACCACTCTTTACTAAGTCCATGGTCACGTAAGCGCGCCCATGGCATATCTTTACTAAGTCCATGGTCGCGTAAGCGCGCCCATGGCATATCTTCACTAAGACTATGGTCGCGTAGACGCTCATGGCATATTTTCATAAGTCCTTGGTCGCGAAATGCCCTTGGCCGTTATGCGTAAGACCATGGACGCACGGCAGTAGTTTGTAAATCCATGATCGAGAAATGCTCATGGCCATTATCATAGTTCAACACAACTAAATACTTTAGTTATATTGAACTGGGGGAGTAACGATATACTAATATACTATTAGTATACTTTATCGGCATTAATATATTGGGTTTATGTTTTGTAATTGTCCCGCATAGACATAATTGTCTAAATCAAAACTAAAGTATATCATTCATAAGTATGGGTGTTCGACATTGGAGCTGTCATGATCACGGCGTCACTTGGCGCAATAAATGCTCATTACGCATCATTACTTGGCCCATAAGATGCGCATCATATGCTTATTGCAACTTTATTAAACGTGACAGTTCTTTCAAGTTACATGCGGTGGCATATATAATAACTTCGATATGTTACATTTGCTATATATCATACCGATCTTGGGGGGACTTGATGATCCGCATAGCGCATCGGGCTACTATTTGCGCTTGTCTTTGAGCCTGGTCTGTTAGAGGCACATTTAGCTTTTTCCCTAGAAACCCTAAATATCCCTCTATAAATAAAGGGCATGACTTCTACCCTAAAGACACATCTGAAAAGCTTAAACGCTTTCCTATCCTTCTAGGGTTTTACCTACGAAAGTGTAGGGTTTTACCTACGAAAGTGTAGGGTTTTCCCCTAGCCGCCAATCGACATGCCTCGATGGCGGCCATTCAGCCATAACCACCCTCCCGAGATCATCATCTCGTCTAGGGTTATCATGGTAACCGGACCGGAGGTTAAAGCCGCTGTACATAATAAACCCTTCTCTATTGCACTCAAGCGTATCTCTAGCATTCGGTGGAAATATGCTTGATCAGATCCTTTATATAAAAAGATATCAATTTACAAACTTGAATCTCCATGAAATGAACTTTAAAGTTCCAATACTTGAACATAAAGAGGATCTTAAAGTATTTGATCCTTAAATTTGTTACAGGTTCATGTAGAACCAAAAGCTACAAAGATTTGATCCTTGTTCTTGCTTCTTTATCATAAAAGTGATCAAAGGTTGCAAGATAACATGAGGATTGAAGTTATAAAAACTAAAATCCAAAAATAAATAATGATGATGATGATTTACGGTTTTGAAGGAAGAAAAAGAAGAGAAAAAGAATTAAAACCTTCAAGTTCTTCAAGAAAAGTTGAGAGAAAAGTTAGAGAGAATTTGAGAAAAAAGAAGTGTGTGTTTTTGAAATGAAATGAGAGTGTTTGAAATGAAATGGTGATGGTGGTGTGTGGGGGTGTGGTCGACGGTTTAAGGGAGCAATGGGAGGGGACCATTTGCTTGCTATTGGATGGTGGTACATGGTGGTGGTTGTACATGTTGGGTGGCATGGCAAAAGATGTTAAAACATGTAAGTAATGGTACACTAGCATGCTTAATGCTTGTCTTAATGTCTAATGGACTTGTCTCATGTAGTAATGGGCTAACTAGTCCATTAAGTTAAGTAGGTTGGGCCTTTAATTAACTAGGTCCATTAAGGTGTTAGGTCCATTAAAACTAACTAGTAAGCATTAGTAACCACTAAGCATAATTAAGGAACCATAAAGCTAGGTAATTGTCATAAATAAATAACAATTATGTTTACGTAGTCACAATATTCCAATTATGACCAAAGTTTAACGTGTACCAAGTACGTAGCTCGTTTTAAACGGTAAGTGACACTAACGGTCGTAAATGCATTCAAGGATCATGTTAAGCACTTAATATCATGTTGTAAGGCATTAACGAAAGTAATTAACATAATTAATGACCCCAGAATATAATCTATCATAGTACGCACAAATACGCAGTTTCGTAAAAGTAATAAATATAAATAAAAGTCGAAAAAGTCGGGTCATTACAGTACCGACTTGGAAAAATTTATCTTTCCTAGTTCAGATGTTTTTCTGAACCCTTTTCCCACTCGTCTAACCCTAAGGATTAGTATTGTAATCCACCTGTTACTACCGTTCCACCGTTCCAGAGATCGAAACATTACTTCACACAATCTAGGAAGAGTACCCCTCGGATTCCACGCCCGCTAAAGTTGATCCTCGGAAGAGGAGATATTTGAGGACTTGTCGGATCAACCGCACCCCGAGCTCACCCTAATTATCCACGTACAACGTATGAACTTCATAAGGTTGTTCAGTTTCCGCAAGTTGACCCGTATCCCATACGCATTCATGACCGTCACTTATCTATTTCATCTTTCACCACTACTCGACGATCTAACGACACTTCTAGACTTAGGTCCCTAACACTCTTAGGCATTGGAGAAGTCGGGAAGGCATCTCCTTTCACAAGGTCAGAGTGTCTTCTACTAATGATCAGCCATACCCAAAGACTTGGGAGTCTCCTCAAGACATATCATATTACTACTTGCTAACAACTCGACACGAGACCCAGATTGAATGTCTAGAAAGGAACCTAAATACATTACCTGAACCCGAACATTTTAAAGAAATTTCGGGACATTTAGGCATTGATGCATGACCTACGTAACCTACGAACCTACACCGAGAAGCCGTGAGATTAATTGTGTAGATTTTGTTTTGAGATAGCATAGATAAAGCACCGTTAGATGAAATTGAGTCAAACTTGAAGTGATCACGTTACATTGACCATATGGAGTGATATTGGAATGAACGTACGATTTAGTACAATATAATGACGTCAGGCCAGCGTGATTATATTGAAGTAAATCATGCAGAAGTCCCAATGTTACTATATAAGGAATATGAAGTGATTTAAAGAAAATTTTGATAGGAACCACATGAGTATACGCATTATGGTCTGTTAGAGGTAGGGAAAGAATAACCACTTAGCCAAATACTGTACAAGAAGGGCCTTGATTGCAGAATTGATAACCTGAAAATTTGTTATAGATATAGACACCCTGAACACTTAAGGAAAAAGTTCTCAATAGGTAAAACTTTGGACTTACTTGCGGTAGAGCAATCGTTATCTCAACTATGGAGGCTCGCATGGATCCTGACTTTAGTTACGGTACGTTTCGCCACAACGTTTTATTTTCTCGAAATTGTTTAATACTAGAGCGATAGAAACCTTATATCTAAGAGCCTTAGTGTTATGACTAATAAGCCATTAACAACCATGAGAGTTAAGTATTCTATAGGACAAGCTAATAGTAAGCTGGCAGAAATAGAGGAATAATTTAAGGTAGTACCTTAAAATTAACAGGTGGGTCATTTGGAGATGACCTCATGTCAACAAAACTAGGAAGTTTTAAAGTAGTAGTTGGAAGGGATTAGTTACCTACACACAAGCAGATGTTATCTGAGAAGGTTGATAGAATTTTTCACGGTAATATAATAAGATTTGGTTAGAAGGAACCTTAAGATTAACCTAACACCCATCAATTTGGGAAACTTGATTCAATAGTTGGAACGGACTGGATTTCGAGGATGAACGCGAAAGTTATTTATAGTGAAAAGATTATTCGTATACCTCGCGAGAATGGTGAGCCAAAAGCCATCTGGGTTACTTCAACAACCCGAAATCCCACAATGGAAATGGGAAGGAATAACAATGGATTTCATCACGAAGCTACCGAAAACGGTAGGCAGTTATGACCCTATCTGGGTTATTGTTGACCGTCTCACCAAAACTGCTCACTTTCTAGCCATGAAGGAAACCGATATAATGGACAAACTTGCACAACGATACATAAAGGAAATTGTATCCTGTCACTTCAGCGATTCAGATTCTATATTAAAGACTACCCAAGAATCTTATTTGATACTTATTCTTACGCAACTCTAAATCCTAACTTATTCCGAGAGCTTTCTTATTTGATGATAATCACATTACCATCCTTCTTACTTCGATATTAGTCATGCCAGTTCGAAATTTTCTAAAATCAATGGGTGGTTAATTCTCATCCTCATACTCTCTTATTCATATCTCACTTATAAGCAACAGCTTCACACTCAAGCATTTTTGGTCGAAGGACTTATTCCCTACTGTCATACCCCTTCAGAATCCACTAACGGAATATTACCTCCTGGTCCCACAGTTTAGCGGTCACGCCCTCTATATGAGACGTTTTCGAAAAGTATTCGCATTAATCATTAAAACAAAGTCATTTATTAAAGAAAATGTAACTTGAAACATTTGACATCAATGACTTATGTATATGAACCCAAACAACTTAAAAGAAAAATGTTTAAATGCGAATATATGTTCTTGAAATGAAACGATAAGCATGCTGGACGCCGTCCAGTTCTAGCAGCAAACAGCATATAACTTCAAATAAAGCGGAAGCACTAGCTCTATGTACCTGAGCTGAAACATGCAAAACGTCAATGAAAAACGTTGAGTGAATCTACAGGTTTAGTAAATCATTTCTTAAGTAAGGCCACAAGATTTTCTTAGAAAACATCATTGGAAAAGTATACATTATCATGAGCACTTGATTATAAAGCTTTAACCTTTGCGTGAGCCGAGCACATGTCTTTAGTTTACCCTATATTGGCGATACACCGATCAAGTGTACGTGATACAACTACATAAGCACCTATTTAACGTTGCGGTGTGGTTTGTCAAACCTAACGGTACCGTCCCTATAAGTCGAGCTTACAAAGTAATTAATATAATCAAGCTAAGGGATTTTTGATCTGAACTCATATGTATATTCTTAGTAAGTTACTTGTTCCAAACATGTAAAACATTTGTAAAAAGCATGCATCTCATCCATGTAAAAATGTAGTAGGGACTGTAGACTCACCTTAGCAAAAGCACTCGTAAAGATCTTAGCAAATCGTACTGTTGTCGAAACTCACGACTTGAACAACGCAACCTAATCAAGTAAATCATCTTAAGTATACACTAATAGGTCAAACTTTGTCAACCCATAGTGTACGCAAAGTCCTAGTGCTCAAACTGACTCAACGAATAAGTAAAAGTCAACTAATCCAAGCAAGTCAACAAAAGTCAACCAAAGTCAAACCAAAAGTCAACTCGGTCAAAATGGTCAAATAAAGTCAAACATCTCAGTAAATCATGCAAACATGGTCAATAAGTCAAACATAGGTCGTATAACATGTTAACGCTCGTAGTTTAGCAAATCGCATTTTCCACACCCTAGAGTAATCCTTCGAAAATCATACGTCGTAAAGAAATACACCCATAGCACATAGCACATAATTCATAAAATTATGACCAACTCCAGATCATAACTAGACTTAAAATAAATTCCAAAAAGTCCAGCCAAAGCCTCATACGATAATTAAAAGTCAGATTTCAGAAGGGATCAAGTGTGAGTTCATTACAGAAATTTCTGCTCGCGCGTCAGTTTTTAAACATTTTTTAAAAAATATAGAAAATAGATTTTAATGAACGGCCAATTGGTGTCATCTCAAGACATCTCAAAATTTAAGTGATAAAATAATCAGAAGCATTGCCTTAGCCAATTCGTACAGATTTGCAAAACATTACAGACTCATCATTTTTTGACCATCAATCGAACATATCATTTAGTCGAGCATTTATCTCATGGAAAATCACGTTCTCGCAAGTTTGCATACAAATAAAACATGCCAAGTATCATATAAAATATCATATTACAGAAGATAAAAGTCTAAATCAATTCCTAGTTCATTCTAGAAATTTTTATGTGAACTTAAAAACAGATTCAGCATACTTTACAAATCAAATATTCGTTTTATCATATCGGGAGCATTACATAACCTTTCGACGCAAATATTTAGTCCAAATTGCATAACTTTTCACAAGGAATACATTAGTACACTTTATATAAGCTAAAACACCTAGCATAAAACTCATAAAATTCGGATTTCATGCAAACCCTAACGTAAACTTCGATTACACATATCTTGAGCATACGATAACGAAATCACGCAAAATTGGAGTCTAAAATTAATAACTTATCAATATCTTTCTAATTAAACATATTACAAAGTCAGATCTCATATCAATTTAATCAGATCATCAATAAAAAAATTCGTTTTTCAATCAAACAACGTTAATTACGCAATCAATCAACAATTAACAACACTAGACATCATTAATTGAGCACTAGACTCTATTACACTATGTAAGTGATCAAAAAACTGAATTAATAAAGTTAAGGTTACTAATTATACCTCAAACGATTAAATTGAACACACTAACGCGTAGAGAACGACGATTGGAACAACGTTCGTGTACAAGCTTTCTTCTAATTTTGAGTTTTGAATATGTGTGTGTGTGTGTGTGAAGGCCGACGGCCAAGAGAGGGGAGGGAGGAGGAAGATGCCGACTTCTATTTGTGAATTGTGAGGGTTTACAAGTTTCCTTTTTCTTTTATATCCTAGTTTAGGGCCTTAATCTAATCCACTAATTAATTACATAGCCCAAATAAGAAATTAAAAGTCCAAAAGGGGTGCCCATGGGGTATTCGGCCGAATGGGCTGTAGGGTGTCCTGGGCTCATTTTGCTAATTTACTTGTACGCGCGTGGTCCGTTTCGTTGCCGTTAATCGTACCGGGTCTCCGGAACATTAACTAGTCGTTGAAACGCAATCACCGAGTTTAATTCATTAAATAAGTAATAAATTAAAAATAATTTTCTTTAAGTTAATAATTATCATAAATAATTATTGTGTCATTTTTCCGAGTTCCGTAAACTGAAAAGCTTTCTAGACGATAAACTTAATCGTAACGTTTCTAGTTATTTCGCTAACCGAAATAAGTTCGTAAATTAATATAACATATTGATTCAAACATTCCTCTAATAAGTATGTATTTAATTCTATTAAACACACAAATCTAAGTTATCTCCGTTAAATACTTAACAGACAATTAACGATAGTAAACGGAAAAGTCCTGATAATTATCAAAACTACATTTAATTCATTAGTTTTCATTACCTAGTAATATGTCACCCGATGATTCAAGGATTTTTCACTCGATCTTTTTCAACTCGTAACCTCTGAAATACGAAAAACTATGTTTATCAAAAATTTTACACGTTTATTTGTGCGGTCCTCACGAGATTTCTGGGCAAATGAAAGTAATAAAGAAAATTATGCTGTCACTTATGTGATTTATAAAATTTTATACGTATGTATATAATTAAGTTAATAAATTTACCTTTACTTATTTTTGGTTAGTACATACTAAGTTATACTTTCAAACTATTTAAAAACCGCTCCTTTATTGAGTTGTTTAATTTAAGTCAAATAGTTTTGTGCAAAATGGTACACGTTGTACATACTTCTAAATTTACTAAGAACTTCGTTCCGGTTATGTTGTCACATCAAACGTTTAAAGGTTTTTCAAAACTTCCTTGGTTGATTTTATTAAAGTTTTTCGTATGGATCACACTTCTTCTCATCCCCCGTTCAGGGATGAAGCTTACCATTGAAATCTTTTTTAAAAACGCTTGAGCCACTTTGGATGGTAGTTTTTTAAAATTTGTTAGGAAGTCCTTGCGCTTATAAAATGTTCCTTTTAAGTTTAGACATGGGAAAAACGAGGGCCGATAAATCAGTTTTCTGAGGTACACTCAGTGGTCACCCCATTGTAGGAAAGGCACTAGGTGGGTTTCTACTCTCAATATTTCCCGACTAATCGCAACACCCTCGTAAACCTCATTGCTATGGATCAGTATATTGAGGCACAAGAAATCATTTTTTTAGATTCTTTTCACTTTGAGTAAACCATTCTTTATCACCAAGGGTCCACGTATCTTCTCATTTGCGCATTCCCATAAGTATAAGACTAAATCCAGATCAACCCGCTCGAAGAGTTCACTCTCATTCAAAGATCACACCTTTCGTGCGATTTTCTCTCGGAAATGTAATGTGAAATAATTTAGGAATCTATGAATCTTGTTATCCTCTTGGAAGGGACTGCTTAAAACGTCTATAACACTGATGTGGTTACTCTATATATTCCTTCCTTCGTTGGTTGCAACTATATCTTGTTCTAGTTAATGATAACCATAACTTCAACATGTAACTGAAAGGATAAAGTTACATTATGAAACTGTGCTTTCATTCCATCCAAGGATAAGTTCACACGCAGTATGTTGTGATCACCATATTTTCTATTCTATCTGTCAGCTTTGTATTGCGACATAAGCGCTCAATGTTTTAGATGAGTTTAGTAACATTCATGATGTATTTCATGAATCCAGCTTACTGAACATGCATGTAAGGCTAAAAACATCAGCTTTCCTTTTGTGGGTATATATTCGGATGACATATTCATGTTAGCAAGAAACGAAATCAATTTGTTGATCTCTTAGGACAAGAGACTTAATTAATAGCACAATACATATTCTTACTTTTATACGCCCAAGTACCTTTCAAGGTAAATAACTCACTTCTAAGCCCACGAATCTCTCAGAACCTTGATTCGCTCATTCTTCTTCAAATTCGGTACCGTTATTGGTCACTCCTTAAAATTTCGGGACGAAATTTTCTTTAACAGGTGGGTAATGTAACGACCCGACTTTTTCGACTTTTAAATATATTTATTACTTTCACGAAACTGCGTATTTGTGCGTACTGAGTTAGATTATATTCTGGGATCATTAATTATGTTAATTACTTTCATTAATATCTACAACGTGTTATTAACTGCTTAATCACTTAACATGATCCGTGAATGCATTTACGACCGTTAGTAACACTTATTGTTCAAAACGAGCTACGTACTTGGTACACGTTAAACTTTTGTCGTAATTGAAATATTATGACTGTGTAAACATAATTGTTATTTAATTATGACAATTACTTGGCTTGGTAGTTATTTAATTATGCTTAGTGTTTACTAAGGGTCACTAGTTACCTTAATGGACTTAACACCTTATTGGACTTCCATGGCCCAACCTACTCAACTTAGTGGACTAATTAGTGGATTAATTAGCCCATGTAATTAATAGTTAGCCCATGTAAATAACGAGACAAGTAACTTGCATGCTTATGTACTAATGCTTGCATTTTGTCTCAAACCACCCAACATGTCAACATCACCTTGTACCACCACCATGGACCACACCATGCCACCACTACATGAGGCCAAATGGTCCCCCCACCCCTCCCTTGGCCGACGGTTATATACACCACCACCACCACCATTCCATTTTTTTTGAAATTCACTCTCATTTCTCTCAAAACACACACACACATTCTCTAGTTTTTCTCTCTAGCTTCTCTCTCTAAATTACTTGAAGAACTTGTAAGTTCTTGGCTTCTTTTTCTTTCTTTTCTTACTTTAATTCATAAATCAACATCATCATGAACAAAGATTCAAGTTTTGTAACTTGAATCTTCATAACTTTTGTTGATTCAAACTTTGTTTTGAAAAGTCTTCAAGAACATGAAGGATTCAAGCTTTTTAGCTTTGAATCTTCATAATCTTGTTAGATCTAAGTTATTAACTTAAGATCTCTTTTATTTTGTTAAAAGATCAAAACTCATGTTTATGATCCTCATGTAACTTGTAGATCCAACTAATTACTTTATGGATCTTCAAGAAAGTTTGAAATACAAGCTTACTAGCTTGAGATTTCTACAAAAAAGTTAGTTAAGATCAATGTTTATTGACTTATGATCTTCTTTAGTTTGTTGTACTTTATATTTGTGACTTGTGTTTTCATTAAATAAAATATACAAGCTTACTAGCTTGAGATCTCATAAGTGTTGTTAGGAATCCAAGCTCTCTAGCTTAGGGTTTCATTTTTGTGTTTAACCTAAGTTGTGTAACTTATGGTCATGAGCTTTTGTTTAAACAAAAGCTCATTAGTTTATGTTCATCCTACTTTACAAGATCTAAGTTTCATAACTTATGGTTGTGTAAAAGTTGAAAGTCTAAGTGTTATGACTTAGGGTTTCACCAAGAACATGAGATCTAGACTTTTTAGTCTAAAGTCTTTCATATTTAGTTAAGATCTAAGTTCTATAGCTTAAGGTCTTGCTTATTTAGTTTGATTCAAAGTTTATAGCTTAATAGAACTTGTACTTTGTGTTGAAACTAAGAAATTGATGTAACTTTGGTTCATCATCTTGCTCAAACTCTCACATGAGTTGTATTTTATTTCTTAGTCTTGACTTTATGTGTTGATGGTTAAACCTTGGTGTGACGATCGCTCCAAATCTATATGGACGAACACGTTATTCATCGATTTCATTACGAGGTATTTGACCTCTATATGATACGTTTTATAAACATTGCATTCTTTTGAAAAGGCAAACCAAATATGAATATTTAAATCAAAGGTTTTCGATATCTGATGATTTCTACATATAGACAATCACTGTAAATAATAGTTTACAACAGTACTTCCGTTGACAATGCAGTCAAAATAAGATACATGGTGATGATTTGGTGAATGCAACGTTTTCTTGAAAAATATGCCATGTAAGACTCCATGCACATAGCTTGTCTATCATATAAGCAAACAGCGGAAGACTTCTAGGAAACCTGAGAATAAACATGCTAATAAGTGTCAACACAAAGGTTGGTGAGTTCATAGTTTGTATGTTTCGCATAATCTATATATAAAGGTGGATCACAAGATTTCAGTTGTTTCATCCAGAAACGTTTATCAAAATATTCTACGAAATTGAGTACCCTGGTAACTAAACTTAACGTATATATATTTTATACCCTTTGTATAATCATCTTAATAATACACGCAAACCAACGTGTACGCTTCTCAAATATCATACGTCCGTTAAAAGGCTAGCGCTCTAGCTCAGACGGGGATATCAAGCCCTATGGATCCATATACTACTACTCGCGCCCACCAGTTCTTATAACTGGCAGTTAACAGTTACCAAAGCTAAGGGATTTTCGGTTCAAACTCAGTGTAGAATTTAGTATGTACTTGTATCCATTGCGTTTAAAATAAAGTGCATGTATTCTCAGCCCAAAAATATATATTGCAAAAGCAATTAAAAATGGATCAATGAAACTCACGCATATAAATATTGTATATCGGTTAATAAAGCATTTGCATGTATTCTCAGCCAAAAAATGTAGAGAGTAAAAGGGATCTTATGAAACTCACCTTAGCAGCATATAAAGTCGTTCACCAAAATGTGATCGAAACACGGATTACCAAATAACCGTAGATTTCAACGTATCAATATTGAGATTCAATATTGTAGAAAAGTACGTAGACGTAACGGAGATGATAAACACTAGGTTTGATTCACAAATATACCACCGAACATTACCCATAATCTCTTTGGCAATAACCCATAATTTCCTTAGCTCTATCCCGCTTGAAAACCATTTTGAAAATGACACGCTCATGACCTCGTCGTAGTATTTTATGTATAATACTAATTAATAATAATACTACTAATAATATTAAGATTAATAATAATATTAATCATAATAATAATAATAATAATAATAATAATAATAATAATATAATTAATAAATATAATACGGAGTAGGAATGAAATCAGAAGCACAAAACATCTGCTTTTATAGATGTGGCCTGGACCAGACTGCCATGCGATCGCATGGCTTCCTAGGCCAAATCCCATGCGATCGCATGGGTGGGTTTTCCAGCTCACATTGTTTTTGTAATCTAGCTTGTCGACATAATAAATAAATATAAATATAATATATATAATTTATATAATTAATTATATATTATATTAAATTTATGTGCATAGTTGACTTGTAATTTTGTTCCAATAAGTCGTACGTCGTCACTCGACTTATGTCCTGGTTCCGGTTTTTCAAACGCCCTTTCGTACGCTGAGAAAACTAGTACTTTTCGTTTCGTGACTCGTACCTTTGTCAAAATATGAACTTAATCATTGATAACTATGTCACTCTAAGTGTAGCTTTAATCAATTAAGTGTTTTGGTTATTTTCTTCTATAAATCATCGTCTCGTAGTATATACATATACATATATATTTTTTATTTATTTATTTTGAAATAGTGTTTTACTGTAGCACAGTTACTATAGCAAAGTCAATTTTTACTGTAGCAATTCACTGTAGCAAAGTCAATTTCACTGTAGCAATTTGAAAATACTGTAGCAAATTAGTGTTTTACTTGTTCATCTTAAACGTTTTAGTTCAATTATCTAAATATCAATCGAATTAACAAACGAATGTTACTATCTTTTACTAAATAACTTGAAATTATATATATGTATATATCTTTTTAATATATATAAATCAGTTTCTAAATACACATTGGAAGTTATTTATAAATAAATTTTAATAATAAATATTTCAACTTATCATATATATTCAAATAGATATTTAAACCAATAAGTTTAATGTACGGTATCAAACAATTAATACATTGTTACCTTTTCAAGTTATAGTATATATGTATCTATTTACATATAATTGTTCGCGAATCATCGAAAACAACTGAAAGGTATTTGAATATATGAAAGTAGTTCAAAAAATTTTAGATTCAGTTTTACAGACTTTGCTTATCGCATCAGAAATTTTAATCATACAAAGATTAAGTTTAAATTTGATCAGAAATTTCCGGGTCATCACACTTGGTTAAAGTGATGCTAAAACATCAAGAGTTGTACACTTGAGGCTTATACGCATCAAGGATGAGAACCGTGATGAGCATCAAACACCAAGAAACCCACCGGAGCACTTGTTTTCTGTTTTCAGGGTCTGATCATACCCCTGGGCTTCTGTAAAAGTTAATTTCCAGATAGTTCGTTTCGAGTAGATGACTTTTCGTTTAAGACTCTCCTAAATCCGATATACGGTTTAGGATTTATAGCCTCCCGAAAGTCACTACGCCCTTGTAACGACGTGCTGAAAATTCTGACCTACTCGCGCTTGAACCATCGCCACGGTCAAACGACATCGATTTAGGATCTGAAAATTGGATAACGGTAAAAGGACTCACATACGGAGCCTTGGCCACTGACCACGTATCATTTCAGTTTGTATAGAGGTCGTAGCAGCTGAACGAAGTCTGCCTTTGTTTCGATCTCTATTCTTGATTGAAAACTTACTTTACTTTTTACGTACGATGATGATGATGATACCTAAGACTTAATTTATTTACTTTTAAACCTTTGAGGACAACATACTGACTTAGTGACCTTTGCCTTAGGTTGACGACCTTTCGGACCGACTTACTACTTGCATACTTTGCACATCGACTTTTACCGCATTTATCACTGTGAGTTATAGCTCCCTTTTTACTTTAACTATTTTTAGGACTGAGAATACATGCGCTTTTTATGTTTTACTTGCTAGGCACGAGTACTTAAACTTTATATATGTGTGGGTGATATAACGGCACAAAGATCCCCCTTAGCACGGTAACGTTTAATCATTGGTTTTTGAACCGGTGAACGTGAATATTAGATATGGATCCATAGGGTTTGACATCCCCACTCGGGCTAGTCGCGCTAGCATTTAATGGGTGTTTAGTACTTCGAGGACATACGCACTCGCCAAGTGTACTTTTAGGTGGTATTATTATTACGTTAAGTTAGTTACCGGGTACCCACGGATAAGCATATACTTTATCATGCTGATTTGAAATACTGATTTGAAATGCTGGTTGAAGCACTGAAATCTCATGGCCTACATTACATTATTGTTTACAAACAAACTATAGCTCACCAACATTCGTGTTGACATTTTTAAGCATGTATTTCTCAGGTGCTTAGACGTTGCAGTTAGACTTGCTGTTATAGTCTTGATGTTATAGACTTGCTGTTACAGACTCGCTGTGTTAGACTTCTGCTGCATTGTTTAGAGATGTCTCAATCATGAAACTTTTACTTTGCATTCACAACTTATGCTACATTTGAACAATGGCTTTGTAATGACCTTTGTGTCACGTACTAATGCTTTCTATTCGTAGAAGCACGTTATCCTCTGTAAAACATTTGACGTTGGTAAAAACGTTACCTTTTTATGAATGCAAAACTTGTTTTGAAACAGTATGTAGTATTATACCGTGTAATGGACCTGTTGTTGATGATCTGTATACATTGATTTTGTACGGGGCATCACAAAACACATGATAACTCCTAAATTATACAGTTTTTTGATAACATTTTGAGGAGTTATCTTAGTATTTTAGAGTCATTTTAACCCCAAAACACACTAAAATGGCTAAAAATGGGAAAAAGATATTTCTAATGATTGTATCAAAGTTATGTATCAAACATGATCAAAAATAAAAAAAATTACAGAACGGCTACATGAAGCCGTCGGCATGGATTCATTGAAGCCGCCGGCTACCAGTTAAATGTGTCAGAATGTTCCAGAATCTTCATAAAATTGATAGAACTTGTTGATCAAGCAAAAGACAAAGGAAGCCGCCGGCTTCACCCTGAAGCCGCCGGCCTAGTTGACACGGTTTCTCAACTTATCGACCAAGTTCAAGTAAAAATGGGAATAAAATCAAAAAGATTTGGCGGATCTCTGAAGCCGCCGGCTTGAGTATGACGGTTAAAAGATTTTAGCTTGCGGATTAAGTTTAACTTGCAAAAGGAGTCACCGACCCATGGCAAGCTGCCGGCTTCCCACTGAAGCCGTCGGCTTGGCCACCGTTCAGAATACTATAAATTTCGACCTCTGGTCTCAGTTTTCAAATGTAATTAGTTCTTCAGAATTCAATAATTCTGGTTAGGTCATTTTTAGGGTTTTCTCTAATCCCTTAGGTTAGATTTATTCATTGTAATCAAGATTCAAGTTTTAATTCAAGTTCTTTTACATCTACCTTCTTTTTAAGGTATGATTCTTTCCTTATTTTATTGTTTTACTTATTTTAATTATTGTATTTATTTCTGTTCGTCTTCTGCTATGAACTAAATGTTCATAGTGGTTACGTGGACGAAAACTTAACTTCATCTGAGAATCAAATGAAGCCGCCGGCCTCACTCCCAAGACGCCAGCTTGGTTGGAAGGAAGTCGCTGGCTTCGTGCTTAATTCTGTGCAGTTTCTGGTTCTTTTACAGATCTATATGGTTGAGTTTCTGTAATGATATTTGAATTGTTTCAAATCTGTTTTGCTTAAGTACACTTATTTGTCATGCTTAATGATTAAATAACATGTTTTTAGGGTTGATTAGTACTTGATCCGATGATCTATTATTTGATTCATGCTACTTGTTTAGATCTAGTCCATCAAACTTGTTAAATTGAATTGCATGCAACTAAGTTAAAAAGCTTAATAGTGATAAACTTATTTGATTTGAGTTACGCTTATATAATAGAAATTGATATTGTTGGACTTAATCGAAGAACCTTTGTTTGGATTTGTTTAATTAATGATTGCATGAAAACTTAGTAGTAATTGACTTTCAGCTAGTAACTTGAGTTGATCTACTTGGTGTTTAATAGCTTATATAATTTGTCAGTCTATTTGCATATTGATCCTCATCACAAGATTGGTATGTATCATGTAATTGAATTGAACATGAAGAATTAAGATGTTAGTTATGTACAACACATATCTAGCATATGCTTTAAGTCCTACTTATTAATTGACATGCAACACTTAGTTTAACCTATTAAGGGATAATAATTGGTCTATGATTGTTATTCTACCTTGTGTTAATATAAGTTATGAAACTTACCTAATATGATTCCCGTATGAATTGGTTGTCCATGTAATTACTTGTATTTTTACTTGTATTTATTTTATTTTGAATTTTCAATTCCTTATTTTATTTTATTTATCTTTAAAAGCATCTCTTCCCTAAGAGATAAGAATCTATCCCATAAAAGATATAAAAATATATCTTAATTCTTTAATAAGAATTAAATAATAAAGCAACTCTTATTCACATCTACGCTCTCTTGGGACGATAATCTAAATTACTACATCTGATCAGGTTTTGTTGCTCGTTAGGGTGTTAAAGTGTAATAATAAAAGGTTCTATAAATTTAAAAGTTGAAGAATAAGCTAAGCACTACTGCACACACTTTTAACACATCAACACAATATGGCGTTAAATTGATACTCGCACCTGAATCATCTAAAGACTTAAACAAATCTGACCCATTCACCAGACAAGGGATAATGATCAGCCCGAGATCACCGAACTTAGGTGGCATCTCCCTCTTCTTAATAATCGACGCACACTCCGCTTCAAGAAATCCGGTTGATGCCTGCTCATACTCATCCTTCTTAGAAATAAGATCCTTCAAGAATTTCTCATAATTGAGCATACCTGCAAGAACATCAACCAAAGACACATTTACCTAAATATTATCATTATTTAAAGACGTACAATCATGCTCTTTTGGTTGCTCAGATCGAATCGCCTGAAAATTTGGAATATCTGGCTTGTATGTTTGCTATTTAAATGAAGATTTCACCTCAACTTCCACTTTCTTTTCAACCAATTTCAACTCATCCTTAACCTTAGCCCCAGGAGACTAGGTAGGGGAGGGTTGTTGGAATTCCGATTTAAAGGCTCCTGCTCAAACCTAGACGCTGACGGGTCACTTAAGTATTGAAAGATTCGATAGGCCATGTATGTTTGATTATTCGTTGTTATGCGATAAAAGTTGTTATTTAAAATTTATATTATTAATTATGTCATTAATATTAATTATATTTATTAATTTAAAGTTTACTAATATATTAATATATTTATTAAATATTAAAAGAAGAAATAGAATAAACCCAAAACTTAAATATATATATCCTTTAAGGTCTAAAAGATTTTCTCCTAAAATATTTCTTTTTATGATTTTAGATCACATGAATACTCGGTCCAAGAAACCAATCTTACAAGATACGTTACCAAATCCTGATATATTATTTAAACTCTTGATGTGGTAGCGGAGGGGTACGAAAATACTATTATAGTTTAATATGAAATACCTAAACTCTGCTACAACACTATAGGCAGTGTACCTAATCGTAGAGTAGTATAGTTTTTAGTAACTTTGGTTCGTTCCACAGGGAGACGGCTTATTTTACACTATATTTTAAACAACTATATTTGTACAAAATATATATATTACAATTATTATTATTATAAAAGGGGGTTTTACCGTTTAATGACCGGTTTGTCGATTTTATATTTTAAGTCAAGCGTAAAGTAAATAACGATAAAATAAATAACAATAATTAAAATGACAATAAATAAAAGTACGAGGAAATATAAAATAAAAGTATTTATGCTTATTTAAACTTCCGTAATCCTGATGTTTGACGTTTTGATTTTTAATTTATTACTCTGGGTTAATTGTCCTTTGTCCTAGTTTATTTGAAACCTATCTGGTTTTTGCCCATAATAGTCCATCGGTCATAATTATAAAATGCTCGTCAAATTAACCTTATTCCAAAAGTCAAATATTCCAACTAATTAGGGATTCGAACTATAACAAGGTTTTAATACTTTGTTAATAATTACACCAGGTTATCGACTGCGTGTAATTCAAGGTTTTAATATTTTGTTAACAATTACACCAATTACCATTGAATGTAATCCACCTCTGTTTTAATGAGTCCATTGACTATTAATCCATCCCCGTCTCCTGTCAAATGAACAATTATTAATATTTATAAATATTCCGCCCACCGTACCCAGTCAAGCGTATGTGGATATTTATAAATACGTCAAAATGTAAATCTCTATATTAATCAAATATAAAGTCCATTAATAACCCATAGTCCCATTTCCACAAGTGTCGGTCTTTTGTCCAAACCTTAATTATGGTCCAAAGTTCAATAACCCCGTCTTAATATTTAGTCTAACATCACGATTACTTCGGCTCAAATAAGCATAATAATAACTTAAATACGAGACATTAATTTAAAAAGGAAGAACATAGCTTACAGTGGTTATTTATCGCGTAGCGTTACACGGACAGAACTTCGACTTTATAACCCGTAAATAACCGTTACATTACTTAAACTAATCTAATATAAAACTAAACTAATAATAAATATATATATATATATATATATATATATATATATATATATATATATATATATATATATATATATATATATATATATATATATATCGATAGAGAGATTGATAGATGGTGTGAAAAATATTGACAGAATGCTCGAGCTTTTATAGGCCATTTCTGATTTTTGGGACTCCGCGATCGCGATGATTTTAGTCGTGGAGGCTCCGCGATCGCGACACGGTGGATTCCAACTCATTTGATTTTGGCCATTAGCTTGTCGACTTATTTATTTAATATAAATTATATATATAATTTATATAATTATATATATTATATTATATTCTTATGCATAGTTAACTTGTAATTTTAGGTCGGTTGTCTCGTACGTTGATAGTTGGTTCATGTCTCGGTTTCGGATTTTCGAACGTCTTTTTGTACGCTTTGATATCTTGTACTTTACATTCCGCGACTTGTACTCTTGTAATTTTTAGACATTTCTCATCAATAAGTTGAACCACTTGGATTGTATCTTGTACATTTGAGCTTTTTAGACGTTTGCGTCTTCAAATCTTCGTTTTCTTCTTTTGTCTTTGCACTTATTTATTTAAACGATTATTACATAAAAATAGAACAATAGTAACAAAAAGCTTTACATATTGGAAGGATATTGATACTAAATATATGTTCATTTAGAGCACTATCAAATATCCCCACACTTAAGCGTTGCTTGTCCTCAAGCAATATAGAACTTGAAATAAAATCACACTTCACTCGAATCACTTTTTTATTCTCACACTTTATACATCAATGATTTTGATACGGCGGTATAAACAATGATAGTAACAATAGAACCATGGTTAAAGGTGGGTGTGCCATCCACAGTTGCCTCGGGTTCAGGTCAACGACACTTGCAATCAAATAACCGATTTACTTTCGATTTCCAAAGCAAAGTGCACATTTGAAAGGCGGTTTAAAGTCCCACGTGAGTATGAAAATTTAGATCCTTAAGGAAATTGGATCTTTATGAAAACATTTGATCTTTTGAAAATTTAAGCTAGATTTTACCCTAGATAAGTTTTTCGGAATAACCCTTCACCGGTGTTGCAAAATGTTTTCGTGGGTTTTGTGGGTTTTCGATTTTAAAATTTTAGCTCAAAACTTACGGTTTTGTGTCACCCACTTGCTAACCTTGTATTAGGAAAGCAACACGTCCAGTATACTTGCTCCGTATATTACCTTTCGGTAAACTACCGTCCGGTTGTAAAGGAAAGCGATGAACAAGTAACTGTTAAGGCAATGTCTAATGACATGCAGATAATTATGGTCAAAAATGTGTCAGATGCAATTACTATCCTTTGTAGGAGCAATAGTAAAGATCACCCTATAATTTTTCGGTCTGGCACAAGGTCCTGTCTTCGACCATGCTATGCAGCCACCGTTCTTACGGTTGACACCCGATTTGGTTCAGGTGACCTAATGAATTCTGATGAATTCTCAGGATTTTACGTTCAATGGTAATGAACGTATTGGAAATAGATTTTCAGAAAACAAATCGGTTTTAATTTTGATCAAAATATTTTCTCGTTCAAGCTCGAGTTTAGATATCCACGAATTTCATGAGTTTGTAATTCTCAATCTTTTAAAGTCAATCTCAAAGATTGAGTAATATCAGGTTTAAAAGTTGATTTTTAATCTTTAAGGAGATTATCCTTTTCTGGGGGTCTGATTCATTAGTCTTATCAAGCTAATTTGCACGGCGCCCTCCCCATTTTACGAGAGAGATCCTCTCATGGTTAGGATAAGTCTGACCACTTGGCGACCCTGTTTGATGCTGAGGTCCGTGCATTTTCAGCTGATTTTCGAGAAAACTTTTCAAGATTTTTTGTAGACTCTACAACTGGTCTGGACGACAACTTCTTGACCTAAATCAAGAAGCGCGTTTCTTTTTCGGAAGACTTTACTTCCTTTTAATGATGGAATTAATTCATCGTGTAGATCCATCTTTTCTTTCATCTTTATTACAATTTACCGGGTAAAATAGTTAATTTAGTCCAAAACAAAAGCACCTGCGATAACTTTACAGAAACATGTGATAGATAGTTTTTTAATTGAACAACTTGATACATTCTCCACACACTTGCCTTTTATTTATTTCTTTCTTTGCCTTTTTATTCTCCTCTTTTCCATTTTAAATGAATTCAAGCATTTTAGGTTGTTTATCAATTTATGTCCTTTCCGAGGTGACGATAATTTCGGTATTAATACCTAGTTTTTATCGTTCATAAATATGTATAAACATGATTTTGAATTCATTTAGTTGAAATTTTTTTAAATTTTCACAAAATTTGGCAAATAAACCAAGTGCAAACCCGAGAGAATTTATAACCCTTCCCCAAACTTGAGATCATGCAATGCCCTCATTTGCATAAAATCTGACTATAATTATAAATTCATGAGGGTGTTTAGTGTAGAAAAGTGATTAAAAATACCTAGTTTGTAATTTCAAAGTTCGTCGAATGATAGATGACGTCTCATCGTTCATTATTTTCGTTATTTTATCACACATGTGTTTCTTTAAAAATGGTTCTTTTTCTGAACTGTTTGCTAAACTTTGAAAATGCATCTTTTACCCTAATTTATCATGCATTTTTATTAACGAGTTATGCACTAACCCGAACCCCTAATTTAACGTTAAGTGGGGTTAGACTTCACCACACTTAGCTGACGACATGTGAAGTCGGTAGAATAAGTTTCAAGAATTAAAATAGTGAGCCAGTTATTTACATCTCGGGTGGTGTATAATATATCAATGGATTTAAAATTTAGACCCACCCAGTCGTCATTACTTAGTTCTTTTTTAAGTGTAGCTTTTAGTAAATGGATATGTCTCTTTTCTGGTTCTTGGTCAAATGGATCGTTATACACCAACATACATACTTCTATAGGGTGGACAATTCCTAACATTTCCTTCCGTTCATTGCCGGGTCAAAGGTTTCACCTCTATTACCCAATTGGGTGAAATCTGAGGTGTCAATATTTATTACAGCTCGTAGTTCATCTTCGGTAAATGACTCATCTATTGAGAATATTGGGTTGGAAGGTTGTGGAATGGTGAATTTCGGGATCGAAGCAAATTCTTCTTCTTTAACGATCCTTATCGGTCCCACCACTTTGGTCTCGGGGGTAAAATTTTCAACGTTATCATTTTCCTAAGAGTACCAATTTGTCACCCTTACTTCTTCTTCATCCATTGATGGATCGATGATTTCGTCAGTAGAGGTTAATGTGTCGGTATGTTGTGAAATTGGTAAAACTGAATAAAAAGTATCATCGGGATAATTGGTGATTTCGAAGCTCTCGAATTCATCAAAATTCGATGATATGAGATTTTCTTGCACACGACTCCTCAGATCAACAGGTGTGTAGTCTGATAGAGTTTCAGCTTGCCAATTTGTAAACTCTCTTATCTGTTCATTTTGAGCGTTAAATTCTTCGAGTTTGATTTTCATATAAACTAAAAAATCTTCAGACACATAATTTTTCTCGTTTTCTGGTTGTTGAGTTTGGATATATTCTTGGGAATAATCCCAATTTGAATTTTATTCCTCATAATTATTCCATTCAGGTTCCATGGGTGCATAATTTTTCATAGGAACGTAATAATAACATTCCCATGTTGAGTGATAATCTCCACAGATTTCACAACCAGTTATTGTTTCATTATTCGTGATCCAAGTTTGACCGAACGAATTTTCATCAACACTCATTTGAGAGTATTGATTTGATTGATTTTGGATATCAGAAAGAGTTTCCAAAATATTCTCAAAATTTTCCATTATTACGCTTATTACCAAATTTTAGCTACAATGTGGTGCATTTACTAATTATCCTATTAGTTATAAAACTAAAAATTATATAAGTTATCAAATTAATAGACTTTTCTACTTTTGCCCACATTTCGAATAGCCAATAGATGCAGCAGGGAGCCAGGATCCTTTAAATCGAAAAATCCACAACTCAGCCACAAACAAATCCAACTATTACTACGAACCAGAAAATTGGCGTCTATTAATTTAATCGCTTGTATAAAAATATAATAACATGTCGAAAAGCTAAAATCTAAAAACTTAAAAATGTAGCGTCTAAAATTTTAAAGAAAAATAAGTGAAAAAAATATATATTATTTTTATATATTATATTATTATTAATATAGAATTATAAAAATATTAACTATATTATTCTATATATTTAATAAAACTAATATTACAAATTAAACTAAAACTAATAACTAATAACTAATACTAATTAAATTAAACCCTAAATAATAATAATATATAAAAATTTTAACCTACTTTCGCATTAAATGCTAGGGTTAACACTGTCAGACCCAGCCACGCAATCGCGTGGATATATTAACTAACGGCTCCGCGATCGCGGAGAGATGCAGGTTCAGAAAGGCCTGCAGGTTCAAACTGGTTCGACTTTTTTTTTTTTAATTTTCGAAAATTTATATAAAATAAAATAAACTTATATTTCAAAAACTAAAATAAAAATAAAAATAAAAATACTTTATAATTTTATATATTTTAAACAAAATCTTAAAAATATAATTTTTTTCTTTTTTATTTTTATATTCTTTTTTTCTTTTTTTAAATTATATTTTTACAAATATAAATTAAAAATATAACGTTTTGCTGCTCCCCGGCAGCGGCGCCAAAAACTTGATGTGGTAACGGAGGGGTACGAAAATACTATTATAGTTTAATATGAAATACGGTACTAATTACACAAGTTTTATTTTATTTATTTACAAATGGGATATACCTAAACTCTGCTACAACACTATAGGTAGTGTACCTAATCGTAGAGTAGTATAATTTTTAGTAAGTCCGGTTCGTTCCACAGAGAGACAGCTTATTTTACACTATATTTTAAACAACTATATTTGTACAAAATATATATATTACAATTATTATTATTATTATAAAAGGGGGTTTTACCGTTTAATGACCGGTTTGTCGATTTTATATTTTAAGTCAAGCGTAAAGTAAATAACGATAAAATAAATAACAATAATTAAAATGACAATAAATAAAAGTACGAGGAAATATAAAATAAAAGTATTTATGCTTATTTAAACTTCCGTAATCCTGATGTTTGACGTTTTGATTTTTAATTTATTACTCTGGGTTAATTGTCCTTTGTCCTGGTTTATTTGAAACCTATCTGGTTTTGCCCATAATAGTCCATCGGTCATAATTATAAAATGCTCGTCAAATTAACCTTATTCCCGAAGTCAAATATTCCAACTAATTAGGGATTCGAACTATAACAAGGTTTTAATACTTTGTTAATAATTACACCAGGTTATCGACTGCGTGTAATCCAAGGTTTTAATATTTTGTTAACAATTATACCAATTACCATTGAATGTAATCCACCTCTGTTTTAATGAGTCCATTGACTATTAATCCATCCCCGTCTCCGGTCAAATGAACAATTATTAGTATTTATAAATATCCCGCCCACCGTGCCCAGTCAAGCGTATGTGGATATTTATAAATACGTCAAAATGTAAATCTCTATATTAATCAAATAAAAAGTCCATTAATAACCCATAGTCCCATTTCCACAAGTGTCGGTCTTTTGTCCAAACCTTAATTATGGTCCAAAGTTCAATAACCCCGTCTTAATATTTAGTATAACATCACGATTACTTCGGCTCAAATAAGCATAATAATAACTTAAATACGAGACATTAATTTAAAAAGGAAGAACATAGTTTACAGTGGTTATTTATCGCGTAGCGTTACACGGACAGAACTTTGACTTTATAACCTGTAAATAACCGTTACATTACTTAAACTAATCTAATATAAAACTAAACTAATAATATATATATATATATATATATATATATATATATATATATATATATATATATATATATATATATATATATATATATATATATATATATATATATATATATATATATATCGATAGAGAGATTGATGGATGGTGTGCAAAATATCGACAGAATGCTCGAGCTTTTATAGGCCATTTCTGATTTTTGGGACTCGCGATCGCGATGATTTTAGTCTTGGAGGCTCCGCGATCGCGACACGGTGGATTCCAGCTCATTTGATTTTGGCCATTAGCTTGTCTACTTATTTATTTAATATATATTATATATATAATTTATATAATTATATATATATATTATATTATATTCTTGTGCATAGTTAACTTGTAATTTTAGGACCGTTGTCTCGTACGTTGATAGTTGGTTCATGTCTCGGTTCCAGATTTTCGAACGTCTTTTTGTACGCTTTGATATCTTGTACTTTGCATTCCGCGACTTGTACTCTTGTAATTTTTAGACGTTTCTCATCAATAAATTGAACCACTTGGATTGTATCTTGTACATTTGAGCTTTTTGGACATTTGCGTCTTCAAATCTTCGTTTTCTTCTTTTGTCTTCGCACTTATTTATTTAAACGATTATTACATAAAAATAGAACAATAGTAACTAAAAGCTTTACATATTGGAAGGATATTGATACTAAATAAATGTTCATTTAGAGCATTGTCAACTCTCTAAGGATTCGAAAATTGTTAAGAAATTAAATTTCAAAGAAGGAACTACTTCAAATGATGATTCTTTATCTAGCCCTCTGTCTAGTCTTGATTCTAATTTGGGATCTCTTTTTGGTTCAGAAATTAATATGACTGATTCAATGGAAGCGTTAATGAAAGCTGGTCGGGAAGAATTAGGTCATGCTATTACTCAGCCTGAAATAAAAGAAAATTTTGATATTAAAGGTCCTATTTTTCATTTGCTTAAGGATAATCAATTTAGGGGTACGGAGAAGGAAGATGCTAATGCTCACATTCAGAATTTTAAAGATATTTGTAATCTGTTTAACATTAATAATGTGGAAAGTAATATTATTTATCTTCGTCTCTTCCCATGGTCACTAAAAGATGAAGCTAGGGAATGGTTAAACTCGTTACCTGAAGGAGATATTACTAGTTGGGACACAATGGTTGAAAAATTTCTCACTCGATTCTTTCCTGCATCTAAAGCTGTCACCCTTCAGACTGAAATTGCTAATTTTCGTCAGAAAGCTAATGAGTCTCTTTATTCTGCTTGGGTTCAATTTGGTCAAATGCTTAGAGGTTGTCCGCAACATGGTTTGGATAAATTTAAAAAGGTAACTACTTTCTATAAGGGTTGTGATATTGCTACAAGAAGAGAGATTGATACATCTGCTGGAGGAAACATTATGAGTAAAACTGTCGAAGAAGCTGAAACATTGATTAATAAGTTAGCTGCTCATTCCCATGAATGGCATCAAGACTTAGATATTTCTCGTTCGGTAAAATCTGTTAGTTTTGATTCTGAAGATATGGTTAAGGCTATGAATGTGCAATTGGGTAATCTAGGAAGGCAGATTGAAAAGCTTACTAAGGAAATGCATATGATTAAAGTAGGTTGTGAAAAATGTCAAGGTCCTCATGCTACTAAAGATTGTGTTGCTAGTCTAACTATGGAGCAAGTCGAGAATGTTTCGTATGTGAATCAATTTCAAGGAAACCCACACTACCGTAATAATTATAATACACCTTATCCTGCTAATAATAAAAACCCACCTGGTTTCTTTCCTGTTAGAGCACCCTTCATTCCAAATTCTTCTAATGCTCAAACAGATAAGAAGTCTAATCTTGAAGAAAGCATACTAACTTTCATCAAAAATCAAAATGAAGCTAATGATAACATAAAGGCTCAACTTTCCCAAGTGCAAAATAATCATCAAGCGTCCATTCAAAACTTAGAGCGCAATGTTACTAAGTTATTCAAACTTGTAGAAGGTAAAGTTCCTGTTGAATCTGAAGTTTCTAAGGAAGTTCATTTTGAAAAGGTGAATGTTATTATTGAAGTGAATAGGGTTGATGTTCATGAACCTGGTTTGAGGTACTTATGGGAGTTTGAAATGTGTCATAATCCGACCTTAACCATAAGGACGAATACAATAACATATGATTTCATCGCGAGGTATTGACCTCTATATGCGACATTTTTCAAAAACTGCATTCGTTTTTACAATACAACCCATAGCTTTTATTACAAATACAAGGTTTAAACAAATTAATAATGATTATCGTTTAGCGATAATCTTAGACTTACAAACTTTACATGTGATAATAACAATACGACCTCCAACATATTTTACATTACAAATCCTCCGATATGCAGTTTTATTTTTGACACAAATATGCATACTCAAGATCTTGCTTAAATTCAACATGTTGCAGCGGAAGCTTTTAGTTATCACCTGAGAATAAACATGCTTAAAACGTCAACATAAAGTTGGTGAGATATAGGTTTAATGCCGGCAGCGTTATAAATATAGACCACAAGATTTCATAGATAAACGTTTTAATAAAGATATTCTAAGTTGTTGAGCACTTGATAACCATACTTAACATTTAATCAACGTCGCATATTCCCTTTATTATGAAATCTTACTACACCGTACCAAGTGTAGTCACCAAAATGAAGTACTGTGCAACCGTTGAATACTGGTCATCCAGTCCAGTTGGGGTTGTCAGGCCCGATAGATCTATCAACAGGATTCGCGTTTACAATACCTCATTTAAATAGTAGTTACCAAGTTACAAGGAAGTATGCCAGTGGTACAACTCAACGTAGAATATATATTTTTAATCACTTGTGTCCATAACGTAAATCATAAAATGCATGTATTCTCATCCCGAAATATTTAGAGTTTAAAAGTGGGACTATATACTCACTTTTGCCTTGAAGGTATTTATCACGACTTGGTCTCCGATAGATATCACGAACCTAACCATATATATAATATATCAACATATTTTATTTTTAAGTAATCGTTATATATATATATATATATATATATATATATATATACTTTTAATACTTTTAATATTTTCTTAGTCTGTAGTTAGCAGTCCGATGTTAGTGGTCCACAATTAGTTGCTCAATAAAATAAATAAAGACCCCATCGTATTCGTATTGATCAGAATTAATCTTGACCCATGGTACCATGTTGTCAAATGACGTGTTGCGTACATAAAGTACCGTGTTCTCAAATGACGTGTTGCGTACAATCATGAGGTCTTATGATTAATCTTCTCGTGTTGTTTACGGGTGGTCCTGAAATATATAAAATCAAATCATAAGTAAATATATATGAAATATCATATTAATTAGAAACATATGATTAATTTAATTTTTCTCCAAATATTTTCGTAGCTAAACTAGCTTCGCATACCCGATCTTGTTTTAGTCGTAGTTTCTTCATTACAACTCCGTTTTTGTTGGTTCAACTTGCCACTTCCTTGGATCGAGTCAAATTTTAAGAATATGAACTGAAAATACCTTAGGTTGTATTCAAAATCATAGGTTATAGGTCAAACTTTGGTGAAACTTATGAAAGTGATCATTTTCCATCATAAAAACAATATTTAATGATCATTTTTCTAAAAATACTTACACTTTGAGTTAAACCATGAAATTTTTATGTGTTAACATATTCATAAGAAATATCATTTTTCCAGAATATGAACTTCCAATTCAAAGCTTAAGATGGTTTTTAATTATCCAACCCAAAACAGCCCCCGGTTGCACTCCGACGACGTAGATTCAGTTTTAAGGTGTTCTTTGTAAAACCAAGTTATATCTTGTTAAGTTAGCATATCATTATGATATATTACAGGTCTTGAAGTGTTTTAAAAGTCAAGTTAGAAGGATCTATTTAGTTTGCGAACAAGTTTGAAATCATTCAAACTATGTTCTTGTTGTTAAAATTTTATACCACAAAATAAGATAGCTATATGAATATGAATTGAATAAGATTATGAATAAGGTTACTACCTCAAGTTACTTGGACAAAGTTACTGTAAGAGATGAGAAAAATCCTAGAATCAAAAGAGTGGTGGAGTTGGATTGAAAGGTTGGAAGTAAACTTGTTTACTTGGAAGGATTTTTGAAGTGTTCTTGAATGGATTTTCTTATGATGATTAAGGGTTGTTTTTCAAGCTAGATCTTCATGGTTATTTGCTGAGTTTGTGAAGAATACTTAAGGTTCCTAAGAGTGTGTTTTTGGTTAGAGAAAATGTGTAGTAAAAATGAAAATGGAATGGAGTATAAATGGTGGTGAAAAGATGTATAAATTTGTAATATTGTGCAAAAGTCTTGTAATATGCCAAATTGATTAATCATGCATGCTAAGATCCAAAATTGGCTGACTCATGGCTGCTAATAAAGTGATTGTGATGTGTATATACCAATAGTAAATACGTATAGAAGCTGGGTATGATACGGGTACATATACCCTAGATATACGTATAAAAATCTTGAGAAAATGGAACGGGGATTCAAATATAGCTATCTTTTGTAAATATACTTATATTTTTTATGTGTACAAATCCTTTAAAAGTGATAAAATACATATCTATACGATACATGTATAAGCATTATAAGTTTTAAGTATTTAAGTCGAAGAACGTCACATATAGTTATCGTTTTGAAAACTTAAGTTAGTAGTCTCAAAATATACTTATAACTCATTGTTATTAGTACACAATGAGATATTAAAACATTCTTAGATCATGTTAAATATATAAAAATACATATATATACACAAACGTATAATTATCGTTTGTTATATAGTTCGTGATATCATCGGTTAAATTGGACGGTCAAACGTTGTGTAAAACTCTTTTTAAAAACATAAATCTCAACAATTTAGATTACTTATCATGTTGGTAAGGTTTAATTTATGTAAATATTAATCTCATAGGTATAAAATGATCGGAAAAATCCGGGTCGTTACAGTACCTACCCGTTAAATAAATTTCGTCCCGAAATTTTAAAATTGTACCTATTTTGCGTTCTCGGGAAACAAATGTGGGTACTTTCGTTTCATCTGATCCTCTCGTTCCCAAGTAAACTCGGGACCCCTTCGAGCATTCCAACGAATCTTAACGATCGGTATGTTGCTCTGCTAGAGTTGTTTAACTTCACGGTCCATGATTTCGACTGGTTCTTCTATGAATTGTAGTTTCTCGTCGACTTGGATTTCTTCAAGAGGAATGGTGAGATCTTCCTTTGTAAGACATTTCTTAAGGTTTGATACGTGAAATGTATTATGTACTCCGGCGAGTTGTTGCGGTAACTCGAGTCGATAAGCTACCGGTCCAATGCGTTCGATGATCTTGAACGGGCCTACATACCTTGGGTTCAGTTTACCCCTTTTACCGAAACGTATTACACCTTTCCAAGGTGAAACCTTTAACATAACCATGTCATCGATCTGAAACTCTAATGGTTTCCTTCGGACATCGGCGTAGCTCTTTTGGCGACTACGGGCTGTTTTCAATCTTTCCTTGATTTGTACTATCTTCTCAGTCGTTTCGTGTATGATCTCGGGACCAGTTAATTGTCGATCTCCTACTTCATTCCAACAGATAGGGGATCTACACTTCCTTCTATACAGTGCTTCGAATGGTGCAGCTTTAATGCTCGCATGATAACTGTTATTATACGAGAATTTTGCTAATGGTAGATATTTATCCCATCCGTTTCCAAAATCGATCACACATGCCCTGAGCATGTCTTCAAGAGTCTGAATTGTTCTTTCACTCTGCCCGTCAGTTTGTGGATGATATGCGGTGCTCATATCCAAACGAGTTCCCAGGGCCTCCTGTAGTGATTGCCAAAACTTTGATGTAAATCTACTATCACGATCGGATATAATGGAAATAGGTATTACATGCCTTGAAACAATTTACTTTATGTATAATCGTAATAGTTTCTCCATTCTATCCGTTTCCTTTATAGGCAAGAAATGTGCAGATTTGGTGAGACGATCAACTATTACCCAAATGGTGTCATAACCCCAGGCAGTCTTAGGTAACTTTGTGATGAAATCCATGGTAATACCGTCCCATTTCCATTCTGAGATTTCTGGTTGTTGAAGTAACCCTGACGGCTTCTGGTGTTCTGCTTTGACTTTGGAACAAGTTAAACATTCCCCAACATATGTTGCAATGTCTGTCTTCAAATTAGGCCACCAATAATGCGTCTTAAGATCTTGATACATCTTTCCAACTCCAGGAAGTATCGAGTATCTTGTCTTATGTGCCTCATTCAATATCAACTTCCTTAATCCACCCAACTTCGGTACCCAAATACGGTTTGCAAAATATCGAATTCCGTCTTCCCGCATAATGAGTTGCTCCTCATACTTCTTCATTATTTCATTTCCTATGTTTTCTTTAGTAAGAGCTTCTCGTTGAGCCTCTTTGATTTGTGAGTTGAGATTCATGCGAATTTTTATGTTCGTTGCTCATACTCGAATTGGTTCCCGTTCCTTTCTGCTTAGAGCGTCGGCCACTACATTTGCTTTCCCGGGATGATAGCGAATCTCACAATCATAGTCGTTTATCAGCTCGACCCACCTACGTTGCCTCATGTTCAGCTGTTTCTGATCAAAGATATGTTGAAGGCTTTTATGATCAGTAAACACAGTGCATTTAACCCCATATAAGTAGTGTCTCCATATCTTCAATGCAAACACTACTGCTCCCTATTCTAAATCAGCGTCGTATAATTCCGCTCATGAATCTTCAATTGTCGGGATGCGTATGCTATAACTTTCTTCCGTTGCATAAGGACGCAACCAAAACCTTGTCGCGAAGCGTCACAATATATCTCAAAATCATCGTTCCCTTCAGGTAACGATAAAATAGGTGCTGTAGTCAACTTCTTCTTCAGTAATTGAAATGCACTCTCCTGCTCAGAAGTCCATTCGTACTTCTTCCCTTTTTGTGTTAACGCTGTTAATGGTTTAGCTATTCGGAAAAAATCTTGAATAAACCTTCTATAATAACCAGCTAAACCCAAAAATTGGCGTATCTGCGTTGGTGTCTTAGGAGTCTCCCATTTTTCAATGGCCTCAATTTTAGCTGGATCAACCTGAATTCCTTTGCTACTAACAACGTGGCCAAGAAATTGCACTTCTTTCAACCAAAATGCACACTTAGAAAATTTGGCGTATAACTGTTCTTTTCTTAACAATTCTAATACCAACCTTAAATGCTGCTCATGCTCTTGCTCACTCTTGGAATAGATAAGAATATCGTCAATGAAAACGATAACAAACTTATCTAAATACGGACTACAAACTCGATTCATGAGGTCCATGAATACAGCTGGCGCATTAGTCAACCCAAACGGCATAACCAAAAATTCGTAATGACCATAACGTGTCCGAAAAGCAGTTTTCGGAATATCTTCTTCTTTGACACGTAATTGATGATAGCCCGATCTTAAGTCGATTTTCGAGTACACACATGATCCTTGCAGTTGATCAAATAAGTCGTCAATTCTCGGTAGTGGATACCGATTCTTGATAGTTAACTTATTTAATTCACAATAATCTATACACATCCTAAAAGATCCATCTTTCTTCTTGACGAATAAAATTGGAGCTCCCCACGGTGAAGTACTTGGTCGTATGAATCCACGGTCCAGTAATTCTTTTAACTGACTCTGAAGTTCTTTTAACTCGGACGGTGCAAGTCTATATGGAGCACGAGCCACTGGTGCAGCTCCTGGTACTAGATCTATTTGAAATTCTACAGATCTAAATGGAGGTAATCCCGGTAATTCTTTCGGAAAAACATCGGGAAAATCTCTTGCCACAGGCACGTCGTTGATGCTCCTCACTTTTTCCTTCGTTTCGACTTTATTAACATGTGCTAAGATAGCATAACACCCTTTCTTCAAGCACTTTTAAGCTTTCAAACAACTAATGAGTTTTAGCTTTGAGTTACCCTTCTCTCCATAAATCATTACTGGCGTTTTATCCTTACGAGGAATGCGAATTGCCTTCTTGGCACACACAACCTCAGCTCCTATTTTGGACATCCAGTCCATGCCGACTATTACATCAAAACATCCTAATTCTACGGGTATCAAATCAATCTTAAATATTTCTCCGGCTAAATTTATTTTACAATCACGGCAAATTTTATCGGCTTTAATTAGTTTACCATTAGCTAACTCAATCATGTACTTAGCATCTAGAGGTAATGATGAACAATTCAATTTAGTGTAAAAGTCTACTCACGTAACTTCTATCGACACCAGTATCAAATATAATAGATGCGGATAAGTTATTAATGGTAAACGTACCCGTAACAAGCTCCGGGTCTTCACACGCCTCTCTAGCATTAATAACAAATGCTCTTCCACGTGCAGATCCATTATTCTTCTCTGGATTCGGACACTGGCTCTTATAATGATCCTGTTTCCCACACCCATAACAGGTAACAGTGGCCAAGGCAGTTCTATTTGCATTAGTGGCAGGAGTCTTGGTGCCATTTGTATTTGTAACAGGAATCCGACAATCTTCAGCAAGATGACCTTTTCGATTACAATTGTTACACACCACATTACAATAACCAGAGTGATGTTTGTAGCATCTGTTACATAAAGGATTTCGTCCCTTGTAACCTGAGTTCGAACCGCTACCCGCACCTTGCGCGGTTTCTTGTTTCTTGTTGGATTGTTGATGATTACCTTCCCACTTTCTTTTGTTTCCCGATGTCTTGACATCGGTGTTCTTATCTAGAATAATCTGGTCCATCAACTCATTCGCCATGGTGATAGCTTCATGAATAGTCTTGGGTTTGGATGCTGTAACATTTGCCTTGACCTTTTTAGGCAAACCGTCTTTGTACAGTTCAATCTTCCGTTCTTCGGTTGGTACTAATTCGGGACATAGCAAAGCTAATTCCATGAATCGCTGATTGTAGTTGGTGAGTTCAGTACCAACAACTTTCAGGCTTCGTAATTCAACTTCCAACTTCCTAACCTCGTTCCTTGGACAATACTCGTTGATTAACATTGTTTTGAATTCTTCCCAGGGAGTATCATAAGCTACATCTCCTCCTACGGCCTTCACATAGTTTTTTCACCACGTGAGTGCACTATCTTGTAAGGTGCACGATGCATACTTGGTCATGTCCTTCTCAATATAACCACTGATTTTAAACACAGACTCAATCTTTTCGATCCACCGGGTTAAACCGACCGGTCCTTCTGTTCCACTGAATGATGAGGGCTTGCAACCTTGAAAAGTTTTGTAAGTGCATCCCACACGAGGATTTGGGTTAACTGCAGCACCTCTTGCAGCCTCGACCCATAACATTCTGTCATTCACTTGCTGATTGATGAGTTCCTGGATTTCTTGTTCCGTCATTCGGTTCAATCGCGCCATAATCTTCAATAAAAATGGAAAAAAAATAATTATTCACATGGAATATTATAGATGTAGTATGTATTTACAGTACATCGTAGCTTATTAATAATATGAACCAGTTATTATTATAAAAGCCTTTTCTTCTTATTAGCGTTTTATAATTATATCTAGGGTAGTACCTACCCGTTAAAGTTCATACTTAATAGCTTAGTACAGAAATCAATTACTATCACCCAAATAATACTTAACCATGGAAAATTATTGCATTTCACACTTCACTATTTTACATATGCTTATCTTACATCAAACATTAAGCAAACCACACTAGTAATATTATACAAAACGTTATATGATCCCATGGTTTAAAACAACAGCGCATCATTTAACCCAAAACGTTTGTGTTCAAAGAAATCGCTTATAGGTTATCTTGACTGTCTCCCTGCGTTTTGGCGGAGGGGCTGAAGAACTGGATGCCGGGATAGAACTAATAGGAATAGCGGGAATAGGGGTGGAAGTGTCTGGTGGAGTTGGTGCCACAACATCCTTACTAAACTTGGGATTTGGATTTTCCAATTCAGTAGCCTTTCGTTTCTTTCCTCTTTCAAACTTGTCTTTCGTAATTTCCTGTATTTCTTCCTCCTCGGGATCACTTTCCAGTTCCTCTTCAATTGATTCATCCGAAAATTTTGAGTCTTCCCCAAAGATATCGTTTTTATCATCGGACAGGTTAATGACTGGAACACCATCTGAAGATTCTGGTTCGGAGTCGCTGAATGTGATAACAAGTTCTAAGCCAGACATCTATCACATAAGAACTAGCACGTTAGTACCACATAATATTTACATATTAATTTTTTTTTAACCAACAAGGATAAGCAATAGTTTTCGAAATCAAACACGATCAAAGTCCAGACTCACTAATGCATCCTAACAAACTCGATAAGACACACTAATGCAAATTTTCTGGTTCTCTAAGACCAACGCTCTAATACCACATGTTATAACCCGACCTTAACCATAAGGATGAATACAATAACATATGATTTCATCGCGAGGTATTGACCTCTATATGCGACATTTTTCAAAAACTGCATTCGTTTTTACAATACAAACCATAGCTTTTATTACAAATACAAGGTTTAAACAACTTAATAATGATTATCGTTTAGCGATAATCTTAGACTTACAAACTTTACATGTGATAATAACAATACGACCTCCAACATATTTTACATTACAAATCCTCCGATATGCAGTTTTATTTTTGACACAAATATGCATACTCAAGATCTTGCTTAAATTCAACATGTTGCAGCGGAAGCTTTTAGTTATCACCTGAGAATAAACATGCTTAAAACGTCAACACAAAGTTGGTGAGATATAGGTTTAATGCCGGCAGCGTTATAAATATAGACCACAAGATTTCATATATAAACGTTTTAATAAAGATATTCTAAGTTGTTGAGCACTTGATAACCATATTTAACATTTAATCAACGTCGCATATTCCCTTTATTATGAAATCTTACTACACCGTACCAAGTGTAGTCACCGAAACGAAGTACTATGCAACCGTTGAATACTGGTCGTCCAGTCCGGTTGGGGTTGTCAGGCCCGATAGATCTATCAACAGGATTCGCGTTTACAATACCTCATGTAAATAGTAGTTACCAAGTTACAGGGAAGTATGCCAGTGGTACAACTCAACGTAGAATATATATTTTTAATCACTTGTGTCCATAACGTAAATCATAAAATGCATGTATTCTCATCCCAAAATATTTAGAGTTTAAAAGTGGGACTATATACTCACTTTTGCCTTGAAGGTATTTATCACGACTTGGTATCCGATAGATATCACGAACCTAACCATATATATAATATATCAACATATTTTCTTTTTAAGTAATCGTTATATATATATATATATATATATATATATATATATATATATATATATATATATATATATATATATATATATATATATATATATATATATATATATATATATATATACACTTTTAATACTTTTAATATTTTCTTAGTCCGTAGTTAGCAGTCCGATGTTAGTGGTCCACAATTAGTTGCTCAATAAAATAAATAAAGACCCCATCGTATTCGTATTGATCAGAATTAATCTTGACCCACGGTACCATGTTGTCAAATGACGTGTTGCGTACATAAAGTACCGTGTTGTCAAATGACGTGTTGCGTACAATCATGAGGTCTTATGATTAATCTTCTCGTGTTGTTTGCGGGTGGTCCTGAAATATATAAAATCAAATCATAAGTAAATATATATGAAATATCATATTAATTAGAAATATATGATTAATTTAATTTTTCTCCAAATATTTTCGTAGCTAAACTAGCTTCGCATACCCGATCTTGTTTTAGTCGTAGTTTCTTCATTACAACTCCGTTTTTGTTGGTTCAACTTGCCACTTCCTTGGATCGAGTCAAATTTTAAGAATATGAACTGAAAATACCTTAGGTTGTATTCGAAATCACATGTTATAGGCCAAACTTTGGTTAAACTTATGAAAGTGATCATTTTCCATCATAAAAACAACATTTAATGATCATTTTTCTAAAAATACTTACACTTTGAGTTAAATCATGAAATTTTTATGTGTTAACATATTCATAAGAAATATCATTTTTCTATAATATGAACTTCCAATTCAAAGCTTAAGATGGTTTTTAATTATCCAGCCCAAAACAGCCCCCGGTTGCACTCCGACGATGTAGATTCAGTTTTTAAGGTGTTCTTTGTAAAACCAAGTTATATCTTGTTAAGTTATCATATCATTATGATATATTACAGGTCTTGAAGTGTTTTAAAAGTCAAGTTAGAAGGATCTATTTAGTTTGCGAACAAGTTTGAAATCATTCAAACTATGTTCTTGTTGTTAAAATTTTATACCACAAAATAAGATAGCTATATGAATATGAATTGAATAAGATTATGAATAAGGTTACTACCTCAAGTTACTTGGAAAAAGTTACTGTAAAATATGAGAAAAATACTAGAATCAAAAGAGTGGTGGAGTTGGATTGAAAGGTTGGAAGTAAACTTGTTTACTTGGAAGGATTTTTGAAGTGTTCTTGAATGGATTTTCTTATGATGATTAAGGGTTATTTTTGAAGCTAGATCTTCATGGTTATTTTCTGAGATTATGAAGAACACATAAGGTTCCTAAGAGTGTGTTTTTGGTTAGAGAAAATGTGTAGTAAAAATGAAAATGGAATGGAGTATAAATGGTGGTGAAAAGATGTATAAATTTGTAATATTGTGCAAAAGTCTTGTAATATGCCAAATTGATTAATCATGCATGCTAAGATCCAAAATTGGCTGACTTATGGCTGCTAATAAAGTGATTGTGATGTGTATATACCAATAGTAAATACGTATAGAAGCTGGGTATGATACGGGTACATATACCCTAGATATACGTATAAAAATCTTGAGAAAACGGAACGAGGATTCAAATATAGCTATCTTTTGTAAATATACTTATATTGTTTTATGTATATAAATCCTTCAAAAGTGATAAAATACATATCTATATGATACATGTATAAGCATTATAAGTTTTAAGTATTTAAGTCGAAGAACAACACATATAGTTATCGTTTTGAAAACTTAAGTTAGTAGTCTCAAAATATACTTATAACTCATTGTTATTAGTACACAATGAGATATTAAAACATTCTTAGATCATGTTAAATATATAAAAATACATATATATACACAAACGTATAATTATCGTTTGTTATATAGTTCGTGATATCATCGGTCAAATTGGACGGTCAAACGTTGTGTAAGACTCTTTTTAAAAACATAAATCTCAACAATTTAGATTACTTATCATGTTGGTGAGGTTTAATTTATGTAAATATTAATCTCATAGATATAAAATGATCAGAAAAATTCGGGTCGTTACAAAATGAGAGAAGAAGAGTATGATCAAGAAATAAAGAAGTTGACTGCTAATGAGGAAGATAAATCAAAAGATGCTAAAGTTCAAGGTCTTGATCGTGATGAAGTAATTTTCATGCATGAGTTGTTTGATGAGAAAGAAGAAGTGGTTGATAAAAAGGTTGATGAAAATGATGAAGTTACTAGTGAAGAAACTAGAAAATCAGAGTGTGATGATTGGTTAGCTGATACTATGAAACAGTTGGAAGAAAGGAGAAAAGAAGGTTTCCGCCCTCTTTATTCATTCACAATTAATCCGGTAGATCCTTATACGTCACCTGAAATTCCTGTTGTTATGCGTTCTGATCCAGGGGAATTCTAAATCCCTTGCTTAATTCGTGGTCCAATTCCTATTATTGGATTAGCTGATACTGGTTCTATCATTAATGTTATGCCATTCTCCGTTTATAATCGTTTAGAATTGCCATCGTTGGAACCAATCAAAGGAAATGTGTGCTTTGCTAATAGTCGATTACATGAACCATTGTGGATTGTTAGACAAGTTGAAGTTATTGTTGGTTTTGCTTTCTATAGAATTGATTTCATTGTTATGGACATGAAAGAAGATCCGATAACTCCTTTAATCCTAGGATCTCCGCTTCTAGCCACTACTCGTGCTACCATTAACTATGCTGATAATTCATTAACTATTCATTATGGTGCTATATTTGAATCTATTCTGTTAGTTCCAAGATCTAAAGTTCCCCACTCTAATGTGAAGATGGTTAAAGTTGATAAAGAGGATGATGAGGACTTTACCATGGATAGAATTGTAACTGAATTTATAAAAGAGCAATATAAGCTTAGTACCGAAGTAAGAAAACATATCCATGAGTTAACTGTCTCATTTGAAATGTCTTTTCGTAGGGGTCTTTACACCACATTGAATTTCTTGCAACAGATTAAGGCATTAAATGAATATGAAAAGAATAAATGTGAGGAGAATAATCCAAAGGAGTAATTCCATAAGAAGAAAAGAGACACGCAACCGACTCTATAATTAAAACTACCTATCTTTATATATGTTTATTTGGACTATGTTATGTCTAAGTGTTTTATTGTTTTATTTGTTTAATTATGAATGTAAGAGCAATATAGCTCCTAAGTGTTTAAATGTTTAAGTGATGAAAAGTTATTAATAAAATATTATGTTTGTGTTATACTTTGTATTATTTAATATTCTGTCAAGTTACTTATTAAATTCAAAAGAAGTCTGCAAAAATGCTCCGCAAATCATTCTATGATCCTACAAATCAAGTAACATCACTCTTTCTCTTATTTTCAATTATGTCCTTTATTTATTTCACTCTTTTATTATAAATGCAATGAGGACATTGCATATTCTAAGTGCGGGGAGGGAAGTGATTAATCACTTAAAAGATTATAAATGATACTATCAGTTTTCTCAAAAAAGTTGAAAAATGGGAAAAATTTTAAATTTTTTGAAAGTATAAATTCTTAGTCAAACTTATGTATTTTTACTAACTTAATCTTAATGTTAATAATAGAACTACTCTCAATTTTGAGATCAGATTACTTGTTTAAGATAAGAATTTAAAAGCTAAAAATTGTGAAACGAGTGCAAACTTATTGTCACTACCATATGGCATAATAAGCATGGACCACTGAGGCAACAAAAGAGTCCAAATAAGGTCCAATTTAGAAAATTTTCCAAGTGTAAAGCAAAAGCTAAGCATGAAAGCAAAAGAAATGAAAAGGAAAAAGAGCCCAATAAAGGCCAACAAAAGAAAAGAGTTCCAATGAGGACCATACACTTCTAAAAGTTAGAAAACAAAAGATTCCAATGATGACCAAAATGTATAAATTTGACTTAATAAACATTAGGACTACTTGTAATCCTTGGTCTGGTTCAGACTAGTTCTTGCGAATAATAAATACTAACTTCTTATTAAGACATATTTTTGACTTTGGAATTTTACTCTAATACCCATGATATAATTTATAAGGTTTACTTGAGGACAAGTAAAGGTTTAAGTGTGGAGAATTTGATAACTCCTAGATTATACAGTTTTTTGATAACATTTTGAGGAGTTATCTTAGTATTTTAGAGTCATTTTAACCCCAAAACACACTAAAATGGGTAAAAATGGGAAAAAGATATTTCTAATGATTGTATCAAATTTATGTATAAAACAGGATCAAAAATAAAAAAAAACTGCAGAACGGCTACATGATATAGCGACCTGACAAAATTGTCATTGACGGCGCTGTCTACTTAGGTCTCGTTACGTGGTCATAAGTCTTTAAAATAACGTTTGACCAAAAATATGCCGCATTCATTTCAAATGTAAAGATTGTTTCAAGTTTACAAGAATAGTTCAACCACAAGTTATGTTACAATGTTATAAGTACAAATGAAACCTATGCGACACAATTTAAAAGTAGCCAAAAGACGTTCCATGTATGCATATATACTCGACATCCAATGCAAGTATCAGAATAATGAGCGGAAGCATGTATCACAAATCGTTCAAAGACATGAGAAAAACATAGAAATCTGTCAACGAAAACGTTGGTGAAATCATAGGTTTAAGTAAGTAAGTAAGTACAAATGAACAACAAGATTTATAACATTTCAATAATAGTAAACCATTCCAAAAATTGTTATCACGAGCACCCAATTTTCAAGGCTTAACTTTCCTTCCATAGAACCCCATCACAATAGTGTTAGAACATACACTGTTTCTCGAAAATATATTTCATCCGAAGTAATGGTAGCAAACCGTCCGAATGAGGGTTTGTCAAACCCATATGGCCATACAACATAAGTTCTCGCTTACACCCGGCAAGTGTAACTAATGATAATCGAATTGAGGATTTTGTTCTAACTCGTATGTAGAATGTTTGTTTTCATACTTGTGTTCACTTTGTAAAATGAAACGTTTATGTTTTCTCATCCCAAATGTAAGTTTAAAAGAGTAAAAGTGGGACTATGATCTCACCTTGAGTGCACGAGTAATTAAGTACTTCACAAGTAAACGTGTGCAAGGACAATTGCTAGTCTTGACCTAAACAAGTAGGTTGTATCAATAACGGTAAACACGATGGGTCAAAGTTGTTCAATTAGTCCTATGGCTCGTTACGACTCGATTACATATAGCATGTGAATCACGTTGCCAAGTTCCATGCATGATTCAAATATAAAAGCATGTTAGGATGATTGCATAAGTATTTGGTTAAGTTTAAACAAAAGTCAACTTTGGTCAAGTCAAAGTCAACGAAAAAGTCAACACATTAGGGTCGGGTCCCGAATTATTTTTCTGATGTTTTTAATCATATATAAGCATGTTAGAACAAGTTACATGTTAATCGGAGGTGCGTAGCATAGTTAGAATTAAATAAAAAATGACCA
Organism: Rutidosis leptorrhynchoides; assembly: GCF_046630445.1. Taxonomy (NCBI): domain Eukaryota; kingdom Viridiplantae; phylum Streptophyta; class Magnoliopsida; order Asterales; family Asteraceae; genus Rutidosis; species Rutidosis leptorrhynchoides. Next base: position 558,185,238 of record NC_092335.1, read on the forward strand.
AGCAAAGCAGAATCTGGCAGTTCATTTGGACGGCGTCCAGATTGGCTGGACGGCATCCAACTGTAAAGGGTTGGACAGTGTCCAGGAATCTGGACGGCGTCCAGATTAATGCACAGACCCTATTTTGCTGAAAACACATAAGTGCACGAACCAAACTTCAAACAAGCACAATTTATGATCCGCAAACAATCAAAACATGTATCTTATATCATTGGAAAGGTATTTTGATGAGGAATGCAACTAAGCACATTTCATCAATCAATTCAACATTTATAACAACTAAAACCGCATTAAATGCTCACCATTTATTACATTCAAGTTCATTAAATGCGTTTCATGATTCGGGCAACCAATTTACATGTATGATATGCCGTTTCGAAGGTAATTAAAGACGCATTGCGACTAAACACTTATCAACAACATTTCATGATATTCAATGCATCAAAGTTCATAATCAAACCTATCAAACCCTAACCCAAATCACCAAAACAATAATCATGTTAATGAAGTTTCCTTAATCAACCTACACATCAGAATGAAACTAGTGATGCTAGTAACACATTTAATACATGAACTTTTAACATTTAACAACATTTAAGCAACCAAATCACAAAATCAAACACACCAACTTTCAAGTTCATGCTAGTTACACTAAAACAATAAGATCAAGCATACAAATCATATATTCATGTTAGACTTGAGCCATAGACACTAATTAACACTTTTATAAGTTAAAAACATCAAGAACACAAAATCTAGTGTTTTTAAAAAGTTACCAAAATGCAATAAAGTTGGTATGGATTCGAAGAGGAGGATGCAAGGATTCCGAATATGTAATTTGTTTGAATTGATGCTTGCTAGATCTTGAATAGATGATGAATTTGTGTTGAGTGAATTGAGAGAAAAAGTGAAAGTATGAGATGAGATGGGAGGTGAATGGTTGAGTGGAGGAGAAGCACTTTGACTAGTTGACCTAGTCAATTCTGTGCCCACTTGGCAAGTTTAGTCCCTCAAGTTTCAAAGCGGGTGCGTGAATTACCTAAACGAGATATTTTAAAACGCGTATTAATGAAAGATGTTATAATTATATAACAAACTTTAAAATAGTATAACGGAAAAAGGAGGGATGTTACATTACCTACTCCTTAAAAGAAATTTCGTCCTAAAATTTAAGTAGGCGTAGTAGTCGTTGCTTCTTCCTCGAGATCCTGCGTTTCCAAATCAATGAATAGATGAGGGTATTTCCTTTGCATTTGATCTTGCCTTTCCCAAGTAAACTCGGGTCCCCTTTTGACGTTCCAACAGACCTTGACAATCGGAATTCGGCTTTGTTTTAGCGTTTTGACGGAGTGGTCCACAATTTTAACCGGTTCCTCCACAAAATGAAGTTTGTCATCAATAGTAAGATCTTTGAGAGGAATGACGAGTTCGGGTTGGGCAAGACACTTCTTTAAATTTGACACATGGAAAGTAGGATGAACGGAGCTCAGTTGAGGCGGAAGATCTAAACAATAAGCAACGGTTCCAACACGCTCCAAGATTTCAAAAGGACCAATATACCGCGGATTTAGTTTCCCGTGTTTCTCGAAACGGATTACACCTTTCCAAGGTGCGACTTTTAACATTACGCGATCACCGACTTGGAATTCGAGGTCGTTGTGTCTTTTGTCGGTATAGCTCTTTTGACGACTACGGGCTGTCCTAAGCCTATCTCGGATTTGAACGATCTTCTCGGTTGTTTCATGAATGAGTTCGGGTCCGGTGATTTGTGTGTCGCCTACTTTGGCCCAACAAAGGGGAGAACGACATTTTCGGCCATACAAAGCTTCGAAAGGTGAAGCGTCGATACTCGCGTGGTAACTATTGTTGTAAGAGAATTCGGCGAGAGGTAAGTGCTTGTCCCAAGCTTTTCTGAAATCGATAACACAAGCTCGTAGCATGTCTTCCAAGGTTTAAATTGTGAATTCGCTTTGTCCATCAGTTTGTGGATGATATGCGGTGTTCATGTCTAAACGCGTCCCCAACACTTCTTGTAAGGTACGCCAAAATCTAGAAATAAAATGGCCATCTCGGTCGGAAATAATCGATAAAGGCACACCGTGACGGGCTACGATCTCTTTAATGTAAAGTTGTGCAAGTTTTTCTATGTTGTCGGTTTCCTTCATGGCTAGGAAGTCCGCGGATTTGGTGAGATGGTCAACAATAACCCAAATAATATCATAACTGCCCACCGTCTTTGGTAGTTTGGTGATAAAATCCATCGTTATCCTTTCCCACTTCCATTGCGGGATTTCGGGTTGTTGAAGTAGTCCGGACGGTCTTTGATGTTCGGCTTTGACTTTGGAGCAAGTTAGGCACTTTCCAACATAAATAGCAACGTCCTTTTTAATGTTCGGCCACCAATATTGTTCCTTGAGGTCGTGGTACATCTTATTGGCACCGGGGTGAATCGAATACCTTGACTTATGGGCTTCGTCTAAAATAAGGCTTCGTAAGTCCCCATAATTAGGCACCCAAATTCTTCCGAAGAAATATCGGAGTCCGGTCTCCTTAACTTCGAATCGAGAGGTGAGGACGTTCAAGTGTTCGAGAGAGATGTTTTCATCCTTGAGAGCCTCGTCTTGGGCTACACGAATTTGACTTTTGAGATTGGTGTAGATGGTGATGTTTAAAGCTCGGACACGACGAGGCACCGCTCTTTCCTTTCGAATTAAGGCATCAGCTACTACATTTGCCTTCCCGGGATGGTAACGAAGCTCACAATCATAATCGTTTAAAGTTTCAATCCACCGGCGTTGTCTCATATTTAGTTACTTTTGGTCGAAGATGTGGTGGAGGCTTTTGTGATCGGTGAAGATAGTACTCTTGGTTCCATAAAGATAGTGTGTCCACATTTTAAGTGCAAAGACAACGGCTCTGAGTTCGAGATCATGTGTCATATAGTTCCGTTCATGAATTTTTAGTTGTCGAGAGGCATAAGCAATGACTTTCTTTCGTTGCATCAATACACACCCAAAACCATGTTTCGAGGCATCGCAATATATAACAAAATCATCATTGCCTTCGGGAAGTGATAAGATAGGAGCGGTGGTTAGCTTTGTCTTCAAGATTTGAAACGCGGATTCTTGCTCGGTCGCCCAAATGAATTTCTTTCCCATGTGAGTTAACGCGGTTAGAGAACGAGCAACCAAGGAGAAATCTTTGATGAATCTACGATAATATCTAGCGAGACCCAAGAATTGACGAATGTGAGTATGAGTAGTAGGAGTTTCCCATTTGCTAATGGCTTCGATTTTCGATGGATCGACCTTAATACCTAGATCACTTACAACATGACCAAGAAATTGAACTTCCTTCAACCAAAATTCACACTTGGAGAATTTGGCATAGAGTCGTTCTTGTCTCAAGAGTTCAAGCACAAGTCGGAGATGTTGTTCGTGCTCTTCTTCGCTTTTAGAATAGAACAAAATATCATCGATGAACACGATAACGAATTTGTCGAGGTATGGTTTGCACACGCGGTTCATAAGATCCATGAACACCGCCGGTGCGTTAGTGAGATCAAATGGCATTACAAGAAATTCATAACTACCATAACGAGTCTGGAAAACGGTTTTGGAGACATCTTCCCCCTTAACCCTTAATTGATGATAACCCGAGCGAAGATCGATTTTCGAATATACACAAGACCCTTGTAGTTGATCAAAGAGGTCATCGATGCACGAAAGAGGATATCGGTTCTTAACCGTCAATTTGTTTAGTTCACGATAATTAATGCACATTAGTAGGGATCCATCTTTCTTCTTAACGAACAAAATCGGAGCGCCCCATGGTGAATGGCTAGGTTGGATAAAACCACGGTCAAGTAGTTCTTGGATTTGACTTTGCAATTCTTGCATTTCGGATGGGGCAATCTAAACGGTGCACATGCTACGGGTGCGGCTCCCGAAATAAGATCGATTTGGAATTCTACCGGTCGATGAGGTGGAGGACCCGGCAATTCGTCGGAAAATACATCGGAAAAGTCACTAACAATTGGCACATCTTCGATATGCTTCTTGTCGATCTCGACTTTCTTAACGTGGGATAGGATCGCGAAACAACCTTTACGAAGGTATTTTTCAACTTTAAGGCACGAGACGAGGTTGAGTCTGGTGCAACTCTTATCGCCATAGATAATCAAGGGTACACCATTCTTGATAGGAATTTGAATCGCTTTAAGATCGCAAATAATGTGAGATTTCATTTTGGCTAACCAATCCACACCGATGATTACATCAAAGCTCCCTAGTTCTATAAGTATCAAGTCAATTTCAAACTCTTTGCCCATTAAGTTTAATGTACACCCTGATAGAATTTATCGGCAATCAATAGTTTCCCGTTGGCCACTTCACTGGTATAAGTAGTATCTAGTGGGAGTGGTGGAGTGCTAAAAGAATGAGTCAAAGTCTTGGATACAAAACTTTTATCGGCACCCGAATCGAATAAGCAAGAGACATAAGAATTGTTGAGAAGAAACGTACCCGCGACTAGTTCATTGTCATCTCGGGCTTCCTCGGTGTTAATGTTGAAAGCTCGGCCACGCGTATTGGGCTTATCTTTCTTCTTTGGGCATACATTTCTATAATGAACCGTTTGGCCACATTCGTAACAAGTGACCGTCTTTAGTGCATTGGGCCCCTTTCAAGCGACGGGGGCGGCACTTTTACAATCGTTGGCCTTATGACCAATTCCTTGGCACCGATGGCAAATTAGCTTGCCACATTCACCAAAGTGATGCTTGTTGCATTTGTTGCAAAGAGGTAGGTTTCCGGCATAACCTTTCTTGCTGTCGGAGGTGAAAGATTTCTTGGCAAAGTTGTTGTTGCTTGATTGGGGGGCTTCCCATTTTCTTTTGTTGTTACCCGACTTATCCTCGGCTTTAGGTACATGTACTACGATTTCGTCCACCGTTTCTATCAATTTGCGGGCCATATTCAAAGCTTCTTGATGATTAGTGGGTTTGGATGACATTACCCCGTGTTTGATGCTCTTTGGAAGACCATCCATGTAAAGTTCAACCCTTAAAGATTCGGGGTTCATAAGGTTTGGGCACATCAAGGCTAGTTTGGAAAATCGTTGATTTTAGGCCTTGAGATCGTTTTCGACCGCTTTTAAAGTTCTTAGCTCTTGTTCGAGCCTTCAGGTTTCTTCACGAGGAAAATATTCGATGATCATCTTTTCCCTTAAATCGGCCCAAGTGAGGGTGTGGGCTTCATCGGTTCCCACCGATTGTACATAGGTGTTCCACCAAGTGAGCGCGACACCGGTGAAAGTGTGGGTGGAGTACTTGACCTTATCTTGGTCCCGACCACCGCTTATGCTAAAGACGGCTTCTGTTTGCTCAAACCATCGGGTGAGCACAACCGGTCCCCCGGTTCCATCGAAGGTGTGAGGTTTGCATCCCATGAAAGCTTCATAGGAGCATCCCTCGTTTGAATTACCGGCTCCATTGTTGTTGTTGTTGTTGTTGTTGTTATGGTTGTTGTTATTGTTATTGTTGTTGGACGAGTGACCGGCCATGGCCGCATCCACGGCGGTGGCTATCATTCGTTGTAGAGTTTGTTCGGTAGTTTCATTGCATGGGGCACGGCGAGGAGGCATTGTTCCTTCAAAACACATGAATATCGTTGATTAGTATTCTCAATAATACTAACCGTGATATGGAATGAGGATAAAGAGAAAATTTTCCTTGACTCGCCTTAAATTCTTTATGTCATAATGTCGGAACGTTCATATGAATCACCGTAATATAATCCCGGAAATTATATTATCCTAATTCATATGTGCATTCGACATTATTTCACTAAGTCAAGGTGGCGTGTCAATCAAATTAAACAACGTGAGATTAAGATGAAATAAGAGTAGATATGAGTATAAACGTTCGAGTATAAATGCACAAGTAGTCAAGTAATTCCTACTTCAAGTCTATATGCCGGTTGTAGTCTAGATGCACTAATGTACCCTATGACTCGGGGTTGACACCAATGAACTCTAAATCCATACAACCAACACTCTGATACCATCTGTAGCGACCCGACAAAATCGTCATTGACGGCGCCGTCTACTTAGGTCCCGTTACCTGGTCATAAGTCTTTAAAATAACGTTTGACCAAAAATATGTCGCATTCATTTCAAATGTAAAGATTGTTTTAAGTTTACAAGAATAGTTCAACCACAAGTTATGTTACAATGTTATAAGTACAAATGAAACCTATGCGACACAATTTAAAATTAGCCAAAAGACGCTCCATGTATGCATATATACTCGACATCCAATGCAAGTATCAAAATAATGAGCGGAAGCATGTATCACAAATCATTCAAATACCTGAGAAAAACATAGAAATATGTCAACGAAAACGTTGGTGAAATCATAGGTTTAAGTAAGTAAGTAAGTACAAATGAACCACAAGATTTATAGCATTCCAATAATAGTAAACCATTTCAAAAATAGTTATCACGGGCACCCAATTATCAAGGCTTAACTTTCCTTCCATAGAACCCCATCACAATAGTGTTAGAACATACATTGTTTCTCGAAAATATATTTCATCCGAAGTAACGGTAGAGAACTGTCCGAATGAGGGTTTGTCAAACCCATATGATCATACAACATAAGTTCTCGCTTACACCCGGCAAGTGTAACTAATGATAATCGAATTGAGGATTTTGTTCTAACTCGTATGTAGAATTTTTGTTTTCATACTTGTGTTCACTTTGTAAAATGAAACATTTATGTTTTCTCATCCCAAATGTAAGTTTAAAAGAGTAAAAGGGGGACTATGATCTCACCTTGAGTGCACGAGTAATAAAGTACTTCACGAGTAAACGTGTGCAAGGACAATTGCTAGTCTTGACCTAAACAAGTAGGTTGTATCAATAACGGTAAACACGATGGTTCAAAGTTGTTCAATTAGTCCTATGGCTCGTTACGACTCGATTACATATAGCATGTGAATCACGTTGCCAAGTTCCATGCATGATTCAAATATAAAAGCATGTTAGGATGATTGCATAAGTATTTGGTTATGTTTAAACAAAAGTCAACTTTGGTCAAGTCAAAGTCAACGAAAAAGTCAACACGTTCGGGTCGGGTCCCGAACTATTTTCTGGAGTTTTTAATCATATATAAGCATGTTAGAACAAGTTACATGTTAATCGGAGGTGCGTAGCATAGTTAGAATTAAACGAAAAATGACCAAGCAAAGCAGAATCTGACAATTCATTTGGACGGCATCCAGATTGGCTGGACGGCGTCCAACTGTGAAGGGCTAGACGGCGTCCAGGAATCTGGACGGCGTCCAGATTAATGCACAGACCCTGTTTTGCTGAAAACACACAAGTGCACGAACCAAACTTCAAACAATCACAATTTATGACCCGCAAACAATCAAAACATGTATCTTATATCATTGGAAAGGTATTTTGATGAGGAACGCAACTAACACATTTCACCAATCAATTCAACATTTATAACAACTAAAACCGCATTAAATGCTCACCATTTATTACATTCAAGTTCATTAAATGCGTTTCATGATTCGGGCAACCAATTTACATGTATGATATGCCGTTTCAAAGGTAATTAAACACGCATTGCGACTAAACACTTATCAACAACATTTCATGGCATTTAATGCATCAAAGTTCATAATCAAACCTATCAAACCCTAACCCAAATCACCAAAACAATAATCATGTTAATGAAGTTTCCTTAATCAACCTACACATTAGGGGTGTTCATCGGTTCGGTTTTCGATTTGTTCGGTTTATTCGGTTCGGTGTATTCGGTTCGACGTATTCGGTTTTGAGATTTTTAGAGTAAAACCGAAAACCGAACCGAAAATCGAATTCAAAATTGAAACCGAGCCGAAACCGAAACCGAAAACCGAATTCGAATTCGGTTCGGTTTCGGTTAAAACCGAAAATCATATAAAAAAACACCAAAATTCTAATTAAAATCAATCTCATTTTTAATGATACCACACATTTAAAAAGCAAGCACTAAATCCTGAATAAGAAACTTAATACCGATCGATTACCAGGTGGTTATTAGTTTTTTTCACACCATTTAAAGTTTATCAGATCAATACATGAATATATTTAATTAATAAAATAATTCGAAGACTTAAACTACTACTATACACACATAATGTATATATATACACATACATAAAAGGATGAAAAGTTTAATTAATAAAGAGGTCCATTACCATGTATATGTCAACGGTTGAGATAAGCTGCTATGAATTGTAATCAATAAAAAAGGATTATTTTCTAATCACCGGAGAATGGAAACAATGTGTATAATTGAGGAATGGCGTTAGTAAAATGTGTATAATAAATAATAAATATATTAATTAATTATTAATTAATATAATGAAAGTAATACTCCAGTAGTCTATCTGGGTGAATGTGTCGACAAATGCGGGAAATCAAAAACTTTGGACAAACACCGCCAATAATATACAGAGCACTACAATTAAAATTAAAATGTTATATTATATGTATATATTAATCTGAATTCGGTTTTGAATTCGATTTTCGGTTTAACCGAATTCAGGATTTTCAAAACCGAAAACCGAACCGAAAACCGAATTCAAATTCGGTTTCGGTTTTACTCGATCCGAAAACCGTTTTTCAAATTCGGTTTGGTTTTTTTCCGGTTTGGTTTCGGTTTGGTTTTCGGGTTAAACGGTTTCAAACCAAATACTGACCACCCTTACTACACATCAAAATGAAGCTAGTGATGCTAGTAACACATTTAATACATGAACTTTTAACATTTAACAACATTTAAGCAACCAAATCACAAAATCAAACACACCAACTTTTAAGTTCATGGTAGCTACACTAAAACAACAAGATCGAGCATACAAATCATATATTTATGTTAGACTTGAGCCATAGACACTAATTAACACTTTTATAAGTTAAAAACATCAAGAACACAAAATCTAGTATTTTTAGAAAGTTACCCAAATGCAATAAAGTTGGTATGGATTCGAAGAGGAAGATGCAAGGATTCCGAATATGTAATTTGTTTGAATTGATGCTTGCTAGATCTTGAATAGATGACGAATTTGTGTTGAGTGAATTGAGAGAAAAAGTGAAAGTATGAGATGAGATAGGAGGTGAATGGTTGAGTGGAGGAGAAGCACTTTGACTAGTTGACCTAGTCAATTCTTTGCCCACTTGGCAAGTTTAGCCCCTGAAGTTTCAAAGCGGGTGCTTGAATTACCTAAACAAGATATTTTAAAATGCGTATTAACGGAAGATGTTATAATTATTTAACGGACTTTAAAATAGTATAACGGAAGGTAAACGGAAAAAGGCGGGAAAAATATTTTAGCTTGCGGATTAAGTTTAACTTGCAAAGGGAGTCACCGACCCATGGCAAGCCGCCGGCTTCCCACTGAAGCTGCCGGCTTGGCCACCGTCTCAGAATACTATAAATTTTGACCTCTGGTCTCAGTTTTTAAATGTAATTAGTTCTTTAGAATTCAATAATTCTGGTTAGGTCATTTTTAGGGTTTTCTCTAAACCCTTAGGTTAGATTTATTCATTGTAATCAAGATTCAAGTTTTAATTCAAGTTCTTTTACATCTACCTTCTTTTTAAGGTATGATTCTATCCATATTTTATTGTTTTACTTATTTTAATTACTGTATTCGTTTCTATTCGTCTTCTGCTATAAACTAAACGTTCATAGTGATTACGTGGAAGAAAATTGAACTTCATCTGAGAATCAGATGAAGCCGCCGACCTCACTCCCAAGCCGTCGGCTTGGTTGGAAGGAAGCCACCGACTTCATGCTTAATTCTGTGCAGTTCCTGGTTCTTTTCTAGATCTGTATGGTTGAGTTTCTGTATTAATATTTGAATTGTTTTGAATCTGTTTTGCTTAAATACACTTGTTTTCCATGCTTAATGATTAATATCATGATTTTAGGGTTGATTAGTACTTGATCCGATGATCTATTATTCGATTCATGCTACTTGTTTAGATCTAGTCCATCAAACTTGTTAAATTGAATTGCATGCAACTAAGTTAAAAAGCTTAATAGTGATAAACTTATTTGATTTGAGTTACGCTTATATAATAGAAATTGATATTGTTAGGCTTAATCGAAGAACCTTTGTTTGGATTTGTTTAATTAATGATTGCATGAAAACTTAGTAGTAATTGACTTTCAACTAGTAACTTGAGTTGATCTACTTGGTGTTTAATAGCTTAAATAATTTGTCAGTCTATTTGCATATTGATCTTCATCACAAGATTGGTATATATCATGTAATCGAATTGAACATGAAGAATTAAGATGTTAGTTATGCACATCACATATCTAGCATATGCTTTAAGTCCTACTTATTAATTGATATGCAACACTTAGTTTAACCTATTAAGGGATAATAATTGGTCTATGATTGTTATTCTACCTTGTGTTAATATAAGTTATGAAACTTACCTAATATGATTTTCGTATGAATTGGTTGTCCATGTAATTACTTGTATTTTTACTTGTATTTATTTTATTTTGAATTTTCAATTCCTTGTTTTATTTTATTTATCTTTAAAAGCATCTCTTCCCTAAGAGATAAGAATCTATCCCATAAAAGACATAAAAATATATCTTTAATTCTTTAATAAGAATTAAATAATAAAGCAACTCTTATCCGCATCTACGCTTTATTGGGACGATAACCTAAATTACTACATCTGATCGGGTTTTGTTGCTCCTTAGAGTGTTAAAGTGTAATAATAAAAGGTTCTATAAATTTAAAAGTTGAAGAATAAGCTAAGCACTACTGCACACACTTTCAACACATCAACACGATATGGCGTTAAATTGATACTCGCACCTGAATCATCTAAAGACTTAAACAAATCTGACCCATTCACCTGACAAGGGATAATGATCAGCCCGAGATCACCGAACTTAGGTGGCATCTCCCTCTTCTTCATAATCAACGCACACTCCGCTTCAAAAAAATGCAGTTGATGCCTTATCATACTCATCCTTCTTAGAAATAAGATCCTTCAAGAATTTCTCATAATTGAGCATTCTTGCAAGAACATTAACCAAAGACACATTTACCTAAATATTACCATTATTTAAAGACGTACAATCATGCTCCTTTGGTTGCTTATATCGAATCGCCTGAAAATTTGGAATATCTGGCTTGTATGTTTGCTATTTAAATGAAGATTTCACCTCAACTTCCACTTTCTTTTCAACCAATTTAAATTCATCCTTAGCCTTAGCCCCAGGAGACTCGGTAGTCTCCTCCTTATTCTCTTCCAACTTATGTAGACCGGAATGAGAAGAACCACCTGACATCAAGGTCATCAAATAATTACTAAACTCGGGAGTTATGTCACTAATCATGATTCCACTATACTCACACAATACTACACTCTTCAAACTATCCATCTTGTTCACTTTATCTATTTGGTAAGGAGTATAATCCGCTGATAACGCCTAAAATTATACACATTATTATAATCACTTCATAACGTTATCTTGGTATTATCTCATCATTTTAATAGTTTCTTATCTAAATACTATTAATTTATGTGAAAGGAATTTTTAATGTTTTAGTTTAGTAAATGTGATAAAACGGGATAAAAACAGAAAAATGCAGAAATTGAGTGAAAGCCGTTGGCCGAAAGGAGGCAAAGCCACCGACTATGGAGAGTAAAATGCAGAATGTTCCAGAACCATTCAGAAACAAGAAAGACTTGAAGGCCAAGAAAGATCAAAGAAAAGTCGTTGGCTAAATCCCCTGATATCGGCTAATAAGTCACATTTTTTACCTCGATTTAGGGCCCAAAAATAATAAAGTTCCAAGATTTATCGACAAAATAATCACTTTGTCGGTTGATTTTGTAGATTAATTAATTACGAAGATGATGCAAAAAGAATCAATAGCATCGGAGCTAAAACGAAGATTTCTTGAGCGAAAATGGTGAAAGACAATTTACGACCTCGAAAACCAAGTTACGATTCAAGGAAGAAGCAAAACGATCTAGCAAAAATAGCAAATCAGGCAAGCCATACGGCTTGCCATCCGGGCTGCCATACGGCTTGCCATATCAGATACAGCTTGCCGTCCATCCGACCAGGCCAAACGGTTTGCCTTGCCATACGAGCAGGCCATACGGCTTGCCATATGGCCTGCCAGCCGTATGACAGCAAAATCCAATTCTATTTAAAGGGCACTTATCATCCATTTTCCACACACCTCTTCACACTCTCTCACTACAATACAATTTCTCTCACTAGAGCTTTCACGGTCTTCTCACCTCCGAGCGAAAGATTAAGTTCCCAGAGGTGAATGCCGAAGATTGTACTAGGTGCGGTCTAGAGGATGTCAGCACTTGTAATGGTCCAGATCTCTTCTGTAAACGGTGAGTGCCTTCCTTAATCTAATAAAGTTATTTTGTTACTTTAAGTTGCTTTCATCTTACATGCTTATCTATCCGTTGCAAATGTTTATTATATGTTGAATATCTTATCTAAAACTGATGCTATTGTTATGCTGAAACCTTGGCGATTTAGAAGTCTAATTTACGGATCACCCTTTCCATTTACTCACGTGGCTATAACCTAGTATTAGGACCTGATCAACCCTACGATACAAGATAAGTAGTTATGTGTGCTTAACATCACAATAGGGATATAGTACCTACGTACGACTAACCATTTATCCGTCAGAGAAGAGCTGCCCATTTAGGTTGTGATTAGAGTAGGCAATATAGAGTTCAGTGAACACTAGTTTAATCAAAAGCATGATTCGCGTCAGAAGAAACGTTCTTGAGATGTTGTAAGATGATCCGGGATTGAGTAAGTTATTGCAAAGGAGTGACCTTTAACCCAGTTAGCAGTACCTTATGATATCTAAGATTGCACATCTGTTAATGTTGAGGCATAGCTTAGTATTAAGTGGAGGAGTGTTACTGTAGTTAAACCGACTAGGATTAAGAAAAGTTGAGACTTTCCTTTAGGGATATACCACTTTATTCATGTACCTAGGATTTTATCCATAAGGTCGTTTAAACCCTCTAAGGTTAACGTTGGGAGTAGGGATATCCGTCTTAGCCAGAATCTTCAAAACCTGAACTCTTAGTGACAAATCGATTTAGTTCATAGCCCAATTGATTGAGGTTTGTGTTCACTCTAGGAAGTTAAACTCTTTCAATAACTCTCCATCAGTATCATATTCTTCATACATATCCCTTTTTATCTTTATAGTTTACATTCCCTTAGTTAAGTTTAACCTATCACCACTTGTCACTAGGGTTAACTAGTAAGGAACTTTCGTCCCACATTACTAAGCAAACATACAAAAATACGAACTTAGGTTATACTTACCACTTATTCGCTAAAAGGAAGACAAGTATGTGAAATATAGCTAGGAAACCCAGCTAAATATAAATAATAAAATCATTACTCCCTCTTGGTGATTGAATCTGATGTTTTGCGACCTGACAACACCGCATAGATAAAACTGTCCATTTTGGCCATATCATCCACTTAAGTAACCGGTTGTGGTGATGATTTCCATATGCTTGAAGCCAAAATCATCTTAAATGAGGAAATAAAATTTGAATCAGATGAAAAGAGAAGAAAACTGTCGGCTATGACTATTAAATCCGACAGTCGTGGCACTAAATATGGAATTACTTGAGCCTCAAGCCACTTGGTGATCAAGAAACGAGTCCGGTTTGGATATATTTCGACAGCCGCCGGCTGTCCTTATTATAGCCACTGGCTATTGTGTTGGTTTTCCAACATTAATTATACATAGAGGTCGAATTTTCCAGTTGTCATATATACAATCAATGTATAGTTTTCAATTCAGTTTTTAGGGTTTAGTTACGAATTTTATCATAGTTAAGTTTTAAATTTCAAGTGAAATTTTGCTTTTGGATTAAAGATTTATTTAAGTTTTATTTTCTTTATTGCTTTTAAGGTACGTTTTCGTTTATCTTTATTGCAATCTTTTTAACTATGTTTACTTTTGAGTTCATGCATTTAAACTTGTCTCCAACTATGAAATAAACGTTTATAGTGGTTATTTGGACAAAAAAAGATAATTTTAAGATTAACTGGGAATAACCGCCGGCTATGGAGTTACAGCTGCCGGCTATGCTCCAGAGAACCGACGACTATAGGCTTAAATATGCAGATTCTTGTTTATTCTGTATCTGTATAATATGGTTTCTGTAATTTGAAATTATTTATATATTGCTGTCGTAATCAATGAGTTTAATGGAATGCTTAATATAAAAGGTGAATAGAAAGTTTAGGGTTAACATGTAACATCCCGCCTTTTTCCGTTAGACTATTTTAAAGTCCGTTATATATTTATAACATCTCCCATTGATACGCATTTTAAATTATCACGTTTAGGTAATTCACGCACCCGAATGAAACTTGAGGGACTAAACTTACCAAGGGACCAAGCCTTTGGCTAGGTCAAAGGATTAACCCTTCACTCCCATCCATACATTCATCTCTTTCTCCTTTACTACTTCAACATTTTCTCTCAAACTCAAATCCAAAGAATCATCATCCAAATCCGATTTAGCAAGTGTTTTACAAAACAAATTACATATTTGGAATCCTTGCAACTTCCTCTTCGATTCCATACCGATTTCATTACATTTGGGTAACTTTCTAAAATCACTAGATTTTGTGTTCTTGATGTTTTTAACTTATAAAAGTGTTAATTAGTGTCTATGGCTCAAGTCTAACATGAATATATGATTTGTATGCTCGATCTTGTTGTTTTGAAGTAACTAGCATGAACTTGAATTTTAGTGTGTTGTTCTTGAGATTTAGTTGCTTAAAAGTTGTTAGATGTTAAAAGCTCATGTTTTAATTGTGTTACTAGTATCACTAGCTTCAATTTGATGTGTAGGTTGTTTTAGAAAACTTCATAAACTTGATTATTGATTTTGGTGATGTTGGTTAGGGTTTGATAGAACTAAATGTGAACATTTGATGCATTGAATGCCATGAATTGTTGTTGGTAAGTGTTTAGTTGGATTGTATGCTTGATTACCTACGAAACGGCGTATTGTATGTAGGTAGTAAGTTCCCGAATCACCAAACCGCATTTATGAACTTGAATGTAATAAATGTTGAGCATTCAATGTGATTTTGGTTATTGTAAGTGGTAGATTGATTGATGAAATATGCTTAGTTATTTTCCTCGTCAAAATACCTTTCCGGTGATATAAGATACATGTTTTGATTGTTTGCGGGTCATAAATTGGGATTGTTTGGGTTTTGGTTCGTGCATTTGTGTGTTGCAGCAAAACAAGACCTGCATACTGATCTGGATGCCATCCTGATTCTTGGACGCCGTCCAGATGCACTGCCAGGGACTGTTTTGGTTTGCCTTTTTACGAAAAATGTTTGCTATGCTACGCACCTCCGATTCACATGTAACTTGTTCTAACATGCTCATATATGATTAAAAACCTCAGAAAAATAGTTCGAGACCCGACCTGAATGTGTTGACTTTTTCGTTGACTTTGACCCGACCCAAGTTGACTTTTAATCAAACTTAACCAAATATTTGTGCAATCGTTCTAACATGCTTTTATGCTTGTATCTTGCATGAAACGTGACAACTTGACTCACATGCTATAGTAATCGAGTCGTAACGAGCCATATGACTAATTGAACACTTTGACCGATCGTGTTTACCGTTAATAATACGATACTTGTTTAGGTCAAGACTAGCATTCGTCCTTGCACACGTTTACTTGTGAAGTACTTTTATACGCTTGCACTCAAGGTGAGATCATAGTCCCACTTTTAAACTTTTGAACTTACATTTGGGATGAGAAAACATAAACGTTTCTTTTTACTAAGTGAACACGAGTACGGTAAAACGACTCTCATTTTTCCATTATATATTTCTCATTTTTCCATTCAATACTTTTCCTTATTAAATGCCCAATAAAATAATTAAGCTTAATAAGTAAACTTTAATCGATAAAGGTTAAGCGTTAAGAATTATAAAATACGATAATTAACTTTGTACATTAATTAGTTAATACAAATAATAAGTTAATAAACTTTTGTGAGTAAGTAAATAAATAAAAAGACTTGTGTAATTAAAATGAATAAACTTGAATAATTAAGGGTTATTAAGCTAAATTAAAATACAAGGACTTAAGTGAAAATATTAAAACCCTAGCTCATAAAACCCTAGCCGATTTTAAAGGGTAAAATACCCATTTTACCCCTCTAATTTTCGGCCCTAATAAGCCCTCCTAACCCCTTCTCCAAGCCTACTTGTTCCTTAAGTAATTCCTTATTTAAACCTAATTCTAGAATCTTCCTATCCTCCCTATAAATAGAGACCTAGGCTAAACCATTCAATGTACCAAAACACAATTAAATCCCTCACTCCAAAATCTCTCCCCTCTATCTCTAGATTTCGGCCAAAAACCGAAATCCCCACCACCCATCGAAATCCTCAAGGTTTCCAAGAAATCTTCGAGTGTTCTTCGCGTTCTTCGTGTTCTTCAAGAATCTTCAAGGTGTTCTTCAAGATATTCAAGGCTTTGATCTTCCATCTTCAACAAGTTCTTCTTTTCTTTGTTAATCTTCTTGGATCTTCAAAGGTATAACATAAAACCCTAATTTATTTTCTTAAATCTTTGATCTTTGTTATAATCTATACTCACATAAAATCATAAACACATAAATATAAGAACAAATCTAGATCTATACATGTAAATATATATATATATATATATATATATATATATATATATATATATATATATATATATATACATACATACATATACATATATGTATAATGTCGACTAGGAAAAAAAAAAAGGGGGAAACTTTGATCTTAAAACCCTAGGTTATTACATGGAAGATTTGTTTGTGGTTAATTAAGGAAACAAAATAACTATATGTACATATACATATATATCGACACATATACATATATACTTGTAAAAAATAAATTTTTATATACATATATACATATACACGACATTATATATGTATACATACTAAAACCCTAAATCCTAATTTAACTTATACTACTTTAATTAAAACCCTAGTTTTATTAAAAACCTAATTAATTATTAAACTCTAATTCATTAAACCTAACCCTAATTATTTAATACCACTTTAATTATTAAACCCTAATCATTACCTAATCATTACTACATTAAATAAAACCCTAATTTACTAAACCCTAATTTATGAAACCCTAGGACATTAATTACTAAACCCTAGTTAATTAATTACTACTTTAAATAACTAACTCTAATTAATGAAACCCTAATACCACTTATACTATTAATTAACATGTATGCACTATTACTATTACTAGCACCTATAACCTGCTAATTATATTATAACACTTAAGAACGTTTTGGGATATGTATTAGAGATGTATAGATCTTCGAACTTTCTTGACGAATGGTTCTACGAGACTCTAGGCAGAGGGTTTGGACTTCCAATTTAAAGGGTCCTATGGCTCAAGCCCCTAGATCTTAAATGGCCATTTGAAGGGAAAGGGGTAATTGGAAGCTGATCTAATACGACAAGTATCCTAAAATGGAAAACACTCTTTAAGTAGAAACTTTCTAAGTATAGAAACTTACTAGGAATAGAAATTTAGTGAAACAAACTATACCTAAACACGTACTTAAATTCAAACATGGGCAAAGCACTTAACTACTCTTAAATGTCAATAGGTTGACTTTCCTACTCACTCGTTCAACTCTCTATTCCGAGGAATAACTCTCTATCTACTTACTAAGGTAAATTCATAGCCCCTCTTTACTGCTAGCAAACTTTTTTACTTTACTTGGGGTGAGACACATACTGTTTTTACTTTTTACACTGTAGACACAAGTACCAAACTGTTAAACTATGCTATACCCGGCTATGTCCGACTAAGTCCCTACAGTGATATTTTTAGTTACTGCGGCATGCTTAATTATTGGGGGTAGGCCTATCGGGAGTAACGTCCCCGATACATTTGACTCAGTCTTTGTATTACTTGATAATGAAATTAAAACCGAAAACGACAGACACAACTTGTCATGGGGCAAACTTAAACGTTTAGTCTAAATATCACGCTTTGGCATAACTTTAGATCCTGCGGGAGATCAACTTTACAAACTAAATCTTGTGGTCTAAAACAACGGTCAAACTTTTGTTAAACTTATGAACTTCACTCAACCTTTTTGGTTGACACTTTAGCATGTTTTGTCTCAGGTGCTGTTTGATTCAAGCTTACTTATCTACTACTTATGTGATGCTACTTGGACATAGGATCAAGAGATTATCACATATTTTACTATTGCATTTAAAACATTTACTTTATTCCGTTGTAACGACATTTCATTTTCCGCTGCGTACTCATTAAAGTTAATTTTCTCATTTAGTATTATTCTCGTTATTATAATATGTTGGTATATTTTGATATTAAGTCACATTTCACCCAGGCCCTAACTGGGGGTGTGATAGATTGGTATCAGAGCATAACCAGGCTGTTATAGAGAACCAGGATTGCATCTTTATGTGTGCCTTATTTGCTAGCTAGGGTGCCTTAGCAATCTAGAAAACTATAACCTTTCCTGCCTTAGACTTTAAAGCACTTAGGATTGCCCTATAATCTTAACATTTATGCTTTCCAAAACTTGACTAAAAGATTCTAATCAAAGTCTCTTTCCTAATGATAGGATGTCAAGCTCAAGCGTTAACAAGCCCAATAAGGCAAATCACAACCCTATTACCGAAGTAGGTGTTGGACACTCTGAAACATCAAGACCTGTTCGAAGTCCTTCTTACAGTCTTGCTTCACCAAACTATAGTCTAAATACTCTATGAAATTCACAAAGGTCTCCTCAATATTATCCAACTCCGAGAATCGAAGATAAAGGAAAACGTCATGAAGAAGCCGGTCCATCAAGGAAGAGAGCCCGAACTCCTTCTTATAATGATGCTGCTAAGTAAGAGGATTTGCTTCGCCACATGGCGAGAGTGGAGGTCCGTATGGATGAGAAGGACTGCGAAATTAAGAAGTTGGTGGAGGAAAATGTTGAACTAAGAAAAGAATTAAGGCTCCTAAAGTACGAGGAAGAACGCAACACTCATTGGGGGAAGCAATCACTTGCTCATCTCCAGGAGGATGTTGACTTCCGAATGAAAATGGAGAGAAGCCGAGTCAATAAACAACTTGCCCTAAGGGAATACGACACCAATGCCATTAACAGTCATGTTACCAACCTCTACAACAATCTCGAATATCTCTACGAAAAGCAAAAAGGGAAGAACGAGCGATATGAGAAGTTTATCAAAGAATCTCTTGACTCTCATACCGAAAGGCTAGAGAAACTTGTGAAGGATAACATGGAAAAAGTGATGAAGCAGTTTGAGGACGAGAAGAAGAAATATGAAGATTATTTCAATATTAATATTCTTTAGTTATCTTTCCTATTTTTCCATCTATGTAAAGGCTATGCCTTAAAACTATTTCTAATTCTGAATCGTGTATTAAGGCTTATTTAATGCCTCGTTCCTTAATAAAATAAAGTGTTTTATTTATATCATGTGATATTAATACTTTATCTTATTCCTACTTGTAATTGCTCAACCCTATAATTTGTTAACTTATCCGACTTATGTTCACTTATGTAGCGACATCATGGTTCGTCCAGCTGCACCTACTGTTAACAATATCGTCTTGACTACTGAGCAATTCCAACAACTACTCACTGCCGCACAAGGTAACAATCAAGCTAACAATGTTAATCCTCAACCGAAACCTTGTTCCTACAAGGATTTTTCAAACTGTCATCCTCCTGCATTTAAGGGAACTGAGGAAGCTGTCGAACTAGTCCGTTGGTTTGAGAAGATGGAATCTATTTTCCGTATTTGTAACTGTGGTGATTACGATCGAGTAAAGTATGCCACTAGCTCATTAGGTGGTAATGCTTTAACTTGGTGGACTGCTCATGCCAAGTTCGTAGGGATTGATAATGCTAATGCAATTCCTTGGGACGAACTCAAAAGCATGATGGTCAACAAATTTTGCCCGAGGAGTCAAGTTCAGAAACTTGAAGCTGAGTTCTGGGAACTTAAGGTCAAGGGTACTGATATTGAGAACTACACCAATCGTTATTTGTGATGGAATTCAACATTTCAACAAGCTCTTAATTTTAACTTATTCATGAAACCCATTCATTTAGAGTTATTACAAGCGGAAGCATAATATTAAGAAAGCATGTTTATATGTTTAACCATTTAATTGAATTCCATGTAATATCAAGTCATGAACTTATGCTAAAAAACTAAAAGTGGGTTTAGAGTTTTTACCTCCTCAAGCTAGTTGAGGGTTGTTTTCAAGTGAGCAAGATGATGATGAAGATGATGAAGAATAGAGCTTCTAACTTGAAGCCTCAAGCAAGTAATACCCCAAGCCTTTAACACCAAACCTTTGTACTTTAGTTAGGATTTATTAACACTTGAAATGAGCTTCAAAATCAAACTTTAGAATCCCTTTAGACCTTCCAAAAGGCCACGGCCAAGCTGCTGTAGAATGGACTCTTTTGTGCAGTTTTTTTGAAGTGTATTTGATGTATTTGAATGTGTGTTTTTCTCCAAGAAGTCTTGGTACATATGCCCATGGAATATATGGAAGTAACCACTTAAAGCCTAGTCAAATGCATGCTAGTTAAGACTCCAATGCCACTTCCAATTTTGTTTTATATTATTAGTTTTATAACAGTTAGATTTTATAAAAACTAATTTATAAAACTTCTATATAATTTTTATGTACATTTTTATTATATAAAATCCATTTATATAAAATGTAACATAAATTATTAATTATTTAACCTATAAATAATTAAATCCAAATTATATAGATTATTCCATAATATATATATATATATATATATATATATATATATATATATATATATATATATATATATATATATACACACACACATCAAGTAATATTTAAGAAAACCATTTTTCTTAAAGATCAAGTGTCGCGTATTTAATCAATGATGCAATCGTTAAGATCAAATACAAATAAGGTGTCGGTAAGCTTGTTATTGGGTATGACCCGACTTGGATCAAAACATATTAGCCACATTAATTTAATATGTCTCTTGGGCATACAAAAAACCTTGAATCTCCCACTTGCACGAGAAACATAAGAAATTAATGTAAGTAATGGATACCACCTAACGACCGTCCATCACCCCCAATATATTATGACTTTGTACCATTCAATAACATCATCCCTTTCGAGTTCCCATCTCGAACATGAATAGGTGAATCTTTCATAATATCCTTTCGTCCTAGATGTCATGTTAAATCCAAGAGATACAGAGTGATCACTCTCTTTTAGATATAACTTTATCAGGCCTTAGACATCTGACTCTCAATGAATAAGAGGGACAAATCCCATCTTGACTACATACGTCCTAGATATACACTTTGTATCACACCTGAGCTCTTCCTTATGAACTACCATATTTCAGAATAGTGAAGGAAAGAATCAAGGCACAATACTTAGTGAATATCCAAACCCAATATGTATCTTAGGTTAGAGGATACAATGATATTCGCCTTTACTCAAAATTACATGTGATCAACCACAAAGGCTCCATTTAGTAAATCTTGAGGGCGGGTCTTCTAACATTTGTATCCCACAAATATCTATGAACCTTGGTTGCAATCTTGCCCCACATTCATCCCGTGAATGTATACCAATCCAAGTTCATAATAGTCTAAACCTCACACTTGTTCCCACAAATGTAATCGACTACGGAATTTAGAATAATTACTTATTCATGGATAAAATATGCAAAATAGGAACTTGACTCAAAATAAATTAATACCATAATTATATTAATGAGTTTGAACAATTTTGTTCCGTTACAATACTTAAAACAGATCACAACCAATCACTAGAATATCGAAGCCCTAATGCACTAACATGCCCTTAATGTTTTGCACCATGTAAGAGTTTCGTGAGTGGATCTGCTATATTAAGATCTGTGTGAACTTTGCGAATACATATCTTTCCCTTTTCAACTTCATCCCTTATGTAGTTGAATCTCCGCTCAATGTGACGGGTCTTTTGGTGAGCACGAGGTTCCTTGATTTGAGCAATCGCACCCTCGTTGTCACAAAAGATCTCAAGAGGGTCCTGAATGGAAGGGACTACTGCTAAGTCGTCGATGAATTTCTTCATCCATGCAGCTTCCTAAGCTGCCAATGAGGCAGCAATGTACTCTGACTCTGTAGTGGATAATGCAACAACATCCTGTTTTGAACTCTTCCAAGAGACTGCACCACCATTTAATGTGAAGACATAACCGGATTGTGATCGAGAATCATCTCGATCATTTTGGAAACTCGCATCCACGTAACCTTTTACAGCGAGTTCCTCCTCACCAGACCCATATATTAGAAACATATACTTAGTCCTCCTAAGGTATTTCAATATACTTTTGACAGCAATCCAATGATTGTTTCCTGGGTTATTCTGGTATCTACTTGTCAGGCTAAGAGCACATGACACATCCGGTCTAGTGCATATCATTGCATACATGATTGACCCAATGGCAGACGCATATGGGACTTTCTTCATTCTCTCCTGTTCATCTTTCGTGGTAGGGCACTGAGATGAACTGAGAAGTGCTCCCTTTTGAATAGGTACCAAACCTTTCTTAGAGTTCTCCATCTTGAACCTTTTCAAGATCTTTTCAATGTATGCACTTTGATTCAAACCTATCAGTTTCTTGGATCTATCCATGTAGATCCCAATCCCTAAAACATATTGTGCTTCTCCAAGATCCTTATTGGAGAAGCATTTACTTAGCCAAGTTTTAACACTTTGCATTGCCGGAATATCATTTCCAAATAACAATATATCATCCACATATAGTACAAGGAACATGATTGTGCTCCCACTAGCCTTCTTGTATACACAAGCTTCATCACCATTTTTAATGAAGCCAAATTTCTTGGCTTCCTCATTAAAACGATGATTCCACATTCTAGATGCTTGTTTCAATCCGTAGATTGACCTCTTTAACTTGCATACCTTTTTAGGACACTTCGGATCAACAAAACCTTCAGACTGAACCATATAGACATCTTCCTCAAGATGTCCATTTAGGAAAGCGGTCTTGACATCCATTTGCCATATTTCATAATCATAATGAGCAGCAATGGCAAGTAATATCCTAATAGACTTTAGCATTGCCACAGGCAAAAAAGTTTCATCGTAGTCAACCCCTTAAGTTTGAGTGAAACCATTTGCTACAAGTCTAGCTTTATATGTATCCAAGTTTCCATGTATGTCGGTTTTCATTTTCAAAAGCCATTTACAATCAACTAGCCTTGAGCCAATAGGTTGTTCAACAAGTTCTCAAACTTGGTTGTCATACATGGATTGCATCTCAGCGTTCATGGCTTCCTGCCATTTATCCTTATCAATCCTTGATAAAGCATCTTGGTAGTTTGTTGGTTCATCCAAATCAACCACATAGCAACCATCCATGAGAAACCCATATCTCTCAGGAGGATTACTAATCCTACCAGATCTGCGAACGTCTTGTGTATTTTGATCATCCATTTGATCACTCTCAACATTTTCATGTTGAGTGCTAGTGTCAGCCAATTATGTATCATCTACTTGATCTTGAACCTCTTCAAGATCTATCTTCCTTTCACTATTTCCTTCCATTAGGAACTTAGTTTCAAGGAATTCCGCCTTCCGAGCAACAAATACATTCTGCTCGGATGGATCATAGAAATAATATCCCACATCATCCTTGGGATATCCTATGAAGATACACTTCGTGGATCGAGCATTCAACTTATTAGGGACGTAACGCTTAGGATAAGCTTCACATCCCCATACCTTTAAGTGTGATAGAGATGGAGGTTTTCCAAACCACATCTCATGAGGAGTTCGTTCCACTTTCTTGGTTGGGGCCATATTTAGAATACGAGCCGCGGAACATAGACAATAACCCCAGAATGATAGAGGTAACGAGCTTCTAGCCATCATAGATCGAACCATATCCATTAGGGTTCGGTTCCTCCTTTCGGATACACCATTAAGTTGTGGTGTCCCGGGTGGAGTAAGTTGCGAGATAATCCCACAACTTCTAAGATGATCTTGGAAAGCATCACTTAGGTATTCACCTCCTCTATTGGTACGAAGTACCTTTATTGTCTTGTTGAGTTGATTTTGTACTTCGTTTTGATATTCCTTGAATGCTTCAAAAGTTTCGTCCTTATGTCTTAACAAGTAGACATATCCGAAACGACTAAAGTCATCAATGAAAGTGACGAAGTATCTTTCACCTTTCCTAGTCATGGGCTTAAAGGGTCCACATACATCCGAATGTATTAATCCCAATAAGTCCTTAGCCCTTTCATAGGTCCCTTTGAAAGGTGCTTTAGTCATTTTGCCTTGTAAACAAGATTCACATACATCAAATGTAGTGACCCGGACTTTTCCATGTTTATATATATTAATTGAGATTGATATTTACATGATTAAATGTTTCCAACATGTTAAGCAATCAAACTTGTTAAGACTTGATTAATTGAAATATGTTTCATATAGACAACTGACCACCCAAGTTGACCGGCGATTCACGAACGTTAAAACTTGTAAAAATGACATGACGATATATATATGGATATACATATGGTTAACATGAGATTATGATAAGTAAGTATCTCCATAAGTATATTAACAATGAGTTATACACATATAAACAAGACTACTAACTTAAGGATTTCGAAACGAGACATATATGTAACGATTATCGTTGTAACAACATTTAAATGTATATATATCATATTAAGATATATTAATATATCATAATATCATGATAATATAATAATTTAACATCTCATTAGATATAATAAACAATGGGTTAACAACATTAATTAAGATCGTTAACTTAAAGGTTTCAAAACAACACTTACATGTAACGACTAACAATGACTTAACGACTCAGTTAAAATGTATATACATGTAGTGTATTTAGATGTATTAAAATACTTTTGGAAGACTTCAAGACATATATCAAAACACTCATACTTAACGAAAATGGTTACAGTTACTTTCCCATTCTTTTCTTTCATCAAGAATTCTAGTCGTATTCTTACCCGTATTATACACAGCTTCAAAACGTACTTACTATGGGTATATACCAATAGGAACTAGCATGGAATTCCACTCTTGATTATGTCATGTATGACTAATCAATTTTAACTTCTACCATGAGCTAGTCAACTAACTAGAACTCCTTTTAACCCCACTCACCACTCACCAATTACCACTCATCATTCACTCCATTTCACTTCCAATTCTCTTTCTAATTCTCTCTCAACACACACACACACACTATTATGAATGTATTTTTCCAGTAGTTAATCATCATATTCATCAAAAATCACTTCAAGAATCAAGCTATAATCATCATAGGAAGAACACTTCAAGAACACTTCAAAAATCCCTTCAAGTTTACTAATTTACTTCCAAGCTTTCTAATCCATTCCAAGTAATCATCTAAGATCAAGAAACCTTTGTTATATACAGTAGGTTATCTTTCTTATTGAAGGTAATATTCATATTCAAACTTTGATTCAATTTCTATAACTATAAACTATCTTAATTTGAGTAAAAATCTTACTTGAACTTGTTTTTGTGTCATGATCCTACTTCAAGAACTTTCAAGCCATCCAAGATCCTTTGAAGCTAGATCATTTCTTGTCACTTCCAGTAGGTTTACCTACTAAACTTGAGGTAGTAATGATGTTCATAACATCATTCGATTCATATATATAAAACTATCTTATTCGAAGGTTTAAACTCGTAATCACTAGAACATAGTTTAGTTAATTCTAAACTTGTTTGCAAACAAAAGTTAATCCTTCTAACTTGACTTTTAAAATTAACTAAACACATGTTCTATATCTATATGATATGCTAACTTAATGATTTAAAACCTGGAAACACGAAAAACACCGTAAAACCGGATTTACGCCGTCGTAGTAACACCGCGGGCTGTTTTGGGTTAGTTAATTAAAAACTATGATAAACTTTGATTTAAAAGTTGTTATTCTGAGAAAATGATTTTTATTATTAACATGAAACTATATCCAAAAATTATGGTTAAACTCAAAGTGGAAGTATGTTTTCTAAAATGGTCATCTAGACGTCGTTCTTTCGAGTGAAATGACTACCTTTACAAAAATGACTTGTAACTTATTTTTCCGACTATAAACCTATACTTTTTCTGTTTAGATTCATAAAATAGAGTTCAATATGAAACCATAGCAATTTGATTCACTCAAAACGGATTTAAAATGAAGAAGTTATGGGTAAAACAAGATTGGATAATTTTTCTCATTTTAGCTACGTGAAAATTGGTAACAAATCTATTCCAACCATAACTTAATCAACTTGTATTGTATATTATGTAATCTTGAGATACCATAGACACGTATACAATGTTTCGACATATCATGTCGACACATCTATATATATTTCGGAACAACCATAGACACTCTATATGTGAATGTTGGAGTTAGCTATACAGGGTTGAGGTTGATTCCAAAATATATATAGTTTGAGTTGTGATCAATACTGAGATACGTATACACTTGGTTGTGGATTGATTCAAGATAATATTTATCGATTTATTTCTGTACATCTAACTGTGGACAACTAGTTGTAGGTTACTAACGAGGACAGCTGGCTTAATAAACTTAAAACATCAAAATGTATTAAAAGTGTTGTAAATATATTTTGAATATACTTTGATATATATGTACATATTTGTTATAGGTTCGTGAATCGACCACTGGCCAAGTCTTACTTCCCGACGAAGTAAAAATCTGTGAAAGTGAGTTATAGTCCCACTTTTAAAATCTAATATTTTTGGGATGAGAATACATGCAGGTTTTATAAATGATTTACAAAATAGACACAAGTACGTGAAACTACATTCTATGGTTGAATTATCGAAATCGAATATGCCCCTTTTTATTAAGTCTGGTAATCTAAGAATTAGGGAACAGACACCCTAATTGACGCGAATCCTAAAGATAGATCTATTGGGCCTAACAAACCCCATCCAAAGTACCGGATGCTTTAGTACTTCGAAATTTATATCATATCCGAAGGGTGTCCCGGAATGATGGGGATATTCTTATATATGCATCTTGTTAATGTCGGTTACTAGCTGTTCATCATATGAATGATTTATATCTCTATGTATGGGATGTGTATTGAAATATGAAATCTTGTGGTCTATTGTTACGATTTGATATATATAGGTTAAACCTATAACTCACCAACATTTTTGTTGACGTTTTAAGCATGTTTATTCTCAGGTGATTATTAAGAGCTTCCGTTGTCGCATACTTAAATAAGGACGAGATTTGGAGTCCATGCTTGTATGATATTGTGTAAAAACTGCATTCAAGAAACTTATTTTGTTGTAACATATTTGTATTGTAAACCATTATGTAATGGTCGTGTGTAAACAGGATATTTTAGATTATCATTATTTGATAATCTACGTAAAGCTTTTTAAACCTTTATTGATGAAATAAAGGTTATGGTTTGTTTTAAAAATGAATGCAGTCTTTGAAAAACGTCTCATATAGAGGTCAAAACCTCGCAACGAAATCAATTAATATGGAACGTTTTTAATCAATAAGAACGGGACATTTCAGTTGGTATCCGAGCGTTGGTCTTAGAAAACCAGAATTTTGCATTAGTGTGTCTTATCGAGTTTGTTAGGATGCATTAGTGAGTCTGGACTTCGACCGTGTTTACTTGAAAAATGATTGCTTAACAAATTTTGTTGGAAACTATATATTTTTAACATGTGAATATTATGTGATATATTAATCTCTTAACGCGTTTGATATTATGTGATAGATGTCTACCTCTAGAACAAATCCCATTGACTCACCTAATAATAATGAAGAGTCAAATGTAAATTGGAATGATTCGTGGACTGATTCACAAGTTCCCGAAGAGGAACCGGAAGAAGAGTCGGAACCAGAAGAAGAATCGGAACCGGAAGAAGAATCGGAACCGGATGAAGAAATAGAACCGGTAGGGGAAATAATAAAATGGTTGAGTAAAAGAAAATCCTCAACCAACCGACCAAGGTTAATTATGGTCAATGGTGTTTCCGCTAAGGAAGCAAAATATTGGGAGGATTACCAATTCTCCGATGAATCGGATTCTGACGAGAATTCCGATGATGTTATAGAAATTACCCCAACTGAATTTAAAAAGGCAAAAGAAAATAATAAGGGAAAGGGCATAAAAATAGAGAAATCTAATTCCAACCCCGATGAACTTTATATGTATCGTCAACCCTCGAAGTCCTTAAGTTGTAACAATGACCCGGGAACCTCTAAACCACCAGGTTTTTCTAAACCAATGTGGAAAAACGACGGCTCGTATTAGGGGAACATCATATATCCCTAGAAACTTGGCAAAACGAACCAAAACCGAAGAAGAAGAAACAAGTGAGTCGGAATAAGATAGTTGTATTCGTGTGGTGTAATATATGTAATATAGTGTGCTTATGCTTTATGATATATGTAAAAATTGCTTGTATTAATAAGTATTTTTTTTATGAATCTAACTCTTGTCTATTTTACAGTATAAAAACACAAAATGGATAGACAACCCAATATTTTAAGAGACCTACCCGGAGACATGATTGATGAAATCTTGTCTAGAGTCGGTCAGAATTCTTCAGCACAACTATTTAAGGCGAGATCAGTTTGTAAGACATTCGAAGAACGTTCCAAGAATGCCTTGGTTTATAAAAGGCTTTCATTCAAAAGATGGGGGATATCACATTGGGAAATCCATAAGTTACGATGTGTTTACTTTGACGCATATATTGCGGGGAACCCAAATGCTATTTTACGCAATGGGTTAAGAAATTATTTTGACTCAATATATCCGAATATTGGACTTCGTGATTTAGAAAAAGCGGTTAACATGCAACATAAAGAAGCATGTTATGCTTACGGATTAGTAATGTTCGCTTCTCACCAAAGTGAGAACAAGAACATCGGGCTACAACTATTAAACAAAACGTTTCCACAAGTGACGGAGTCGGTAATTGGGGTAAGAAATGAGGTTTTTAGATTGTTACGGGACTGTTGGACATTACGTAACCCTCGTCCCTTTGACGACGTTACAACACGCTGTCTTATCAACGGCCATAACGGTTATGTTCCACAAGACCAAGGATGGGAAGTAGTCCTAGTAAAACCAGAATGCATGACTTGTTTCTGGACGTATGAATTACGTGTCTTTATTGCCTTTGCTGAATGACTTGTGTACTAGCTAGAATTATCTTCACAACTATCTTGTATCAAAGTTATTGTGTGCTATATTTCATGCTTTATGTAAAATAAGCGGTATTGTAAGTTTGTAAAATATTGTATAAAAGTTTGAACGCGAAATATTATTATAATCAGTTTTTCATATAGAATTGTAGTAGTTGAATTGTATATTAGCTACTAAGTATGAACTTAACGGGTAGGTACTACCCGAATTTAAACTTATAAAACGCTAATATGAAGAAAAAGCTTTTATAAATGAGTTCATATTATGCTACGAAATACTATTAACTACTCTTAATATTCTGTATGATTAACTTGTTCCATTTGACTATTTTGAAGGAAATGGCACCGACTACTCGACACACCGTGAATATGAATGAAGAGGAATTCCGTACTTTTCTAGCTTCAAACATAGCCGCAGTACAGGCTGCGCTACATACCAACAATAACCTTGGATCTAGCAGTACAGGAAATCGTGTAGGATGCACCTACAAAGAATTCACTGCCTGCAAACCTTTGGAATTTGATGGAACCGAAGGACCAATCGGATTGAAACGGTGGACCGAGAAGGTTGAATCGGTGTTTGCCATAAGTAAGTGTACTGAAGAGGACAAAGTGAAGTACGCTACGCATACCTTCACAGGTTCTGCGTTAACATGGTGGAATACCTATCTAGAGCAAGTGGGACAAGACGATGCGTACGCACTACCGTGGTCAGCATTCAAGCACTTGATGAACGAGAAGTACCGTCCCAGAACCGAGGTCAATAAGCTCAAGACAGAACTTAGAGGGTTACGAACTCAAGGATTTGATATTACCATGTACGAAAGACGATTCACAGAATTGTGCCTATTGTGTCCGGGAGCATTCGAAGATGAGGAAGAGAAGATCGACGCGTTTGTGAAAGGATTACCGGAAAGAATCAAGAAGATATAAGTTCACACGAGCCCACCTCCATACAACAGGCATGTAGAATGGCTCACAAACTAGTGAACCAAATTGAAGAAAGAATTAAAGAACAGACTGCTGAAGAGGCCAATGTGAAGCAAGTCAAAAGAAAGTGGGAGGAAAACGGTGATAAGAATCACCAATACAACAACAACAGCAATTACAACAATAATCGCAACAATTATCCCAACAATCGCAACATCAATCGCAACTACAAAAAATGGCCCAACAACAACAACAACAACAACAACAACAACAACAACAACAACAACAACAACAACAGCAACAGCAACTACAACAATCATCCCAACAACAATAATAACCGCAACAACAACAACAATCAGAAGCAGCTATGCCAAAGGTGTGAAAAGTATCACTCGGGGTTCTGCACCAAATTTTGCAATAAGTGTAAAAGAAATGGTCATAGCGCGGCGAAGTGTGAGGTCTACGGACCAGGGGATAATAGAATGAAAGGAAAAAATGGTGTCAGAACGAGTAATGGCGGAGCAAGTAGTGTCGGAGCAAGTTATGCCAATGTAGTTTGTTATAAATGTGGAAAACCAGGCCACATTATTAGAAATTGCCCGAACCAGGAGAACACGAATGGACAAGGCCGCGGAAGAGTTTTCAATATTAATGCAGCAGAGGCACAGGAAGACCCGGAGCTTGTTACGGGTACGTTTCTTATTGACAATAAATCTGCTTACGTTTTATTTGATTCGGGTGCGGATAGAAGCTATATGAGTAGAGATTTTTGTGCTAAATTAAGTTGTCCATTGACGCCTTTGGATAGTAAATTTTTACTCGAATTAGCAAATGGTAAATTAATTTCAGCAGATAATAT
Source organism: Rutidosis leptorrhynchoides (assembly GCF_046630445.1). Lineage (NCBI taxonomy): Eukaryota > Viridiplantae > Streptophyta > Magnoliopsida > Asterales > Asteraceae > Rutidosis > Rutidosis leptorrhynchoides. The sequence goes on from NC_092335.1 coordinate 558,216,503, forward strand.
ATGTCGGAATCGAGAAATTAAACTGGTTAGCAAAACATTTAAGATTGACTTGATACCAGTAGAGTTAGGGAGTTTTGATGTGATAATCGGTATGGACTGGTTGAAAGAAGTGAAAGCAGAGATCGTTTGTTACAAAAATGCAATTCGCATTATACGAGAAAAAGGAAAACCCTTAATGGTGTACGGAGAAAAGGGCAACACGAAGCTACATCTTATTAGTAATTTGAAGGCACAAAAACTAATAAGAAAAGGTTGCTATGCTGTTCTAGCACACCTCGAGGAAGTACAAACTGAAGAAAAGAGCATCAATGATGTTCCCGTCGCAAAAGAATTTCCCGATGTATTTCCGAAAGAATTACCGGGATTACCCCCACATCGATCCGTTGAATTTCAAATAGATCTTGTACCAGGAGCTGCACCAATAGCTCGTGCTCCTTACAGACTCGCACCCAGCGAGATGAAAGAACTGCAAAGCCAATTACAAGAACTTTTAGATCATGGTTTCATTCGACCAAGCACATCACCATGGGGAGCTCCTGTTTTGTTTGTCAAGAAGAAAGATGGTACATTCAGGTTGTGTATCAACTACCGAGAGTTGATCAAACTTACCATCAAGAACCGCTACCCACTACCGAGAATCGACGACTTATTTGATCAACTACAAGGCTCGTCTGTTTATTCAAAGAATGACTTACGTTCCGGGTATCATCAAATGCGGGTGAAAGAAGATGATATTCCAAAGACTGCTTTCAGAACACGTTACGGTCATTACGAGTTTATGGTCATGCCATTTGGTTTAACTAATGCACCAGCTGTGTTCATGGACCTTATGAACCGAGTGTGTGGACCATACCTTGACAAGTTTGTAATTGTTTTCATTGATGACATACTTATTTACTCAAAGAATGACCAAGAACACGGTGAACATTTGAGAAAGGTGTTAGAAGTATTGAGGAAGGAAGAATTGTACGCTAAATTTTCAAAGTGTGCATTTTGGTTGGAAGAAGTTCAATTCCTCGGTCACATAGTGAACAAAAAAGGTATTAAGGTGGATCCGGCAAAGATAGAAACTGTTGAAAAGTGGGAAACCCCGAAAACTCCAAAACACATACGCCAGTTTTTAGGACTAGCTGGTTACTACAGAAGGTTCATCCAAGACTTTTCCAGAATAGCAAAACCCTTGACTGCATTAACGCATAAAGGGAAGAAATTTGAATGGAAGGATGAACAAGAGAAAGCATTTCAGTTATTGAAGAAAAAGCTAACTACGGCACCTATATTGTCATTGCCTGAAGGGAATGATGATTTTGTGATTTATTGTGACGCATCAAAGCAAGGTCTCGGTTGTGTATTAATGCAATGAACGAAGGTGATTGCTTATGCGTCTAGACAATTGAAGATTCACGAGCAAAATTATACGATGCATGATTTGGAATTAGGCGCGGTTGTTTTTGCATTAAAGACTTGGAGGCACTACTTATATGGGGTCAAAAGTATTATATATACCGACCACAAAAGTCTTCAACACATATTTAATCAGAAACAACTGAATATGAGGCAGCGTAGGTGGATTGAATTATTGAATGATTACGACTTTGAGATTCGTTACCACCCGGGGAAGGCAAATGTGGTAGCCGATGCCTTGAGCAGGAAGGACAGAGAAACCATTCGAGTAAAATCTATGAATATAACGATTCATAATAACCTTACTACTCAAATAAAGGAGGCGCAACAAGGAGTTTTAAAAGAGGGAAATTTAAAGGATGAAATACCCAAAGGATCGGAGAAGCATCTTAATATTCGGGAAGACGGAACCCGGTATAGGGCTGAAAGGATTTGGGTACCAAAATTTGGAGATATGAGAGAAATGGTACTTAGAGAAGCTCATAAAACCAGATACTTAATACATCCTGGAACGGGGAAGATGTACAAGGATCTCAAGAAATATTTTTGGTGGCCGGGTATGAAAGTCGATGTTGCTAAATACGTAGGAGAATATTTGACGTGTTCTAAGGTCAAAGCTGAGCATCAGAAACCATCGGGTCTACTTCAACAACCCGAAATCCCAGAATGGAAATGGGAAAACATTACCATGGATTTTATCACTAAATTGCCAAGGACTACAAGTGGTTTTGATACTATTTGGGTAATAGTTGATCGTATCACCAAATCAGCACACTTCCTGCCAATAAGAGAAGATGACAAGATGGAGAAGTTAGCACGACTGTATTTGAAGGAAGTCGTCTCCAGACATGGAATACCAATCTCTATTATCTCTGATAAGGATGGCAGATTTATTTCAAGATTCTGGCAGACATTACAGCAAGCATTAGGAACTCATCGAGACATGAGTACTGCCTATCATCCACAAACTGATGGGCAGAGCGAAAGGACGATACAAACGCTTGAAGACATGCTACGAGCATGTGTTATTGATTTCGGAAACAGTTGGGATCGACATCTACCGTTAGCAGAATTTTTCTATAACAACAGCTACCATTCAAGCATTGAGATGGCGCCGTTTGAAGCACTTTATAGTAGAGAGTGTAGGTCTCCGATTTGTTGGAGTGAAGTGGGGGATAGACAGATTACGGGTCCGGAGATTATACAAGAAACTACCGAGAAGATCATCCAAATTCAACAACGGTTGAAAACCGCCCAAAGTCGACAAAAGAGCTACGCTGACATTAAAAGAAAAGATATAGAATTTTAAATTGGAGAGATGGTCATGCTTAAAGTTGCACCTTGGAAAGGCGTTGTTCGATTTGGTAAACGAGGGAAATTAAATCCAAGGTATATTGGACCATTCAAGATTATTGATCGTGTCGGACCAGTAGCTTACCGACTTGAGTTACCTCAACAACTCGCGGCTGTACATAACACTTTCCACGTCTCAAATTTGAAGAAATGTTTTGCTAAAGAAGATCTCACTATTCCGTTAGATTAAATCCAAATCAACGAAAAACTCCAATTCATCGAAGAACCCGTCGAAATAATGGATCGTGAGGTTAAAAGACTTAAGAAAAACAAGATACCAATTGTTAAGGTTCGATGGAATGCTCGTAGAGGACCCGAGTTCACCTAGGAGTGTGAAGATCAGATGAAGAAGAAATACCCGCATCTATTTCCAGAAGATTCGTCAACACCTTCAACAGCTTAAAATTTCGGGACGAAATTTATTTAACGGGTAGGTACTGTAGTGACCCGGACTTTTCCATGTTTATATATATTAATTGAGATTGATATTTACATGATTAAATGTTTCCAACATGTTAAGCAATCAAACTTGTTAAGACTTGATTAATTGAAATATGTTTCATATAGACAATTGACCACCTAAGTTGACCGGCGATTCACGAACGTTAAAACTTGTAAAAATGACATGACGATATATATATGGATATACATATGGTTAACATGAGATTATGATAAGTAAGTATCTCCATAAGTATATTAACAATGAGTTATATACATATAAACAAGACTACTAACTTAAGGATTTCAAAACGAGACATATATGTAACGATTATCGTTGTAACGACATTTAAATGTATATATATCATATTAAGATATATTAATATATCATAATATCATGATAATATAATAATTTAACATCTCATTATATATAATAAACAATGGGTTAACAACATTAATTAAGATCGTTAACTTAAAGGTTTCAAAACAACACTTACATGTAACGACTAACGATGACTTAACGACTCAGTTAAAATGTATATACATGTAGTGTATTTAGATGTATTAAAATACTTTTGGAAGACTTCAAGACATATATCAAACCACTCATACTTAACGAAAATGGTTACATTTACTTTCCCATTCTTTTCTTTCATCAAGAATTCTAGTCGTATTCTTACCCGTATTATACACAGCTTCAAAACGTACTTACTATGGGTATATACCAATAGGAACTAGCATGGGATTCCACTCTTGATTATGTCATGTATGACTAATCAATTTTAACTTCTACCATGAGCTAGTCAACTAACTAGAACTCCTTTTAACCCCACTCACCACTCACCAATTACCACTCATCATTCACTCCATTTAACTTCCAATTCTCTTTCTAATTCTCTCTCAACACACACACACTATTATGAACGTATTTTTTCAGTAGTTAATCATCATCTTCATCAAAAATCACTTCAAGAATCAAGCTATAATCATCATAGGAAGAACACTTCAAGAACACTTCAAAAATCCCTTCAAGTTTACTAATTTACTTCCAAGCTTTCTAATCCATTCCAAGTAATCATCTAAGATCAAGAAACCTTTGTTATATACAGTATGTTATCTTTCTTATTCAAGGTAATATTCATATTCAAACTTTGATTCAATTTCTATAACTATAAACTATCTTAATTCGAGTAAAAATCTTACTTGAACTTGTTTTTGTGTCATGATCCTACTTCAAGAACTTTCAAGTCATCCAAGATCCTTTGAAGCTAGATCATTTCTTGTCACTTCCAGTAGGTTTACCTACTAAACTTGAGGTAGTAATGATGTTCATAACATCATTCGATTCATATATATAAAACTATCTTATTCGAAGGTTTAAACTCGTAATCACTAGAACATAGTTTAGTTAATTCTAAACTTGTTCGCAAAAAAAAGTTAATCCTTCTAACTTGACTTTTAAAATTAACTAAACACATGTTCTATATCTATATGATATGCTAACTTAATGATTTAACACATGGAAACACGAAAAACACCGTAAAACTGGATTTACGTCGTCGTAGTAACACCGCGGGCTGTTTTGGGTTAGTTAATTAAAAACTATGATAAACTTTGATTTAAAAGTTGTTATTCTGAGAAAATGATTTTTATTATGAACATGAAACTATATCCAAAAATTATGGTTAAACTCAAAGTGGAAGTATGTTTTCTAAAATGGTCATCTAGACGTCGTTCTTTCGACTGAAATGACTACCTTTACAAAAACGACTTGTAACTTATTTTTCCGACTATAAACCTATACTTTTTCTGTTTAGATTCATAAAATAGAGTTCAATATGAAACCATAGCAATTTAATTCACTCAAAACGGATTTAAAATGAAGAAGTTATGGGTAAAACAAGATTGGATAATTTTTCTCATTTTAGCTACGTGAAAATTGGTAACAAATCTATTCCAACCATAACTTAATCAACTTGTATTGTATATTATGTAATTTTGAGATACCATAGACACGTATACAATGTTTCAACCTATCATGTCGACACATCTATATATATTTCGGAACAACCATAGACACTCTATATGTGAATGTTGGAGTTAGCTATACAGGGTTGAGGTTGATTCCAAAATATATATAGTTTGAGTTGTGATCAATACTGAGATACGTATACACTGGGTCGTGGATTGATTCAAGATAATATTTATCGATTTATTTCTGTACATCTAACTGTGGACAACTAGTTGTAGGTTACTAACGAGGACAGCTGACTTAATAAACTTAAAACATCAAAATGTATTAAAAGTGTTGTAAATATATTTTGAATATACTTTGATATATATGTACATATTTGTTATAGGTTCGTGAATCGACCAGTGGCCAAGTCTTACTTCCCGACGAAGAAAAAATCTGTGAAAGTGAGTTATAGTCCCACTTTTAAAATCTAATATTTTTGGGATGAGAATACATGCAGGTTTTATAAATGATTTACAAAATAGACACAAGTACGTGAAACTACATTCTATGGTTGAATTATCGAAATCGAATATGCCCCTTTTTATTAAGTCTGGTAATCTAAGAATTAGGGAACAGACACCCTAATTGACGCGAATCCTAAAGATAGATCTATTGGGCCTAACAAACCCCATCCAAAGTACCGGATGCTTTAGTACTTCGAAATTTATATCATATCCGAAGGGTGTCCCGGAATGATGGGGATATTCTTATATATGCATCTTGTTAATGTCAGTTACCAGGTGTTCATCATATGAATGATTTTTATCTCTATGTATGGGATGTGTATTGAAATATGAAATCTTGTGGTCTATTGTTACGATTTGATATATATATAGGTTAAACCTATAACTCACCAACATTTTTGTTGACGTTTTAAGCATGTTTATTCTCAGGTGATTATTAAGAGCTTCCGCTGTCGCATACTTAAATAAGGACGAGATTTGGAGTCCATGCTTGTATGATATTGTGTAAAAACTGCATTCAAGAAACTTATTTTGTTGTAACATATTTGTATTGTAAACCATTATGTAATGGTCGTGTGTAAACATGATATTTTAGATTATCATTATTTGATAATCTACGTAAAGCTTTTTAAACCTTTATTGATGAAATAAAGGTTATGGTTTGTTTTAAAAATGAATGCAGTCTTTGAAAAACGTCTTATATAGAGGTCAAAACCTCGCAACGAAATCAATTAATATGGAACGTTTTTAATCAATAAGAACGGGACATTTCATCAAACGAGTCTAGTTCATTTAATTTCAAAAGTCCATTCCTTTAAAGTGTATGCATTCGATTCTTGTTTATGTGACCAAGGCGACAATGCCATAAGTAGGAATCACTCAAATCCCTTTTGAGTTTTTTGGTGTTTGCATGGAACATTGAGTTATTGTATGATGTGTCATCATGAACCAATTCATAAATACCATTCGAAGGTGAAGCCTTAAAATAGAACACATTATCTAAAGAAACATGGATATCATCATTAATGAAATTAAGATTAAAACCATATTGTTTCAAACGGGATACATAAATAATGTTTCGAGATAAATCGGGTGCATACAAAACATTTTTCAAAACAAGCTCCAAACCACTTGGTAGCTTTAAAACAAAGTCTCCTTGAGCTTTCACTTGCACCCTTGCTCCATTTCCCATGAAGAGACTTGTTGTTCCCGCATCTTGATCACTTCTTTTGAACCCCTGCAAAGTATTGCAAATATGAGTTCCACATCCTGTGTCTAATACCCATGTATTAGAAGAAGTAATACTAAGCTCAATGTATACCATATATACATTACCCGAGGTTTGCCCTGCATCCTTCTTTTCCTTCAACTCCTTGAGGTAGACCGGGCAGTTGCGTTTCCAGTGACCCATTTCACTGCAACCAAAGCACGGATCTTCCTTTAGGTTAGCCTTTTCGGCAACCTTTTGCTTCTTGTTGTTGTTGGTTGGGGTAACCACCTTCCCCTTTCCCTTGCCCTTGCCTAGGTAGGCGGGTCCTTTCCTCTTAGCCGCCTTCGGCTTAGAAGTGTTATTGTTTTTGGACCCGCCTTCATTGATCGTAAACACGGGTGAAGCCCTTTTACCCATGCTTGCCTCTGCCGTCTTAAGCATGGCATGTAATTCTCCAATGCTTTTATCCCATCCATTCATGTTGTAATTCATTACAAATGTGTCAAACCTCTTTGACAAGGAATTAAGGATAAGGTCCGTGGCTAATTCATTAGACACGTTGCAGTTTATACGGTTCGCTCGATCAATTAGGCTTTTCATCTTAAGGACATAAGATGAAATGGATTGGGAGTCGGCCATCCGACATGCATGAAGCGCTCGGACCATTTCAAAGCGCTCGACATGAGCTTGTTGAAGGAACATCTCCTTCAACTGTATGATCATGTCATATGCACTATGATGCTCGAAATCCTTTTGGAGTTCTGGTATCATAGTCCCAAGCATGAGGCAAGAAACTTGCACCGAATCGGTGCAATATTTCTCCCAATAAGCCATGCCTTCCGTATCATCCTCGTCCGGTTGATCGGGAATGGGGTCTTCCAACACATACGCCCTATCCTCAAGTTTGAGGACAATTCTTAGATTGCGGAACCAATCCATGAAGTTCGTATGGTTGAGTTTTTCCTTTTCGAGGATTGACCTCAACGATAGGTTGTTAAAGTTGATAGGTGCGTTTGGAATGTTGTTGTTGTTATTGGCGGCCATCTACAAAATTTAACAAAGTTGTTTAAGTATTAATTTTAATTTAACAATCAATACCCTTTAAATCCAAT